>NC_090936.1:109088491-109713491 GCF_040938575.1 Ambystoma mexicanum | reverse complement strand
GGGGGCTGGCGCACACACTCGCATACAACACTTTCACCCATGCATTCATCCACCAGTCACACAACTCCTTGCATGCACGCATACATAATACCAAACACAGCATTGACACAAACATAAACACCAACATACAAGCACACATTCATGCACATATACATACTCATTTAATTTAAATACACATATATACTACACATATATACACATTTAAATGAAAATAAAAAAAACACTTACCTTACCTCCATGCACCCCTGAAAAGCCCCAGCTCACTGCGACACATAGACATGCTGCCTGACAGGAGAGAACTCCTCCCCCATCAGTCAGCGTGGTCATGCTGAGCAACGTGAACACACTGACTGACAGGGAGGAGTCCTCTCTTGTCATTCAGCTACTCCACGTTGTCATCTGAATGACAGGAGACAGTAGAGCTCACTTCTGAGCCCTGCTGTCTCCCATTATTTTGATGTTTGTTGCGGAGCCAAACGGCTTTGCAACAAACAGCAAAATCAATTCAGGGGCAGAGAGGGGACAGCACAGTCGCCCTTGTGAATAATGGACACGGGAAACTGTGCTGCTTTCTATTTAGGATAGGAGGCCGCGAGGCCCCCTGCAAGCGCGAGGGCCGGGGCAGTTTGCCCCTCCTGCCCCCCCCTAGTGACGGCCCTGCTCCAGACTGATGGCAACTATGTGGGGTGTCTTGGAATGCTCGGACACATCCTGTGGTCTTGCCCGAGGATAAAGACATTTTGGCGCAAGTTATACAGACAGATCTCGCTCTTAGACGGGACAGAGATCGATATGGCCCTGGTCCCACTGCTATTCGGGGGACAGAAGGAAGATTGATACTCCGACCCCACGCAGCGCAGGATAATACACATAATGCTATTCGCCGCTCGTAAAAGCCTGGTCCTTAACTGGAAAGCAGTTAATCCAACCACCAAACCCATGTGGCAGGCATTACTAGCCAAATCATGCTCCCTGGAATATAACACCTACAAGCGCCGCGCTAGACCGGTGCAAGCCGAACGCTTCACAGAACTAGCCGAACCATTTATGTGAATTCTCTAAACACAGCACGACTATGAACCAACTGGGTATGTACAGCAACCTGGATATATACAAAGATGTACAAAGGCGAGCGAGGGTAACACGATGACGAGCCCAATCAAAAAGACTATAGGGCAGAAGTATACTAAGAAAGAACATGGCTGGCGACACTGGGGGGGGCACACAAAACTTAAAAGCCACTGGAGAAGGGGCGGTCTTGGTAGTATTAGATTAAATGGTAGTATTCTACTCAGCATACAATACTTCATAGGATACTTGTAGTGTGTAAGAGAGGACTGGGGGGTGGGGGGGTTGGGAGCTTTGTTCATAGGAAGGGACAAGTTAACTAATTGTAGGCAGTGGCATATTTTATAGAGGAAATAATATCTTTGACTGCATTCGGTTTTCACAATGTGTTTCCTCATGTGCCCAATCTATGTAACAGGCTGTTTCAATTAAGATGTTTGACACTTAATACAAATATTTGACAAAAAATAAATATTTAACAGCAGACAGACAAATGTAAGAAGCAAAGGAAGTGAGAAGAGGAATTCTTTAATTGTTAGTTACTACTGCAAAGCCCGCAGCCAGCCGTCAAGAAGTCAAGGGTCACTGAGGTCTTCAGACGGTAGGTGATGAATCGCTCGAAGAAGCATCCGTCGAAAGAGACAAGAGATAGAAAATATGAACGTAGCAAGCTACGTACTCCGCATTAAGCGACCGACTACAATGGCAGTAAAACAAAACAATCGAGGAACCTCGACGAGCGAAGGATCGTGGGCATAGTACACATCACACTAGGCAAAGTTTTACGAACACACCGAGTCGACGTCCCTTTTCAAACACCTACAACTAGAAGTCAGCCTATGCAGGGGACGTGATTCAGCATTCAACGGAAGTCTGCAGTAAGGAAGCAACCGAATGGGGAGCTATCGCACTTTATCGTCCATTCCCACTGAGACAGCGCACCATGGAGGTTACCAATGCTCTTTACGGGGTGAAAAATTGCGTTTCACAAAGTTGGTAGATTGATGTTGTGCCAATGCTGGCCGGTGTTGCAGTGTTTTTTTTAATAAGATTGCAAGATGCATCCCCCCTGTGACCAAGCATTTTTTTCCTGATGAAGGCTGGGTCCTATATGAAGGTGGAGAGCTTCTAGCCGAAACTCGAGTTGAAGAAACGCAAAGCCAGTGTTCCATGAACAGTGGGAAAGAAAGGCCTGTGTGAAGTCAGAGTAAACGCATGCTGTTGGTCTAACAGAAGCGTTGTATTCCTATTAGCTGGCTTACGCTACTGTATCATCATGCTAATTTGGTCACTTTTAGATGGTTGTGAATGCTGGTATGTATGTGACTGTTGTGGTTATTGTGCGATTTTATGGTCACATTTCAGGGTACATGCACACGCAATATTGAGTACAGTTTACAAATTGCCTTTTTGGGTAAGCACTGTGACTTTGAATTACGTATTGCAAATGTTTGTACGGTATTAGATCAGCAATGTTTTGATAAAAAAATAAACAAAGATTAAATATACATTTTATTATGAGTGCATAATTGAATATGTTTTTTTACAGTGTGTTTGCATTGCAGTAGGGTTTCCCCCTTTTTTGTGTTGTTCAGTGTTTGCCCTTTGCGTTTTGTAAGTATACTGGTTTGACCTCTTTTTTTGTAGTTCGTTAGCATGTGATTCTAAGCAGATCCGCAAGCCTCAGAAATATTATATATATATATATATATATATATATATATATATATATATATATATATATATATATACATCCTAGCTTAGCTGTGAATTAGATAGCACACAAGATGAGATAAAACATGCATTAATCTAGTGATACCGAATATCATGAAGCACTTGGATTAATATCAGGACCACAATAGCAAATGGGCAGTCTGGGCCTCGCAAATGTACCACAGATGGTTGCTGCTGGGAACTTGTGATAAGACCTGGTTAACATAGATTGATGTCCCCTTACTTTATGCCAGGGTGCTCTACCTTAAAAAAACACAAGGGAAGGAAGTAAACCAAATGAGTTATTAGGGCATTGGGAAGGAAACAGAAAGGATAGTGACAGAGGGAAAATAACCGAAATATATAACATAGAAAGATCAGTGGAGGAAGGGGTTTGATGATCACATGTTCCAAAATCATTGTGTAGGGAGCGGTGACTCTGCATTTCAATGGTGACTCCACATTTTAGCTAGGGCTCCACATTTCAACAAGGATAAAACATTGATCCCAGTAGTGAGCAACAGTGTGAGACTCAGGCTGAATCTAGTAGGCAGTATTGGGGATGCGTAAAACACATGCCATCTTTAAAATAAAAGTGAATTTGAATTTGATACAGCACAACATGGATTTTAGTCCAGATCACAGTTATGGACTGCATTGTTGTGAACCAGAAGACTAACAATTGATCCATATCCCTCTAACATATCCCCTGCTACTATTCAGAGCAAATCCGTCCATGACTTTAACTTCAGTGCAAATTGATAATTGAAATAAAATGTGCAGAGTTGATGTAAAACGCAATCAAATAACCGTGGAAGAAATGGTTTTGCAGGTGATCTGAGAACTGCTTTCATTTTCATATTGTAGAACAGGCAAGGACAGAGCAGGAAAATGTAACGTTTGCATCCGTTGCTGCAGTTCTAAGCAGCTAGGTTAGTGACGTGCCCTGATGTTTCCAGAGAGATAGTTGATTGACAAAGGGAGGTGGTTCTGATGGAATGTCGTCACTGGAAGAGGTAAGCATTTCTCTATTTTATGTAAACAAGTTCTACTTTATGGCCAGTCTTAGTTCAGAGGGTTTAAGTAGGACAGAGCAGGAGGGCTATCTCTGTCTCTAGGGCTACTGGGCTGGCAGTCAGGGACGTAATTTAGGGGTCGCCAGAGGTCGCAAGAGCGACCGCTTCTGATTGGCCAGCGACCTCTGTCAATCTCTTGCGACCTCTGGCAGGGGGCGTGACCACAGACCAAGCGGCATGTGCCTGGTTCCTCCATTTTGGGCAGCAGCATGTGTGGTTTCTCTCCAGCATTGCGCTGTGACTCCACTGCTGTCCTCACTCGACCTCGGCGTGCAAAGCCTAAAACAAACACGGTAATTGAGGTCGCAGGTCAGGGGTGTGTGCTGTGCTCTCTGCTACTGGGGTTAACATGAGGATTGTTTGAATAGCCGTGGTGCGGTGCGTGTAGTCTCGGCTGCAGCGCCGCCACAGGCAGGCCAAGGCTGAGGTGTGTGCTGCCTGCTCACCAACTCACCTGCGGCGGCGGTCAGCCGTGGCAGGACTGACTCTTGTCCGCGCCTGCCAAAATAGCTATTTCGGCAGGCGCTGGCTCTGATGGAATGACGTCCCTGAGAGCTGGTGGCAGACTATTACAGTCTGTAACGTCCGTATGGGCCTAGCAAGTACAGAGTCCATCATCAAGATGATTGCTCTACCCCAAATACTTCTTTTGTCAAAGGCAGTGCCTATAGCCCATCACGGTCGTGTTTCTCTGTAGTGGGCTTCAAGCAGGATGTTTCACGATTTTGCAAGCAAAAAAATGCCTTCATATTGTCGAATGTAAGTAATGGCAGACTGAAGTCAATGTGGCCAAACAGCACCTTTCTTTGCTTCTCACGACCTTCTCGCGCCACGTCCACAAACTTCAGAATCCGTGGCATGCTGCGGGGTAGTGCAGAGTGACCAGTTTCTAGGCGCGCACCGCTGCCTCCTCGCTTGCCTGCAATATGTCTTAACCTCTCCCTCCTCTCTCTCCCTTCTCGCAGGATACAGGTCATGGTCATTCGGACCCCACTTTCTAAACGTTTACCTATGGAAGATCAGGGCTACCAGGAAAGAAAGTTTGACAACCGGGACACCTTCAGGGAATCCTGTTCCAAGTCCAACACAGCCTGTCCTGAAACACCTGAGTAAGGTAAGATTCCCCCCCACGGTCGGGAAACTTGAATGTAATGAGAACATACCACCAGGGAGGGCTACCCCCAGCCTGTTCAACACCACCCATCCAAAACCACTTGAGTAAGGGAAGAACCCTGTGCCGCCAGGACGACCCACTTATTAGCCTGTCCTGCAAAGCCCTGAGGCACTTAATGTACGGAGTCCAGGCCTACCCACTCAACCTATCCAACAGTATCTGGAACCCCTTGAATAATGTAACAAGCCCATGCCACCAGGGCAGGGAGTATGCAGCATTTGGAGTGTTGGTGGGCACGAAGAAAGTCCTGCTACTCCCCCCACAACCCTGCATGCAGTGCGTGCAATTCCATACAGCCTTATTCGCGCAACTCCTTCCCCCATCAACTTTTTGGGTAACATTGGTGGCAGATGACATTTTAACATACACAGAAAAAAAATTGCAGGACCATTACAGATGCAGGAAACTAGTCTGTTCGAGCTCTGTGGGGCAAAGTATTGTATTATTTCTGGTTATTTATATAGCATTCTTTCTCCATTTGTAAGGCCTCAATGCACTTTTTCCTGGTTGGAACGCCTTCAGTGACTGTATGGGCATTCAGAAAATGTACTGGCCTAGAAAGACCATGTGACCAGACCAGGTCGAACACCAATTGTGGCCTCCCCACTGTGATGAAACGAGTGAGCCAATTAACTGGCTACTGTCTTTTTGCCTGATGATACCTGCCCCTTAACATCATGAAACGTTCCTTCCCACTATGGCCTTGCTGCAGCCCAGCTTCTGGCCTTCCATGGACCCAAGGACACGCAGCTCCCCCCTTCCACTGGCAGCATAAAGCCATGCAGAGGATCAATTGACTCCGTTGGACATTTGAACAGGACTCTACCTGGTCTCCAATCATGTGGGCAAGGTGTGCCTAGCCCTGAGCTTCCTCGCAAAGCACAGGTGCAACAGGGATCATCTGTTTGGCTTTTTGCCAGGCTCGTTCTTCTGCCCTTATTACACCATGTGAGCTGGACACAGTATGGGTACTGTACTACATGTTCTCTGGTGAAATATTCTCCCTCTCCCCTTTTATCCTGGCTTTCCCCTATTCCCATACCAGCCTATCTGCGCCTGTCCCACAGAATTTGATTTCGCTCTGTAGTCCTGTTGAAATAACAGGGCGGATCCACAGAAAGAGAGTATTTGAGTTCATACACTTCCCATGGTAACATGGGCCTTGACACACTGCTACATATGATGATCCATTCTTGTATGAAATGTCACAATACAGTGATATCGTAACCATATTTTTCTTAGTGTACTTAGGGATAATGCTTTATGATGCCACTTCCTGTGATGCCATATGGGGGTGTGGTCAAATGACATCACTTCCTGTGATGTCACTCTTGGGGCGTGGTATTGTGATGTCACTTCCGCTACCCCTGGCATTTTGGTGAAATGACGTCCCTGCTGGCAGTTGTCTCAGAAGAGTTTGCAGTCTCAGGCACTCAATCTTTAGATGACCCTCATAGAAGCGGATGGAAGTGACAGGAGGAAAGGCTGGCAGAGAACATTGTGGGCTTTTTCCAATCACAGAGGGAGTGAACCAGATAAAGAATCCTTCTGTCCGGCAACTAGACTGGGGTCATTGGCAGTTCGTGACACACGGATGATCAAGTATTATTCTTGGTGAGTTCAGTTAATTGAGGTGCAAGGGAGTGAATGATTTATCGTGTAGGGTGGTGAATATTGTTAAAAAGTGTCAAAACGTGGGTAATTCCTTTTTTAGGTGCTGCATTGTGCATTTTAAACGTAGACACTGCATTCATGTTTCTCCGTTCATGCGATAAAATTCAGATGTAACAGAAACTTATATTCTGCTAAGTTTAGTTGTGAGTGTCAAAGTCAGTTTTAACAGGACTCCGGGCACTTATCAAAAAGGGAGGATTTATAGCTGGTTATGAGAAAAGCCAGCTACCGTAAGGGAAGTTGTCATTAACAAATTCAAAGCACATATCGCGGGGAAAGTAACTGCAGGCGAGTGGCATTTCGGTACGTTTCAGTTTCGTTTTGAGTCACAGATGTAAAATACTCAGATAGAACACTGTATTTTGTTTACTCTGAGTATTCTGCATAATTCTAATCTTCTATAAAAATAGAAATTAGTATATTTAATTAGCCTCGGTGTGTTTATTATGTGTTATGGCCTGTGGTGGTAACATAGGGCACAGTGAATAACAAATGGTGAATTTTTCTTACTGCCTGCAGTAAATAACTTTTTCCATGTGTGGTGAGATACAATCTAAACTGAAAGTTGTTAACTGGGTATTCAGAGGGGATATGTGTGTGAATGACAATATTCTGTTTACATTATAAATGTATTCTGAAATACTGCCAAAAGGACATAATGTAGTATTGTAAATAAAATACTGCAAGGGCATAAAATAATTTAGAATGTACTAAGTCCAGTCTTTGCTTACTGTTAGTGACCCCGGTATACCAACAATTACCAGGCAGTTCCCTATATTCTAGGCTCACCACTATAGCGCGAAATACCAAAAATAGCACCAATCAAAACTATCTCTAACAAATGTCACTCCAAATGATAGCAATTCCGGAAACGATATTTTTTGAGGCGTGATAACCGCACGATAGCATGTTATAGTAGAAGGTAGGACTACAAGGAAATGTATAAATTGCACCCACGCTTGAGGTTGAATCTACACGTAAAAAAGAAGATAGTCACCCATGTTCAACAGATTTGATTAAGAGTATTACTTTGTTTATTTCGCAAAACAAACAGCAATACAAATGCAGTAAAAAAGAAATAAATGCCAATGTGGTAATTCTGTATATGAATATAGTTTAACTAAGAGCATTCAATGTCTGACTAACATTTATTTTTCTATGAGGTCTGATGTAGTACCTCAATGCACACATTACGAGTACCAACCAATAAGCACTCTTGAATTCTTCGTATCTGGTAATATGAGTAATGTAAATCTCAGCAGAGCTGTCCGGTGTGCTATACAAAATGTCACTTTCCCAAAAAGCTGCAATCGTCCTAAATAAAAATAAGGAAAGAGTTTGTTATTGCTACAAAAAGGTAACATTTTCTTTTCTATTTTACAATTGACAATAAATGTACAATAAGAATATGCATATTATAGTAACAATATTAATGCAGCTAAAGAGAGCTCTTTGATTATTCAAAATTTAGCAATTGTGACGATTTGCTGGACCTCGTAAACTGTCCACAGATGTGAGCCTTTCCCTGTGAGGATTGGGAGGCGAGTACACTATGCAATATTCCCCCTATGGGTGGCGTTAGGTGAGACCTCACAGGGAGAGACTGCCCTCTTGAGGACAAGGACTCCTGTTCTGTGTAGGAACTCCCTGACTCACTTTTCTATGAGCCAATTGGACCACCAATACCTCAGAAACCCCAAACTGAACCAACCACTGTGTGCTACTGTAACACCACTAACAATACAAAATAAACTCAAATCCACTGAGGTGAGGAAGAGTGAAGAAAGCATGAAGAGTGCTAATAGGTTGGAATCCAACCATACTGGGAAGAAGGTAGGAGTAATACTGATCACTCCTCCATGGAAAATAGACAATACTGTGAAGAGTCTGAACCACACAGTAATAATGAGTACTTTGTGGAGAGTGAAGAAGGACTGTAATCCCCACTGGGGAGGACCCAGTAAAACTGTATAAAAAGTGAAGAAGGTCAACTGTCACCAAGCAGGTGGTGGCTGGGAAGTTCGAACCTGGGAGAGAAGTCAGGAGAATCCGGGAGGTCCTCGGTCGGGAGGACCTCGTGAATCAAGAAGAAAGGCAGCCACGTGTGTGTCCAAGGTGGTGGCGTGACCTCGATGACGTGTACCGTGTGTTACACAAACAACACCAAAACCGCTGAGCAGAGGGCTCTATGGAGCTGCAGAGAGAGGGACGAGAAGAAGATGGAAACACAAGATGAGTTTACCATCAAGGAGCAAGCCCATGCCCCACAGGAAGAAGCATTGAAGCTGATTTTGACAAAGTAGACGGGAGAGGTGGGGCGGATTGCACTACCGCAGTTAAGTAGTACCGCAGGACTCATCACACTCGCCCCAGTATTTGTAAAACTAGTAAAGCAAATAAGGAATACTACGGGACTCCTTGCATGCATACAATTCTTTGTAAAACCAGTAAAGCAAGCAAAGAAACTCACTGGACTCATCGCACTCGTTCTAATACTTGTGAATCCAGCCAAGATAGTAATGAATATCAAGAGACTAAATCGTACTCATACCAGTAGATGGGGATACCAGAAAGCCAGTAGAATCTTCGTACTGTTAGCCCTAAGTGGAAATGCATAGAAGAAAGAGAAGTGGTAAAAGGGAACCGGGATACTGGTACCAGTAGACAGAAGGTTGTAAAAACAGGGAGGAATACTTTGATAACAAGGAAGGGTTGAAAGTAAAACAGGCTTGTGAAAGTGAGAAAGAGACACTGCAGGAATCCCATAGGGCAAGGGCCAAGACCCTAATGTAGGGAAACAAGGAATTGTGAATAAAGACTGGGGATATTCAAGAGAAAGTGGAAAAGTCTCTTTAAGGAATTAAAGGTTACCAGGAACTAGACTGTTACGGCTGAATAAGCCTGTCCAGGAGAAGGGAGTCATACTCCTGGAACCCATTTTTTTGTTTGGTAAACCTTTTGATTAGTGGTAGGGTCAGCATAGGTTCATTTTTAAATGGAGGACGGGCTATTTGATTTGGACTACATCACCGACGACTAGCACCAGTTAGATTTATTTAGGTAGGGCAAACCCCCTTTGCGTTAGGGATAGATAGGCCTTTTTTCTATTATTTAAATAAAGTCACTGATAGACATGCCACCACTTTGTCTGTTTCCTTCTTCTGACGGACCACACAATGTAATGAACATTTTATTAACGGCAACAAAAAAAATAACTGAACTCCACTACAGAGTAGTGTTAACAGAAAAATCAGAAGGGGTTGCATAAGGTCCTACAGGGCAAGGTTTGAAATTGATGGAAGCTAGTTAGCTACTGCCTGACACCAGTGCCTACGTGGCTTGATACCATCAGGCATCGGAGAGAAGAAAGCAAGGGAACACTTACAGGAAGGAGGAAATAAAGTGACAGGTGAAGGGAGCATGTTAGGGAAGAGAGGGAGGAAATCATTTAAATGAAGTAGGCAGAAAGAGAAGAACACAGAGTTGACAAGAGAGAAAATGAGGAGAGGATGCGAGAAACTGCCTGGAGGGGGCCCATAGAGGAGAGAGAAGGAGGATCAAGAATACTGGGTAGAGAACCTCTAGTGGAAAAAGAAAGAGATGGGAAACAATGTAGGCAGGAAAGTAGAGGACGAAAGGTAAGGGATGGAACCAGGGTGTTAAGAGACCAGAGCAAAGCAGCATTAAGAAACTGGTGGAGACAGCTTCCACTAAGGCTTTTCAGGGGCAATGTAGCCCAGTGAGGAGGTGACCAAGTACCCTGCGGTCTATCTACATTTGGGAGTCTGATAGCTGAAACTGGTCAAGACAACCTAAGACACGATGGTGGTCGTGCCTGGTAGCAGTAACTCCAGGAGGATCAACATGACATTGTGACAAAGAAAGATTGTAGAGACTAAGAAGAATCACAGTGACTTCCTGACTAAGACAGATCTAAGTGGCCAAGAAAGAAGTGTCAGGAAACACTTTAATCACAGGAACTGCCGGTTTACTCTACAAAGAGTAACAAAGCCCTGATCCGGACTAACGATCACAGCCAATAATAGAAAAGAGATACAACACGAAACATCACTATTTGTTATTTCACTTGAAAACCCCTACAACAGTTTCTTTACTTGAGCCCAGCTTTTATTTTATTTCCCACAGAGAAATCCCATAGACCTTACTCCGTTCCTTGTTCCTGCAGTGATAGAATTAAACATAGAATGTAATTAAGAAGCCAGTTTTGTGTGTTGTTCGGTTGATCCCTTGGCCATTATGGTGTTCAGGAATTCATCCTTCGCACAAAAGAGTGAACAAAGGTTTAGTGGTATGCAATAGCAGGGCAGTGGATATCTCTCTCTCTCTCTCTCGCTCTCTCTCTCTCTCGCTCTCTCTCTCTCGATTAGTTTCTATGCATTAGCCATGCTTTAGCGCCTGCTCAAGGGAATAGTCAAAATATTGTAATTAGACTTACTTTCATCAAAGTTATTTCAATCTAGAAAGCAAAGTGTGCAACAATTGAATACTAGTATAAATTAAAACAATTAATGAGATTTTTGCTGAGCACAAAAAGAAGTGACTGACAGTCAACATTGTATGTGGTCTGCTAAACAAGGGGTTACACATTCAAGTTGCAAGCTACTGGATAACCATGAACAGAGTCACTTGTCCCCTCAGTTCTCCACATAAAAGCAGCACACCATTACCTATTCGCAAAGAGTCCATTATCACTAGCAACTTGTCTAATGCAAATGTTAAGGCCTACCCTAAACCCAGTAACTATTCTTCAAAATATTTGGCTCACCAGTAATTCATCATGTTACTCACATGTTTCATTTCTCTGTAGTCTGCATATTTCTTTTTCTTTGCATTTTTTGCTAAAAAGTCCACAGAGCCATTTGCGTTCAAACAACGCATATCGAACATCACTAAATCGAATGGGTGCGTCACGTTGAACATTTGTTGTTTCCCAAAAAATTCTCCATTTAGGATCCACCTGCAAATCTGGATGACATGTTATTTCCATGAAATGCGTATGTTATTTTTTCTTTCCGCAGCAAGTTAACAGATGCCGATTCACAAATAACTTCATGTAGTAAATGATCTACTCGTGGAGAGCGAATTCGCAAAGAAGTTACCAGAAGTAGTTGTGGGGCCAAATGGGCTCCACAAGTTGTGGGCATGGAGCTCTTTGTGCGATTCCCATCAGCTATGGTGGGAACAGCCCATCGGTATTGCTGCCATTGAATAGGAGGTTGGGGTAGGACGGTGCTCTCCTGTGCCAGCAGTGATAATGCAAAATAAAGTGCAGCTCATTCCTCCATATAGGGAGGCGGAGCTTATCATTACCCCAGCAGCCGTGCATGCCAAGTGGCAGGAGGGCCAACTCATAGGTCTAAGAACTATCATTCAGAGTGCTGAGGAGGGAATCTGCTGTTTGAAGTGCGATCTGTGATTGTAGTAGAGGGAGAACGTTTTAAATTGTATAATAAACTCATTGGGCCTCATTACACGGATGACGGTAAGGGATTACCAGCACCGGTAAGGGCACCGGTGCCGGTAATCCCCTACCGCCCTACTACGAGGTCCCTCAGCGGGTCCTGTCCTTAACGTGTGGCCAGACCACATGTTAAGGAAGGGACCCGCTGAGGGACTTCAGAGCAAATAACGGTACCGCAAATTGCGGTACCGTTATTAGCTCTTTCCCCATTCCCATTGAGCCCTATGGGGGCTCAAATGGGAATGGTATTTGTCATGGGGACTTTCCGGGTCCCCAAGGGTCGGAATGACCTGGTAAGTCCCCATACCGCCAACCCGGACCCAGAAGGCGGTAAGGGGTATCCATGGTGCTAATAGCACCATGGCTACCGCCTACCGTGTAATGAGGCCCATTGTTCATAAACTTAACAGGAATAGCTGTTAATTTATAAAGTATATGATTCCAACTCCTGGTGAAAGGGAAACCATATACAGACACAACATGCAAGGGTACAGCAGCTACTATTATGAACTTCTATTTATTTTAGTTAGAAAAAGGGAAAACTAGAAATACTGCTCCCATCGTGTTTAGTCCTTGTCCCACCTTTCCTCCTGCAATCATTGCTCCGATTGCCACATAAGGACACCTGACACTGCTGTTCCCAAAAGTACCTTCATTCTTTGGATTTTTGTTGGGTAAAAAAAAAAAGGGGTGAATGTTTCTATGTGTTTTCATATAGTTGCTACAGCAGCAGTTAATGCTTGTTTTAGCAGTTCTTTTTTCTCCTCTCATGGTTGTTACTGTTAGCTTGGTCTCCCTCCCATTCAGTATTTGCTATTGGTCTAGGGCAATCACCTGGTTCACAGCCCACTAGCTGCAAGATCCCCTCAAACCCCACCTCTCCCCCCCACAACCCCAGCCCATACCTGGAGTGTGCTGGCGCCATGGTTGCGTTTCTGAATCTTAAAGATTCAGTGTGTTGCACAGGACAGAGAGGGGAAGACGGCCCATCACTGGTTTAGAGTAAAGGGTCTTGCGTTCGGACGGCTTCCTCATAGACATAGGAGAAAGGGTTGAGTGCTCAAGTCAGTTTGATTTTGTGGTTAGGAAAGGAAGGATGACTTCTTGGAAAGAGAGAAAGTTGGCCAGCATCCCACTTCCCAAGCATATTTAACTTTGGGGTCTGCTAAATGCCAGTCCCAGCTAATCACCTTTATTAATACATCTTTGTGTCAGGTGTGTTAATAGATCATTGGACTAGGTTTGGGTACAGCCATTAAGGAGGCTATGGCTTTTAGTTTTGGAGAGTCAAGGGCCACAGCAATACGACAAAGTCTAGCGGACACTAGTGATGAGGATTATAAGACTACTTGGGGATACCCTCCAGGATTCACAAAGTGGCACAACGGCAGCACCATGACAAGATAATCAATCGGTGGGTATACGCCTGGATAATCAGTCCAGCATCCGCAGGATTGATGCTGGCAGCAGTGTCGGGTGCTTTGGGATCATGTACCTCAGAGAAATTCAACAGAAAAATCTCCAGCAGTCCTACCAAGACCGCTAACACTAACTGCCTTGTTGTACCAAGGTTGAAATTGAACCTGGAGGAAGCAGCTTCCCAGTCAAAGCAGCTCAACTATGGAACTCCCCCCCCTTCCTAAGGGCACAGCAAACCTTTCAAAAATTCAAACATAACACCTCAAAATGGCTCCGAGAAAACAACACTGGTCGGTCCACTAGACTGACATCTCCCTAGCTCACCACTTTCTGTACTCTCACATAAATAGAAAACAAAGCTTATCTTTACGATGCACTTTATCCTGGTAACCTATGCATCAATGCGCTGCCTGTACTTATTTGACACATGCACCCCTCCAATTGTATGATATATGTAAATACTGTAATCCCTGCCTCCAACTGTGTGATATATGTAAATTCTGTATTCCTTGCCTCCAACTGTATGATATTTGTAAATTCTGTAATCCTTTCTTTCTTTTTATCTGCTTGTAATTATGTACTTTTTCCTGATAGCACTGCTTGCTATCTATGTAACTATGTAACCTCAAGCTGAAAGCATTCCTGTATCTGATGCGCCCTGACCTTTGGGTCTGGTGCGCATTACAACTAAACAAAACAAACAAACAGTTTAGGCTCCTAGGAGGAGGGGACTCAATTCAGCATAAGAGGGCCAAATTCACAACACTAGGCTCATCGACGGGGGTTAATGGCGAGTCCCGGCATTAGGTAAAGCGGATTCTCCCCCACCAATTGTTTTTCCAATAGCAAAACCCTGCGAGCATTGGATGGTTCTGACGCATGAGGATCCAGCTACTTCTGGGGTAGTGACCCTTATGGAAAGAAAAAAAAAGAAAAAAACATGAAAATAATAATAATAATCCAACCCCTTTGCGATGGCTCATCCAAATTCAATAAAAATGGTTTGTGTTGCCTCATGCTGAGGGATTTGCTCAACATTTCCTCAAGAAGAAGCTGCATAACAGGCCCCGTAGAAAGATGAAAGGCTGAGTAACCAAAACTATTCATGAAAGGGAAACGGGATATGGCGCTCGACATTGATCTGAAGCTATCTGTCTCTTTCTGCTGTTATGGGAAAGATATCAAAAGGGACAGACAAGGACTGGGCAACCTGCCAGACCTGAATACTAAATACGGTTGGTACTCGGGTGAGCATCTTGGATCTTTCAGAGGAAGTCTGGGTTACGGAGGAGCCCATAGATCCTGAGATTGTTTTGGGTTGGGCACTGTGAGACACCTGAAGGTGTCTCACCAGCTAGTCCCCGCAGAGCTGTCATCCAGGTGGCCAGGACACAGCCATCACTATTGATCCAGTTCCAGGGGGGAGTATCATCTGGGTGGGGGGTTTCGGGAAGTGGAAGTTGGACACTGACAGGCGAGACGCAGGACCCCCTTCCCTGTAACACCTTTTCCCCATCCTACCATGTAGGACATTTAAAAGCTCTACCCCTCCACCCCCCTTTTCCGACACGAACACTTTCTTACACAATAACAGACAATGGACTAACACCCGAGCCGACTCGTTAACCTGACATGTCCCTACACACAGGTCAGGCAGAGTCAGGAAATTGACAATAACCACGCACAACTGACGGCCCTTTACCTTACCCACAGGGATAAAAGGTGGAGCACCAGAGCACACTTCGAGCAAGGCCAGACGCATGAGGAAACAGCTACACAGAGCCGGCAGTACAAACGGAGGAGAAAGACAGTGAGACCTAGAAGGACGATGAAGGGGAAACCGCTGTTGCCCTTTTCAACTCAGACCTGCAAAGCCTCTGAAAGGGAATTCGTAAGAACGGGAATTACAGCTGGCGTGTGGAGGAACAGATGTGAACGGTGCAAGGGGGCATCTCGCATTGATAACACAGGCAGGGAGGTACGCTGGCTACCGTGGTACCGTCCTTGACTCCGGATGCAAGCCAAGCCAGCAGACTCGACACAAGTGGTGAGTCGGAGGAAGCGGTTAGCAAAACCGAATTGTATTGAGCCCAGGGTTGCAAGTGGCAACATTAGATGAACGCACAAACTTGAGAACAAAGAACGTGTGTGTATTTGAACTGTTGGGCAAGCCAGATAAGGGCCAGCTGCAGAGTGGTCAGGTGCCCCAGGAGTGCTCTTTTGAATGACTCTCGCTGGCCCCTTTTTCGTTGAAACTGTAAGTACCAGATTGCCCTAGGAAAGGACGTTGTGAGGTGTCAGAGTGGTCCTACAAGGGTCACATCAAATCCCTTGTACACTCGAAAGTCTGACCCATTGCCAAGAAAAGGCTAAGGAATACTGCATCCGGAGAAAGTAAAGTGAACTGTATATTTGGCAAACGTGAACATTGTGTGAACCTGACAGAGGGATGTTGAAAGAAAGCTAGGAAAAGGAAGTCCACGCTTTCTGTTGAGACTAAGCAAATCATGAACGGTGTTAGGAAATCGTGAACCGTGTTAATGGTTCTAAAAAATGACAAGCAGCAGTTGAAAGGCTGTATTGAACACGATGGAGGGAGGCGCAAGTTGCAAGAGGGATCCTAGCCCAGCTGAGGGAGATCCAAGGAGCGAAGAGCAATCGGCCAAGGTGCAATATTACCAAAGGAACTTTGTTTGTTGTTTTGATCCATCAGGCCTTCTAAGGCAAGAGACTTTGTAAATAAAAGACTTGGCCCTTGAAGGTTCTGGTCTCATTGAACTGAAATTGCGAGCCTCGTGCTGGAGAGGCCCAGGAGTGTGCTGTGCTCAGAAGTTACACCTTGTCCCCTGCTAAAAACGTGGGGAAGGGAGATCCTGCCATACCATCCTGACTTATCATTTTATGAACACTTCTTTCTTTTCTTGTGAACATTAGCCCACACTCTTTTTGTAACTAGTGGCAAGGATTGGGAATAGTTTATTTTAGTATAGGCCCTTTTTATTTTGACAACACGCTGCAAGGACTGCTTTACTATTATTTGATGGCCATAGCTTGCTCCCATCTTAGGTTAAGATTAGGCGTTTTCTCACCCATGCATACAGTTTAATAAACACCCTTGAACTGTGATCACTTGTGTCTATCTTTACTGTTGCCACCATGCGTTTGTTACAGCGCAGAGCGTGTTATGTTTTCAGGAGACAGCAATGCCTCTGGCATCCAGTAGCACAGGCAATAAAAAAAATATAGATATATTGAATATGGATTTTATATTGCACTTAATGGTCGAGTCCATCCTAGAAGCACGGAAGCCCATGCTGCTCTGCGTCACTTTGCTTCCGTTAACAAGAATTATACAGATCAGCCAAAACTTTCTACAAACGGTACAATTCTTTAACAGAACAGAATTCTTGGCTGGGGGAGGGGAAATGCAAAAATACCAAAACAATAAATATTCCACGGGACCTTATTAATATGGATGAAAGTTCATACTATTCATGAATGTAAACTTTTTACCAAAGCTCAGGGAGTTAAGTGAGCTCATTGCAAGATCTGTGTACAACCAGAAGTTCACAAGTATGTTTGCAGCGTGAATGGACCGTCGTTTTCCCCAAGGTTGATCAAATGCATACAACAGAAATGGTGACTATTAACAGTTGTTATTGTAGTGCATTTAAAAAGCAACAACTGTGATATCAAGCAATAATTCATAACAAGAATTCCGAGAATAATGTCCATTTTACTGTTCCTCCTCTGTGCACGTACTAATGACGCCACCAGCCACACAGGAAACATTCATGCTAATAGGTTAAAAACAAGTCTAAAGTCAATCCTGAAGAAAACGAAACCCCACTGGCCCACCTGTGTGCTCCTTACGAGTATAGCAGTAATGGTATTGGAAAGGACGGTCTGCCTAACCATACATAGAGTGAATTGCTGCATGCAGTTATTGCCACAGCAGGGCACACAACTTGCACTCAGCAGTAGCTAGTAATAATGTATTCTTGGCAATTACCAAATGGTGTGCGGTCTGTCAAATTCATGACAAGGGATTTTTTTATGGCTGGCTAGTAGCTTCCAAAATTGTTGCACCTGACCACAGTATTATGGAGCAAACGCATTGTTTTTAACGCCAAAAGCAAGCAATACAGGAAAAAAGTTCAATTTGGACATTCAAATAATGGGGGCATCTCGTATCCCCATCTTTTCTGTACTTTTTCCATGTACAGTATAAAGGGTCAATAATCACCTGGTTCATTTTTGTTAAAAAGAGGTTGCATTTACTAGTCTACTCAATCCATGCAAAGTATCTAAAATAAATGCATGTTGTACTTCAGGGATTCCAAATACATTATGGATGGTATAGCTGTGATGAGGTGGAGTCACAGAATTATAGCAGAAATAAAATCAGTTGATGTCACACGAAGGCCTGTATGCCCTGTATTCGCGTTGACCAAAGAGCCCTGGCCCTTGAAAATAAATAGACTGGCTACTGGAGCGCATTCATGTTTCGGCATTATTGCCAGGAAATTCACTCCATGCTCCTTGTGGTACAGATGGAGGAAAAGACAGCCTTATTATACTAACTGTGCCTCAAGATGGCGCCTCTTAAACACCATAGACATTCACCATGAGCATTCTAGCTGTTTTCTAGATGGCGCCCGCAATACCCACTTCCGACAACTCATTTCTATTTAACACCGCAGAATGGTCTGTGCGGCGCTACTTTTGTGCATTTCGCTCCTTTTCTTGCTCAAACTACTCACAATTGTGTAAACGGACTCTGCCATTTTCTCCTTCGAGATTCGATTGCTCTTGCCTTTCCTGTCTTCTCATATTAGTAATTCTCTCCCTCTTTCTGCTTGTGCCCCGCAGCAGTTTCCTTCTTTCAGTCTCTGTCGCTCTGCTTTCTGCGGCCGATTCCTTCTGCTCTTTCGGTGCTGCTATTTATCTTCACTGATTATTTCCTTACATTCCTTTCGCCGCTCTTGGCAACCTACTTTCACCCCTCGTGGCACCTTTGATATGATATTTATAACGTGCCTGTACACAAGTGTTTCTATGTGCGACAAGACCAGGAAGGCAAACAGAGGGAAGACAAGACAAATGATCTTACTGGGCCTTGTGCCATTCAGATTGTGCAAGTGCGATGACATATAGTGCAGGGGGGAAGTGCCAGGAAGAGGGAAGTGCAATCAGGGCAGCATTGCTCTTGGTAAGTGTGAGGAGGAAAGGGACTGTAGGCAATGGTAACAGCCCCTAAATGTGCAGTGGCCCGTAGGAACCTGGTACCCAGTGTAATCTGAGGGTAGCCAAGCAAGGAGGTTGGTGCAGGATACAGGTAGGTTAGCAGTGGAAAGAGAGAAGAAAAGGAAGGTCTTGAACTGCTTCCAGAACTTCAGGTGGTCCGGCTAAAGTTTGACAGGGGCAGGGGGGCTTTTCCAGAGGGAGGCACCTGCAGGGGAGAGAGATGTAAAAAAAAACCCACACCCTCACTCTCTGCCTTCAGAAGCGTCTAACCCATAGCGAGTTCGAGGTAGCTGAGCAAAGGGCTCGAGAAGGAAGGTATTTTGGAAGAGAAAGTTGATGGTATTGCGGGCCCCGGCCACAGAAAGCCTTGTGGATGATGCAGAGGGTCTTGAACTTGATCCTTGCAGCCACCGGGAGCCAGTGGAGAGATTTCAGGGCTGGAGAGATACGGTCACTGGGCTTGAGGCCAAGGACAAGTCTCACAGTCATGTTCTGGATTAGTTGCAGAGGCCAGACAGTAGAGGAAGGCAGATTGAGAAAGAGGCTTTTGCAGTTGTCCTGCCTAGAGAGAACCAGGGCTCTGGAGACAATGAGCATCTGGGGGAAAGTGAGAAAAGGAAGAATACCTATGAGGAGGTGCATAGCAGTGGGCCTTCTTGGCAAGGTCTGTGATGTGAGGGGAGAAGGAGAGAGGAGTCGAAGAGGACACTAAAGTTTTTGGCCTCATAGGAAGGCAGAGGAAGAGGGCCCAAGGACGACAACCAGAGTGAGAGAGGAAAAGCGGGAGCAGGGGTCCCAATGAGAAGGATCTCCGTCTTACTGGCATTAAGGCAGAGATCATTGCAAATGCACCAATCCTGAATCGCAGATAGACTGTCAGGAATGAGCAAGAGAGAAGAGGAGGCTGAGGGAAGCCTGAAAGAAAGCAGTGTCATATGCATAACACTGAAAGTTACAGCAGAAGGCAGAGATAAGGTGGGCCAGAGGGGTCAAGTAGACAGTGAAGAGCCAGGGCGAGAGGATAGAGCCCTGGGGCACACCACATGTGGAGAGAGGGAGAGAGAGATGGTGGGGAGGAAGGACCCGAGTTGGACCTGCAAGGGTCGGTCCAAGAGGAAGAAGGTCAACCAATCCAGAGCCTGATCTGTGATGCTCAGGTTCCCACATAGTAGTTTGATCAGGATGGCGTGATTAACCATAACTAAAGCAGAGGAAGGTCAAGGAGGATGAGGACAGAAGAAGACTGGAGTCAGGGTTAGTGAGCAGATCATCTGGGTGTTCAGGGGAGCAGTTTCTCTGCCTCTGGCTGCTCTGAAGCCAAACTGATGGTCATGGAGATAACCAACAGATTTAGTGTGGAGAGTAAACTGTGAGATGGCCAGCTTTTCCAGGAGTTTGCCCAGGAAAGGAGTGATAGACATTGGGCGATAGTTTGCCAGACAGGTAAGATCGGCAGAAGGCTTTTTAAGGAGGGGTGCAGAAGGGAGTGCTCGGGGAGAGATGGGAAGAATTCAGTGGTGAAAGAGTCACTGCAGAAATTGGCCATGGCTGGAGCAAGGGTGTCAATTTGGTCCTTCATGGTTCTGGAGGAGCAGGGAAGCACCTGTTTGGGCGATACCTTCATAGATCGGACTTGTCTAGAAACATTCCCAGGTGTTATCAGAGAGAAAGAGGAGCAAAGAGGAGGCGGCCAGAGGGGGGCCGAGAGGAAGAAGGAGAGGCAGAGGAGAGAGGACAGGATGTCCTGAGTTTTAGTGGTAAAGTGAGAAGCCAGAGCTGTACAGAGGACCTGGGAGGGAACAGGGGAGGTGAACACTGAAGATGGATTGGCCATCTCCTTGCAGATTTTAAAGAGTTTGGTTGTGTTGTTAGAGGCTGCAGAGACCACATGCTTGGATGTGGACTCTCTTCTTGGATAGGACAGGCAGTCTGTATTCCCTTTGGAGCAGGCAGCAGGCCAGTTTATCAGAGGATTTTCCGAAGCCATCCACTTCCTCTCAGCCACCCTGCACTTGCATTTCAGGGTGGCGAGGTTGGAGTCATACTAAGAGTTGTACTTTGAGGTAGGCTTCAGTCGGATTCTCATGACAGGGGCAAGGACATCCAGAGTGTTGGAGTTGGAAAGATGAAGACTGGAGAGGGCTGTGTCAGAGTGTGAGTCAGTCACAGGATTGGAAGGAACAGAGAAAGCAGCGGTAAAGGCCTCCACTGACACACCCTTCACGGGCCGAATGACAGAGAAGGTAGGTGGCAGTGCTGGGGTAGGTTTAGCCTGGGAGACAGAGAGATTCAGGTGAGAGGGGCAAAAGGTGGTCAGTTCAAGAGAGGAGTGGTGAAAGGGTTACAGAGGGGGATGACTTCAGAGATGAGAACATCCAAGGTGTGACCGGCAGAGTGTGTTGGACGAGAGGGTAGAATGGAAGGAGAGAGAGTTGCAGAGGTTGCGGAAGAGCCTGGAGGAGGGATTACAAGCATCCAGGTGGATGTTGGAAGTCTCTGAGGAGGAGAAGTTGAGAGGTAGAGGCAAGGGGGGAAGAGGAGAGGTCAGCCCACTCGGAGGAAGAGGGCTACCTGGCCAGATGGTCTGTAGATGGTGGCCAAAGTCAGAGCGCGGCCAGGAGAGATAGAGAGCCTGCAGACCAGGCATTCAAATGAGGAGTAGGCTGCATAGGAATGATAGTAGCAAGCACCCACTCTGGGAAAATCAGGGCTACTCACCCTCTGGGTCGGATGGTTCTGGGTTTGGATCTTGTAGCCATCAGGGAGGAGAGTATCAAAACGTATGACAGAGCTGGCTGTGAACCATGTCTCGGTGAGAGCAAGGGCACCCAGGTCAAGTTCTTCGAGGAGGTGGCATTTGACAGCAGAGCAAGAGTTAAGAGTATGCACATGGAGCAGATTACCACATTTGAAAGACTTCCGGGGTGGGGTACAGGCTTGAGGTATACCCAGCGGAGGAGGTGGAGGGGCCCGAGAGTGGGCAGAGGAGGTAGCAGGAGGTGGCATAGTTTCCAGAGAGGAGGCGGAAGGTGCCAGGAGATGGAGGAGGCAGAGGAGCCCAAGGGGTGCTAGGAGGAACAGCAGGAGAAGGAGGAAAGTTGCTAAGATGCAGGAGTCATTAATGATGATCTTGGAGGAATAGAAGGAGGTCAAGAGGGCCTGTCACTGTTAATGGAAGAGGAAGAGATAGGAGAGAGAGCCAAGACCATAGGAGGGGTCCATAGGTCTGGTGAGGGAACGACAGAGGATGTCGTGAGAGTGTCTGGAGGAAGCACTGATGTAGGTATCAGCGATAGGGAGGCCTGGGTTGGAGACCAGGATATCCCTCTTGAACTTCCTCCAACCAGACTTAAGTGAGAAGGATAGGATACGAGTTAGAGTAGCAGTTAGAAAAGATGGGAGAAACAGAGAGCACCATAAGAGGTGCAAGTAGGGAGAGAGGGATAGAAGCACAGGCCAGTGCTGCATATCACAGGGGAGGGAGCACACAAAAAGGAGCACACAGGAGGAGCAGACAGGAAACAAACAGTACAAACGGAACCCCCAACTAGGCGGGGACCTAGAGCGTGGTAGAGAGCCTAATGGGACACAGTTCACGGTACAACAATAACCACAGATGGATGGGGACCTAGAGAGTGGGAGACAGCCTAATGGGACACAGTTCAGAGCACAACAAACAACACAATTGAAGGGGACTTAGGGAAAGGACACAAGTAAGGCTAACAGCTAAGGGGAGAGCCTAGGGATTGTGCAAATACAGAGTATGTTATGTCAACGGTAGGTGGAAGTACATGCAAAAGCCGGAAAATTTAATAGAGAGCAGTAGTGGTTACTCCCACTTCCTGCACCTCACTTAGTTTCGGACGCTGCTGGTCAACGGCTGCAGCGCATGCTCACACTGTGCACTGCTACCCCTTTGTCGCCAAAAACCTGTGTTGCACAAAACAGCAGCCTTTTCCTGCGAGGGCTTTGGTGCAGAGGGCCCGATCCTCGGTTCTTAAAGGTTCAGATGCGTGGATGTAGGTACAACACATTACGTATCAACAGGGAAGCGTCTCCTGCGCACCTCCGTAGCACAAACCCACAGCCATGTCCTGCAAGGGCTTTCTTTCTCTTTTCCGTGTTAATGGCTTATCCATTCACGTAAACCCACAGTGTTCTTTCGCATTGGTTGCTGCCTCTCTGCAATTTACCAACATACTTTATTTACCTTTCCTAATTATACTTACCTGTCTTGGTTCTCCGATTACTCTACTCTACGGGTTCTCCTCTTCCTCCCCTTTTCTTGGATTCCGTCTTCTCTCGTCCTTCCTTCCGTCTCCTTCCTAATATACAGTGCTGCTGCACGTTTCTCTCTCCCTTGGGTGTCGTATTAATCAACCGCCATTTACTACTTGTAGTTTCTCTTTCTTTGCTGGGATATTTACTGCCCACCAATTGAACCCTGATCTTGCTGCGCCAACGGCCATCTCATCCCTGGCCACTGCACTGAAACATCCAAATCCAATTAAACACCGGACGTTCTTCCTGCTGCAACTGTACACCTCATGAGGGTAAAGAAGCAATCCAGCTATACAAGTACCTCTTCTTCTGTTCAGGTTTTCTTCCCCAAGAGGGCTTCCGACAGTGTTGCCCATGTGCAGTCACATCAGGCCTCTGAATACCTGGCAGGCTACTTCCACAAGCGTCACATCAGTCTCTATAGAGAACTGTAAATACCATTCTAAGAATTGTAAGACATAAGTCTTCTTTTGCTTGTTCATCAAAGTCATCTACATGGCATATCTAACTATCTGCCTTCTGATAAGGAAGAGAACTTTCCCGCTCCTATGCCATCTCCTGTGGACCCCGGCTTAACAAGAGGAGGGGGGGGCAGTTTTTGGACTGTTCCCATCTTCAGCTACAAGTCACAGTAATCGTATTCACCCACAGTGAGAGACTCCTTAACTATCTATATACCATTCTGTGCATAGATGAAGGATACAAATTTCAAAATGCAAGCTACCAGCTGGCCATAAAAATTCACTCGTCACCTCAATTCCACACAGTTCCTTTCTTACTTGCCAGGAATCAATATTCAATATCCAAAGCCTAGTGGAGAGTGCAAAATGTGCATCCTGCAAAGATATTGATAGAAGCTGATAACGAGTGCTCCCATAGGCATGTGCCGCCTGGTGTGTGCTTGCACAGCATATTTGCCATCTAGTTAAAGAAGTAAACAGGCATAGAAAATATGAGGTGGTGCTTCTAAGGAAACAGCACAGGGTAACGTGGTTAACATGGTTTACTCAATTCTGATTCATACGGCATAGCAGGGGTAAATATTTGAAGTTAAAAACTTCTACACGGCATAAAAGACACCTCTCTATCCTGTGATTAAATCTCCTGCATAAAGTTGGGGGTGCTATGGATGGCATCACAGGGCACCCACCTCAGGACCCTGCAAAAGGGCAGAAGATAATTATCAGGACTAGAATCCCACTGGCCAAGAGTACATTGCTGTTGGGCAGGCATATTGGGGAAATTTGACTGAAGGGTGCAAGTCGGGTCGGGCGAGGGAGGAATGGGTGCATTTTCAATGTATCCATTTCATAAGTCGTATCATGTACTTGGTGGCTTCCCCTGACCCATGGAGCTCCTAGCCCCACCACCCATCTCCAGAAAGGTAACACTGTCAGACAGGGTAAATGTAAAGACCTGCTTGATCTGCACTAATGAATCTTCTATTTGTTCGTGTTGAATCAGATATCTAATTGCAATCTGTGACATGCCAGCATTTTCAGGTTTTCATTTCTATATAGTTTGTTCTACGGAAAAAAAAAAACATTACAAATGTGTGTAAAAATGTATGCATGAGTAAACCCAAATTGTAATTGCAACAATGCAGGCAGACCTGTACATCACTCAGAGCGAAGTGTGATCGACTATATTAATATAAAAGCACACACATTTGGTTTGTGTTTTGTTTGTATAATACTTATTTTTATATTAACTGTTGGTAAACATGACTAAAAAAAATACCTCTCGTCACACCAAAGTCCACAAACTCCCTATGCTTATGTGCCGTCAGGCTGTTCAACACCAAATGAGCCGCAGTACACGTGCCTGAAAACCTCATCACCTACCAAGGTCGCCGCAATCGTCATCGCCAAAACTTGTTGACTCCAGTCTCCTCCCATACCTTCAATGTCCTCGTACCACCTGTTAGAGCATTCCACACATGGTACGAACACGTAAACAGGAAGGGTGGCAGTCATATACAAAAGTGACTGGCCAGGTTTGGTTCAAAGCCGACCACCCCTTGACCCATTACGGAGGGTGCAAAATTTGAAGTCTGAAGCTACAGGCCACACATAAATTTAATTCGCCCCCATTTGGGAACAAATGGCTGTGCATGTCAAGGTGATGAAAGTGACTTTGCACCAAAACATGAACACTGATGTATAGGTGCACCTCTAGACCCACAACCATGAAAGTTGGTAAAGCCAACAGGATTGGTTGTTGCTGCGTGCCACTGTAACTGTTCCATATGTGAAGCAACGGGGCATCAGTTGTGAGGGATTAAAGTATATTTATTATCGTATAACTTGTAATAGTAATATTTACTGCTTAAAAAAGATATAATGCTCAAATAAGGGGACATGAACAACGAGCGTCTTCTCTCTCTCCTTTTTCCCTTCAATCGTCTCTTCTCCCTCGTATTCCAAGCTGGAACCCTTCCTCCTCCAGTCTCGCTCTTTCGTCTCGTGCATGTGCTCGCTGTCCTCTCGCGTGCTGTTTACTTTGATGTAAAGACACTACACATCCCCCTTCCTTATGGCACATTAATACAATCACACTAGTTCACATAGTCCAAAAGATGTCTTGGTCGTCTATAGTTTCTTCCAGCTCTAGACTTCCTCCTGGATCCTCCCGAATGGTCATCTGGACAATTTGCCAAGGAAAACGTACTTCGAGAACACCTGGCCATACCACGTCCTCTCCCATCATCTCTCCATTCATCATCACTGTGCCTGATTCTTTCCCTATGCTCATCACTTCTCTTCTTCCTCACATCTATCATTTCACAAGTATTGCTTTCCAAACATTCATCTCCTAGGACCATCACTCTCTCGTTATTCCATACCCTGCCAACATTGGTTTTCACAGCATGCGAGTACACCTCCACCAACCTAACCGGTTTAGACCAGCGACAACTATTCTCCCTCAAAGGCACAGGAAGTTTAATTCTCACTGAACAACCAACATGTGGTTCTAGCCTTCTCCTGAAACTTCTATTATCATGCAGCCTCTTGTTAGTCAATTGTTTCTGTTCAACGCTCTCCTTCACACCTTCTAAATTCACACCGTTTACAGCCACCGCATTCATCCACCCAGGGAATAGTTTGGTATTCGCCTTTCTGCCCCTGCTTAATTCACAAGGAGAAACCCCCATGGTGATGTGAGGGGTAAATCTGTGAGCTAACAATGTTTCTTTAAACACCACTTTCCAATCTTTTCCATTAGCCCAGGCTAACTTGATGACATCCTTAATTACTCGATTGTATCGCTCCACAATGCCGTTGGATTGTGGATGATATATTGCACAACACTTATGGGTTATGGATCTCTCACTCAAATATTTCTCCATCACTTTAGACTTAAACTGTGAACCGTTGTCTGTCAGTACTTCTTCGGGGTAGCCTTCTCGTTCACACAGTTCTTCCATGAACCCAATAATCTTCTGAGTAGTAACCTGTGGCATGAAGGCAACTTCTACCCACCTGGTTAACATGTCGATGACCACCAACCAGAAAGTGGAACATCCACCACTCCATATCGGACCAACCACATCCATTTCAATCTTACTCCACAGACTTTCAGGAATATCTCTCAATACCATAGGGTAACTTGCACACTTTATCACTTCTCGAGCAAAGGATACAACTCCTGATCTGTTCCTCCACTTGACGATCACATCCGGGCCACCAATATGTGTTTCTGATCCTTCTCTTTGTTTTTACTATGCCTTGGTGTCCTTCGTGGCCTAGCTGCATTATCTTTCCTCTGAGACCAGTAGGAGGTACCATCTTGTCGCCCCTCATTAGATATCAACTTTGCAAGTATAGGTCATCTCTGACATCCCAGAATGCACTGACTCCGGTACGAGTCATCTTATTTCTGCTCCACTTTCCTTCTTTGACATTCTTCACAACCTCCATCAGTACCATATCTTTCTTCATCTCATTATTCCACTCTCGTTTGGATATGGCCTGGTCTGATACCTCACAAACAAGTTCTTGTTCCTCCGAATCATCATCCACATCATTGAAATCAGTCAAACGTGACAGACAGTCCGCTGCAACGTTCTTTGATCCAGGAATATGCACCACTCTGAAGATGAACTCTTGGAGTCTAGACACCCATCTTCTGATCCTACTGGAGACCTTATCGAGACCTTTTGTGTTGAAGATTTCTACCAGTGGCTTGTGGTCTGTGTGTATGTTGAACTGTACTCCCCACACAAAACTCCTAAACTTCTCTGTGGCCCACTTTATTGCTAGTGCCTCCTTCTCAATTGTGGCATAATTCCTTTCCGCTCCTTTGAGGAGCCTAGAGGCAAAAGCAATCACTGATTCTCGCCCATCATGGTATTGTGATAAAGATGCTCCGAGCCCCACTTCACTCGCATCTGTTGTAATTACAGTTTTCCTTCCTCTCACGTAGCTTTGGAGAGCTGGAGCCTTAGCCAGAGCTTCTTTAATGAAGCAGAACTCCTTTTCACTTTCATCATTCCACGCAAATTTCTTATTCATTTTCAACAAATTCCTCAGCTCCACAGTGTGATCATAGTAGTTATCAATGAATTTAGCATAGTATTCTACCATGCCTAAACATTTTCTGAGTTGCTCCTTGTTGCTTGGTGTGATCATCAATTTGATGGAATCAGCTAAATCCTTCTTCGGTGTGATTCCTTCTCCGGAAATTACGTGCTCCAAATACTTGATCTCTCTTCTATCTATCTTAGATTTGTCTTTACTTAGCACCATTTCAGCCTGATGTAGTTTCTTGAGCACTCTATTCAGTCTCATGTAATGTAAATTTCGATCATTGGCATAAACTAATACATCATCTTGAAAGAATAGAACCCCTTCTTCTTCTCCTAGGATCCTATGCATAACTCTCTGAAATGCTGAAGCTGCAGAAATCAGGCCAAAGGGCATCCTTCGATATTGATAAAGGCCTTCTGGCATTATAAATGCTGTTAGATGTTTGGAGTCATTATGTAATTTTACCTGGTGGTAAGCAGCCGTGAGGTCCAATGTAGAGAATATCTTTGCAGGCCCCAGCGTTGATATAAGTTCTTGTATGTTAGGCAAGGGATGCCTATCTGGGATTACGCACTTGTTCAATTCTCTCATGTCAACACACAATCTCACTTTCCCTGAAGATTTTCTCACTACTACCATCGGCGAAACCGACTCGGCAGCGCCAATCTTCTCGATTATGCCTTGGTTCTCCAGCTTCTGTAGTTCTTCCTTGACTTCACTCCTGAGAGCCAAAGGCACATTCCGAAGTTTTTGGGCGACAGGTCTAGAGCCTGACTTGAATAATATGCAATGGGAAAACCATTTTAAACAACCTATTACATTATCTTTGAATATTTCATCCTTAATCTTCTGAATGTTCTCATCACTCACTCCATCAACTTGATATACCTTGTCATTGGCATTAGGGTCCAAACGCACCTTCAACAGCTTCTGATGAGTCCAACTAAGCAAGGAAGTCTCCTCTTTCTTTGACACATAAATGCGAACACTTGCTTGTCTGTCCTTGAACTCTATGGTGGCCATAACCCACCCAATTAAGTCTATTCTAGCTCCACCATAAGCCCTGGGCTTCACATCAAATTCACATAGATATTCCGGACCACATGTTCTCCACACATCCTCCGGAATAAGGGTATATTTGGCACCTGAATCAACCATCATCATAACGGGGAAACCGTTCACAGATATCTTTGCTCTGGGACTTTCAACTTGTGCACCTTCATCAGAGACCATGAACACTGTCGGGGGAAATTCTGCCGGGGTCGGCCGGGTTGTCCGCAGACCTCCGGGCAGGGAGGCCCCAACTCCTCCCGTATATCCCAAAAGAGATAGAGTATGAGGCACACACAAGAAGCAATGTGACTCTGCTGTTTAGTAAACACAAACGGCAGGGATGGGTCAAGGATCATACGCGTCTGACCTGACACACACACAATCGTGGGGCTCGCAGGCCCTTTTTACTGTAGTATGACGCGCTACTTGCGTCACTTTAGAAAATTAACAAAAAAACCTATCGCCACTCTTAATTGGTTACTCGAGTGGTAGGGTTAGTATAGCATACGTATAGAGAATAATATGAGTGGCCGAGGTTTAGTCAGGTGATATATCTGGGTTGTCCCTACAATTAGATACATGAGAATTGTTACATGAAGACTCCTAATGGTTGGTTGATGTTAATGGCGTCAGTGATAAGAGCCCCATGTTCTGATTGGTGCGCCCGTGAGCTTCCCAGCCTGGGACCATCGCTGTTCCCAGCTCTCGGTGTACCTGCAATTTGCAACAATGTTTCACTATTGGTACATGCAGACAATGTGAAAACTTATTCATGAGTTAGACGGCCGACTACTCCCATCGTTGCAGATGTCCATTGATCCTTTCAAGTGTATCTGCCTGTGTCTTGTAACGAGGGATCCAGACGCCTCCTTCCTCCTGGGCTTGGCATCTCGTCAGGTTCGGCTTGGTCACGTGGGATGGGAGCGTGTTTGAGGCAGAATTCTGCACAATTAATATTGTTTTTCCACTGTGTGCCTGGTTTAATTGCAGGTGCGACTTTGATGTTGGTGCGCGGCGTGCGAGGTTGCAACATCGTGCCCTTGATGGTCTGCTTTTGGAATGTGGGTTTGCAACATTACGACCTTGGCTGTCTGCTTTCCCCAGGCTCATTCTGCAGGATCAGCAACCTGACTCTTGTTCTGTTAACGTCCACGGGAGCTCTTGCTTGCGGCCTACTCAGGCCTAGTATATAGGTGGAACCGTCTGGTGCACAGGCGCTTTAGGTTATAGTCTCATATTGTCTTATGGCCAGTATCGTGTCTTCGTTATAATTCTCATTATGGCGCCTAAGTGTAGGAGAAGCGTAAGCAAGCTCTTTAGATGAGTTCATGATGCGTCTTGCGTTTCTGCATTTCTGAAAGCCTATATGGAAAATAATAAAGATGCACGTCCGTGAGTATGTCTGTAGCCTACGTCATAGCACTGAGTATATTCTTCATGTAGATTGGTGCGGGAGTGTCCAGTGTGTATGTTGGCACAGGTGTGCTATCCGTTGGCTAGGTCGTCATGGCATCTCTAACGACGTATAGTTTTAGTCCAGTTGATTCATGCCGCAGGCATCGGCATGGGCAGGGCGGGCTGCTGGGCAGGCAGATGGACACATCCGCATGTTCCTGTACCAGGGTATCTGGTCGTCTGGTAGATGGGCAAACTCTTCTCGTGGCGGGTGCTTGGGTCGTGAACCTTTAGGCCAGGCGCGAGAGGGGAAAGAGGGGAGTCTGTTTTTCCATTTTCCCACTTCAGTCCCCCCTCTGGTCGACTTGTCGACCACAAACATATCCTTTTCGTTATCTCCTCTTACTCTCCACACTTTAGTTATTCCTCCTAAATGTCCATAATGGTTAACATGATCTTCAAATGACCAATACATATACTCACAGGCTCCTCCAGGGGTACAGTATACCCATTTCCCTATGTAACTCCTGGGGTTTCTTGGGTTCTCGACCTTCACCGATGGTGGGTCCAGATGGTTGGTGATGATCTGGTTGCGCAATTTCTCTCTCTCTTGTAATAGCGAAAACCAGCTCTCATCCTTTTTCACACCCTTACTTTCGTCCACCATTTTGGAGTGTAACTGGGCCAGTTGTGAAACTGCTTCTGTCAATGTACCGTTGTCAGCATCATTGGCAGGAATGAATGTGCAGCATGATTGTCCTATCTTTGCGCAAACTCCTCCTTCCATGGCAGTGAGGAGGTCCAATACATATCTGTTCTGCAGTGCTACCATCCTTATTGCTCGCAGCTCTTCTTTTATTGCGTTGAATCCGTTTACTGTAGAATTGATGGTCATCATGAGTTCCCATCTAGTTATCTGGAGCCATTTTGCGTTCGCGTAAGCCTGCAGTCCTGGATGTATTATTGAGGAGAAGAACATTGCTGCTCTGCTGAATAGTCTGTGTTCTGGCGGAATCGAAGTGAGTGCCGTTTCCGACCTTCCCCATAGGTAATTTCCTGTCAGAGGTTCCCCTTGTCTTTTCCGTCTGTTTAGGACAGTATCATTGCCGTTGGTCCTGTTCCCTGGCTCCCCCTGAGGCGGTGCAGATCCCTTATTTCTCTTGTCCCCTTCATCCATTTTGGGAAAGTTTGCCACATTCACATGCTTCTGGGGTACCACTAGCGATGGTACATTGACGTGCACCATCGTGCATACACCATTCCACAGAGGGGGCAGCGTGTGATATGCCTTTTCTCCACAGGCCCAGTAATGGTCCATTATCACTGCTGTTCCTGCTCCCCCCTCAGGTAACTCCATCATGCTTCCACAATTGGTGTTATATCCTACGTCCACCTCTCCTTTATGTTGGTAGCATACTTTAGGCGCAGTCAACGGCAGTATTGTTATCGGGTCTTCATCCGTTTCTATCCATGTGAGCATGGGCACGTATTTGATCCAAGTTGTCCAACATCTGTGATTGTGCGCATCGATAGTTGAAATAGTTTCTTTTGTTACCATGTTGCTGCCAACCACTCCTATCTCCCATTTGTTGTCCAAGTATACTTTCCCCGTTATCGTCACCAGTGGCCTCTCCCAGCATTCTAATTTACCAGGGACTTCAGTGGCGTACCAATCACATGATAAGTACTGCAGTGTTACTTTCTTTGTTTCTCCTTTTGCAGGACCACTTGTTATGTATCTAAATGCTTCAGCATGTAAACTGCTCTTGTGGTAACTCAAATAAGTCTTGAGGAAGTTGTTTTCGTATGGGTATGAGTCTCGTGTTTTCCACGTCATATGCACCACTGTTCCTTGAAATCTTCCTTTCGTTTGGAACAGTGCCAAGTATATTATGCACCGTGCTGTTTTTTCGTCTATTTCTGTGGCAACACATGTTTGAGAAGCGCTCATGGCGTATGGTATTAATGAGCAAACGTAGCAGCTGTCTTCTGTTGTCTGCTTACCAATGCGGGTCATGTGTTGATACCATATGTTGTTTGAGACGTGTGCTGAATCTTGTATATAATTATCAATACCTTTATTATCTGAGTATGTGCTGCGTTGTACTCTATTCTGCTTGTGCGCAATTTTGCTAATATCACCTGACGTAACACCTGTTGCAGCTGGGGATGGGGGTGTATTAGGTTTGGGTACAGCAATAATATTGGTAGCATAGCTGTACTGCCATACAGAGGCAGCTACGAACCCGGTGATTATCAAAATCCCTATTACTTTTATTACATATGCTAATTTCACCAGCATTTTGCTCTTACCTTGCTGCAGTCCGGCAGCCAATTCTTGCGATGTTAGAGTTGCCCGCCTGAAAATTCTTAATATGCTGGTTAAGGTTAGTTGTTAAGCTCTCCCTATCAAATAGTCATTCAGTGCCCAGGCGAAGAGCTGTTCCCACGCTACTCTGAGCGATCTATCTCTTAGGGCAGGTAAGTACGGGTGGAGGTGGGGCATCGAATATTCTATGGCCAAAAGGAACGCTGTGTAGTAAAGTCGTACCCTTTTCCTTTTCAGGTACGTTGGTCTTTTTATTTCATATACAAATTGGTGTGACAATTCTTCTGGGTAATTATCGTCTGAGGGTACCATGTACTCCTGGGCAGTGAATTTGTTAGTTATCTACTTCTTAGCAATACAATAATACGCGGTTCCTGCGTGTGCGAGAGAAAAGAAAAGAGCATTCACGTGTTTACATGTGTATTTGTGCGAGGCAATGTCCTTTAGTACATTTACTACTGTAATGGGTACAGGGGTCAGCGGATGGTGGGCAGGGGTGTTTGGGTTCAACCGGTGGGCGTTGTTTTACTCTTTGAGCGTGTGATCATGGGGTGGGCTGGATGGGGATCACCCCTTTCTTCTTCAGTTATTGTCTCTGGGGAGTCTGGGGAGTGACAGGGTATGGGAATACGTGAGCCGCTGCCTGTGGTAGAACCTCCTTCTTCTGTTGTCGATGTTGTTGCTGTTCTCTCAATGAACCTGTCGGTGGCGCTGGGGCGGGTCTGTTGTCCGTAGATCTTTACGTCGTGTAGGTGGTTCCAGGCACGCTTGTCCTGTAACTTTACTGCTCTTGTTGATACCTCCTCTACCAGATGGGGACCAGTAAAGCGTGGGTCATTCCATCTCCTATTGAAGTTGCGAAGTAGTACGTGGTCACCTTTAGCAATCTTACACAGTCCTTCCTTTTCCAGTTCTTTATCCGCGTCTTCTTGTTGGCTTCTATTAGTCCCGCCCCGTGTGCGCTCGAGCTGTTGAGACACAAACACTACACTAGTAATCAAAGAAGACACATATTGGTACATTTCATCACCCAGAACACTTGCAGTGCTTTCATGGTCGTTAAATGCTCTTGACGTTGGCGTTAGGGGAAGGCGCATTTGACGTCCGGTAACCACCTCATGGGGAGTGAGGTGGTGGTCGGACCCTGGCCTATTCCTCAGCTCAAATAATGCTAATGGAAGACAATATAACCAACTCTTCTTTGTTGTTTGCTGTATCTTTGCAATTGCCTCCTTTAATAGGCCATTTAGGCGTTCACATACACCGTTGGCCTGTGGGTGGTATGCACATGCAAATTTATGTTTAATGTTCAGCAGCGATGTGATGTGCTGAAACATCTCGTTTGCAAAATGTGGGCCGTTGTCTGACCTTAACACCTCGCACACTCCCCACCTGGGGAAGACCTCCCTCACTAAGAACTTGGCTGCTCTAAATGCATCTGGGTGTGAACAGGGCCCTGCCTCAATCCACCTAGAGAATGGGCATACTACTACAATCATATACCTATTTCCTTGACATATATTGATCATATCAACATAGTCAATGTGGAGATGCCGGAAAGGTCCCTCTGGCCAGGGTATAGTACCTCTTATCACCTTTAGAGTGTGGCCGGCCGTAAACTGTTGACATGTGATACAGTTACTGATAAAATTCGACACATGCAAATTTAACTCGGGGCAGAACCAGTCTTCCCTAATTCGTGCTGCAATTACTTCCTTGCCTGTGTGGGCTGGATGATGTAGTTGGCTCAGGGCAGTGTTCAAAAGTGCCAATGGTATTACAACCTTTCCAGTGCCACCCTGGCGCCATAGTGCGTCAGTTGGGGACATTGTACATCCTCTTTTTACCCATATTTCCTTTTCGGCCATTGGTGCAGCCGCTTGTAGCTCCATAATCTGTGTGGCTGGGAGATGGGTATACCCTTCTTTTAACAACATCTCTTTTGCTATTCCCCTCCCTCTCCCTCTCTGTGACTCTGGGGGGTTCCATATCTCACCAAAGTATGCAGCATACTTCGCATGTGCGTCTGCTGCTGCATTCCCTTTTGAGACGTGATCTTCAACATTGGTGTGTGCGGTGCATTTTACTAAAGCTAGTTCTTGGGGGTCATTTATTACTTCAATCAGTTCAGCCAATAAGAGAGCATGTTGCACTGGAGTGCCATAAGCTCTCCTAAACCCTCTTCTTCTCCATTTCGACAACCCTGAGTGGACAGTTGATGTAACATATGCGCTGTCGGAATATATAGTCACTCATTTGTCAAAGCTTTCCTTCAACGCCAAGATCAGTGCGACCAGTTCAGCTGCTTGAGCTGAGTAATGCTGTGGTAATTGTACACATTTCACTGCCACACACACCGGTACCTCCATCATTTTCACCACTGCTGCCCCAGTCCTCCTCACACCATCCCCCTGATCGATGGTTGATGACCCATCAATAAATAACAGCTCACCCCCCTCTAGTGCGTTTTCCTCAACTTTTCTAGTACATGAGTACATTTCAGTTGTTTCAGTACAGTCATGGGCATAGTCTCCCTCCTCAATTACTTCTGCTAGGAACCTTGCAGGGTTGACCATGCTACATCTAACAATTGATAGTTCAGCTCTGGATAGAATGATCTCATAACCTGATGCCCTTTGCGCGGTTAGGGTGGATTTAGGTTTATTCAATATTGCAAAAAGTGCATTTTCCACAAATAGTGTAGTCGGGCACCCCATGGTTATTGTTGATGCTTTCTCCACCGCAAAAGCGGCTGCGGCGAGACCTTGTTCGCAGGGGAAGTGGCCTAACATTACAGGATCTAAGTGGCCACTGTAAAATGCTACTGGTTTGTAGCCCATGCTTGTTTTTTGAGCCAACACGGCTTTCATTACTGCTGAGTCGCAATGTGAAAATATAAAAAATCGCCGCTCATAGTCTGGGGATGCCAGCACCGGAGCAGTTGATATCGCATCTTTTAATTCATCAAAAGCTTCTTTCATTTCCCTCGTCCACCCCAATTTGTTCTCCCCTTTATTAGCTTCCCGTAACGCCTCAAGCAGGGGCCCTATATATGAACTGTAATCAAATACCCAAGCTCTACAGTAGTTGCAGAGCCCCAGGAACTGCTGCAGTTCCCTTACAGTTTGTGGCATTGGAGTGGCCGAAATAGCTTGTGCTCTTTGTGGTGCGATCTTTCTTCCATGTTGGGATATAAGCTGACCAATGTAAAGTACCTGTTCCTGACAGTACTGTATCTTTTCCATGTCTACCTTGTAACCTTTGTCAGCCAATATTGTCAACATCTTTAATGAGTCCTCTCTGCATGTTTTTTCGTTTTTACTGCAAATTATTATGTCATCCACGTACTGCAACACCGTGCTTTCTACTTCAATGTTACCCAAATCCATCTGTATCACTCTGTTGAAAATTGAAGGTGATTCACAATACCCTTGTGGTAATCTGGTGTGCTTCCACTTAGCGTTTCTGTAAGTGAAGCTCGTCAGATCTTGTGAGTCTGGGTGTAATGGTATTGAGAAAAAAGCATTTTTAAGATCGATCACTGTAAATCGTGATGCTTCTGCTGGAATGCCACACAATATTGTGGCCGGGTTTGCAGCTACGGGATATTCTGCTTCTACTATGTTGTTCAAGGGCCTGAGGTTCTGTATAAAGCGCCAAGACCCTCCTTTAGCCTTGCGCACTGGGTACACAGCCGTATTACATGGTGATTCTGAGGGGACCAATATACCATTATTTATAAGGGCCGTTATGGTTTCATATATGCCCTCATCTGCCTCTTTTGATAGTGGGTACTGTTTTACTCTGGGGAGTATTGCACCTTTTTTCAATTTTATTTTTACTCCCCCTATACTTTTTATGCAGCCCACGTCATAGGGGCCAGTAGTCCACAATGATTTGGGTACCTTTGACATATCGTCCTTAAAGAAAGGGACCGGGGTGCATGTGGGTGCCTCAAGTGCCATTGCAATTTTCTGTGCTACTTGTTTGTAGGCCACTCTTAGCCATATTTCCACACTCATCATAAACACCATTTCACCTTCCTCCTTTTCATCTGAAAACAGCTCTTCATCTGACACCTGGGTGAGCCTACATCCTTCTGCTAATGCTATCATTGCCCTCCATGCTCTTCCTTCTTTGTCTTGGGCATGTACATCAATATAATCAGCTGTTGCAATAATGCTCTCAATATCCATTGAAACCACCTTCCCTTCTGGTTCATTAACAGGTGTTTCTGGTCTGAACAGATAGGCTGCTGGCCTTCTCCATATTTTCCCTTCTATCCCTGGCATCCATGCAATTGCCATGTCGGTTCCATACTGGAACAGTTCACCATCTACTGGCTCCGCCCTAATCGCTGTCTGTCCACAGTATGCCTGCATAATGTGCCGTGCTGTGAGCATGTTAATCCCTGGAGTAGAGCAAATTATGCCGTCCTCAGTAAAGGAGATCGTCATATTCAACCTGTTCATTATATCTCTCCCCAGTATATTTACTGGTGAAGCACTATAATATAAAAGTGGAACTGACAGATCGTAATCTCCAATAGATAAGGGAATGTTATCAGTAAAGGGAACCAACCCTCTAGCCCCAGAGAATCCTTGGGTGTTCATGGTCTCACCTGACATCTTAAATTTACCTTCCCTTATGCAAGACCGGGTCGCCCCGGTGTCAACAAGGAATGATGATTTTTTGTCACCTATCGTTACCTCTATGCGTGGTTCCTCCGCACTATTAGGTGTTACTGACAGGATGGGACACACCAAGGCCGTCTGTGGGCTGTCCTATTGGGGGTACAACGACTGGCCATTCCCGGTATAAGGGTTGTGTCCCAAAACCGTCACCCTACCCAATTGCGTTTGTGGTATTTGTGGTTGTTGTGTGATCGCTACCTGTTGTTGTGGCAATGGTTGGGGCTGTTGTTGTGTTAATTGTTGTTGTTGTTCATTTCCTTGTGGCAACATTTGCTGTTGTGGTATGCCTTGCTGTACTTGTGCGGGCCGTGGTTGTCCCTCACTATTCCATGATGGTGTTCCTGGTCTAACTCTACACGTGCGTGACATGTGCCCCAATAGTCCACAGCTCCAACACACCGGTGGTTCCCTATTCTGCCATGGAAAGCTCCCGGTGTTGTCCTGGTATACTGGTTGCCCTGTGGGATAGGAATTTCTAAATCCTCCCACCTGCGGCTGGGTACCATACCCGTACCCTCTCCCCCTCATAAGTCCTCCTCTCCCCCTGTTATAATTGTAATATCCAGCTCCTTGCATTGGGTATCCTCCTCCCAAGTTGGGCGTGTATGGTTGGAGTGGCGGCACCTGTTGTGTTGTAATCTGTGAAGGTGGTATTTGTGAGGAATCTTGTGCAGCCACTACTTGTGTGGGGCTTTGGGTCATTGTTGGAGGTGTAGTTATTAGTGCCCCTTCCATTGTGTACTTAGTAAGCTTTTTCTGTACTAGTTTAGCCTCTTCCGTTTTCCTGTCCTCTTCCTTTTGTTTCATTTTTCCTTGCCATGTCCTACAATGATGCACTATAGTCAGTTGTATTTCGGGCCATGGTTTTGCTTCCATTCCCACTACTTTCTTTAGTTGTTTCTGAACTCCTTCCGGGAGCCCTTGTACCAGTATATGGTAAAATATTGCTGGTGTTTTATCCCATTGTTCTCTAGTTTCCATGCGCCACTTCTCTTGGATTTCCTGAATATAATCAACAGGATCTTCGTTCTCATGCATTTTGCGAGATGTAATTGCTCCTATATCTGAGGTGTCTGGGTACTGTACCCTCAATGCCTGCCATAGTGCATGTCTGCAGTTTGCGAACGGTGCCCCATCGTGCGATGTATTTGTTATTGTTACCCCATGAAATCCCGCTCTTTTCCATATGTCATCCGCTCTATCCCCTAATATTGATATTAAAAGGCCCTTTACATCTCCTACTGCTAGCTTCTGTCCTGCGGTGTGTTTTTCCATTTCATATATCCATTTACCCGCACCTCCACTTAATGATGGGAGCCTACATTTGATATTTTCTTTATCGGTATGCTTCCAAGGAACATACTGTGGTCTAACCCCACCTCTCTCCAACAGTCGCATTAAATTATGTTCCGTTTCACCCTTTGTGTTCCATAATATTGAGTCCTCACACCCTTCCTCCACTTCTCTTTCTTCCGCATTTTCACTTTCGTTTGTATTTCCCCTGCTCATACCCCTTTCTTCTCCATCTTTTCCCCTTCTTCCATCTTCCTCTGTATTTAATGTGGGCATATGTACACCTCTTTCCTGCCTGCGACTAGGGAGGTCTCTAAGCCGCCATGTATAGGGTGTCAGTTCGTCTGTGAAGGGAGCTAGTTTTATTTTGCGTAACGAACGTGAGGTGGTTGATCCTGTAGGGTGCGATAGGGGAGGGCGTGATGGGGATGGGGATGTTGCGTCCTCATTTGCCCGTCTTTCCTCTACTCCTGTCTTTCCCCCCTCACTTCTCTCCATCTCATCCTTTCTCCTACTGATCCATGGTGAGTCCATATTGGTCCGGGTGATGTATAGTTTATCTAAACTTTCCCTTTCACTCTTCCTCCCTTCACTTTCCACTCTCTCTTCCTCACTACAAAAGCTATTTATAAACGGCACCCCCCACTCGGTCTTTTCCCCCCTGATCGTTACTGTTTGTAAATCTATTAGGCCCAGTTCTCCTCTTTCTCTTTTGTCAACCGCTCCCCTTTGTGCTGATGTTGTTGCTACTTCTGTGTCATGATATATATTCCCCCATCTTCCACTCTCTCTTCCCCTATCTCCTCTTTCTCCTTCATACCTTTCCTCCATCTCCTTATTATTCTCCTCCCTCTTCCTTTTCAATTCCTCCATCACTTCACTTTTCATCTGTTCTAATATTCTCTCATCCTCTTTCTCCCTCTCCCATTTCGCCCTTTCTTTTTCTACTATACTCTCCATCACCCTCTCTTCTTCGTATTTCTTAGTTGATTCTGATAGTAACCTCCTCCTCCATATTGCCATTTCTTTTTCTTCTTCTTCCCTTTTCTTTTCCCGCAGTATTACTCTTGATACCCTTTCTGCTGCTGCTTTTACCCTGTCAGCTTCTCTCCTTTGCTCCTCGGTTCGTTCCCTTATTTTTTCCACTTCGTTCTTACCTTCTTTCCTTTTCCTCGCTCTCTCTCTCTCTTCCCTCTCAAGCTGCTTGGTCAATTCATTCTGTTCATCCCTTAGTTTTGCTAGTCGTTCCTCCAAAATCTCTTCCGTTTGTCTTAACAGCTCTTCCCCCTCAATTCACTCTCCCTGGTATTATCCTCATCTGTTTTCTTTACTACCTCCCTCTCTTCTCCCGTTAATGAACCTCGTAATTTTAATAATATCTGTACAGCTACCCATTCATCATTTCCTATCTCCACAGACTGGTCTTCTCCAGTCCTCCCTTCCCCTGCTGGCATTTTCCTATGAGCTACATATGGTGGAGGGCTGTATGCCGGGTTCGAGTATCCCACAGCCGCCCTTAACTGTCCTCTTTCTATTTCTCCCAATTCTCTTAAAGGATACAACCCCCCTCCCTCTGTTTTTACTCCCGCTCCTATGGGTATATCATTGCTCGGTTCCTTTTTTATTTCATCTGCTTTATTATTCTTTTCTCCTCCCTCACCTCTGTTCCCCGTGTTCTTTGGGTCCTCATACCCCTGTTTCCCATTCTCGTCTTCCTCCTTAATCTCTGTTTCTTTTGGTATTTCCCCCATAGTGAATATTCCATTTGGTCCTGGTCGGGACCCCTGGAACATCCTCCATAAGTTAAACACCTCCATGTGGTTTGCCAACTTCTACCCTTTATATGTATTGTGCAGATGATTTAATAGTGAATGTTGGGCATATGGATCGAAGCTACGTTGGGCGGCCACGGTGTTAGCATTTTGTTATCCGTCCCCTGGGTCCATTCTATGCTATACTTAATCAGTTTCTCCCTATGGGGTGGCAGTGTTGTGCATATGTATTGTAGTGGCGTAGTGAGGGTGTTCCCCCACCCTCCTGATCCTGTTCCGTATGACATAGTAGCGCTCCACTCGCTACCCTCCCTTAATCTGGTGTCAGTTTATCCCACTAGTAGTTTACAATATACAACCTTATATCGTTACCTGGCCCCGTAAGTTTGGGGACTTACGATAGTCTGCTTAAGGGAAATTATAAAAATATAGTATGTCACATTTGCACATTTTCCTCTGCCCTTCTTCCTTTATACAACACCCTTACGGCCCCCTGCGGCCGAGGTGCACGTAGCCCCCTGCGGCTGCGTACCCCTTATTACGTGCTTATACAGTCGTCCTGTTTTCACGTGCTCCTCCCCCTTCTACACTTGCCGTGGCCGGCGTTCTCCGTGCGCAGCCACGTTCCCCATTTCGCCTTTTCTCGATCAACTCGTTTTACCGTTTATCTCCGTTTCTACTCCCTTACCACCGTTCTCTTCCTCAACACTCTCACAACGAGGATGCCTCGTGTTTGCGATATCCTATGAAAACCCTATTGGTGACGTCACTGATCACGTAGAGCTACTGGTAAGTTCTTCATATACTCTTTAAATCCAAAATACACCTGCAATCTACCCCCGTTAACCCCACAGCTGTCTTCCTGTCACTCCTGGAACAAGGTAATCAAATCAACACTATAATCGGACTGCGCACGCTGCGTCGCCTCGCGTGTGATACGCCCCTCGACAGGAGGGCTTAACCAGCCAATTATCTTCCGTATTTAGGCAACTTAACTAGCTACCGCCTACAGGGAAACGTCATCTACCTATCGAGTGTCTTGCTCGAACAATAGGGATCCTCATCTACTCATTGATCAATAAATGCCAAATCGTAGGAAACCACACACACACACACCCTTACACGTAGTCGCGGCCTAGGCCAATCAGTTTCTACGAGCGGCCGCACGTGATGTTTTTGTGCTCCGCCCCCTTCTCTCGCGTTACGTTGCCAACTGCTCTCGCGCTTGTTCAACTATCATTCATTCTATTTTTAACACTAAACTATCAAACCTTCGCCGTTCACCTGTGCAACACCTCCCGCCTCCCGTATTTAATTCTTCTCCCCTCCCTCACAATTTCACATTGTTTGTTGTGCGTGGCATGCTCACCAAGTTCTCCTGATGCGGGGCCGCTCGACTGCGTGCACCCCTCCAAGCGGCTCGCCACCTCCCCTCGTCTGGACCACGTCTGGACACTCGCCAACCGCGGGCGGGATACTTCTCAACCGGCTCCCGAGGGCCAATATTCGGATTGCGCTGTCCGGTCTTCTCGCAGTTCCGCGATGGTCCTGTAGTCCTCAGAAGGGGGCAACGGCAGAGGGGGCCGCGCCGCCGGGCCTTCTCGCAACTGGAGTGCCTGGAAAAAGTAAAAGTAAAAAATGCCGATCTTAAACAGATCTCAGCTGTGCCTCCAACTTGTCGGGGGGAAATTCTGCCGGGGTCGGCCGGGCCGTCCGCAGACCTCCGGGCAGGGAGGCCCCAACTCCTCCCGTATATACCAAAAGAGATAGAGTATGAGGCACACACAAGAAGCAATGTGACTCTGCTGTTTATTAAACACAAACGGCAGGGATGGGTCAAGGATCATACGCGTCTGACCTGACACACACACAATCGTGGGGCTCGCAGGCCCTTTTTACTGTAGTATGACGCGCTACTTGCGTCACTTTAGAAAATTAACAAAAAAACCTATCGCCACTCTTAATTGGTTACTCGAGTGGTAGGGTTAGTATAGCATACGTATAGAGAATAATATGAGTGGCCGAGGTTTAGTCAGGTGATATATCTGGGTTGTCCCTACAATTAGATACATGAGAATTGTTACATGAAGACTCCTAATGGTTGGTTGATGTTAATGGCGTCAGTGATAAGAGCCCCATGTTCTGATTGGTGCGCCCGTGAGCTTCCCAGCCTGGGACCATCGCTGTTCCCAGCTCTCGGTGTACCTGCAATTTGCTACAATGTTTCACTATTGGTACATGCAGACAATGTGAAGACTTATTCATGAGCTAGACGGCCGACTACTCCCATCGTTGCAGATGTCCATTGATCCTTTCAAGTGTATCTGCCTGTGTCTTGTAACGAGGGATCCAGACGCCTCCTTCCTCCTGGGCTTGGCATCTCGTCAGGTTCGGCTTGGTCACGTGGGATGGGACCGTGTTTGAGGCAGAATTCTGCACAATTAATATTGTTTTTCCACTGTGTGCCTGGTTTAATTGCAGGTGCGACTTTGATGTTGGTGCGCGGCGTGCGAGGTTGCAACATCGTGCCCTTGATGGTCTGCTTTTGGAATGTGGGTTTGCAACATTACGACCTTGGCTGTCTGCTTTCCCCAGGCTCATTCTGCAGGATCAGCAACCTGACTCTTGTTCTGTTAACGTCCACGGGAGCTCTTGCTTGCGGCCTACTCAGGCCTAGTATATAGGTGGAACCGTCTGGTGCACAGGCGCTTTAGGTTATAGTCTCATATTGTCTTATGGCCAGTATCGTGTCTTCGTTATAATTCTCATTATGGCACCTAAGTGTAGGAGAAGCGTAAGCAAGCTCTTTAGATGAGTTCATGATGCGTCTTGCGTTTCTGCATTTCTGAAAGCCTATATGGAAAATAATAAAGATGCACGTCCGTGAGTATGTCTGTCGCCTACGTCATAGCACTGAGTATATTCTTCATGTAGATTGGTGCGGGAGTGTCCAGTGTGTATGTTGGCACAGGTGTGCTATCCGTTGGCTAGGTCGTCATGGCATCTCTAACGACGTATAGTTTTAGTCCAGTTGATTCATGCCGCAGGCATCGGCATGGGCAGGGCGGGCTGCTGGGCAGGCAGATGGACACATCCGCATGTTCCTGTACCAGGGTATCTGGTCGTCTGGTAGATGGGCAAACTCTTCTCCTGGCGGGTGCTTGGGTCGTGAACCTTTAGGCCAGGCGCGAGAGGGGAAAGAGGGGAGTCTGTTTTTCCATTTTCCCACTTCAACACACATTCCTCTTCTCCATCGTTATCCCCAATCCAATTGAAGGTTGAATCCTCATGTTGACTGCTCCTACAACACTTGGCAAGATGTCCTTTACCACCACACTTCCTGCAGGTAATCTTCAGAGCCTGACACATTTTACTGTTCGCCCAATGGGATGGACTGCCGCACCTATAACATCCTCTTTGTTTGGTTCTTCCCCTTCCACTCTGGGAACTTTGTCCCTTGTATTGATGTTCTCCACCTGGTGTAGACGCCCTATTTTTCTCAAATCTATCAGATCTTCTCACTTCCTGTCTATCGGGTCTCTTCACCGGTGCACGATTTCTATACATTTCCGATATCCCAGGACTTCTGCGTTGAGAGTGTTCGAATTAGATGTCAATCTCTTCTTTCCATCCCTTATCACTCCTATTTCTTCATCTTAATCAGACTGTATAGAACTGACTGATGGTTTGACTGATATGTCCTTCACCCTACTCTCCAAAGTTAGTACACATGTCTGTGTGTTCGACTTCTTTAGCCAGCCTTAAAACAATATCGAGTGAGGGATCGTCTTCAGACAAGAGTCTCTCTCTGACTTTACTACTCCTGTATTTGAGCATGAATTGATCCCTGATCCTCTCTTCCAGTTGCTGATCGAATTTGCAATTACGGGTCAACTTCCTCAATGCAGTGACATATTGTTCTACCGTTTCATCCTGTTCCTGGATCCGCGTGCCAAACTTATATCTTTCGAGTATGGTACTAACTTTCTTGTCATAGTGCTTGTTGAGTTTTGTGATGGCTACCTCATATTCGTTCATGTCCCCTGTTTCTTCATCTAAAAGATCTTGGAGGTCCTCATATTTCTCCTGTCCTGCAGGACCCAAACAGTGCAACAGCAAAGATTTCTTCCTTTCAATGCTGTAGGTTGCCCCACAGACATGTGCATAATGCTCAAATGATTTGAGCCAACGTTTCCAAGGGAGTATTGGTTCCCCTACTTCTGGCAGGAACATGTGAGGAGGTTGAACTCCCTGCATGGCCATATTATTGTCTGAATGTATCAAATATATGCTGGGCTGTAATTTGCTGTAGAATCGTGAAATGGAAAGACACAAAGTAATTTTCTGTAGAACTGTGAATTGGAATGTTGCAATGCTCCTACTATTCTCAATGTTCAATTTGAACAAGTCAACCAGTCTTCAAAATTTTATTTAATGTTTCACTGGGAGGAGAATGAGCACAAAGAGTAATGAGGATCGTCACAGCAAAGCATAGTAACCAGCTGGGGGCTTTATTCAATGGTACACTAGGAGGAGTATGAGTACGTAGAGTAATGAAGATCGTCACGGCAAAATACAGTGGGGAGCTGGCAGACTGCTGAAATAATGTATTGATGTGTATTTTATTTCGTGAGGCACGTGATCTTGTTTTATGCAGTGTATGACATTATATGGTTGTTTGCTTCCTGTTTTTTTTTTCAACTTGGTGTGGTAACGTGGTAGCAGCTGTTACTCTCAAACACGTAGAGCCCACCCCTCTCCTTATTGCAGGCCAATGTAAGACTTGTCTGCGGGGGCACGCCTTCTTTAATATTCTTTTCTCTCGGCGGCCAATGAGAGAGCTTATCAGCTGGGACGGCGTCTGAGACAGCTCCGGCGGTAGGCTGCACCGTGATGAAGCCGCTGGCAGACTCGGAACGGGGAAAGGGGTTAAAGCGTCTCCGTCCGAGAAATGGAAGGTGGGACAGGGGTGCGCAGGGAGGAGCAAACGGGAACAGATGGGTAGGAGGCGGGGGCGATTGGATGGCGGCGCCGCTCCTACCTCACTTTGGGCCGGAGATCCTTCTCAACGGCCGAAATAGATTCAGTGATCCTCGTCGCCAATGAAGTAACGGGGCATCAGATGTGCGGGATTAAACTATATTTATTATCGTATAACTTGTAATAATAATATTTACTGCTTAACAAAAATATAATGCTCAAATAAGGGCAACCTTATTCAACCGTCTCTTCTCCCTGGTATTCCAAGCTGGAACCCTCCCTCCTCCAGTCTCGCCCTTTCGCCTCGTGCATGTGCTCGCTGTCCTCTCGCGTGCTGTGTACTTTCATGTAAAGACACTACACTATGCCTTCATATTTATCAAATCAGTAGTAAGCGTGAAGAAAGCTCAGCAAGATAAATCACACATATCAATCATGAAGCCAGCCTGCATGTCACATGGAAGAGCTGACTCAGCCGCTCATTCTCCCAAGGCTGATAATTTGAGCACAAATAAATTGCCTAACAATAACAACTATAACTAACGTGCTTACAAGCAGGATCAAACGGACACGAAGCGCTATATGATGGGTCACATGTAAGCTTTACTCTACTGTATGGGAAATTCCTGGTTTTCACAATGGCTCAAAAAAATGCACGTTGTGTATTTGAACAAGAACGTTTGTTTGAAAAGTGCTTGCTCAGCACAGTTGGTGTATATTGATTAAAAACAAGACAAAAACAAAAAAAAGTAAAACGGTGAGAATGGGGCGGGGTACAAAGAACACTAATCTTTATATTTGACAAATATGTCTACGATAAGGGTTGTAGGACTGAATCACCGAATGCCTAATGCACACTGGGTTTTGTGCTCATTTCCTTTTTCTTTATTTACAAAAGTCACCAGAACGATAAAGATTTTATAAATCTGAACCATATATATAAGTTCGGACAGCAAAGCTTTGACTGTTAAAGTGCCTCAATGCAAATAATTTAAAATCAGATTAATTTGAATCTGATACGCTCCAATCACCCTCGGGATCTCTTCCCCACAAGTGAACTGACAGACAGATCAGGCCAGTGCAGGCCTTTGGGCCAGGCCTTTGGGCAGAAAGGCAATCTGGGTGGGCTAATGCCTGTCTTCTGCTTGTGCTGAGAGCAGAATGGTTATTAGCATGAACATCACATGATCAGCCTGACACAGGGAAATAAAATTAACTTTGGCCTAAATCGTAATACACCACTGGCCGCCGCCTGCCTGCACACAGAGTTCAGCTGCAGGATCTCACATGCACCCCATTCCTTTCTCGCCCCACCCTAATTGCTACTCGCCAATTGCGAGTGCAAATTTTGCATCCTGCATAACATACACATTCCCATTTTGCAAAAAGACTCAGCCACCTTCCACCTTTTCTGAAAACCACATTGCAGGTCTAGTACCTTCAGAGAGGAGATCCCAGACTTAAATCTTGACAGCCTCAATCTTGCAAGAAAATAACATTGTTTAAGGATGCTCAAATCTCCCTGGGACCAACCCAACCAAGAGTGAAGCTCTCTTATCAATAGCCGAACTGGTAGGCCTACTTCAACATATGCTCTCCCCCACTTAGGTTTATGGAAATACACTAGATTTAATTCTCTTCTCCACCTCCCTCCTAAAATGTGCTGACCCCATCACCCTGGACTGGTCAGATCACACACACGTTCATCCCCTCTTGCCCAATTCACATAGCAGTCCACAAGTGGTACGATGAATGCCATTCCCTCGCATAAGGATCCTTCAAAACCTTCCTGCTACACACCGAGGTAGAAAGATTCTCTAAATGCCCTTCCTTGGAGAAGGATTGGTCCCTTTTGGATGACTATTGCCAAACCTGAAAGCAGTTATCCGACCCCTGCGCGCCAATCAAACTAAGCCGGGCCAAGACAAAACCACTAATCATTCGTACGGCGGCGAGGAGGGATGCAAAGAGACTTGCATTTCTGCCACCCCGACTTCTTCTCCGTCATACAAATGATCCAGCATTTGTGCCATACATTCATGCCGATGCAAATGCTGGAGACCCCTATGGGGTCCGACAGGTTTATGCAGCAGGATAAAGCAGGCGGACAGCACAGGGAGCTATTGTACATGCTGCCTGTCATGCTTGCAAGTACAAGTACAATTCAACTCTGCCCGATATGCTCGCAACTAAAAGTAAAGCTGCCCCATAATTTACTCACTTTGCACAGCAAATTGCAAAAGGTAGAGTACACTTGAATATCACCTTTTACCCTGCCGTGCAAATAAAGATAATGTGGCGGCTGGGAGCTGCCTGCGTGAATGTGAACACGTAAATTACACAATCAATGATCATTAGCTCATGTGTATTTGGCACATCTATAAACATTTCAACTGTTCCTAGTCGCATGGAGAATGCTCTACACAAATCCCTAACCCAAAATGTAACATGGTTTACTTCAATTTGCGTGCCTCTCTCCATAAAACTATAAGAAATCCGCCCCTCCTCCAAATCGATGCCGAAACATGTCCCTCTGCACAGGACAACAAAATCCCACCCTTCTGCTGCACAGGTCAAATCTCCAAATACCCCCTCAGGGCGGGGAAATCTAATCCCACTCTCTGCATGAAACAAATCCCCTACCATGTACCTTTGTAAAGTACGCCTGTCCCCCAGGTCAAACACACCTCACTTTGCAAGACAACAAATCCCACACTTGCCCAACTCTCTGCACAGCGCAAATACCTAAATGTGTCACTGCAAAATAGTAACCCCCCTCTGCTACACATTACAAAGGGGCAAATACAGCATCTGCACATAACAAACTGCTTCTTTTCACTGGAGCAGAAACAGTCCGCAGTGCTTCACTACCCAAATGTCATGCGTCCCTCTGCACAGGATAAATACTCCAAATCGCCACCCTGAAGGAGAAACTCCCAAAAATATCTATCCTCCTTACTGTTAACTGGTATACTGAATATCCCCCGGGGAACGGATAGGCCATATTGCCGGTGTTGTATGCTATCCTGCATCCCCATGGCAGCTTGTGGGAGGCAGTGTTCGGCAATCTTCGGAGCCACGCTCACTTGGATGCCCCACCCACAAATGGCTACAGCTATACAAACATCGTACAAATGAAAAATGAGAAAATACAGCCTGGTAGCCCGACCCTCCAACAGCTCCGTTCCTGGGATTGGCCAGTGATGTCTTTGTAGCTCCGCCCCTGCCCATTCCTGTCATCTGTGGGGATGCAGAAAATCATAAAAAGGGCAGGCACGCAACGAAATGTTAGCTGCTAATAAAAGGATCAGAAACGTGGGACGCATTGTGTTTCTTCACAGTGTCACAGCCCCTCTGAGACACAGTCTGCGTAATAAACCCAACAACACGTTTATTTTTCTTTTGTCATCAGCCGAGGCTAGCTTATTCATAATGGTAACTTTCCAACTGAAAGACCACCAGTCACCTTGTAAATCTGTTACAGTTAAAGTGAGCAACACAATAAAGCACCCTTTTAAAATGTGTTCACACCCATAACGTCTAATAGCTTGATATCCTAAAACGTAAAGTATGCTTTCATGTGCTCAGGTGAATGTTCTTAAAACCATGCGTAACACCACGCTGGAGTTTTGTGACACATCTCCAAACCAAAGTGAGTTTTTTAGCCTCTTTTATTGTGCTTCTTAAAGCGCTGAAAATGAAGTGAGTACATAGATATTTTGCCTTTTGCATCTTATAGTTTTCCATCCAGGATGTGGAAAATAAAGGTACACCGATATTATTGTGGCCCAGCATGCTGCTGCTGTAAGTATTTAGATGTTGTCATGATGCTTTACTATGCAATTTGTGGATTTTGTAAGTAAACTCTATAGGACAGTATTACTGTAGGTCTTAACACACAAAACTGAAATATTTGTTCCAAGTAAAGCGTGGAAGAAGATGGCCGTGTCCAAATTGCGGAGTGGGTTAAAATCCCTGCTTCGCTTTTTACCGTGTGTGATCCTGGGCAAATAATGTACTCTCACAATGGCCCTCATTACAAGTCCGGCAGTAACCTTGCCGGTGCTACCGGCTGGTTGCCGCCGGACTTGCAATATTTAGTGGCACCTTGCTTGCCAGAAACACTGGGGGATTACAACCCCAGTGTTCCGGGAAGTCAGGCACCGGTAAATGGTAAATCCCCATTCCCATTTGAGTCCCATAGGACTCAATGGGAATGGGGATGACGGAAGCACCATTAATAACGGTGCCGGTGCTTCCGTGAAAGTCTGTGGGCGGACGCCGTCCCGCCGGCCAGGTCTGACCCTAGCGGGCGGGACGGCACCAGCCCTCAGACTCGTAGTGTGCCGGTCCGTTGTTACTGGACTGGCACACTCGTAATGTGGCTCACTGACTTCAACTGCAAAAATTGGAGTGCTCATAAGTGATTACTTTACACCCTTACAATAGGACAGTTTTAATAAGTTTAGGGAAACATTATTGTACCCTGCTGCTCCTATGCTAGTGGCTCGAATATCTTCACATAGAATTGCATTGTTACTGCACTGGCCCTACGCCAGTCACGTATAACTTGATTTGACAGGCAGACAGTCTCACCATCCAGTCAGTGCACCAGAGATTCTAGTATAGGGGACTAACTGTGGTAGAACCAACATTACATTTTCTCCCCTGTTGCTCCCAGCCACTGAAGTTGTTTGGGCCATCCAGAGTACTTCCCCGCACTCTGTCTTGTTATACTACGATATTGAGCCTCTAAGAGTTGGAGGAGACATTGGGAGCAAAGGTGGCAGGAATAGCCCTTCAAAAAGACTGGTGCGCAGGAACTAGACATTACATCCGCACGTAATACCTTTTACTTAAACTCTGCAAGCTAGTCTTAGAGGAAAGATGGGGCACCAAGCAAGCTCTGCAAAAACACAATCTACTGCCAAACGTCCACATCCAGGTCAATGGAAGAGTTATATTTAGCTCAGTTTGTACATGTGTATTTATAAACCAGTTATGAACTTATCGTTTTATGTTAACAGGACTGTACGGCTGTATAGCCCTGGTGCGTAGCTGCTAGGTTCTTCCCTGCCATGTTTGCTGTATACTTTGCTAGTAAGCTACAAAGACAGCACATTAGCCGAGAATCAGGGATGGTGGCAGGGCCTTTCAAATGAAAGGGGCCTCGAGCCTCAGGGGACCCCCAGCAACAGCCCCCATATTGCCACTCTGCAGTGTAATAACACAGCAATATATTCCTTTACATATTGCTCACTTTCTGGGTATTACAGTGTGTGCTTTGCAGTGCTCACCTTACAAGTTGCTGCTGGAGCCCCATTAAGGAAAACAGAAATATTATCACCTACTTTCAACACGGTTTCCTCCACTTCACCTACTTTCTTATGAAGAAGGATCATTCACAACTATTTAGCGGTCATTCAGTGTTTCAGCTCCATGCTGGCTCGTGATAATTGGCGGCTATTAACCTTATCTTTATCTCCATTATAATGTATGCCCTCCACCCGCACAGGAGCCTCAGACTCCTTTCTGCTCTAAGCAAGATGAGCCCCCAACCATCATGTTGAAATAGTCCCCCACACATCTTCACCCGGGCCTGCAGAGAATATACCATAATGTTTCGAGAGGACATTTTATCAGACCTATGTGCCCCACTACATTGAAACAATTTTGCCCTTGCAAATCATGGCCCATACCGCACGTCACAGCGTTGAATACTATGCACATGTACCAGAGGTGCAGAATTCATACACTTACAAGAGCCGTACACACAATGTTGATAGTGGAGGTGCAAGATATCATGGCCTGAACGCACCTATGATAATTTGCATCCCCTGTCTCCAGGGGGTAACTCACAATGACACAAGTGGTCATCCTGTTTAATGTTTAATCTGGTTCCAACCAATGCAGTCACCATCTAACCCCTCCCTGGGCACCCCATACCTTTTGATTGTGGGGGTGCAAAATATCATGGCCTGATTGCACCTATGGTAATTTGCATCCCCTAATTCTCTTGCAGTAACTCACACTAACACAAGTGGTCATCCTGTTTTTATATTTACTCAGGTCCCAACCAATGTATCAGCACCATTTATCTCCTCCCTGGACACCCACATACCTTTTCATTGTGGGGGTGCATAATCTCATGGCCTGAGCACACCTGTGGTAATTCACATACCCTGTTTTTCATAGGGTAATTCACAGTAACGAGTGGTCATCCTATTTTAGATTTACTCTGGTTCCCCTTAAGCGATGTGTATGCATCCTCTAGCCCCTTCCTACATGCCCCAAAACCTTTTGATCAGTGAGGTGCACAGAAGGTTGAACCAAGTGCTGAATAATCTGTGGATGACTTGCGTACACTCTGTGTGGGAGTGGTAACCAGTGACTCCAGAGGGAGCTGTGATTGTGAATGTATGTGAGATGAGCGGTAGTGTTGTGGTGTGCAGGATGTATAAGAGGGGTAGGTGAAGAGTGTAGATGTCGAAGGAGTAGAGGAGGTTGAAGTGGAAATGAGAGGTGCGTGGTACAGTGAAGGAGTAGTGAGTGGTAGAGAGGGCAAATGATATGCAGGAGTTTAAGAGGGGCATATAAAGTGGTGGAGACTGTCATAGCGCAATGTTCCCTCTAAGCGGTGCGCATGTGCGCTTGCCCAGCTTTCTTCTGGGTGCCGCTCAGAAGATTTTTAGCATCGCACACAGACAATTCTGACCTATTCAAAAAGTTTTAATAAAGCACAAGCCACAGCAATTAACTGTAATTATCTTTATTTTGAATTAACCAACTAGTCTTGATATCCTGCTCATTTGCATTACACTACCATGCAAAGGTGACAGTAAACGCCTAAAATACCTAACAGCAAAATACACACACAAGAGTTTAAAAACAAAAATAAAAAAACTGGCTCCATGAACAGAAGAATCTAACCAAGATTTGCCTGCACACATTTACCAAATAATGTTACCTCCCTACCCATGACTCCTAAACCTGACTCTACCACACTTTTACCTTATGACTCTAACTTCGGCCCCAGAACACAGTCAGATACTACCAGACAACCTTGACTCTTTCTCTCTTGGCTCTACGAAAGGTTAGCAGACTTGAACCTACATCCACTTGTTGTATGTTTGTTGTAGCATGAATAATGTTCACGCGCCACCATTTGTTACTCATTGCGCCTTACCAAAAGCGTCACCCACACTATATAATCGAAATACCAGCTCAAATAACGGATACTGACTGTAAGTAAGCAGGCTACTTGGATGTGTAACGTTATCGCATAATTCCGCTTTCTTTTTTTACATATGTCACGCAAGTGCTTTGAAGTGGCCCCTTTGCAAGTTAATGCATTCTAACATTCTAAAAATCAAATACTAATTTGCCCTCTAAAGATTTTGAGAAGACAAATGTGATGCTCAGCGTCTCCTATTTTAGCATTACTAACATTACCCTATAAGCGTGGAGAGCAACATTGCAATTTCATTTACTTGCCCTACAAGGGATAATGGGTATGTACTGTGCCTGGGATTATTGGTTCATTGTATCAGAGCATCGGATATTCAGACAGGAGAATGCTTTTCACACAATCTGCATCGTGTCCAAGTGTCCAGAGTTCCTTTGGATATAGACCTTCACACATTATATGGTAACTCGCATCTATAGAAAAACGGTTTCACTGAGCACTTGTGCAATCCTACACAATGAAATAAGGGTGGGGTATGTTGACAACAACCTTGTATGCACTGCAAAATAATTGTGTACATGCAGAGTCATGACATTCTTGAAATGCACATAATATGTTGAGGCATTATATATGCCTTTCTTGCAAAGTATTGTGGGTCTGCAAATATCTCAGTGAGTGTTTACTGCTAAAATATATCACTTTTTACAGTGCTCTATCAACTACTATTGGAGGCTAGCACAAGGGCCGGGAGAAGGGTACGTGTGGAAGAGCACAGGACATCACTCCTTGCGGGTGATGAACAAAGCCGCACATTTCAAAAACTAAGGCAGACATTTCGGCAGTACACAAAGGAAATGGTGTTGCTTGTTTGCTAAAGGATAGGAAATTCTAGACCGTCTAGACAACAGCACCTTCGTTTTCTTTCTATGCTCAGCTGCTGAGGGCCTTTCAATATAACCATGTGTTCTGTGTGTACCGTCTCTAGCAGTTCCCTGTATCTTACTTAACTGATCACAAAGAATTACAGAAGAGGGATCCACAGTTACAGAAGAAAGCACTCAATCAATTGTATCTCTGATGAATTGATGCTATTAACTTAAAAGGCATATATAAGTGATTTTCTTCAGTAAGGCTCTTGTTTAATTGTATCTATGCTGTGGTGAGTAAAGGTCGGCCAAACTATACACTTTATTATGTGCCCTGTCATTTCACTTCCTATGTAGGGGTACAAGCAGGACTCTAACCAGATTCTACTCCCTACTTGGAGTCAAATGATTTTTCAGGGAGTAAAAAGGTAATTAGCTTTGCCAATAGGGATGCGGTCTGCTCATTAAAAGATCCTCTGTCCCCTTAAAATTTCTCTTGAGATCAGCATTAATATTGATAGAGTTCCTTCCTATGCCACTGCTCTACTGGTCACTAATTGAAAAAATATCAGTGGAGCTTTGTGGGTTTAAGCAATGATATGTTCATTGTTTCTCATTTTTGTTAGGCACATTTTCCTTTTTCTAGGGAGTAAAAATTGATGGTGCATATGTCTCTTAGCTGTAAGGTTGGTGTTATCACCACCCACAGGTGAACGTAATGTGGATAGTAAGCAGAGGCACAGGAATTATTGATCCTCATATTCCGAGGGGCAGTTATTTTGATGCAATTATCATCCTTACACAAATTATTAAAAACATGGTCTCTTGGGCTTTGAATTATTTCATTAAAGTGGCACTTGAACTCCTATCAACATGTTGACACATTGCTTTTAATTGCCATTAATCCATCAGCAAATGTTGTATTCTGTCTGAATTTCTTGACAGCCACATCAGTTATGCCAACAGATATTTGTGGTTTGTAATAGACATGAGTGATTATCCAGTGGCATAAAACATAAATTTTTCTCTACACAGAAGTATGTTTGCAAAGTACTGTGGCAGATGTTGAAGTCTTGGACTGGTTGATAGGTTTACTCTATAATCACATATGACATTTTATTTGAGCTTATCTTGTTTGGAAAAAGTATTGTAAGATTTGTAAAGAATTGCAGTGGCTATGAAGAGGAAATTTCTTTCTAAACTATCTTCTGCAGCGGTAGCTCACAAAGTGGTTTACCTCATTAGTCAGTTGCGCAGATGGAAAATAATGTGTGCACAACAGCCAACCAGTTCCACAGATAGAGAAAAATAATTAGGGGGAACATTGGTCATAGGTGAAGAAGGGGAGTATGAGAGATAAAAGAGCGAGGAGTGTGAGAAAATTGAATGGACAGAGGAGGAAATAGGTGGAAGGAGATAGGGAAAAGGGAGAGAGTCAGAGGAGAGAATGGAAAGTGTGGGTACTAAGAGAAGGTGGGAGGGTAGGGTGGTAAGAATTGAGAGAGGTCGAAGACAAAAGTAGACAGTAAGATCATGGAACGGAGTGAAAGAGTGAGAGGGAGCGAGTATGGCTACCCAGTTCTATTTGTATGCAAAACACATTTCAATGGATTGCTTTTCTCCCGCAGATTCCTCATCAGATAGATATCCATTCCAGTGTCAGCTGCTCGCAATTTTTTAGGTTAGTCGCCCTACATATACTGCGTCACTATGCCCCTGTCCCTCAGTTCCTCAGTTTCTTTTTTCCACACGCTCAGCATGCTGCTCATCGGTACAACTCACTTTCTCTCAGAGAAATATTATTTTCAACCTACGAATTTTCATCTTATTCAATGCGGTTTCAACATTATGTCACTCCCAAGGTGTCAGGCTTCAAGTGGTGCAAGTACTGTCATTCCAAGATGTCCATTACAGACACACACAGTGTCTACGTGTGGTGCCTCGGCATCGGTCACGTCAATGAGGACTGTGGTTCTTGCATGAAGATGAACCCAAAATCACTGCGAAAAGGGCTACGAAACTCGCATTAGGTTCACCCCCGTCAAAGTCTCCGGCCTGCTGGACCGCCTGGTCCTCGAAGCTCAATACGGAGGGGCCCACTCCGGCAAAGGATATTAGGCACCATAAAGAGACCAAAAAGTGATCACATTTGCGCAGTCATTCCTTGTTCTCCTCTTCCTATAAAAAGTAATGGCGTCATCGACAAATGTACGATTCTGGTTCCTCTGACGTACGCGTTAAGTCGGCTTCAGGCCCTACATCTAGGATCGAGTGGGAGGTTTTTAAAGAGCAGATGCTCGTCATGTTTAAGAAAGCAGCTGCAGGTACGGGTGACTCCTCGAAGCAGCACACTCCATCTGGTGTGGATCAGTCGGCGTCAATGTCCGACTGATCGTACATGCCTCAGTGACCATCTGATTTCTTTCAGCACTATGGCTTTGATTTTCTGTGACAATGATGTCCACGAGCCGTTTGACATTGATCTACAAATTCAGGCAATGGAGGCACATATCTTTCTCAGATGTGGCTGATTTGATAGCCGTGGCAGAGGGGCTTTGAGATGCAAGTGGCTTGGACACTTCCTCTGATGTGGAGACTCAGCAAGCCCACTCTTATGGTCAAGCAAGTGCAAAATATCATTCCACAGTGAACAGGGGAGTGGATGCACTAGGTAGCAGTGCCCCAACCAGAACTCGGTCAGGATATGATCGGACTGACATTTTGGATACGGGATCCCCTACAGAAAAAGCCATGCCTTTCAATATGGCCATTGCTGACCCCATCACCACCTTGTGGCAGAAGTCTTGAACCACAGCACCTGTGAATTCTTTCTTCATGACAAAGCCCCATACACAACCATGATAATCTGAATTTCCTGCCTTTTAGGGGTTGACCCCAAGACAGACAACAGGGTAGCCTGTTTTATATTGATTGGAATCTCAAGATATGTTTCTGAATCATATAGCACTTCCATGAATTACCCCCACCCATTCTTATTGTTGTGGTTCAAGATATTATAGGTTCCTAGCAAAGCCTTACTCTCATTACAGTGATTAGATCATGTCATGCAAAGCAAAAGAAAGCAATGGAATAATGTATGCAGACCTCACCCCCTTACATATAGAACACATTTGATACTCTGTCCATGGGTCCCACGATAAGAGTTAATAGTAGATAATGGGGCAATGGGTCAGTGATCTGTAGGAAGTGGGATACAGACAAGGTGGTGGACCAACAGAACACCTGCCAAATAAGTCTTGTGTTAAGGGTATTTATTGTAGACGTCAGGCTGGATATGGGGTAAATGAGCATGGGTACTGAGATTGTTCTCATTCGATCAGATTTTTTCTTACAGCCTGGTATTGGAGGTAGAGCAGGAGCTCTATGTGATTGTGCACAGAAGTACCCACCTCAGAAGAATATTCCCATATCGTGATACCACTATTAGAGGAGTTGACCAACATGGGTACCCAATACCTGCCCCCACAGGAATAGGTGTGGAGGAGAAATGCAACAGGGTCTCAGGGACACTCAAGGCCCCGCTGTGCAACTCACAAGGGGATCGTTCAGTTTGTGCAAACTTTCCAAAGTCTCCAGATTGTGTCAGTGAGCTATGCCTCTTCTGGAGCTTCAGACGATGTTTGAATGAAGGCACTTCTACCTTGGGCTCTTGCATGACATAAACGTCCAAAAGGGGATCTCAGAATGTAGAGCCACTAGAAAGGTCTTGGATAACAAGCTGCCTGTGTAGATGAAAGAGATGGTGCAGCCAGGGCAATAATGCAGTGGAAAACGAGGGAAAATAAATGGCCTAAGAACACCCCAAAATAAATGTGATCACATCACTTATGGTTGAATTGCAACTTGGCAAGAAATGTCTGGTCTGTTCCAGCAGAGAGAAGTGACTGATTTTAAGAGCATCATGTATGACCTTAATGATGTCAGTGTCAATGCCGAAACTAGATTGTTAATCACAAGAGGCTGCATTAGTTATCAAATCATGGAGTTGGTTTGTAACTGGCTACTGAAGGATTTCTCCAATTAATAGGAGGCAAAAAATCAGACAGTACCTTACAAGATTGTTAGGGTTCAAGGTACTTTTTTGTAGGAAGGAGGAGGAGTCCTGTTTTAGGGTCCTTTGAAAGATGCCTTGTGTGAGTGAGGTATTTACTGTTTTAAGGAGGGAGGATAAGGGCATTCCCCTTGATCTTTTAGGATGTGTGATGCAAGTCTGAGCTACGCCCCCTTTATCTCCCAACCCCATGGCTGATACCAATACCCCAGTTCACTGGATGTATGGTGAAGTCTGAAACAATACGTTATTGTAACATTCCTGACAAATCTATTAAGATAAATACATAGATGAAGAAAAGTCGGAAAATGCAACGGTCAAGCGGGAAGAACACTCCAGCAGCTGTAAGCAATTGGACCAATGTTACGCTGGGGCTGTCCCCGCTCCTTAACCTAAACAGCAAAGAAGCGCATTATTCCCGCCACCCGATGATGAGAGTGGAAGCAAGTGATCTTTGTTGCAGTGTGGCCCATCCGGCTGGACCCGAGCGACCACGGTTTGCAAAGAGGAGGAGAACCTGGCGAGCAAGAGGGTCTCTGGCGAGCATGTGAAGCTGAATGTGGGCTCTGGGGGACTATAAAGAGGCAGCAGAGGTGAGCAGCAGGAGGCCTGAAATGGTTGTTACAGGTCGGTGTGAGGCCAGCATACTGAAAGTGGAGAGAAGCAACAGTGGTGGCATGACCTGTAATGGGTGGATCATTAGGTCCAACAGTTGCGCTAAAACCGCAAGTCTAACGTGAAGCCGCGTAGATGGCAGCAGTGAGAAGGACTAAGATGGTGGTGTACCATATCGGGGGTTGAACAAGAGGCCCAACAACTATGCCGAGACCTTCAAGCATAGGAGTTGGCTGCAGAGAGGAGTAAATCGTGGAAGTAAAGTGATAGAAGAAGTGAACCCGCGCCCCCTGGCAAAACCCGTGAAGAGGTTCCCCGGGGAAAGGTAACTGGAACCAAGATAAGTCCGGGAGGAGGCCGGGAAGAGTTGAGACTGAAGTATCTTGAGAAAGTAGTTGATTTTTGTCTGCAAATCCCTGGCCAGTTCCACAAACGTGTGGTCCTGGAAAGTCAAGAATACCTAAGGGGTCATCTTACTCTTCCCAGTGATACTTTCAAGTATCAAAGAACGTAGAAGATATTGACATTTCTGAAAGCGAATTACAAGAGTTGATTTAAAAAATGAAAGCAGAACATTGAGGAACTAGCTAGGAGAAGGGATTCCTTCTCGTAGCCCTTCTGAGAACTTTTCGTGGAGCTTGTTTGGTTGCTGGAACTCTTTTTGATGAACTTTCAAGAACTTTTGTTTGGAAAGACTTTCACATCCAGGAGAAGGGAACCATTCTCCTGGGCTCAGAAATTGCTTGAACATTAGTTATTATTTGGTGTAGCGACAGGGAAAGATAGAGGTTTTGACCAAGACAGAACTTTACCATTTGGACACTACGGACACCCTGACAGACCTCAGTTTAGTTTCTTTAAGTAAGGAAACTGCCTATAGAATACGGATAGATAGGCTTTGTCTTTGGTTAATAAAAGTCTATAGCAATCACTATGGCACCACTTGGTCTGTCTCATCATTCCTTGCCACCACAAATGACAGGGGGGGGGAATCATCTTTGTATGCTATGTGGTTGGTTTAAGTGGCATGATGGCAACGGGAGTGAATGTGGTCCTACATTGTGTTATAAGCAGTGGGGTGGAGAGCCGTGGGGAACTAAGAGTTTGGGGTATGGATCAATTGCCATACATTATCTTGATGAAAAGGTTGTTCATGGCATTACACTTTTCTTTAGAGTCAGGGATTAAAGGGTTGGGAAGTGGGTTGAGGAGTTTTTGACTGCAGTGTAGAGAGCTTTACTCTTGTTGGTGATGGACACAATAGTTGATGAGTAATAAGTAGTTTGGGCTTTGACGAGAGACAGGCAAGTACTGCATAAAGCCTTGAAGTTGAAGAGGGCTTTATTCCTCTATGCTTTACAGCTGTTTTTTCTGAGTGACTGGATAGTACGGTTATTGTTGGTTATTTCTTCAGTGTACCAGCGGATGGTGAGTTTATCCCTGATGTGAAGCAGTTTAAAGGGGACATGGGCAGCAACCAATTCTTTTATAGTTGTTCGAGAGTTAATAAGGGACTGTCAGCATTGGAGGGTGGTGGAGGTAGAGTTGCTAGTTTGTGTCTAGTGCTTACAAGGGGAAGTCCTCAATGGAGAAACTGAAGGACAACCCTTGTTGGACGGGACATTAGAAGTAAGGTGGATGAGGGTGGCAACGTGGTCTGTCCAGTCATGTGGGATAGGGTTAAGACAGTGTATAAGAAGGATGCAGAGATGACAAGGTGGAGTATATTTCCTATGTCGTCTCTGGGGTTTAGCATTCATTGTTTTATATCCAGGGGGTCCATGAGGTGGAGCTTAGAGTCCCTAGTGATGTTAGTGAAGTCACCAAGGAAGATGTTTGCGATTGATGCTGAGGTGATGGCGTCAGAAGTGCTTTAGAGGAGGTGTGTGATAAATCAGATGAAATGTAATTATATCTATATGCTGTGCGAGAAGGTGGCAAGAGAGAAGCAATGGGGATTTCATGCCCGTTTAACTGAGCATGGGTTGAGTCTGATTTGTGGATAACTGGCACACCTCTCCTTACCTTCTCTGTGCGGCCAACATTTTGAATGCTGTACCCAGGTGAGAGGCGAACATCAACGACATTGGTAGAGGGAGTGCCAAGTTTCAGAGATAAATATTGCATTGACTTTGTTTGCAGTGATGAGGTTGGTGATGTCATCAGCATGGTGGTTGGACTGGTTTGAATTAATAAGCATTATGTGGTGAGAGAACCAGGGTAGTGCAGATGATATCCTAACGAGGCAAAGAGAAAGTGGCTGAGATTGAGAAGATTTGAGGCTCAATGACGCGGCAAGAGTTTGTGAGTTTGTGTCCTCATGATCTTGGGAATGGACTGTGGCTGTTGAAGACACATTGTAATGTCTGCCTGTTGGAAAAGCAAGGGTTTCTCCTGTCCATTCCCTAGCCATTACAAACAGGTAATGTTCTTGTCTTTGTCCTTAGCGAAGGATGCCAGCAATGAGGACACCCAGGCAAGGCTGGATGTATGGAAGGGCATGTGGCTTGTGATTGGCTGGTGGGCTGGAGGCGACTGGGCTAGCAATCTGACACTGAGCCCGGGGGAAGAGCACGGCAAGGGAGAAGAAGGCCAGTCCCTTAAGTAGTATCTAACATGTTATGCGCAAGGAGATCATGTGTTAGCCGAGTCTGTGTGCTCTGTGCCTATCACAGGTAAAGATCCTTCCCACATTAGTGGATCTGTCTGAACTTTATCACAGGTTGACCATGGAGCCATCGCAAGTCATTCAGGCTCTCTTTTTTTATAACTATTACATGTTATGCACAGAGGTTTCTAATGTCAGCGACTCTGTCTGCTATGTGGCTCTCAAAGGGAACGCAAAGAGTTGTCTTGTCAGCAAGCCTGCCTACTCTCTACCAATTATAGATGATACACTCCCACATTAGTGAATCCATCTGCACTTTATCTATCACTGGTTAAACACGGGGGCCCTGACAGGTCAGCAAGTCTGTGTCTTTTCTATCGCAGTATATGCACACAAATATCACAAGTTAGCAAGTCTCTCTGCTATGTACCTATCACAAGTGATGCATAGAGTCACCACACATCAGCAAGTGTGTCTGCAATGCGTTTATCAAAGGTGGTACAAAAAGCCATTATATGATAGTGTGTCGGCTATGTGCCTATCACAGTTAATACAAAGAACAGTCATATGTCAGTGAGTCTGCTATGTGCCTTTCACAGGTGGTGCACAGAGCCATCACACACTAGAAAACCTTTCTTCTATGTATTGTGACAAATCTCAGGGTGTCGTCACTGCTTCCACAGAGGGAGCACCTTCTCATGTGCCCAGGTGGGTGAGTCCAGTACCCGATAGTCCCCGGGGGGTTGGTACTGAGCGGGAGGATCGCATGGGGAGGGAGACCAACTATGAGACCAGTGATGGCCCTGAGAGAATGCAGTATCCCCGCCAGTCACCTGACCCTAGAACTCTTGCCTACCATGACCCCACCTCTTTAACTTCTCTCTCTACACCTTTATCTTCTTACACTATGTGTTTTGGTAGACCAACCAAAGTAGAAAGTACTGTGGCGAGGGAGATCCCTAGTGAATCACAACATCATGACCCACTCAGTACTGGGACGATGAGGAGGCGTGGAGCAATACAGAGTACCTATCGATACCAGAACATGCACTCTAGAGGTTCTTGACAACCAGTCAAGACAAGTTAAAAAGGAAGAGGGACTTGACAAAGTGTGAAGCCTGCCCTGCAGAACGCATGAGTCGGAGAACACTCAGGGAAGAAGGAAGGCAGACCAGGGAGCCGTGGAACCTGCTGGTGTGCAGAGACCGCGTGGTGTGCAGCATGGGAAGCGCTCCTGGCAACCCTGAAGGTCAGCAACTGGGGACAGACAGTCCCGCGCCGACAAGAGCAAATCTGGCGCGACAGAGCCAACAAATGCCAGAGAGGAGAGAGGAAGCAGGGCAAGCCCCACCACTGATGGCAGGCATGCAGGAAGCATCAAGAGCCTCACGCACCAGCAACCAAGGAACGTGGAAGAGCGGAAGGTGCTGGGAGCCCTGTGAACATAACGAAGGCCAATTACACACAGAACAGAGTCTGGGACCCCTACAGTTCAGACGCAGATCAAGAAGGAAGAGTTTCTGTGCAGAGGGGACTTGGCCTTGCAGTTGTGGCTGGGGTGCTACCATTGGTTGCAGTACCTGACTGATTTGCATATGGCTGGACCCCTTTTGCAATGGTGCAGACGGGCTAAAAAACGGTGGAGAGGAAGGTTGCCCAGAGCAATGCCACTGGTACAGATTCATTCAAAACCTTCTACCCATCACTTTTGTGGTTATAGTTTGTCTCACTATGGGAGAGATGGTATGGCCAGACGTGGGTCCCTTACTCGATGCACCATAGGGAACAAGTCTGCACCTCCCTGAGGAGACCCAACAAGGCCGAAACATGTCTGGCATTGCTTGTGTTTCTGTGCAGAGGGGACACGGCCTAGCAGTACGGGCTGCACTGCTACCATTGGTGGCAGTACCTGAATGATTTGCATCCCTTTTGCAATGGCGCTACAGGCAAAAATACAATGGTGTGGAAGGTTGTCCAGAGCAATGCCAGTGGTACAGATTCATTCAAAACCTTCCACCCATCACTTTTGTGTTTACAAGAAGGAAGAGTACCTGATCTTACTTGTGCAGGTACTTGGTCAGAAAACAAACTAAGTCAGCCCCTCAAAGCATGAGACTATAAAGAGAACTGGGAGAGAAAAACCTTTAAGCATAGAACTTGGCATGTGAGTGAACCAAGTCTTTGTTTGTGTGGCGGCATATGGTAGTGGAGGAAACCAGATCTGCCAGTCACGGTCGGTGACCCACCACAGCCTGGGAGTGCATCCAGGCTGTTCTTTGTCGTAGTACCTGGTGGGATGTTACTAGGGCTGGTAATCGGGGTCAGGGACCCACCACAGCTTGGGGAAAGTGCATGTAGGCTGTTCTTCTTCATTGCAGACCCTGGTGAGAGGAAACCAAGCCTGCCCATCAAGGCCGGGGCCCAGAGACAGAAAGGAAACCCGAGTATGGCCAACCAGGGAACAGAGTTTCCCCAACCATTGTTTGAGCTTTGTAAGAGACTTGAACTAAGCCGGGGAAGGGAGGAATTCCCCAATAGTTCATGATTGGACTATTGCAGAACTGCCTTTTGCTCCGGGGAAGGGAGTCATTCTCCTTGGGCAAGAAAATACCCACTTTCATTTAGTTTAAACTTAGAATGTGAGGTACAGAGTAGGATTTTGACATTGGGACGTTTACTTTGAACATTGTGACATTAGTATTTCAGTTGAGGCAGGGAAACCCCTCTTAGAGTTAGGGCAAGATAGGGTTTTCTTTTCCTTTTTGCACTTCAATAAAAGTCTATAACCACCACAATGACCCCTCTGTGTTTAAGTCTTGCTTCTGTGCCCTTACAGTATGCACACATTATACACAGATCCATCACATGTTGGTGAGCCTGTCACCAATGTGCCCATCACAGGTGACACACAGGGTCATCAGATAGAATAGTGTATGTCTGCTATGTGACACAAAACCAGAACTGCTCATTGCTAAGCAGTAACCCCAGATGCACTCCTAATGAACCTCAGTTCAATTATTCAATTCAATTCTTGCCGGGGCAGGCGGGTAATGTGCCGCTCCGGGTTAGTAATGGTGAAACATCAAGAAATATTGTGAAACATTTGTACTGGTTTTTCTAACACAATTTCAGTAATGACTTCAATGCAAAGCCTATATGACAATAGACTGCAAGAGTACAACAATGTGTTCAACAGCATTCAGGGATATGGTTCTTTTTAATAGACCTATCACCATTCTTTTCAAAAATAATACATTTCAAAATCACATTTAAATTTCAAACAAAATCTTCAAAGTCAAAAACATAACCAATATAATGAAGCACTTAACATAGGCATTCACAAAATCATGCACTTAATGTGGAGTTCCATATCAATCCACAAATACAACTTTCTCATGTGGAAATTGGTTTCCTCCTTGGAAACATTTTTTAGGGAGTTATACAGTACAAAAACTCCCACCAGGGAAGCCCTGTTTGTAGATATTACAATTGACCAACGCGTTTCGGATCTAATGATCCATCTTCAGGGTAGGGGCTTCACTGTTCCTGTATGTAGTGGGTAATAAGCAAATGACAATTTCTTCTTCGCTTAACCTATGAGAAATTAAAGAGGACAGGTATTATAATCTGTACTACTAAATAAGGCTAAATGGAAATGGCTGGAAAAACAAAGTAAGGTTAATGGTACTAACCTCCTCCCTGGGATAGCAGTATTCAAAATTCTGACCTATCAAGGGGCAAGAAAGTAACTAAGGTAAGTACCTTATACTCAAAGGAGAAAGCAACTTATAGTTAAAGAGACACGTATGTGCCAGATCAATCCACTCACCCAGTCTTCAACTGTAAGTCACTGGAGACTAGGAAGCGGCAGAGTTTGGCTGGTGAGACCCTAAGAAAGATAAGTATATTGGTTACTCCGGGACTACAAGTCCCCTAAAGGAACACCAAACCTGCATCAGGCAGGTCTAGAGTCAGAATTTTGTATTCTATATTCACTAGTAATGCTTGCGCGAGTCTTGCAATGGAGAGAACGGCTGATCGAGTAAAGTCCGTTAGTTCACAAGCTGTCTAGCAGAGACTGAATTCTCACCTGATTTACGAAGGTCCGGTGTGCGCGCCGACTACTGCAGGGGCTGCAGCCCGACTGCGAGTGGCATTCTCTGTAGTCCCGGCAACCCCGCGCAAGCGCCTGGGGTTATCCGGGAGTCGGCCATGTTGGTATGGGAACTCAGCCTAACAAGACGTTGTCATGGCAATGCCTACTGTTACTCGTAACTCTGAGTTGGACAATGTATGTCTAAATCATATTCAAAGGTGTCACTCAGTGTTGTTGAAGATACTAAGGCTCACTTGTATGTGAGTCTCATACAAAATCGACTCAATTGCGATTCGATTATATTGATTCGCTCGTGTCTGGATTCAGAGTAGGCGATGCGATTGGGGGCACAACCGCGTCTCCATAGGATACGCGGGTTGCCCCCATCTCGCATCAATTAAGAGGTAATTAGAAGGGGGGTCTCAGGGGAACCGCTACACTGCCCTTTGGTGGGGTAGTAATGGATCTAGCATTCACGGTCAAATGAACTGTTGAACAACAATAAATAAAGGTATTATGCAATACCGCAAATGTTAAAACACCAGAGGGAAATTTAAAACAGTAAATAACAGTGGAATGTTCAGAGCAGGCTATACAAGAGTTACATGTTACTTAGGAGCAATCTACATTAACCACAATCTTAACCAGATGTTACCCCTTGTTAAAACAGAAAGGACTATTGTTATTTGTGAAGTACAAGTCTCTGTATGAATTGGGTGAAAATTTTACAGGAAACACATTAGATCAAACTCGGCATTCATGCCACGAGGATGCAAAGAGTCCAAAAGTTCAATCCATAGAATTTCTCGTTGGGCTAACTTACGTTGCAAATCTCCCCTTCTCTTCCCTGGTGTCACTTGTTCGAGAATGACACACTTGAGTTGTGCCACTGTGTGTCGTGCCTCCGCAAAATGAACTGCAACAGGTGATTTTAGACTTTTAGTGCGGATGTTGGACTTGTGCTCAGTCCATCTCGTTTTGGCTTTCCTAGTGGTCATTCCTATATACTGCTTAGCAATGAGCAGTTCTGGTTTTGTGTCAATTTTGTGTCCCAAGTGGTCTTGTGACGTTAGCCTGTTTGCACCTGAAATAGTTTTAGTATCCTTCTACTAAATCAACTATTATAAGTACATACGTCGACTTTCTCAGAAGATATACAAATCACCTTTGCTTGAACAAGCTGTGCACTCCCACCCCTGCATTTTGTATCTATATCTGCTATGTGCCCATCACAGGTGATACGCCACGCTATCAGGTCACTGAGTGTCTGCTGTGTGTCTATTATGGGAGATACACATAGACATCACAGGTCAGCAAGTATGGCTGCTCTGCACCTGTCACATGTTATACACAGAACCATCACATCAATGAGTCTCTCGGCTATGTGTCAATCACACATTATTACAATAACATACCACATCAGCAAGTCTGTCTGTTATATGCCTAGAACAGGTGATACACAGAACCAGTGCATCATGTATCAGTGAGTCTGTCTGCTCTGTGTCTATCGCATGTTATACACCGAGCCATCACATTTGTAGTGATTATGTCTGCTTTGTGCCTATCAAATGGACTACACAGAGCAAGGTCAGTGGGTGTGTCTAATATGTACTGTGAGGGCATCATGAAGCAAGACACAGACAACAGACTTAAAATTCATACAAAATATATTTATTAACTTAAATATCAGGATGGATGAAACCCTAACTTGTCCTATACTAAGGTGGGATTTCCCTACCTGAACAAAACTAAGGAAAGTCTCAGTCAAAGAGTTTAACTTAAAAGTCAGTCTGTGTCCAAAACCTATTCTTGCCCTCACAACTAAAACAAAACAATGTGTAGGGATGTTCCTAACAGAATAAACAGTGCTTCACTCAAAGTCTGAGCTTTTTCCAGCTCTCTGCCTTCTTTCAGTTTCCCTTTCCCAACTGCAAGAAAGTTACACAAAAAGTCTCAAGCAACACAGTTCCAAATATCCTCAGAGTTCCCTTCCCCAAGTTCCAAGCAACATAGTTCACAATCTCCTCATATGGAGTGAGTTCTTCGTCCTCTGATGGTGTCCCACTGTCAGTCACCAGAGTAGAGGCGAACTTTGCAGCCAGCTTGTCTTTTGCTCTGCATCAGAGGTCATTCCAACGCTTCATCACATCATCTTCTAATATCGCACTGCCAGTGGGCCCTACGCTGAGCAGGCATATGTTTGCTCCCTGCCATCACCAGCATGTCGCGGCCATGGTCAAAGACGTAGTCCACAAGCGCGTCCAGTTCCGCATTACAGAAACCTTGCTTTCTTGACGTGTTTGAGGGCTGAGCCGTGTCTGGGGTCCCAGCCTGTTCTGCTGGAGCACGCTTCTTCCTCTTGGGAGCTGATGCGGACCCTGAGTGGCTTGTGCCGCTCTGGTCAGTAGGGGCTGAAGCACAGGTGGACTGGCCAATGGAAGCAGGCAATGACATGAGGACCGAAGGCCGGACTGCAGGTATTGGCAGCTGGGTGCTGTTGCCAGGACCCTGCGCCACACCTACCTCGGTGCCAAGGGCCAGGACCAACACAGTCCTGGCTGGGTGACTCAGAGCCGGGGTGGTGTCAGCTGCCCCTGCAGCTTCCACACCCTGGCTACTGGGGGCAGCAACCCAGGTCCACGTGACCTGGTGACAGCAACCTTCATCACACGTGCCTTGGCATTCTGACACAGAAATCGGCCTGTGAGTCATCCTGTGCCTGTTGCAGGACCAATCCAGTCTGGACTGGCTGACCCTGAGCCAGGGTGGTGTCAGCTGCAGCTTCCCCTGCAGCTTCCACACCCTGCCTGCCAGCGACAACAGATGGCACTGCTTGGCAGGTCTGACGGGTGCTGTGGATGGCAGCAGCAGCTGCATCTCCCTGAACCACTTGTGGGGGGGTGGGCATAGCGGTCCCTGCACGTGGCTGGACACCCTGCCCTCGTGGACCACCCTGGTCACGTTGCCCACCGCGGCCACCCTGGGCACATCCCCACCACGGCCACCTCTGGGAGGTTGCCCAGCTTTGCCTCCTTTACCACTTGTTGCCCTGCCAGTCATGGCACTGATGTACTAGCGCAATAGGAGGTGCAGACAACAATTGTCCTGGGCAATCGGGGTGAAGGGGGCAGAGTACGTGATGGAAAACATACCCCTGTGCTCCTGCAAGGCTGTATGTGACCCCTGGGGAAAAATAACGGGTCACGCAACGCTAAGGGACCCAAAAACAAAAACAAATGTGCATGCAACCCCTCAGTAGCCCACGTGCGATGAAAAAAAACATCCTGCAGTACGCTGTGGCACCCAGGAACACAAAAAATGCATATGCGGGGAACACGTAGGCTACTGTGACCTCGAAAATGGGGCATGCAACACACAGGGGGCAACCACAGTGTGAAAAAAGTATGCGCGACTTACCGTCTGCATGGAAAAATGAAGAAAAACACACGCGCATGTGTGCGTAGGCAACTCCCCCGCCAAAACAAGAAGTACGCACTGCCACAGTAGTGATCAATTCGCGTGTGAACCCACAAAAAGAAGAATCTCACGCGTCGGTCTCCACGAAAAGCATGTACAGTGCACTGTTGTCCTACCTTGACCTTTAACCCGTACTGAACGGCAACACCCAATGTCCAGCACACATCACATAATTTACGCGCTTAGGGCCTTTCCTCGGATTACACGCTAACGTGCTGTTTTCGCACGTGCTGAGTCACTCTGCATCCGGCTGGTCACGCGAAAGCACACGGAAGACCCACGCTCCTGCCCACAAGGCCATTTACCTGCCTCCAACTGCCCCAAGCTGCCTCCTAGAGCAATCTGCTGCTGCCAGCCCACTCTGTGTGCCTGCTACTCACGTGCCCTGCATTTTGGTGCCTGCTCTGAAGTCATTGCCAGTGATCCTGTTGCTGTGACCACCTCTGCTGACCCTGAAGACTCCCGACTGCCATTCCATCGCTCCACAGCCCAGCACCAGGACCACCTGCCCCCCCCCCACTCCTGCCTCGAGGGTTGCCATGTCTGACCCATCTCCATCTGAGGCAAGTGGCAACCACCCGGCAGAGAGCTGTCAGCTTCTCTTCCAGAGAAGTTGGCATCCTGGTAGAGCAAGTCCTGGGGCATTATGATGCCCTCTTCATCGGACCATCCCGCGTCAACAAGGAAGGATGGAGTAAGATCTGGGCGGACATTGTGGATGCCATCTATGCGGAGGGGTTGGCACCCCGTGACTAACGACATGTCCGTAAGTGCAGGGAAGACTTCAGGTCCAGGACCCTCAACAAGGCCCAGCGCCTCCTCAAGGCTGCTGATGATAGAGCGAGGCGCCGGGGCCGGTTGTCCACCAATGAGATGCGGGTCCAGGAGCGCATCAACCCAGCACTGCATGCCCAGGTCTTGGATTTGGTGCTCCGTCTGGACTCGACTGGTAAGTGTTCATGTGTTCTTGTCAGCCATAGTGCATGTTTATGTTGACATGTGGCTGGAGTGTGCACCTTGGCCTCATGTCTGGCATGCCTCCAGTACAGGTGTCTGTGTGCATGTCCTTGACAGTGCTGCATGTGAGTCCATTCAAGCCTGCCCACTTCAACGGTGTCTGTGTTGCAATGTGTGCTGCGCACCGGCATGTAACAAGGTGCACATGTTTGCATACCTGTGTCTGGACTGGGGCATGCGAGAGGTGTGACACATGGGTGCTAATGTCACCATCATGGACATGCATGGTGTACATGTGCGTGTGTCTGAGTATTGAGTCTGTGACTGGCCAACCCAATGGATGCATGACACATGAGCATCTCAATGCGTGATTGACTCATGCGGCCCAGTTGTCCCCAAATGCACTCTGAAGGGAGGTCTACATGGCCTGATGCATGACTGTCAGGTGATGTGTGTGTATGTGATGTGTATGTACCATGATGCATGTGAGGTTCAGCCCCTCCTCTGATGTGCTCGCAGTGCCTTTTACATGATGTGAATGTGTGTTGCACTTGGCATGCATGATTGTGCATGTGTGTGTTGCTTGCACTGACCTGTGTGTTGGGGGAGTGATGGTGGTGACGATTGACAGTGCCACTTATGTGCATTTGCTTTGTTCCAAGCAAATATTTGTTCGGTACACTGATGCTTGTGTTCAATGTCTCCCTATCCACAGCGACAACAGAGGAAGAGGGCGGAGGTGGCGCTGTGGAGCCCCCGGCAGGGATGCCTTCACCAGGGACCAACGCAAGACCAGGAGTGAGAACGCTGGTGCCGCATCAGAGTCAACGGCCACAGCTGCTGAGGAGAGGCCCAAGAAGGTGAAGTTGGTTGTGGGCTCCTCGGCAGCGGGAGGGACAGATGAGCCCCCACTGTGGCAATCCGATGCGGAAGACAGTGGGGAGTCAGCCAGGTTGATGATGGACGAGGAGGAGGCCACATCAGCCCAGCACATGGAGCCTGGCCGGGGTGATGAGGTAGGTGCAACTGATGCAGTCCAGGGTCAGGAGACAGTTCAGGTCACTGTGGAGGGGCCTGTACCTAATCCTGTCCCTGAAACTACGCCTGCATCAGTATGCACCTGCGGGCATGCCTCAGGCCAGACGCGTCCGCAGGTAGCGGATGTATCCACGTCAACTGATCTTCCACTACCTTTGGACGAGGCAATTCGTGACAGGGTGGAGCCCATGCAAGCCAGGATTGCGAGGCCAACAGGCCCAATTCAGGTTGATGTGTAGGCTTCCAATTGGGGGCTTGCATGTCATCACGAAGAGGTCTGTAGCCTCATGAACTGGCTAGCTCAGCTCGTTGTCGCAAGTTTACTACGTGTGCTGGCCACTCATGCGACCCTCCTCCTCCTTTTCCTCCACTGTGCGCCAGTCGTACTCCCTGCCATCTTCCGGCCAAGATAACACCATGACCCCCTAACACCAGGGCCTCCTGTGGACCTGTCCCAACCACGGCAGCCAGTCTGGTGGAGACCACATCCCTGCCACAGCCGGGAGTCGGAGGATCAGCAGAGGTGTTCACCCCAGCAACAGGACCAGTGGTAAAGGAGGTAGTGCAGGCACCTTGCAGCAGGGCACGTGCACGACTGCCCCGGGGGTTGTCATCCCGGAGGCAGTCTCGGAGGTGCAGCCACAGGGCTTATCGGCGGTAGCAGCCTCGATGTAGAAGGCGACAGGACTTGGGCCCTCAGCATCACAGGGGCAGGTATCGGCCATCGGGCAGGAGGGTAACATGGACTTTGGAACAAGGATTTCTTCCGTGTTCCAGCAAATTGGCCAGCAAATCGAAGCAGAACGGCAGCAGGGGCATGACTCACCATGGCCACAGCGGCGAACACCCTGCGTCGGGCAGAGAGGCGGGTGGAGTTCCTCGAGGAGACTCGCAGGGAGTTTGAGCGGAGCACAGAGGAGTCCCTGTGGGCCCTCAGAGTCTTTAACTCCAGTTTAAATAACCCCACTGTTCCTGTTGATGTTTTCCTCATGATATGTTTCCGAGATTGTGAGCTTGCGTTAAGACAGTCTAACTGTTACTAATGGTCTTTTTTCCATTTCATCTCTCTGTATACAATTGTAAACACCATACAAAACTGAAACTGAACGATTCTGATTATGTTGTCATTTTTACCATTTATCACAAATTAGATGGATTTAGCATTAGGGACGTGTGAATTCAAACCATGACGACGACTGATCTTTTGAGATGTATCCCACACAACATGACTTTTTTTACATTTTTTACACTATTTTCTTAATTTTTCTATTTTTACCATCTCCTTCCTTTTTTTTATCATCCGCATCATCTGATTTTATTGGCTTACTTTGCTTTAGATACTTTTACTCGTTAAACATCATCCAGATGTTTTCTGCCAGTCGAGTTTGCTTTCAGCATCCATTTAATATTCTTTTTGTGTTTATCAAGACACTTTACATCGGAATATATATGTTCCTGCTTTAACACACAACTGCGCATGCGCGTGATGACGTCACGGTGTTTACACCGTGACGTCACACATTCTCTTGACGCAGTATGTTGATTGGCATTGCTAAACTTCTGAGTATTTAAGGACCGCTTCCAGTCACCTCCTTTGTAGCGGATCCTGCCAGGAGACAGCTCCCCCCGGAAGACTGTGTTGTTGTTCTTTTCTTCTACACTATTTCGTCCAACGTGAGTGTACTTTGACTCTTGATACTTGTTTGACTTTAAGTCCACTAGGGTTTTTAAGCCCTTCCTTTTTTTCAGATTTCTTTTTAGAACAGGGGCTTTCCCTGGCCCATTCATTGCTGAACAAAATGGCTGACCACACTAGTAAATTGGATCCCGCTTCAGTATTTACTCGTTAACTGTGTTGAGACCCTTGATGGTAAGATACAGCTATGCCTTTACTATCTTTACATTTTCTCACCTACCTATCCATTCTAATTATTTTTTACAATATTTTTTTTGCATATTTTTCGAATAGACCTCAGCATATTCTGACGCGAATAGACAGAGGATCTACTTCCCACCTTCTCTATGATGTAAAACTATCTTTTTGATGACTGATATAATCTAAACCATAGGTAAATGTTCTCTTGGAATATTGACACGCCCTATTTTTGACAGCAATTACTTTATTGACTATTGGGTTTAACACAACACACTAAATAGATATTATATGTTATTCACTTTGTGACAAACTGTTTTGTACAGATAGGACACAGTGTGTCTATGACTATTAGTAAGGAACAAAAGAATGAGCGTGATATGGGTTTCTTTTTGGATCTTTATCCACAAAATTAGGCGTTATGATATGACTGATTTGATTACCTTTGTAATAATATATAAGATACTCTGTTCTAATGTGGATTTATTTGAATGTTATGTTTTTCAGAGATTGTTTGAAAAGTTTGAACATTTTGAAAATTGCCCCTGAAGAAGTGAACCAATTCACGAAACATGTTGGTCTTCTAAATAAATAATTGGATTTAAACTAATATACGTTTTGTCATTGTGTATATTTGTACATATGCAATCGAACAATTATTATTGATCATTCTACTGTTAATCTCAATCGAATATATTACCCAATCTTCTATTTAATAGAAAAAATTAATAATAGGACTCATCATTGAGCCACCCATAGAGTGCAGAGGACGTGAGTTCCCACATTTGGGAACTCGACTTTTGTTTTATGTCTTTACAGCCCATATGCCAGGGCTGTCATCTTTTTCCTCCGCACCTTAAAATGCATTATTCCCTTGTATAAAGTCCACTTACTATATACACACCAAAATCAGTTGTGTCGATTGATCTACTCATATTGTTTCCCTCGAGGGTAGAGCACAGGCCCGCCTCCGGGAAATAGACGCAGAGTTCGATGATGCCCTCCCCAGAACACTTGAGGAAATGGTGAGTCGTAGGACTAGCCAGCTGCCTTTGTAAATAGTTATTTAGTGGTAGGTTTCCTTTATTTTTTTAATGATTTGGAGTTCATGGACTTTGCGCCACATCTTGTGAATAGTTTTTTATTAGGGGTTTTATAGGATGTATATTTGGATTTAGGGATCATGGACCCTTCAGTCTTGTACATAGTTGGACATGTTTTAATTGCAATTGGAAGACAATCATTGGACATGGACCACTTTTTGGAGTTTCAACTTTTTAAATAACACATTTCTTTTTGTTCCAATTTTCATTTTCATTTGCATTCGATTCATTATCATGTTCATGGTTATCTTTCAGTTGGTGTGATTTTTGGTACTTAATAAATGTTTATTCCTTACAATCAAGGTGGTGTCTGCTCTCAATGGTTTGGTGCATGTGTCACTCTTCATTGGCTCGGTTACGTATCCCTGCTGTTGAGCAATGTTGGTCATCTGTTTGCAAACATGCATGTGTGTATTTGTGATTCAAATGCAATGGGGCATGTACTGGGGAGTAGGACCAATGGATGGGGGTTGAGTTGCACTGTGGGGGAGGGTGGCAGCGTGTGGTGGCATTTTGGTGGACATTTTCTACATGATTGCATGGTGTGCAGATGTGGGGCGCATGAGTCGGGGTCTTCCTGCAGGTTGCCGTCACTGGTGGGGGTGGGGGGGACATGAACCAGGGGCCTGCCTGTGGGGTATGGTCATGGGTGATGGGGGGGGTCCCTTGTGGTGTGGGCTGCCTGTGGAGTGTGTTCTCGGCTGATGGCAGCACTCGCAGCCCTTTTCAAATGATTTAGCTGGCGTGAGCGGGTTACACAATTTCGCGGGTGGACGCAAGGGTCACGGGTGATGGGGCTCCCTTGTGGTGTGGGCTGCCTACGGGGTGTGATCACAGGTGATGGGAGGGTCCCATGTGGTGTGGGTTGCCTGCGGGTATTGCCATGGGTGATGGGGGGGGTCCCTTGTGGTGTGGGCTGACTGCGGGTATGGTCACGGGTGATGGTGGGGTCCCTTGAATTGTGGGCTGTTGTGGGTATGGTCACAGGTGATGGGGGATCCCTTGTGGTGTGGGCTGCCTGCGGGTATGGTCAGGGGGGATTGTGAGGTCCCTTGTGGTGTGGGCTGCCTGCGGGTATGGTAATGGTGGGGTACCTTGTGGTGTGGGCTGCCTGCGGGTATGGTCACAGGTGATGGGGGTCTCTTGTGGTGTGGGCTGCCTGTGTGTATGGTCATGGGTGGGCTGCCTGCAGGGTATGGTCACGGGTGATGGGGGTCCTTTCCTTTGTGGTGTGGGCTGCCTGTGGGGTATGGTCATGGGTGATGGGGGGGTCCCATGGGGTATAGGCTGCCTGCAGGTATGGTCACGGGTGATGGAGGGGTCCCTTGTGGTGTGGGCTGCCCGCGGGGTATGGTCATGGGTGATGGTGGGGTCCCTTGTGGTGTGGGCTGCCTGCAGGTATTGTCACAGGTGATGGGGGATCCCTTGTGGTGTGCGCTGCCTGTGGATATTGTCAGGGATGATGGTGGGGTCCCTGTGGTGTGCACTGCCTGCGGGTATGGTCACAGGTGATGGTGGGGTCCCTTGCGGTGTGGGCTGCCTGTGGGTATGGTCACGGGAGATGGGGGGGTCCCTTGTGGTGTGGGCTGCCTGCGGGTATGGTCAGGGGTGATGGTGGGGTCTCTTGTGGTATGGGCTGCCTGCGGTTATGGTCACAGGTGATGGGGGATCCCTTGTGGTGCAGGCTGCCTGCAGGGGTATGGTCACGGGTGGGCTGCCTGCTGGGTATGGTCTCAGGTGATGGGGTCCCATGTGGTGTGGGCTGCCTACGGGTATGGTCTGGGGTGATGGTGGGGTCCCTTGTGGTGTGGGCCACCTGCGGGTATGGTCACGGGTGGGCTGCCTGTGGGGTATGGTCACGGGTGATGGGGGGGTCCCTTGCGATGTGGGCTGCCTGTGGGTATGGTCAGGGGTGATGGGGTCCCTTGTGGTGTGGGCTGCTTGCAGGGTATGGTCATGGGTGATGGTGGGGTCCCTTGTGGTGTGGGCTGCCTGCGGGTATAGTTACGGGTGGTGGGGGAGCGTCCCTTGCGGTGTGGGCTGCCTGCGGGTATGGTCAGGGTTGATGGTGTGGTCCCTTGTGGTGTGGGCAGCCTACAGGTATTGTCACGGGTGATGGGGGATCCCTTGTGGTGTGGGCTGCCTGTGGGGGTGAGGTCACGGGTGGGCTGCCTGCGGGTATGGTCATGGGTGATGGGGGTCCCGTGTGGTGTGGGCTGCCTGCGGGTATGGTCAGGGGTGATGCTGGGGTCCCTTGTGGTGTGGGCTGCCTGCGGGTATGGTCACGGGTGGGCTGCCTGCGGGGTATGGTCACAGGTGATGGGGGGATCCCATGTGGTGTGGGCTGCCTGCGGGTATGGTCAGGGCTGATGGTGGGGTCCCTTGTGGTGTGGACTGCCTGCGGGTATGGTCACAGGTGGGCCACCTGCGGGGTATGGCCACGAGTGATGGGGGGATCCCATGTGGTGTGGGCTGCCTGCGGGTATGGTCACGGGTGGGCTGCCTGTGGGGTATGGTCACGGGTAATGGGGGGTCCCTTGCAGTGTGGGCTGCCTGCGGGTATGGTCAGGGGTGATGGTGGGGTCCCTTGTGGTGTGGGCAGCCTGCAGGTATGGTCACGGGTGATGGGGGATCCCTTGTGATCTGGGCTGCCTTCGGGGGTATGGTCAAGGGCGGGCTGCCTGCAGGGTATGGTCACAGGTGATGGGAGGTCCCATGTGGTGTGGGCTGCCTGTGGGGTATGGTCACGGGTGGGCTGCCTGCAGGGTACGGTCACGGGTGATCCCATGTGGTGTGGGCTGCCTGTGGGTATGGTCATGGGTGATGGGGATCCCTTGTGGTGTGGGCTGCCTGCGGATATTGTCAGGGGTGATGGTGGGGTCCCTGTGGCGTGCACTGCCTGCGGGTATGGTCACAGGTGATGGTGGGGTCCCTTGCGGTGTGGGCTGCCTGCGGGTAAGGTCACAGGTGATGGGGGGATCCCTTGTGGTGTGGGCTGCCTGTGGGTATGGTCATGGGTGATGGGGATCCCTTGTGGTGTGGGCTTCCTGCGGATATTGTCAGGGGTGATGGTGGGGTCCCTGTGGTGTGCACTGCCTGCGGGTATTGTCACAGGTGATGGTGGGGTCTCTTGTGGTGTGGGCTGCCTGCGGGTATGGTCACAGGTGATGGGGGGATCCCTTGTGGTGCAGGCTGCCTGCAGGGGTATGGTCACAGATGGGCTGCCTGCTGGGTATGGTCTCAGGTGATGGGGGTCCCATGTGGTGTGGGCTGCCTGCGGGTATGATCTGGGGTGATGGTGGGGTCCCTTGTGGTGTGGGTGATCTGCGGGTATGGTCACGGGTGGGCTGCCTGTGGGGTATGGTCACGGGTGATGGGGGGTCCCTTGTGATGTGGGCTGCCTGCGGGTATGGTCATGGGTGATGGTGGGGTCCCTTGTGGTGTGGGCTGCCTGCGGGTATAGTTACGGGTGATGGGGGAGCATCCCTTGTGGTGTGGGCTGCCTGCGGGTATGGTCAGGGTTGATGGTGTGGTCCCTTGTGGTGTGGGCAGCCTGCAGGTATGGTTACGGGTGATGGGGGGATCCCTTGTGGTGTGGGCTGCCTGCGGGTATGGTCAGGGGTGATGGTGGGGTCTCTTGTGGTGTGGGCTGCCTGCGGGTATGGTCACAGGTGATGGGGGGATCCCTTGTGGTGCAGGCTGCCTGCAGGGGTATGGTCACGGGTGGGCTGCCTGCTGGGTATGGTCATGGGTGATGGGGGTCACGTGTGGTGTGGGCTGCCTGCGGGTATGGTCAGGGGTGATGGTGGGGTCCCTTGTGGTGTGGGCTGCCTGCAGGTATGGTCACAGGTGGGCTGCCTGCGGGGTATGGTCACGGGTGATCCCATGTGGTGTGGGCTGCCTGCGGGTATGGTCAGGGGTGATGGTGGGGGCTGCCTGCAGGTATGGTCACTGGTGGGCCACCTGCGGGGTATGGCCACGGGTGATGGGGGATCCCATGTGGTGTGGGCTGCCTGCGGATATGGTCTGAGGGGTGTCCAGTCATATTTTCGAATACAATATTTTCGAAAGTCAAAATGTCGAAAATATTTATTCGAAAATAAAAATGTCGAATTACAAAAATGTCGAATTTTTTTCGATTCTTTTTCGAATTAAAGGATAGTTCCGGGACTTTTTTTTTTATTGTTCCTATGGTTCGGCCATGTGTTTTTAAGCATAAATCGGTAGATCGTAGAAAACTTTCCTATGGACCTTACCCGACTTTTCGTCCATTAACGCACTCGAAAACATCCGCCATTTTATGATAATCCTATCATTTCCCCCCATCGCCCTGGCTCACCTGCTTTTGCGGCACTAAATCAAATCCCCCGCCCCTGAGCCTGACATCAGCAGACGCGTACCGCCCATTTCCCAACGCCAAAGCACGTTTCGTGTCAACAATCGCTGCGCCTCAGCTAATGACGTGTCGCCATGGAAATGGCAGGACGCCTCTTTCCTCAATAAGTATAAACACACCGTTTCACAACACACAGCAGCAGATTTTCGAATCCATTCCTCTCCCTGTGTTACTTTGAGTATTCTGTGAATCGTTTCTGTGCTCTGGGTCAGCTACCTTCGTTGATTGTAACCCGTGTGAACAGATACCAGTACCACCGCTATAAATTATTTTACTTTCTTTACCACACAATGGCTACAATAATGCCGTATATGTACGAGCCCGAGTACACCGAGGAAGAACTACTGGAAAGGCAAGCACGCGAAAACGATGGGGATTCGGACGGCAGTTGGGAGGACCAGTCAACGGATGAAGAGCCTGGACCATGTCGCATGGACGGCGTCTCCACCTGGTGCACGTGCAATCGGTGCGAGCTAATGCCAACTGAGGAGGAGAACTGCTGCTGCCGTGAAAATTCCGGGTGCTTGGCCTACATTTCGGAAGGCGAGCCAAGTCCGCAATGCATCACCGAGCTGCCAGAGTTCAGGGAAGCCTGCCTCTCACGGACCGTGTTGAGGATGATGATGGTGCTTATGCACGAACTTCGCGGCACTGTTCGTCCGCGTAATCCGAGTAACGAGTAAGTATACTCTGGTTGTGATGTAAGTGATGCCACTACTTTGTCATGGTCGTCTCCCACATATAAAATTACATCTACATATCATTCGAATGCATGTAAATTGGTTCCATATTGTGCATTTTCTAGATAGAATTTTTTTCAAAGCAGAATGACATTTTTTACCTGAATCGACAGTGATAAGAAAGTTTTGTCATTTTAATACAGTTTGCATCTTTCATTTTCACAGGTGGTACAGGCTGGTGGCCTATCGTTGCTTCACTTGGTGGCTTCACGGGAGGCTCGGACACCGCGTTCGGAGAGTAATACCTGCCTGTGCGGTACTTGCCATTAGACAACATTTCCCCAGCGACAGTGGACAATACCGCGGATTTTCCCTGGATGTGCTGCAACCGCAACTTTACAATGTGTAATGTTTATTATTTATGTTCAATTGAAATTAAGATCTAAAATAAAACCCAACATATATTTAAACAATGGTTGTTTTGATTTTTAAATGAATCTAGTGTGTCTCCATTGAATAGTCTTCCTGTGCCTTGTCTTGTCACACCACATGTCTCCGGCAAGCATCCTCCCTCACGCTGGCCGCCCACCTTCAATCCACATAACCGTTGAACCCATATACAGCAGACATACATATGTTATTTTGCGGGTTTGCATCAAGCCTCCCGGCCTTGCCTCCTCCCCCAAAAATACTTACCACACCACTTTGTTCAAGCGTTGGCAATAAAAGGAAGGCCGTTGGATTTTATTGATACAAAACATGGTTATAGGTAAATAATCAATATGGTTGATCATAATAAATCATCCTTTTGGGCACCGGGTACAGAGATGACCACCTCTGGCCCGTGCCGCCTTGCCACCACAGGCCAGCCTGCTGCTGACTAACTGCCTAGGCATCCAGGGTCTCCAGGGTGAACTGCACCCATATATTCTCCTGGGAGGGTGAGGTATTTATAAACTCACCCCCCTGCCTTCCATGTACTAGATCCTGCAGCCAGCCTCTTACATGCAGTTAGATGGCCTCTCCTTGGTGAGGCCCTGCGGCAAACGGGTCTTGTCTGCACGACCACCGCCCTAATCCACACCCCCCCCCGCCCTATCAAAGGCAGTTCGCACCGGGGTACTTGTGCTGGCAACTGGAGCTGTCAGGGAGCGATAAAGGCCAAGAGGTGCCAAAGACCAAGTACACTTCAAAGTGGTCTATAGAGCATGGGTTGTTGTTCCCATGTCTACCTCCAGACCCCGTGTCTCCTGCCAAGCATCCCCCCTCACGCTGGACGCCCCCCTGCAATCCACATAAGTGTGTCTCCATTCACGAGTCTTCCTGTGTCTTGTCTGCACGACCACCGCCCCAATCCACCCCCCGCCCTATCAAAGGCAGTTCGCACCGGGGTACTTGTGCTGGCAACTGGAGCTGTCAGGGAGCGATAAAGGCCAAGAGGTGCCAAAGACCAAGTACACTTCAAAGTGGTCTATAGAGCATGGGTTGTTGTTCCCATGTCTACCTCCAGACCCCGTGCCTCCTGCCAAGCATCCCCCCTCATGCTGGACGGCCCCCTGCAAACCGCATAATGCCACGACTTATACACGTCATTCATTCACAAACACACCCCTGTTTCGAATTCTTTATAACCCACTTCATATTTCTAATGAGCACTTCTTTGCGCTTTGCTAGTCAACCCGTGAAGGTGCTGGCTATCTGCTCTTCGTCTCTGTGAAATTCCGTGACCACTTCGAGGAAACTCCTCAGTTTGCAACCTGTGAACTGCTCCCTGTTCTACGACAAGAAACTACTCTGATCCCTGCATCTAACTGTTTGTTCGTCAAGGTAAGGCCATGTACCATAATCATTTTGCGTCCAATTTCTTTTCGTTCAAGACAGTACATGCAAGGAACTAGTCACATGTTCTGAGTTTACATTGGTATTCATAGAGAATTGTTGATCTTTACTTTTCAGAACTTTCCACAATGCCTGCCTGTTCCATTGGCGGTTGCCCTTCGAAGACCCATAATAAATCTGAAGGTACTATAATGCATGTTTTCCCTAAGACAATAGATCAGATAAGAGAATGGGTCCGATATTGCGGATATCCACCGTCTGAGCTTGAAAGTAGAGTCCTAGAAGTCTTTGCGGACAAGAGGGGTGATCGATACCGCATCTGCAGCAGGCACTTTACCTCTGACATGTACTCCACATCATTGCTAATAAAGAAGAACACACCGCGAGCGAGGCGAAAATTGCTCTCAACCGCTATTCCCACTCTATTCGTCCACATCCCTCCACTGGTGAGTCAAGTTTACGTATTTATCTCTCGGCCTTGCGGTAGTGTGTAGCATTAGCTAACAATAATTTCCCCATTTATGTATCCACTCAATATGAAGGCGGAAGATTCTCCATCCGTGTCGTTATTGCAGTCATCAGCCACTTCAAGCGCCTATCGGGTAATCTTACTTGGCTATTCTGCCACTGACTTGTTTTAGGCATGTAAATCAATAGTTTTAATTTATCGTGTAATTATTTTACCTAATGGTACACCCTTGTACTCGTCCTCTAGTCTTTGTTTTCAGTTATAATTATTGTTATCCAAAATAATGCAAGTACTGTCTTTCAGGGAGATGCTGAGGAGTCCAACGTATTGACGACTACCGTTGATGTCACTCAGATGCTCGAGGTACGTTTCAGGACAGTTCCGTCGCCCTCCTATGTGTCTTCTTTTTTCAATATTGTGTTCATTACTAATGAAAGTCCTATGTTTTAGGGAGTCGATGGAGCATTAGTCCAAGAAGAAGGGGGAGCATGCAGTTACGGGTCGGCGCAACAGCTTGCAGAAGTGTGCACCGCAGTTACATCGTCCCTTGATGTTCTTATGCATTTCGAGGTATGGATCCTGACAGTTCGATCAAGCGAAATCATATGACGTGATTACATCCGCTATACTTCCTTCTTTATTAACGCAAGTACTATGTTTCAGGGAGATGACGGAGCTTCTTCTACAAGAACATCACCCCTAGTAGTTGATGCAGATCTCTGGGTGGTGACACTTCCAACGATCAAGCAAATCGAATCATATTTACATATCCATTATTTATTTTAGACAACTGATCATTTGTGCAGGTCTATTTAGATGAGCCGTTCACGCCTGCACAAAGTTTCTGTTCTTTTTATCAAAATAGAAAACCATACTAATGCAATTACTGTGTTTCAGGGAGTCACTGAAGCATCATCTTCAATAATATCATCAATGGAAGTCTATGAGGAGCCCGAGGTATGGATCTTGACAGTTCCATCTAACTAGATCAACAATGCGTAAATAATTGTCGTTCGAATGTTCTACACAAAGCATTCATTCGTGTTTTGCTATTGAGATGTACGTGGGTATTGGTCCCCAAGTACATTTTGTGTTTTCGATATTATTATACATACTAATGAAAGTTCTATGTTTCAGGGAGTCGATGGAGCGTCAGTGCGTGATGGATGTGCTTATCATGAAAATATAGTCGTTGCAGCGCAAGAGGAAGTGGAGACATGCACACACGAGTCGGAGCAACAGCGTCCTGATGTTGAAGTTCGAGGCAAGAAAGTTTCAAAGAAAAGAAAGCAAAAGAAGGTTAGTCCCCTGGTCACTATATTATGTTGTTTTTCACTGTTAATAGTTCAATACTGTAAATTGTGTTTAAACTGAACATCCCTTTTCCAATCTGTCCTCTAGTTGCGAGTGGGTGTACGAACTAGATCTACACAGACAGTGAAGCGAACGAGAGATGTTGCTTGTCAAACCTTTTGGCAGGGACTTGAGACTGGAGATGCATCGTGCCAATGGGAAGAATATGAAGTGATTGACAACGGAGCTATACCACATCCAGCCATTGATAGTGAATGTCCTCCTGGTAGTTCGGATGCAGTCGGAGATAAATTCACAGAATCCACACCCGCAAAAACTATGACCGCGAGAAAGTTGAAGAAATTGTCCTATTCACCCATTGCCGGAGAAGGAACAGATGTTGCAATGGAAGAGAATGAAGTGGACTACAATGAAACACCTTCAATATCACTGAACATAGCGGAAGACGATATCAGAGATTCTACCTTTCATGTGAGTGACATGTCCTCAACGTTACAGGCCGAACCAGCTGGGATGCAGAGTGACAGTATAAGGAAAGAGGCCAAATTCATTGTATTCGATAGTTGTTTGATTGATATTATTATTCGGTTGAAATGTGGGCATTCGGTAGGTGGGGAAGTATGTGGGGAGCCATTGATTAATGTGACTCGTGCAATTCGAGGCACTAACCTTAAAATACATGCCACCTGTACAAAATATCATCCTTTCTCATGGTCTGCACAACCCATGCTGGGACAACTGCCAGCAGGCAATCTACTTTGTGCAGCGGCTGCACTTTTTAGTGGTTCAAGTTTTAAAAAATTAGAGTCTTTCTTTCAGTTTGTGGGAATCCATTTCATTGCGAAAACTCAGTTCTACAAATACCAAACCGATTATCTATTTCCAGCCATTAGCGAAGCTTGGAGAATGGAAAAAATGTCTATTGATAGTACATTCGCGGGCAAACGGTTCAGGCCAGCCGGTGATGGACAGTGCGACAACCCAGGATTTTCAGCCAAGTACTGCACCTACCACTTTCAGGATATGGAAAGTAAGAAAATTGTGAGTTCGGTGGTCGTGCAGGTGTCACAAAGTACATCCTCAGTGGCCATGGAGAAAGTTGGCTTTGTAGCATCATTGCAAGAACTACAATCGCGGGGAATGGTGATCGACCTGATAGCCACGGACAGACACGTTTCAATTGCCAAGACAATGAGAGAAGAGTACAAAAATATAAATCACCAATTTGACGTTTGGCATCTTGCAAAAACAATCAATAAAAAATTGTCGGCTGCAGGTAAAAAAAAAGATATGCAAGGTATTTCACAGTGGTCCAAGTTAATCAGTAACCATCTTTGGTGGAGCTCAAAAACATGTGGAGGGTCGTTGGAAATTCTACTGGAAAAATGGCGGTCAGTAATGCTACACTGTACAAACGTGCACCGCTGGAACACGAACCAACATTTCCACAATTGTGAACATGGCCATTTGTCCACAGAGGAGGCACGGAAGAAGACGTGGTTGATTCCTTCATCACCCACTCACAAAGCCATTGAAAAGATTGTATTTGATAAAACTATAACAAAAGCTTTGAGGGAACTCACGGAATTCTGCCACACAGGAGATTTGGAGGTGTTCCACAATATGTGCCTAAAGTACAGGCCAAAACGATTGCATTTTGGCATGGAGGGCATGATAAATCGGACTCTTTTAGCGGTCTTTGCACATAACCATAATGTTGGCCGTCAACAAAGTAGGACGACCGGAACTTTAGGGACGCTTCGCTACAATAAGGCCTTCACTAAAAGAAGTAAACAATGGGTGATCAAACCAGTGTATGAGGATATGCAATATGAGTTTGAGAGACTTATTGTTGACGTCCTAGATAGGCACATAAATGGAGTTGTGAACGAACCTGTGCAGGGGACAACTGCATTGCCACCCAACATTGCCTCTGTTCCATGTCCACCTAAAGAAGAGCTCATTGAGAAATACACATCACGGTTTAAATGATTGTAATTTGATTGTCTGTTCTCTCGAGTCTCCTCATGTCGCAGGCCCATTGAATATGTTTATCTATCCAACCTTGTTCATTTGCGCATTAAATTAAACCAAACAGTAATATAAATCATTTTTCAAAAAATATAGAATGTCTCCGTATTTATGGTTCTGTGGGGCTGCAAAGCACGCAGACAAAATGCAAAGATGGAGTGTAAATTTCAAGTCCTGTGAGACGGCCTTACACTGAATGTAGCTAACTAGGAATGTGTGTTCGTTCAAAGTGAAGGTCAGCTGCTTTGATTTTTTCTCGGGTGCCAGAATGGCCCACGACTCAGTATAAGGTTCTATTGTTATTTGACCTTGACAGGCCGGGACCACGTAAGAAACGATAATGAATATAATTTCAGAAACGAAAGCCATTTCATGTTCGTTCATTAGAAGAAATAACGTCGGCATAGAAGGAGTGGTATTTCGGGGCTGCCCTACGCACAGACACAATGGAAAATGCAAATATAATGTAAGTAACTCTTTAGATGAGTTTATACCGCAATTTAATTACTATACAGTAGCTTTAAAGACGGGTTAAGTTGTACTTGTTCGTTCTATGTGGCATATTGTTTTGTACCGCGCACTATCTTGGGGAGAACCGTCTCCTTTTACGGAAGCACCTCAAAACCTTCCTCTTTCTCTCTCCCTCTCCCCTGCTACAACTGGTCCACTGTCTGCGACCTCGGTCCTGGGCCCTTCCACTCTCCACCTGCACTCCCTGTCAACCCCTGCACTGGGGGACTGTCTCAGTATCCTACAGCCCCCCCTTGACGTATAAAACCCAGTTGCACTGTCCTAGCTATGAAATAATTTCCAGACCTAATATATAAAATGAATAATTTTAATAAAGATCTGATGGTGAGACTAATTTCATTTTTTATGTATTTCAAATAGATACATCCTCCATTATTGTCTGTGTCACGAGTACCAGACACCGGCGGATGGCTTCTATAATCGCCAATTGCTTCTCCGTGTGAACAACGTTAGCACCCTGACCATTTTGTGGGACGATCGCCAAGTACAAGTATGCCCTTACGCGGTACTAACGGCTAGATGCAACATACAGACCGTTGTGGTGGCCTAGTGCCTCGTTGTTGGAACAGCCATGCGATTATCAGTGCGACCGAAGAGCTTATTTTATCGTAAACCAACACCCTGTGTACTGCACACGAACATCGCTTGCCTCAAGACGAAATATTTTGGATCGAGAGCAAATAAAAATTAATTGATCTAAGACCCTGTGTACAGCAAAGGAACATCGTGTGCCTCGAAACGAATTTTTTGGAACGTGAGCAAATAAAAATGCAAATCGCTGAATATTCTCAAAACATTTGATGTCCAATAAATGTACTTTGCCAAATGTACAATCTTGCCGTTTGCTTTTAAACCACAGTTTCATATTCCGAATTGTGGCGCTGTATTGTGAGATGATCTAAGACCCTGTGTACAGCAAAGGAACATCGTGTGCCTCGAAACGAACTTTTTGGAACGTGAGCAAATAAAAATGCAAATCGCTGAATATTCTCAAAACATTTGATGTCAAATAAATGTACTTTACCAAATTTTCAATCTTGCGGTTTAATTTAAAAGTACAGTTTCATATTCCCAATTGTGGCGCGCTGTGTTGTGTGAGCTCATCTGTGTTGATTTCCTGGTTCTGTGTGGAGTCGCGTAGAAGACGCCTGGGCGCGTTCGCCTACGCAGCTCAGTCACGTCACGGATAGAGGCGGGGAATATGAATGTTTTGATCAAGTCTGTTTCAGGGGCGGGGGATTTGATTTAGTGCCGCAAAAGCAGGTGAGCCAGGGCGATGGGGGGAAATGATAGGATTATCAGAAAATGGCGGCTGATTTCGAGTGCGTTAATGGACGAAAAGTCGGGTAAGGTCCATAGGAAAGTTTTCTACGATCTACCGATTTATGCTTAAAAACACATGGCCGAACCATAGGAACAATAAAAAAAAAGTCCCGGAACTATCCTTTAATGTTTATATAAATAATTAATTAATAATAGTTTATTAAACATATTTTTTTTAAATAAAGGTATATCCATGGTGGGTGGGGGGGATGGGGAGGAGGGGGGGGTTGGGGTAGGGGTTTGGGATGGTTTTTTTAATAATTAATTATTTAAAAAATTAAAGGTATATCCATGGGGGCTGTTGGGGGGGGGATGGGGAGGAGGGGGGGTTGGGGTAGGGGTTTGGGATGGGGGGTTGGGGGGGACCCCCCATAAAAAACGTTAGCATTTGTGACATTTTACATAGTTATTTTAACATTGGTTTTTCGATTTTTTTTTCGACATTTTATTTTCGAATTAATGACTTTTTCTATTATATGTATGTGTTTGACATTTTTGAATTCGACATTTTTGTAATTCGAAATTATGTTTTCGATATTATGACTATAAACCGGTCTGAGGTGATGGTGGGGTCCCTTGTGGTGTGGGCCACCTGCGGGTATGGTCACGGGTGATGGGGGGATCCCTTGTGATGTGGGCTGCCTGCGGGGTATGGTCAAGGGCGGGCTGCCTGCATGGTATGGTCACAGGTGATGGGAGGTCCCATGTGGTGTGGGCTGCCTGCGTGTATGGTCTCAGGTGATGGGGTCCCTTGTGGTGTGGGCTGCCTGTGGGGTATGGTCATGGGTGGGGTGCCTGTGGGTATGGTCAGGGGTGATGGTGGGGTCCCTTGTGGTGTGTGCAGCCTGCGGGTATGGTCACAGCTTGGCTGCATGTGGGGTATGGTCACAGGTGATGGGGGGTCCTATGTGATGTGGGCTGCCTGTGGGTATGGTCATGGGTGATGGTGGGGTACCTTGTGGTGTGGGCTGCCTGCGGGTATGGTCAAGGGTGATGGGGGATCCCTTGCGGTGTGGGCTGCCTGCGGGTATGGTCAAGGTTGATGGGGGAGCGTCCCTTGTGGTGTGGGATACCTGCGGGTATGGTCACGGATGATGGGGGGGTCCCTTGTGGTGTGGGCTGCCTGTGGGGTGTATTCTCAGCTGATGGCAGCACGCGTGGCCCTTTTCATGTGATTTGGCTGGCGCAAGCAGGGTATGCAATTTCGCGGGTGTACACAAGGGCCTTTTCACGCGATTTGGCTGCCGTGAGCGGGGTAGGCAATTTCGCGGGGGTAGGCGATGGCCTTTTCACACGATTTGGCTTGAGTGAGCGGGGTAGGCGATTTCACGGGGGTACGTGAGGGCCTTTTCACACGTTTTGGCTGGCGCAAGCGTGTTACGCAATTTCGCAGGGGTACACAAGGGCCTTTTCACGTGATTTGGCTGGCGCGAGCTGGGTACGCTCCGATTGTTCACACGATTACAATGGAGGGGGGCTGTGTGCTGGCCCACGGATGGCGCGGGGCCTTGCGCCGTATTGGCCATTTCACTTGCTTTTTCCTGCGCAAGGGGCGGTGGTTGGGGGCGTTACTGGCACAGATGGATGTTCACTGCATCACGGCTGGTAATGGTTCGGGAATCCATGAATACGCGCGGCGCGCAGATGCTGCTTTGTGCCACAGCTGGCGCACGCTCACTTTCGGCGCGCAGCGCTTCTGCGCTGGAATCTATGAACCGGGCCCATTGTTACCATACCGGCACACGAGTCTGCGGGCGGGTGCCGTTCCGCCCACCAGGGTCAGACCTGAGCCTTTTGTTAGCAGCTAACATATCGTTGCATGCCTGCCCTTTTTATGATATTCTGCATCCCCACAGATGACAGGAATGGGCAGGAGAGGAGCTACAAAGACATCACTGGCCAATCCCAAGAACGGAGCTGTTGAAGGGTGGGCTATCGGGCTGTATTTTCTCATTTTTCATTTTTACGCTGTTTGTATAGCTGTAGCCATTTGTGGGTGGGGCATCCAAGTGAGTGTGGCTCCGAAGATTGCCAAACACTGCCTCCCACAAGCTGCCACAGGGATGCAGGATAGCATACAAAACCCGATAGGGGTTTACAGCCGTTATTGGAATTGGCTCTTGGCACCCCTTTGCTTGCCAAAATCCGGGTTCACATGGCACTCACTCAGTTATCGTCCACCCTATTTACATGCCAGAAAAAGAGTACAGCACATTGCGCGTTGGTTTCATGTTACTAACAAAAGGATTATAGAAAAATAGAGGCTTTTTTCTAAGGTAGTACAAATCTTTTACCGTAGCCCTGTCATTATATATACAACCTGGACATCGCTCTTAATTCTAGTCACGTTTTTATTTAATGGAATGAGCGAGTTGGACGGCTCCATCTCAGATGCATAAAAAGCACACAAAACGATGTTGGGCAGAAAATGTATGCAGTAAAGTGGTATGGATCTGCATCCATACCACATTACCTCCATGCCCCTCTTCCCCGTCCCAGTACTTACTTTTGTGGCAACCGCTTGTCAATCAGGAACCAATAACACTCTTTTATATCCAGACCCTCTCTCTGCCCAAATTGGTTATATATATATATATATATATATATATATATATATATATATATATATATATATATATATATACACACACCTCCCCATACCCAGATCCTTAGTTACAAAAGTTCAAGTTTCTCAATTGGGGCGAAAACACTCCCTAGGGCTTGGACATTTTGGGGCAATTTGGAGAAGTCCCCCTGAACTATGGAGTTCGAAATGGTTTTAGGAGGGAGGCAGCGCCCCTGCCTATGAGAGCAAGTTGTAGAGGGGGAGCATAAAGGCAAGTGCTGCTGTGGGGATTGGGGGCAACTAAGTATGGCATGAGGGGATGGTCTCCTAAGAGCTGCCTTCTGCAGGCCTACGGGGCATGGCACAAAAGGGAATGAGAAAATGTATGCTGTGCCACAACAGAGGTAAGGAGTAAGGCTTTTGAGCGCCCTGAATGGGGCTAGGGATTCACCAGTTGGAGGGCGAGGGTGGGGTATGTTATCCCTGTCATTGTCACAATTAATTAGGCAGTCACTCTCAACTCAGGGAGTTCTCTCCCACCAACCCCCAAGCAAGGTGGCACGCACCAAAAGCGCTTGTACAGATTCAACTTTAGTGAGGCGGCCTCCCACTTATTTTTACCTCCAATGAGCTAGGAACCAGGCCAGTGTATAGTATGAATATATATTTAAGGTTTGATAAAATGTACTAGCAACCAAAAGATCAACTACCAATGCTGTGGCACTACACAATATCACAAATTCAAATTTCTTGCACCAATTGACTAACACAGGTTTAAAGGACTTTCAGTTTCGATATGACACAGCTAACATTTTAAATTTGGCAGTCACAATTTACATCAGATTTCTTGCAAATTAACCAATAGGAAACATACAAAACACACAGTGATTGCTAAGTTTGGCACAATACTTCTTTTTCCCAACAACTCCCACCCTCCAGGCATCAATCAGATATGACTCCTCTCATCTGAAGGCAAGGTACAAGGAGGGGGGATACAGTAGCAAAATAGGTTTTTTTTATTTTTTTTATTTGAAAAGCAAAGTCGGGAAAGGAACTCAATGGGAACATCGTTTTGGGATTTGTATTTGCATGAAATGCAGTACTTTATGATAATCATTTTGGGATGCAAGTAAATAAATGGGAAATGTCTTTTTGCACCCTCTACATTCACTTGAATAGCAGCTTTTTAGGGTTACTTCTTTTGGCATTATGGACACCCCACTTCGGTACAGAAGACAGGGGTTTCAGAAAGGTAGAGTCACCCAAGTACTTTATTGTCTTCACCGGCTCTCACATACAGGGCATGAACGTTGTTAGTTTTGAGCTCTAAAAACACTCATGTGATTTTCTATATGGGAATTAATTAACTTCAATTCAATGCACTAAGGATCTACAAAGCTGCCCCCTCCCCACAATTTAATGTAAAGGATTATGGCAGGCAGTTCCAAACACAATTCAATTTAAATGGATAGGGTGATTTTATACAGTGGAATTACTTTTAATTGGATTTAATACACTGTGCCAAGGGTCTTCCCAGTACCACCCCCCTATCCGCTATGCGAGATGGAGAATAAGGCTGGCAGTTTCCCACCCCCCCCCACACTTTTGATAGCATTGGGATATATCTACTTACATGGGAGACCTTGGTTATGGGGCACCCAGGGAAACAGCAGGGCTCTGAGGACAGCACAGATCTGGTCAAAGGCTTCGGTCAAGGGTAGCCGCCAGCACCCCGACTTCCTCTGGCTCCTCAAATGGTAGGCCCAGCTAGCCTCTAGATTTCCCAGTCTCCGTATCCCCTGCAAAGTTTAAGGCCTTGGTAGCTCTTCCAGTCCCTCTGCTAGTTCTTTGCAAGAGTCCAGAAGCAGACTACCTCCAGCGGTAGAGTGGGAAAGTCATGGGAAAAATCAAAAGTCCAAAGAAAGGTCCCAAGAGTCAAAAAGTCAAAGCAAGATCAGCAAGTCAGATAGAAAACTGATCCCTTATAAGGCTGGTGACACTCCATTATTATAATGTTTCCCACCCTACAGATTGGCCAGTTTTCTCCCTTCATCTGCCACAAAGACGCCCCCTGGCTGCTGATAGGACTAGAAGTTGGTAGTTATGGAAGCTAAGGTATGAGGAAAAATACATCATTTCAAAATGATAGGTAGTTTTACACTTTTGAGTTTTGAAAATCTAACAACGTGACAGCTACCCAAATTCTTCAGATAATTGCCAGCACATATATATTTTTGAATTCAATATTTTATGGTGAATCGGAAAATACTAATTTTATTTCGGCACATAGTTACATAAGAAACCAGCGTTTATTTCTACCAAAACAAAATAGGCCTCTATCTTTACATACATTTTATATGATAAAACTTAAGTCTCTCTATTCTTGATGAACGCAATCTGTCACTTGACTTTATTTCTTAAACATCAGGCATCATTCCTCCTTGGTATTTTTCACATGCCTATCCTTTCAAAGTATATTTTCACATGTGTACTGCAGAAGTTTTAAATCTGCAAAAAGTTGCCTTGTCCCAGTTTACACAAAGTCGGCATCTGCAGCACCTGCCTCTTTATGTTTGCCTCCACTGGACACAGTTACAATCACAGTTCTAAGGCACACTCTCCCTCAACTTGGTGTCTTTGTATTTTACTGAAGTTGCTAAAGGCCAATTTTTGTTCATTCACTATGCCTTATATCAGAAAACAATGTTTTATACTGGCTTTTATATTTCAATGCAACGCCACATTATCCAGCTTCAGTCGCACAATATTGACCTAGCGTGGCCTCTCCATCTCTGTCACTCTGGGATGTTTATTTTACCCCACAAGCCCCCCATAGCCCCTGGGTCTTTGACTCAGTTGATCTGTAGAAAAGAGCAAGGCAGAGTGGGGTTTTTGTTTTCTTTTTGCTTTGGCTCATTCCATGAATTTCCTCCTTAGAGCAGATCTGCTCTTTTCTTGTCCTGAGGGAGTGGTGCTCTGGTTTGCACTCCATTCTTTTGGGATTTTGGTCCTGGAACCCCTCCCTTTTTGGAACCTGCTACTCCAGGCTGTGAAGGTAAGGAGTTATTGAATCTGCAGAGAGTAAAAGAGAGGTTAAGTATTTTATACAGTACTTCTTTACCCAGTAATTAGGCATACAATATGAACAACAAAACATCATCACATAACACATTGACATTTATTCCCCTTACATGAACATTTTTACACATTTTATTTATATATTTTTTCTGATTTTTATACATTCTTTGTAAGTATAAATTCCTTTATTCCCTGTTAATGTGCAATACTCTCCACCCGGGTTTCCATCCTTTCCTTTAATTCTTCAGATGGTTCCTTTGCTCTACACTCACTTTGCTCTTCAATCGGTCGTAGTGCCTGTCTGGGGTGACAGCTCTTCAGCTGATTAATATGAACCCATTTCCCTTCTGGATGTTCTCCTTTAGGGATGCAGATCGTATAGGTGACAGGTGAGATTTTATCGACAATTTCAAGGGCACTGCGCCAGGAAGGGAGGCGCTTCCCCTCTTTGGTCTGGTTCTTTTGGAAATAGTACAGGAAGGCCCTGTCTCCTACTTCGTACTCCTTCTTGGTAGTGTTCAAGCCGTAGTAGGCTTTCATTACTTCTGCTGACTTTTCAACATTTCGCTGAGGATAAGCAAAAGCGTGCTGAAGGCGTTTCTGTAAATTCTCAATGTACTCATGGGTAGTGGACGTGTTGATCAGGGTCCCCTCTTGAGTTCTGTAGAGCAGATGCTGAGGTAGCACAATTTTATGCCCAGACATGAGCTCAAATGGAGACATTTTGGTTGCAGAAGATGGCACAGACCCAATGGCCATTAGGACAAGCAGTAATCGGATGTCTCAACTTGGTCTAGAATCTGCCACAAACTTCTTCAAGATGCCCACAATTGTTTTATTAGAACTCTTAACTACCCCAACTTGAGGCTAGGCGGTAGGTAATGTGGAGTTTTCTCTTTACCTCTAGTATCTCCCACATCTTGGTCATCACCTCGTTGATAAAATGACTTACCCGGTCCGACTCAATCCTTTGGGAAAGGCTGAAATGAGAGAAGATGTGGTTGATCATTAATGCGGCAACTGTCTCCGCCTTGCTATTCGGGGGCAGAAGACATTCTACCCACTTGGTAAACAAGCATGACAAGGTTATCATGTACTTGTTTGCTAAAGAGGAGCAAATCACTGGCCCAATGAAATGAAATTGACTTGCAAATCTGGCCAAGGCAGTGTCATTCGTCTTTTCTGTAGGGGAGCTCTGTGTGTGAGAGAACTTGGCTGAAAATGAGCACACACAAGACACCCCTTTAAGTAGATGTCGAGTTCCTGGCCCATGTGTGGCCAATATGCGACCTCGCACAAGATTTCTAATGTTGTATGAAAGCCCCCATGACCGGTAGTGGCCGCGTCATGGGCGTGACTTAACATCAGGCTTCAGAATGAGTTAGGTACTACCCACTGGTCACATCCAGATATGGATCTCAGTACCAACAAACCGTCTTGGATTCAGAACATTTTGGAAAACTTCAACAGCCAGAGATCCTCTTTCCCGATATAATCTGATTCTGTCAGAGGAAAATTCCTGTGGTCTTCAATATGTTGATAACATTTCCCAATAATTGGGTCCTCTTTTTGTGCAGTAATCAAATCAGCATCTGGGGTTTATTTACTCTTTGGAGTTTCCAGGCCCATTTCCCACTTATCAATAAATTTACATGTGGGACTGGTCTTTTCTTTGGGGAGTTTCCTGAATAATGCTTCGCTGATTAAGCTTCTTCCGTTATTCAGGCATACTCTGGCGAGAAAAGACCACCCTCAGCCCCCTCATTTATCTGACTGGGGGATAAACAGCTGTTCGCCCTTTACCTGGATGTTGGTCAAACTTTGAGCTGGTTTTTCATCATCTTTTGTCATGGGATTGGTGTAACACTTCAGAGTATTTCCCTCCAGTGTGGAATGCCACTTAAAATTGGAAGAGAGGTTGATTTTCAAGAATGGAGAAGGGTTCCCATCACCAGTTTGTTCTCCTACAGAGATGACTGATGTCTGGGACTTGATTTTTCATAAAATCGAATTCCATTTTGTTGGACCGCCGTTCAATCATGTGCCATTCAAACTCACGTAATGTGTACTTTGTTTTAAATTGATTAGCCAGCTAGTCTGGGTTCAGAGGACCTTGTTCACGCAGTCAATCAGGGGTATGCCCTCTGGAGTCACAACTATCACGAGGTGTTAACCCTATTTTGCCCAATTTTTATCTCCAGATTTGCTGTCCGTTCGACAGAAATATCATTCCCATCAAAGTTTTTTGAGTTGTTCGGGTAGAGAATTTACGGGGAATTTGGGGACTCTTCCCCCAACCCTTCTTGAATTTGGTTGGTCGAAAGACTTTTTGAACAGGAGGGTGGCTTGGGTTCCAGTACCCACCACCGCTGATAATGCCTGTACCTTGATGGAAGCATAACATCTTCCTTCCCTCTCCTCAAGGGGGCAAAGAAAATGTGCATTCTGTGCCAGCTTGGCAGTTAACTTTTTTATATTGAACTCTGACACTGTGTTATTTTGGACAGTTTTCTGTGTTGGAGTCCGGGACCCTGTAAAAATAATTTGCAGTCTTGAGCTGCTGTAAGTACTGTGAATGTATATCCTCCTGTGTGTTGAGTTATAAATAAACACATTAAAAAAAAATAATAATAATTTGCACCCAGAAACAGCTGGGATTGAGGCGTCCTCTTTCTCCCCACCCAATTCTTTGCTGTCTCCCTTTTCCTGGAGACCATTACCCAAACCTGTTTGGGGGGAGGATACCTCTGTGATTTCTGGGTCCTCTGGGTGACATTGTTTGGGTTGAAGAGCTTTTTGCTCTGGGTCGGTTTCCATACTTACCCCGTCAAAATCAGGGCCTTTTGGGACCCATGTTTCCATGGGAGGGATCCCTCCATCTCTGCAAGAGAAGATGTTCTTCCCTGAATCCTCCAGTGATTCTTCCCTTTCAAAAGGGATTATGCAGACTTCCTCCACAAAGTGGCTTGTCTTTGGCTTTCGATTTCTCCTACTTACCCTCTGTTCTTTAGGTTCCGGCTTTTCGGGGGTAGAAGATTTATTTTCAGCCTCAGAGATTTCCAGGGGTTTTGTTCCAGTGGGAAAGGAAGCTCCCTTTACGGCTTTGCATCTCCCTTCCACCCAGGACCCCTCCTCTGGAACTTGTGGGTTGTCAGAGTTTTCTTCCCTTTATTGCCCCTCTTCCGCCCCGGGCATCAAACCCAGGTATTGAGTTATTCTGGGCAGCCGTTTCCAGTTGAGGCTTCTGCTGAGCCCCCAACATGCAACCCAGGTGTTTTTAGTTGTTGGACTTGTCGCTCCAGTTGTGCCATTTTTTTCTGGTTGGTTGGGGGGGCTTGATTCATACCTTTGCTGCTCCCGGAAAGGGTAGCTGTCCCTTCTCCCAGAGTAGCTTGGGTATTGGGAGTTTCCCTGATAACATTACATCCTAGGTCTACCTTCTCCCTGATTCAGGAATCTATTGTCCTGAAAATGGGGAGGGGGAAGAGGATTATTTTGGAAATGTGGGTTTGAAGGGTATCTGGGAAAGAAACTTAGGTTGCAGGGTGGAGTATTTCTTCCCTACTAAAGGAAGTTTGGAGGGAAGTTTCCCGGGGTGGTACCTACCTGGTCAGACCCCCCTTTCTGCCCCAGGGTAGTGTAGACATACCCCAGGATGGGTCTGTTGACCTTGTATCTAGGATTGATGTAGGTGGCAGGGTCAGATGGAGTGTTGGTCTGGTGTCCTGCTTGGCTACCACCCTACTGGGTTGTATCCAACTCCTCTGTCTCTCGTTCTGCTGATTGGTTGGAGGAGTATTTTTAGGCCCCCCCATCTCCAAGTCCAATGGGGGACTATTTTTCACCTCTACCAGCTTGGCAGTGGCAGGCGTGTGATGGTTTGGGGTTTTTATGGTTGTTTTTGTTTTCCAACGGCTTTCGGACCTCATAAATCCACGTGACCTGTTTTATCACCCAATCCAGGGTCCTACGCTCATGGAAATCCCTTACTAGTTGGGTCATTATGTATTTAGGGAGTGCATGAAAATATGTGTTGATGAGCTTCCAGCTATTGGCGTTTACCCACCTAGAAGTCTGTGCAAATGCTCGTTTCAGCTCCTGTATGAACTGTCTAGGCGCTTGGTCTTCCTCACACTGCAGGTGGACCATTTTTGGTGGTCTTGGTCCTCCAGCCCTGCAAAGAAGCTGGAGTATTCAGGGGAGAATGTCCACTTAGCAAACTCCATGCAATTCCCATATTTTTTAACACCAAATGTCGTCATCATTTGGTCATAAAGCTCCCATACTGAATATTTGGGCGTTCATATGGTAGGGAGTCATAACACTCTTTATGGCCTTTATCTGCCGAATTGGGTCTTTCACAAGACCTCTCTTCTGTGTGGCAGACTTTCTTTTCCACTGCACCGGAGTCCACTCACCCTCTGACTCAAAGCTGATGCTGTTGGTGGTCTATTCCCTGTCCTCTAGGCGCCCCCTACCTCTATGGCACTGTGAATACCTCCAAGAATTCCGGGGTCTGGACTCCTCGCTCCTGTGGTGCTGTGGGCTCTCAGGGTCATTTCCCTTGTACTCCCCTTTTTGCACCGGAGAGTACTCATCCTCCTTATCCCCCCGTCCAGGGATGGTGGAGAATTCCCCCACCTCCCTGAATGTGTGAAGGTTTTTAAAATGCTCTTTTGTGGCCTAAACTCTGGTCCTTCTCTTTCTGCATAGCGGACTAGTTGGTCACTTTGTAACTTAATTTTCTGCCAGTCTAACTGTCTGATCTTTTCATCATAGGAGCTCTCCCAGTCAGAAGTACATGCCAGGGTATTTTTAAATTCCCAGAGACCGCTGGTCTAGCCACCCTCCCTTCTACTTGGTAACCCTGGACCCTCATTGATGTCGGATAAGGACTGACCTTCTGGATCAGTTGGACTAGGCCTGGTTGACTCTAGCTGCCTCATGTTTCCCTGTTCTTGAGAATTGGTATGCATGAAGTCAGCTGCACTCTGTCCATGTGACGTGGTGAGTTGGCTTGAGGACCCTGATAAGAAGGTCATCACTCCGTAATCGGAGGGCGCTTTTCCATACCCTGACTTGTCAGGGTGCCTCAAAGCTCGTTTATATTTGGTTATTTCACTTTCCAACCTCCCACATTTGTTTTTCTCAGTCCCTATTTCTTGGTGGTATGCAGAGACCAGAGTTCTTTTTAAAAATAACTATTTATTCAACGGTCATGTATTCAGCTTGTACATTTACAATTAAAGATTTGGTGCATGGTGTAGTATCGCTAACATAGCAGCTGTTACATTTACAAGGGTGTAACTTCGGTGGCCTGAGTACTTTCAGTTTCAGAGTTTGTCTCACTCAGATACTGTCTAAATGGAGCCCAAATATCTTTAGGGCTGGATGTCGAGGATACAGATAGAACAAATGTCTCTTCGCATTCAATTACATATGTTAATTCATGCAGCCAGTCCTCAAACCTTGCAGCATTTTTTTACTTCCAACATTTTAATATACATTTTTTTGCAATTACACATGCAACATTAAACAATCTCCTCGTAGTCTCTGCGGCTTTCCCAATATCTCCCAACAGGTATTTAAGTCGAAGAGAGTGAAGATGGGATTTCCGCTACATCCTCTATGGCCTCAGCCACCCAGCCCCAGAATGTCAAGACCTGGGGTCATCCACAATACATGTGGAAGGCGTCCGCCTGCGGGCTCCTTCATTTCAAGCATTCACCTGTACAACCGGGAGTAAACTTAGCCATTCTGGTGGGGGTGCACTGTAATTGGTTCAGAACCTTAAACTGGATCTGCGCAGTCCCGCCTCCGGGGATACTGACTTGGCTAATTGACAATATTTGCGCCATCTCTCGTCCCCAATCGTGTGTCCCACTTGTTTTTCCCACACTTCCTTGACATTGTTAAGTGTGGGCAGGTGTATTTGTATCAGTTTATATAACCTAGAAACTCTGCATTTCCTGTCATCATTTGATATCAAAGCATTGATACAGCTGTGTGACTGGCTCTGCCAGAAAGGATGGCCATCTCTTAAAGAAGGCCGCTCTCATTTGGTGATATTGAAGAACCCTCAGTTGACCTCCCCCCAGGATATCAATACATTTGGTTTGGGATACAAATCGTTCTTCTGGGTACATGTCGCCAATCTTCATTTTCCCTAGGGGTTTCCAGGATCTCTGTAGCATTTTATAAAATGTGGGGGAAATGGCCGGCAAAATCACTGCAAAATGCACAACCTAGCTCGGGGAAACCCAAACTTTTCAACCAGAAATTTTTGGCTACATCACTAATAGCTACCTGATTCATTTTGAAAGCAAAGTCTTACAATCTGAGATTGAACGTCTTACTAAAAAACTGCAATTTGGCATACAAACAACATAACACTAATCAGAACCTTAACCTTTCCTCCTGATGAACCGCATGATACGGTGCAGGGAAACACGTGTCGAGGACAAATCAGGATTTTAGAGGTTATCTAATAATATTCAGGATGCTATCATTTTAGGATATCACAACAGAATTGATTGTGGCGTACCAGAAAACTCAGAATTATTCTTCTATTCCACTTTGAATTTTGAAAAGTCTGGCGCAATAAACAGATTCCGACCTTTATTCCACAATCTAGTTTCTCCTACTGGGCAGCCTCAGCAGTAGGGATCTGTTTTTGCTGCCTCTCAACACAAAGAAACTAAACTGTTCTTTTCACCATCAATCTAAAATAAGGGATTCACCCATGGTTGCTTTAAGGCTGCTTTTTGTTTTTACGAAATTCCGGCTGTAGGGAACGTGCAACCAAATTTTCCCAAAAATTATTGACCAAGCCTCAACGGTGGTTCTCACGGTGTCAAAGGCGCAAGAGTCGTTGTACGATCGCTAAATAGAACAGAACGAATCTCAGTCGGGGAGGCCCCATATTTCTCTAAGGGTATATGTACAACTGTGTCCCCGCCACTGTACCAGTATCTTCCGAATTGAGCCTGAGATGTCAGATAATATAATTTGAAATCAGGTGCTGCTAAGCCTCCATGTTCATATGGTTCGGTCAGTTTTTGCCAGCTGATTCTCACCACCCTGGGACCCCAGCCAAATGCAGAAGCTAACAATTTCAATTTGGAAAAAAATGCTTGCCCTGGCCACAGGAGGACGTTGCCAAAGAAATATAGTAACTTCGGAAGAACCACCATCTTTAATAGGGTCATCTGACCATACAATGAAATTGGGTGCCTAGCCCATAACTCTAGCTTGTTGGCTAATTGTTGCAGATAGGAGTCATGGTTGTCCAGATAGCGTGAGTGACAGTTAGCTGAGACCATGATACCCAAATACCTAGAGTGAACCGGTGACCACCTGAATGCTCTGGAGTGCAGTGGCTGAATAGTAGCCGGAGTAATGGGAAACAATTCTGATTTAGCATCATTCATTTTGTACCCCGAGTATAGAGAAAACGCATGGATCTCCTCCATTATTGGAGCTAGATTCACTTCAGGGTCTCGCACCTATAGGAGAGTATCATCTGCGTACAGAGAAATTATCTGTGGAGGTCCATTTATTCTAATTCCTCTGTGGGCATGCTTCGGTCTGACCCATGCCGCCATTGGTTCGATAGTGAGAGCAAACAATAGCGGAAAGAATGGGCAACCTTGCCTGGTAACCCTTCCAAGGGAAAATAATGCTGACAATGTTTGATTAGTTAGGACTCTTGCCCCTGGGCTAGAATACAATAGCCTGACAGAATTCAGAAAGTATGGGCCCACCCCAAAACAGAGAATAGATAGCTCCACGAGACAGAATCAAAGGCCTTTTCAGCATCTAATGCAACCGCCACAGCTCTCGCCTGGGGGTTCACCTTCGCAATAAAACAGAACAGGCGCCGCAGATTCAGAGCCATAGACATCGAGGCTATGAAGCCAGACTGATCTGGATGCACCAGTTGGGACAAAAATGGGAGGAGTCTAGTAGCGAGGAACTTTGGAAATATCTTTGCGTCCGTATTAAGGACAATGGTCTATATGAGGCCACATCATGGTGAGGTCTGTGTGGTTTGAGCAATACAGTAATAATGGCTTCACACATGGATTGTGGGAGAGCGCCCCATTCCATAGATTCCTCCCACACCTTCAGGAGTATGGGAGCTTGTTCTAGAGACCTGTGTTTTTAATTCCGACACCAATGCTTGAGTGGCTTCTAGCACTTTACTTTGTGCCATTAATCGGTCTCTTAGTCCCTTGTCCTCTTCACAATGGGACTCATTTTCCTTCTGTGAGGCTTGCATTGTCTGAGCATATTCAGAGCGCTTCTTTCTCACCAGACTAATCTCCTCTCCTTGCTTAATGTTGGCCTATGCTGCCTGCTCTAGGCCAATCTCTACTTACATCACACATTCAGTTTCAATCAATCAAGTTTATTCAGATTAAAAAACATTAAACACAAAAGCAGCACATACACATGAGGAAATCCAACAGTAACCATTGCATCATGCTTTAAAACACAGCAATAACAGTGTGATTGCCATTCACAGATCAAATTACTAGTTATGACCAAGTTTCTTAAAACAGTTAAAACATTTGCAATTCGTGTAAAAAACCCTCTCTCAGGTACATGGCTCTTTTAAAAAAAGACATAAGAGCCCAAGCTGTCCACACAGATTCAGCAGTCAGAAGGAAGAGTAGTGCCGGCCTATATAGGGAGATATTGATGGGCTTATCCACCTGTAGAAGGGTGGACCGTCTAACTTCTCTATACGCCAGACAAAACAGTGCAAAATGCTTCAGGTCTTCCCTCCCTGCTCCACAGGCTGGGCAGCTGGGATCATTTGCAAAGCCGGGCCACTTTTCCGTGTTTCCCCTTAACTGTCAGCAGTCAAAGCTTGCACGAGTTATGGGCCATCTTTCCTTCTTTTTTGGGTTCCACAAAAGGTAGGGCTGGATCACAGATACCCTACCTATCAGCACATGTTGGCTATCGGAGTATGTTGCACATTCCATGTTCTCCCTCTTTTCCTGTGCCCCGTTCAGTTAATTGTGCATTTTGTAACCTACTGTCAGCCAGTTCCTGAGAACATTACTCACTTTTCTCCACATCCATCCATAACTAATGCACTTCCTGAAACAGGGCACTACTCTCTTGACTTAATTTGTAATTTTATTCCCTCAACTGCTCTCTCTACTGTTTCAAGGTGTTCAGATCTTGGTTCATCCGATCAAATTCACCCTGAGAATCAACCCCCTTAATAATTAACTGGCTGTTTTCAGCTTTCAGTGGTTTATAACCTGTGCTTGAAATGTGAAAATGTCCTCTAAGCTCATTTAATTTGTGCTGACTGCGCTCAGATTTTCAACACATTCTTTATACTCCCCTTGCAGAACATTGAGCCTCTAGCACTCCATTTTCTTGCTGCTGTGCTTTCAATTCATCTTTTACCTTTTCAATAATATTTGATAAGATTTTGCTCTGTTGCGCTTTCGCTTCTAATTGTTTCAGCTCTTTCTGGGCTTAATTCAAAGGCTCAGCCTGGTTTTGCACAGAGGCCACACTATTCTGGTGTCTTTCCTCCATGATCAGCATATGGAAATACATTAATTCTGTGAGCTGAGCCATTTTAATTTGCTCTTCTTTGCTGGTTTGTGTCATGTAAAAGTTTGTCAGGGCCTGATGTAACAGCCCATTATCCTGCCACATGTCAATATTTGCAGAGGTAACCTCCTAAATTATTCCAGCTTGCCACATTTCATGTTCTTGTTCTACCCATTTAATAAACAATTTACATAGGAGGTGCTTCCTGGCCATATTGTTTTCTACGGTACTCATTCTGAAATCTGTTCTGTACCTTATATACTCGCTAAGCAAGGGCAGAAAATCTGAAAACCTGTTCCTGCTTGGTTCCCACTCACAATGACAACTCAAAATCACCACTGTTTTATCTATACCACCCTGGAACCCAGGGTACCGGTCTGTAGCCCCCAGCTTCATCACAATTAATTAGGAGGTCACTCTCAACTCAGGGAGTCCCCCCCCCCCAAGCAAGGTGGCGCGCACCCAATGCGCTTATACAGATTCAACTTTAGTGAGGCCTTCCACTTATTTCGCACCACCCCAACAAATACCCTATTTACCGATTTATAGTAAGAATATATATTTATTTAGGGTTTGACAAAATTTACTAGCAACCAAAAGATCAACTACCAATGCTGTGGCACTACACAATATCACAAATTCAAATTTCTTGCACCAATTGACTAACAGGTTTAAAGGACTTTCAGTTTTGATATGACACAGGTAAAATTTTGAATTTGGCAGTCACAATTTACATCAGATTTCTTGCAAATTACCAATAGGAAACATATAAAACACACAGTAATTGCTTAGTTTGGCACAAATCTCCTTTCTCCCAGCAACCCCCACCCTCCAGGCATCAATTAGATATAACTTCTCTGATCCGAAGGCAAGGTACAGGGGGTGGGAATACAGTAGCAACATCTTTTTTTATTTTTTTATTGGAAAGGCAAAGTCAAGAAAGGAACTCGGTGGGAAAGTCATTTTGGATTTGCATGAAATGCAAGGCTTTGGGAAAATCGTTTTTGGATGTAAGTAAATAAATGGGAAATTTTGTTTTGGACCTTCTACATTCACTTGAATAGCACCATTGTACGGTCACTTTTTTTGGGATTATGGACACCCCCCTCCGGTATAGGAGACAGGGATTTCAGAAACGTAGAGTCACCCAAGTACTTCATCGTCTATACCGGCTCTAACACACTGGGCATGAACTTTGTTAGTTTCGAACTCTAACAACACTCATCCTGTGATTTTCTATATAGAAATTTGTTGATTTAACTTCAATTCAATGCGCTAAGGATCTACACAGTTTCCCCTCTCCCAATTGAATGGAAAGGATTAAGGCAGGCAGTTCCCAACACAATTCAATTTAAATGGATAGGGTGATTTTCTATAATAGAATTCATTTTAATTGGATTAAATAAAACGTGGCAAGGGTCATCCCCGTACCACCCCCTACCTGCTATGCGAGATGGAGATTAAGGCTGGCAGTTACCCACCCCCCACACTTTTGATAGCTTTGGGATAGATCTACCTACATGGGAGACCTTGGCTAGGGGGCCTCCAGGGAAATAGCAGGTTTCCTCTGAGGACAGCACAGATCTGGTCAAAGGCCTCATTCAAGGGTAGTCCCCAGCACCCAGAATTCCTCTGGTTCCTCAAATGGCAGGCCCAGCTAGCTTCTAGATTTCCCAGTCTCCGTCTCCCCTGCAATGTTTAAGGCCTTGGTAGCTCTTCCTATCCCTCTGCTAGTTCTTTGCCAGAGTCCAGAAGCAGACTACCTCCAGCAATAGAGTGGGAAAGTCATGGGAAAAATCAAAAGTCCAAAGAAAGGCTCCAAGAGTCAAAGAGTAAAAGAAAGATCAGCAAGTCAATCAGTCCCTCTCAGATAGAAAACTGATCCTTTATAGGGCTGGCGACACTCCATTATTATCATATTTCCCACACTATGGATTGGTCAGTTTTCTCCCTGCACTGGACAATCCAAGACGCCCCCTGGCTGGTGATAGGACCAGAGGTTGGGAGGTATGGGTTATGGAAGCTGAGGGAGGAGGAAAAATACATAATTTCAAAATGACAGGTAATTTTACACTTTTGGGTTTTGAAAATCTAGCAACATGGCAGCTATCCTAATTCTTCACATAGTTGCAGGCACATATATATTTCTGAATTCTATATTTTATGGCGAATTTTATCGGAAAATACAAATTTTATTTTGGCACACCCTGCCTGGGCAGAGCTATCGTTTTTCACTCCTGAGCTGAAAATCTGCTCTGTCCCGATTCAAACCTTACTTCCATATCCCATCATCAGAACAACTTTCTATTCCCTTGGAATTATGAGAAGGCCTGAATCATACTTTTTCTCATAACTCAAGTTGTATCAATGACACAAAATGTGTTTTTACATGGTCCCAACAGGCTTTTTTTATCCTCTTTAATCTGAATCTGGGGTGTGCTCACCGGGACATACGATTCTCGTTTAATTAAAGAAAAGGCAGCCCAATGTTAATCAATGGGAAGGCATGACATGGTTCACTCAGTTTCAGATAGCCCCCACCAAATCTTAGGTTTCATTTCCCTTCTATGACCTGATAAAGACATCTGGCTGGCCCCCATTTGATCATGCCCTCCCCTCCTGGACTTCAAAGGTTTTTGTTAAGAGGCTAATGCACAGTTCACAGGGAGACCTTACCTTAAAGGTCATTTCTGCTGGATGTGTTATCTGCATTACTGTAGTTCAGATCTCTCTTGCAACATTTCTTTATATTTTTAACTGAAGCTCCAGGCCTGTTTCCTTGATAAACCCAACCCAAAGGTCGGGGGGGGGGGGTGGGGGTCACAGTTCCAGATACAAACAGTTCAGTTACATGCACAATTCTGAGGAATAGCATTTAAATTTAAGAAACATATTTACACATGACATTTTGTATTGCAGCCAGGGTTGCTGGCAAGAAATACATTCTTTCTTTACAGAATGCTTAACAAAAATAGGTCCACTCTTGCTATTATTTCCGCAGCTAGGCCATAGTTACATAAGAAACCAGTGTTCACTTCTACAAAAATGAAATAGGCCTTTTTCTTTATAGGCTGTCATTTTATATGATATCAATGAAGTCTCTTTATTCTTGATAACGCAATCTGTCACTTGACTTTATTTCTTAAATGTCAGGTATCATTCCCCCTTGGTATTTTTCACATGCCTTTCCTTTCAAAGTATATTTTCACATGTGTACTGCAGCAGTTTTGAATCTGCAAAAAGGTGCCTTTCCCCAGTTTACACAAAGTCAGCATCTGCAGCACCTTTATCTTTTTGTTCGCCTCAATTGAACACAGTACTAAGGCACACTCTCCTACAACTCAGTGTCTTTGTATTTTACTGAAGTTGCAATAGGCACATTTTTGATCATTCACTGGGCCTTATTTCGGAAAACAATGTTTAATACTGGCTTTTATATTTCAATGGAACTCCACATTAGCCAGCTCCATTCGCACAATAGGGGCCTAGCATGGCCTCTCCAACTCTGTCACACTGGGGCTATCATTTTACCCCACATCATACAGCATCACAAGGGGATTTCCGGGTCTCTGGTGCCAGTCACAGGAAACAGAGAGGAAGGAATACGTTCTGCCCTTGATGTTGAGGTCAGAGGGATGATGAAAATAAAAAATCTGGGTCTGGTAAGATTCAGAAGGCAGATATGTTGTTTTGGGGCAGGTCTGTGTATCCTTTATGCGTGAACTAGCCGAGGCCCTTGCCCCATGGCTCAGATTACAGATGTTCTGAACAGTGACTGTTGTGGTCTCTTTAGGATGCACTGTGTGTGCATATCAGTGCATCTGTGGAATCCTGGCAAGAAGCAGCAGAGCATTTGGGTCCCTCCAGCCGCCTTGCATTCTCCTTCACCTTGACCAGCACTCCAGGAAGGCAAGCCCAATTGGGCTCTGAATCTGAATCAAATTCAAAGGAAGAAAACCATTTGTCACTGTGAGAAACATGAAGGCGTCTCCCTGACTGGTGCCTGGGGATTTGTCATCCAGGTGTCCAGGATTCAGCCATCGCTATTGGATCCAGTTTCTGGGGCTGGACCAGTGAGAGAGGATCACCTGGATGAGGGGGTCCTTGGGGAGTGGAAGTGGGACTCTGCTGGGTGAGACACAGTATTCTGCTTCTTTTGACACCTTTTCCCCATTTTACCACGTAGGATATTCCAAAACATTGCCCCCCCTTTTCCGACACAAACACTTTCGCACACCACGAAAGACAACAGACTTACACCAGAGCCATTTACCTGACATGTCCCAATACAAGGGTCAGGCAAAGTTAGGCAATTGAACAGAATCACACACACCTGACGGCCCTTTCCCTTCCCTACAGGGATAAAAGGTGGAGCATGAGAGCATAGTATGAGCAAGGCAGACCGCACAACGAGACATCTTATCCAGGCACGTCAGTTCAAGAGGAGAAAGGCACAGACAACCGAAAGGCTGACAAGGAGAGAAGCGACCTTGCCCTTTCTGACCCAGACCCACAAGACCTCAGTGGAAAGAATCGCAAGACCCCTATCACTAGCTCCAGTGTGTTGCAGATATCACTGGTACACAGAGCGTGTCTACGCTGATAAGCAGGACGAAGGGAGATCCACGTAGGTGCTCACTCGAGAGAGACTGGTTGATCCTGTGTTGATTGAAACTACTGATACCAGAAGGCCGTAGGAGAGCCGCCAAGAAAGGTCAAAGTGGTCACACAGGGGTCTTGCAAAATCCTTGTACAGTTGAAAGTCTTTGACCGACAAACCATTGCAAACTCAAGGAAAGTGAATCCCACATTAAGAGAAAGCAAAAGGAAATGTGAAGTGGCAAGAATGAACCCGCAGAGGGATGCCAATAAAGGGGTGCGAAGTCTAAAGGTCCAAGAAACAGTGAGTTGACAAAAGTGAACCCGGCAGAGAGATGTCCACAGAGAACTGTTTAAAAAGACATTAAGATTAGTGAATGCCAAGGAAAAAATATCTTTGCAAAAGCCAGAGTGAATGCGACGGAGGGAGGCAAACATTCAACAGGGATCTGAGCCCAGAAGAGGGCGTTCCAGGGGTGAAAAGTCATGACTCAGCATCCATTTAAAAGGAACTTTGATTTGTTATTTTGAATAAGTCAGGTCCTCGAAGGCAAGAGACCTTTAAGGGAAAAGAGACTTGGCCATCGATGGTCCCGATAGCTGAACATGGGGAAGGCAAACCTCGGCTACACATCCTGACTCATCATTTGTGAACACTTATTTCTTTCTTGTGAACCTTATCCCACACTCTTTATTTTGTATTTAGCTGTAAGGACAGGGAATCGGTTTTTTTTAGTATAGGCCCTTTTATTTGACAAGACAACTGTCTTATTTTTCATTTGATGGTCGTAGCTTGCTACCATCTTACCTTTAGGATTAGATAAGGCATTTTTCCAACCTGCAAACTCAGTTTAATAAACACCCTTGAACTGTGATCACTTGTGTCTGTCTATTCTTGATACCATGCCTTTCTTACATATAGTGTCAGGAATGGGATGTGGCTCAATTTAAACTAATTGGGGAACCCTACAATTTCAAAAATCTAGTCAAAGAGCCTGTAACGCTTTCATCGCCACCAAGGAATCAATAGGGTTTGATATCTGTAGTAGTAAGGAAGCGATTATCCCCCCTGGAAAAAGGGGAATGATTCCTACAGACTTGGTTTTGACATCCCCTCCGGGGGTGTTAGATCTGATTGGCCCCAAAATCCAGCCTAGCGTGGAAGTTCGGTATAGACATCTTAGCAGGCGTTTTTGATCCCGGCTTTTGGGGAGATGTGAAGGTTCTCTTACAAAATCATGGCAAGCGCCCTTTTGAGGTACATCAGGGAGATCAAATTGCCCACATCATTTTGGAAAGAGCTTTATTTCCTCAGTTTAAAGAAAGTGAGCCAGATAAAACAGAAAGAGGTCACTTAGGCTTTGGGGAAGCTGATAAATCATATAACATCAAAGAAAGGAAGGGAGAAGAACCCACCATCTATCCTGACCTAGCCTTCGCCCAGCGAAATGATCCAGCTCTCGCTGAAGCTTTTCTACGAGCAATTCAGGAAGAGAAGGTGAGTCCCTTTTTCTTCTTAAAACAAGGATTGCTTTATAGAACCGAGACCTCTGCCGAAAGTTTGTTAAAAACACAATTGGTAATACCCAAAAGCCACCGAAAAGGTTGTACTGGAAATCACGCATTCCCATCTTACCAGGAGGGAGGGGACATTTAGGACAATCTAAAACCCAGGCACCTATCAACCTATCAATGGGAAGTTTTACTGGCCAGGTAGCCACGCCGATATAAAAACTTTCATTCAGACGTGCGAAATATGCCAAAAGACCAGCACGCGCATCCCATCACCTGCCCTGCTGAACCTGTTGCCGATCATAGAAGTCCCCTTTTCAAGAATTGGTATGGACATAATTGGGCCTCTCGAGACCTCCATATTAGGCAATAAATATGTCCTTGTTATCGTGGATTATGCAACCTGATATCCAGAGGCCTTCCCAATGCGAAATAATACCCCCCAGCAGATCCTTAAACATTTTCTACTGTATTTATCCAGGGTCGGCGTTCCCAAAGAAATACCAACAGACCAGGGTTCGAATTTTAGGAGTTAGTTTAGGGCCGAAGCCAAAGAGCTACTCCACATTTCTACCTTGCAAACGTCTGTGGCCCCAACATGGATGACTCCGAATGTTATGGTCATGTGGCAGAAATCCTAATTGGGGGCCCTCATTCCCTGTTCATATGGGGTAGCGATTTTAATACAATCCTGGACTGCGCAATGGACCGCTCGAGTGTCACTCAACGGGATCTTACTAAATCCGGCCGCATGATAACACAAATTATGCAACAACTGGAACTGACTGACTCATGGATGGCTCACCACCTGGGCGTGCGCGAGTACACCTTCTATTCATCGGTGAGTGCTAGACAGTCCAGGATTGATTACTGGTTGGTCCCATCAGCGATGCTGTCACAGGTGCAGGAGTGTATGATACAGAACCATTTCGGATCATTCACCAGTCTCGTTGGTAATAAAATGGGACGACCTACCCTCTTCCTGCCCGCCTTGGAGAATGCCTCCTCCTTGTCTATTTGATTCAGCATTTCTAGCTACTTTGCGAGATGAAGTCGTCGACTTCTTTCACAGAAATGAGGAATCTGTTCCCCATTATGTTACGCCTGGGAAAACGTTCAAGGTGTGGCTGAAGGGAGAGGTGATTTCACTCTCCACAGGTAGTTTAAGGGAGACGAGAAAGGAGTTGGACATTACAGAATCTGATCTGAGGCGACTGGAAAATGAATACGGTACAACACAGAACACTGCTTTGCTGGGTCTTAAGGGTAGTTTGCTGAAGTTCACAGAGCTAGCGGATAGAGACGTCTGCCTGATGTATCGGCCCACCCAGGCTAGATGATATGGTGAGGCTGATAGACATGGCTGCTTCCTTTCAAAGGTGATTTGATCTGAGATAAAGACGCAATTATCAACAGGATTAGGGGGAAGGCAGGAGACATGCTACATACACAGGAAGGTATCAACAACAAATTTGACCAGTACTATAAATCCCTTTATACAAATTGCGATGTGTACTAATGCAGACTTGATTAACTATTTACACAAGACACCACAAACCAGCCGCTCACACTTGACTAAGTCAATGATGCCATAACGACTCTCCCGTCTGGTAAGGCCCCCGGTCCGGATGGTATAGGGTTCGAGCTATACAAAGAGCTCTGACAAATCCTGGCGCCCAAGCTCCTTAAGGTCTGGGAGGAATCCCTACAGATGGGTAACCGCCCCCCTACATTATCTGATGCCGTAATCACAGTGTTGCTGAAGCGACATAGACCATCTGCCGATATGGCATCATACAGACCATTGTCATTGATAAAGACAGATACAAAAAAATGTGCCAACCTTTTATCTACATGCCTCCTCCCTTTTATGTCAATTCTGGCTCATCCGGATCAGTCCGGCTTCATCCCGGGACTCTTTAAAGCATTTAATTTGCGCAGGCTCTTTTGTATTATGGCCCAAATAGATCCAAATGCGGAGGCAGTGGCTGCTTCAGTCGACACAGAGAAGGCCTTTGACTGTCTCCTGGCAGTTTCTCTTTGCAGTGCTTGAACGAATGTAACTTGGGAATCACTTCAGTAAGTTTATAAGACTACTGTACGCCGGCCCAACTACCAGGGTGCGCACCGGTGCCACGTTCTCGTTCTCTCCCTCTTTTCGGTTGGGCAACAGTACACGGCATGGATGCCCCTTGCCCCCATTGCTCTTTGCCTTGACGATTGAACCACTCGCCTGTACAGTAAGACTCAGGCACAGTCACAGGAGTCTACATATAGCTGCCCCCCGCAAATTATATCCCTTTACGCGGACGATGCATTGTTATACATCCGCAATCCAGCACTAAACATACTCCCGCTATTGGAGAAGATTTATACATTTACAACACATTCCAGTTATCGTATTAATGATGCTAAGTCAAAACTATTTCCACTGACTAATAACACGCATGTCCCGGTAGACCTTAGGGGATTCAGATGGGCCCCGTACAAGTTTAAATACTTGGGTACATTGGTCTCCCGTTCATATCGCTCTCTGCTTGCTGATAACCATGAGGCTTACGTGGACACGCTGGTCGCTAAGCTACAATTCTGGCCAAAATTCCTCATACCATTATAGGGTAGACTATCATTGCTGAAAATGATTATAGTTCCCAAATTACTATTCTGCTTCCGAAATATACCCGTTTGGCCCGGGCCGCTCTTTCTTTGATAAAATCCATTCCCTAGCGATCACATATACATGGGGGGCTGGTGCCTCTCACATGAAATGGGAAGCACTGACCGAAGCATTCGAACGAGGTGGCCTGATGGCCCCAGACTTCGAGCTTTAGTACATTGCCTCACAGGCACACTATGCAGGCTATTGGTACTCCTTACATGATACCCCAATTCACATGGCTCTCGAAACTTATAGCGCCTCACCCACAAATTTGAAATCCATTTCCTGGCAGTTCAACATTCAGACCCATGTTTGTTCGATCCGGTCCGCACAGCTGTGAATGCCTTGTCTAGAACTCTATAAAAGACTAGGAGTGGAGACACAATACTGCAGATCGATCCCCTTGTGGAGATGCCCTGGTCTCCCCACGATTTATGACAAAGACATTCAGAATGGGTAGGATTCAGGGGAGGAGCTGACTCTTTACGATTTCTTCCCCGACAGGAAGATTGTCACGCTCAAAGATTTCATGACCAAACTGGGCAGTAACCCAACCAGAATACTTCAATATTTCAGAATGCAGAAGGCTTTCCGCTGCCGGTGGTCCTCATTCCCCCTAGAACTGAATCCCTGCACTCCATTGGAATTGCTGGTGACCACCAAGGACCCTGTGAGGCTGGTATCCAGACTATACAAGGCCTGTCAGTCGGTTTAATAAGGCCAAGGGGAAATGGGAAAAGGATTTAGGCATAACGATTCACAAGGAGCAGTGGCAGCGCTGGTGCCGCCTGACAAAGGAGGTCTCTGTATGCGCCCGATTTAGACTTATACAATTCAAGGTGCTCAACCAATTACACTAACAAACCTGTATATGTCTCCAAATTTGCACCAGCTGTTAGTGATCATTGTGTAAAATGTCATGCTGATTCCACAGACTCGCTGTATATGTATTGGAGTTGTCCTCGGATTGCCCAGTGGCTGAAGTGCTTTTGGATTTCACTGGGATTCCCTCTACGCCGCCCGCACCCCAAATACTTATTGGGTGATATTGGAAAGGTTCCTGTAAAAACCTGCCGACTGTTCAACTTGGGTTGCCTAATCGCCCAAAAATGCATTCCAAAATATTGGAAATCCAGTTCAGCTCCCACCATTGCTGAGTGGCTCAGGGAACTGACCTATTTTAACGAAAAGGGAAGTGTGTTATATTTCATTGGCAGCCCCCAGCTGCAGACCCAAAGACATTTGGGTCCCTTTCCGTAGCTTCCTGCCAAAATCATACACTTGAACTATTAACTGTGGTATGATGTATTGCAATCCAGTTTGACTTATAGCTTCACTGAAAGGTACGTGCTCACCTTTTGTTGATATTATATGATGTAGCTCTCTCGCCTGGATCTGAGTGCTATATGTCTGTCACTGTAATAAATAAAGTTAAAAAACAAAAAAGAAAAAGAGATGGACGTTTGAATGTCATTTCGGAGGGCCATCATCTCTTCCATGATTCCAGCGATATCCTCCTCGATTGTGGCTCCCTCCATGGTATGCTTGGTGACTGGCTCATTCCTGTGTGTTCTGCTTGCCTCCGAAATGTTTGGAGGGACGCCACACACGATTCCAGAGTTGTTCGAGAGGTCTGCTCGCGCTTCACCTCGGCAACTGCTTCGGTCCCCTTGTGGGTGGGTAGGGCCGGTCTGGTTCCCTTCCGATCTGCTTATGTAGGGGCACCAGACTTTCTCAGCTTCTGACTTTCTCTGCCTGCTTGCTTTGGTTCCAGCCCTTTCCCTGTCGTGTTCCTCACACGTCCCTCCAACTGCCTCCGTCTCCTTTAGGTGTCTGCACACCACGTGGGGGAGGCCTTTGGACACTGCACTCCGTTCCCTCTAGATGATGACCTTTCATCGTTATCTTGCGGCACGAACTTTGTCATTCTCTTGCGGACTATTTTGACGTTGACACCTTGGCGGTCTGCCAGGGGTCTTCATGCAGGGACCTGTACCTTATTGGGGCCTACCCCAGGCTCTGGTCTGGCTTTCGACACCTCTCAAGGGGAAGCTTATTCCTTTCCTCCAGCTGGGTCTCTGTCTTCCTGCTGGCCTGCAGACTTCTCAGGTTTCCTGCTGGGGCCGTCTTTGATTTCCGCTTCTCCCATTTCTTCCCCGATGGGCTGGGTCTCTGCTGGTTTCTTCCTCACTGAGGCTGCGCACCCATATAATGGACTATTCTAGCGATGTCCTTCACTGGGGCCCAGACTTCCCCCATCACCCCTACCGCTAGGCCTTTACTCTCCCGCCTTCCTGACAGCTCTGTCTGTCGTTCGCCCCACGGTACCTACACAAGGCGCTCCTCCTCTGGGCGTCCCAGCACTGGGCTTCCGTCGTGTCCTCTGTGAGTGCCTGAATGTGCCCACTGTGCCCTGCTCACTAGCTGGATTACCACATCTCCTGGACTTTCCCGGTGTCCCAAGGGTACCTATTTGCCTGGGTCTCTGATCGCTTTCCTAGTGTACTGTCACTTGGGGTGCCAGTCACTGCAATCTGCCCACGTTAGGGCTGTCTGTGAATGCTGTCCTCGCTCACCCTCTCTTCCTGCAGGAGACAGAGCTGGGGTCTATTCATCCAGTGCTATCCACCAGCCTTGCCAGCCTTGGCTCATCAGTTTCATTTCGACACCATGGTGGCTCTTTAGTACTCTTCTCCCGGTGTAAGGGGCCACAAATCCTCTAGACCCACAGCAGAGTCGGCATTCCAATTAGCCTCCTTGCAACCCAGGCTAGAGGAGCTGCACCACGGGTGCTGTGTGTGCAGGTGGTTACACCCTCACCAACCAGGATTCACTCCGCCCTGCCCGAGGTTCCACAAGCCAACAATCCAGTTGGCGTCCAGGACTGTGCTCTTCATGTCCCCTTCCGATTTCGAATCAGTTTGAGATGAACCTTGATGTACAAAGGGTCAGATGGTGCAGGCCGATAAGTCTTTTTATTCTGGGTTCAACAGCCCTGGTAAGAGATGGTGTAGCTAGAGGGGGCTGTATCTTGGCAGATTTTTCTTCTAACATTTCGTCTACGAAGTCTAAATCTAGGGGAACATCTTGTGTTTGTATCTTAAAGTGATCTGCTGGCCTTTTGAGCAGATCATTGTATAAGACTTGATCATATACAGGAAAATCAGCTACTGGCTGATCTACATCTGGAGGTGAGGGGATTAAGAATTGGTTATCATCATTATAAGTATACTGATCACAATATTGATCATCCTAATATACAGTATTATCTTGATCCACATCAATGACCTTGTCCTGTGTAAGAGTAGTAGCATGGGGCTGTAAAAGGGCATCCATCTGTACTCTGGAGGACTTGGAGGGAGGCATTGCTTGCTTTAACGCTATTAGTTTTTCTATAAGTGGATATTTGTTCATAAAGGATACAAATGAAGAGACTTTGTCGATAGTTTGTTGGAATTTTTCCTTTGTCCGGGCACCTGAAGTAGGTGTTTCTTTGAAAGGGAATGTAGCAACTTCCAGTTTATGCTGTGTGCTATAACGTAATGCATGAGATATAGGAACGCTGGTACTTCCACCCCCTTGCCTCCATCACTTCCAGCGAGCGCTGTATCCGCATTGCTGGCGCTTTTGCGGCCACCCGGGATCCTATCTCCACATGTGGTGGACATGCCCCAAGATAAAGGAGTTCTGGTCCCAATGCCTCGCCACAATAAAGGATATTAATCAAATTACAATACCACTGGCCCCCGAGCATGTCCTGGGGATCCCGATTCCAGGCTCGTACCCGAGAACACGAAGGAAAGCGGCGCTGATCACCAAACTCTTACTGGCGGCCAAAATCACTGACGCGCACCTGAAAGTCCATAGATGGCCCTCTAACGACCCTTTGGTGGGTGAAAATGTGGGACATTATAATTGCCAAAAAGGTCACGGCAGCTAAAGCAGGCTCCCTTCATTGGTTCACAAACATTTGGGCCCCGCTGCTAGACTATGACCAAACTTATCCAGCCCTGACCTATAAGCCATGCTTCATTGCGAGAACCCTTCACGTAACCAGCAAATTCTTGTCGCCGGACTCGGCCCAATAAAGTTGGGTAAAAGCGCCATCCGGGGATAATGAGGGCGGATTGGGGGATTTGTCATTTTGCATGCATTCTGAGGCCGGCAAGCAACTGTTAATGTAGATGTTCTCCTGCATGCTGATAATAAATAAACACATTTTTAAAAAAAAGCATGAGATAAAGGAGAAGAGGCTTTAGTGTAATGTAAGGTTTTCATCGATGTATGGGCTTGTGCCGAAATCTGGGAATGAATGCGTTTTGACGATTGTTTGTCTTTTGTAGTACACTCGGTGGTTTGAGCAGTACTGGGAATGGGTGACTGTTTCGGCATACGCTTAGTTATGTCTGCGGTCGAAACTTGTCGCCCATGTTTTATATGCAGATGATTTTTCGCTTGACGTTTCGTCTTTTTGGAATGTCATGGCACGCACGAGATGTGAGCGCATAGGCCTGCGTTGAGGCAGATTCACTGGAGGAGTGTTTCTGTTCCGCGTGGCCATGCTTCGACATCTCAGGTTGTGTGTTTATCTCTCGAGCGAGTGTGAGATTACCCATGTTTTTATGTCCGTTGTGCCACTGTCACTGGGTGTGGTCTCCATAGCGATGCAGGCCGGCATGCCTTACGGAGGGGGGGACTGGCACTTGGGAAGGTGCTGCTCACGTTTCCTCTTTGGCATCACTTTGTGTGCTGAATTCCACCTCCTCTGACTTATCATACCTGCTGGTACCTCGATAGACACCTTGGCCTGCATGACGTGAGCTGTCCAATGTTTATTTTGCCGATCCTGTAGAGTCTTAGGTAAAATCTGGAAGGCAGCAGAGTTTCTCGCAGTCATCTTAAGGAAGGCACTGATTGCAAACTGTATGGGTGTAATAAGGACTACAAACTTCAAGCTCCGTAATTTGCGACCGTCCACTGACTGAAAAAAACAATCTGAGGGACTTCGACATGTGAAGGACCATGGGTACTATGGACGTCACACTAGGGATAGTATTGCAAACAAATCCAGTCGACATCCCTTTTTGACATTAAAAAACAAGTCATGCAATACTCTGCATGTACCACTAGATGGCAGCCTATGCAAAGCATGTGATTCTAAGCTGATCCACAAGCCTCAGAAATAATGTTACGGCACAGCCCTCTATTGCAAAGGCTGCTGCAGGCAGTGCTTGTTCAAAAGGAAAATGCCCCATCATCACTGGATCTAAAATCCCACTGTAATATGACGAGGGTTTTATTTATTTAAATTGGTTATTTATAATGTGCTTAATACACAGAGGTTTCTAAGCGCGGACCCGAGGATCGAACCTGTGTTGTGTTGCTCTGCATTGTCTTGCTTCCAAGGCGAACGCATTGCCACTGAGCTATCCTTCCGAGAAGGGTTAATGTCCCATAGAAGTTTTTGCACGAGGACAGCCATCATCACATACCATTTCAATGTGAGAATAAATACAATTCTTCCTTGTAATCTGGTATCCCCAGCATGGGGGCTGTGCTTATTGCTTCTTTCAGAGCCTCAAATACATGCATCATCCTGTCTGTCCACATTATGGGGCTCTGGTCTTTCTGCGCTTCCTTTAATCCTTCTAAAAGAGGCCGAACATACATGCTGTAGTCAAAAACCCACAAGCGACAATAATTACAAAGGCCCAGGAATTTCCTTAAGTCTTAACACTGTCACTGGATGAGGTGCGTTTACAATTGCTTCTGCTCTGTCAGACGTTGCTCTCCTCCCTTGCTTTGATATTATCTGGCCCAAACTTCCTCGCAATATTGAAACTTTTCCTTGTCCACCTTGTAACCCATCTCGGCCAATACTGTTAATGACGGTACAGAGTCTGCCTTGCACTCTTCCTGTGTGGTGCTGAAAACTAGCAAATCAACATACTGTGTAATTGTACTGGGTGTCTGTCTGTTTCCCAAGTTCATCTGCAGCAATCTGTTGAAAACACTGGGGGAATCACAGTACCCATGTGGGAGTCTTGTGTGTTGGAGACAGATCCTGCTGTAAGTAAACGCTGTGAGATATTGAGAATCTTCATGCAAAGAAATGGAAAAGAAAGCATTTTTTAGACCAATTACTGTAAAATGTGTGGTGGTGGGTGGTACGTTACACAAAATTGTAGCCGGGTTGGGCACAACATTAAACTCTGCCTCCACAATATTGTTTAAGTGGCGTTAATCTTGTATGCATCTCCAACACCCTCCTTTTACCTTTTTCACTGCGTAGACCGCTGCGTTTCATGGGGATTCAGATAATATGATGCCTTGTTGCATCAACGCAGCAATTAGTCTTATAAATGCCTTCATCTGCCTCTCTTAAAATTGGATACTGTTTAACTCAGGGTATAATTGCTGCCTTCTTTAATTTTATTCGTACTGTTCCAATCCCTTTCAGCAGACCTACATCATAGGGGCCGCTAGTCCATAGAATACTTGGTACTTTTACCAAATCCTGTTGCATAAGCAATGGTACTTCTTTTAGCCAACAATATTATCTGCGGTATTTCTCTATACTGTATCTGCAATTGATGTTAAATGTTAAAGGTATTTGTACCACGCACAATCACCAACGGAATTGGTTCCCAGGTGCTCTGGCGGATCTGTAAATGATAAGGTGGGGTGGGGTGGGTTAGTAAGGTGAAGAGGGAGTAGGATAGTGAGAGGAGTGGTGTTCTGTTGGCAGCTTCAACTCGGTATACACCAGATGCTGAGCTTTGGTGCGGGTATCGGGTCTGTGATAGGCCGCGTGTGCTGTTGGTCCGGCTTATGTGTTGTTGCAGTGTTGTGAAGCGCGTGCGGCTTGTTGTGCGAGAGATTGTTGTGTGAGTTTGTGTGAGATAAGTATGCAGAGTTTGAGCTTATATTGGTTAGTTGGTTACCTGACCTTTGGCATACTAGCATTTGCAGTTCTGTCCCAGTGTGGCACCAGTTGACCCCCACAACTCTTAACTGGATGCGGCGCAGGCCAATGTCTAGAATTCTATCTGGGTGTGGGCAAGCCAACATTCACAGTCCCGTTCAGATGCGGCGCAAGCTAGCGTCTAGAAATCTGTCCAGGTGTGGGCATGCTATCATTCACAACCCTATCTGGATGCTGTGCAGGCTGGTGTTCACAATTCCAAGTGTGGCACACGCCAATATTCAAGTTTCATCTAGGCGCAGGCTTGCTATCCTTCAATCAATCCCATCTAGATGCGACGCAGGCCAATGTCCACAATTCTAGGTGTGGCCTGTGCTAGTCTTCAGGTTTCGCATAGGTGCGGGCATGCTAACGCTCGAAGTCCTATCTAGATGCAACGCATGCTAATATTTCACAAATCTATCTAGGTGTGGGTATGTTGGCATTCAGCTTTCACCTAGGTGCGGGCATGCCAACATTCCATTGATATTGAATGAATATTTCAAAAACAACTTCATCTGTATTGTCACTCAACCGCTGTGTTGTTTAGTGCTATGGCTGTGCGCCAGCCCCTTCCTAGTCTGTCCCACATAATACTACCCTGTCCTCTCGCACCACTTCCCCTTCTGCCACATCCATGAGAACATCTGCTCTGAATAAAAACTCAGTGGGTAATCGCAGCAGCTTGTCTCCTATTAGTGGAAGCTATCCTAACACTTTTACCCTATAAAGGAATAATTCTGAATTCAGGGGTATTCCTAGTAATTTTTTCCAGCCATAAAATGCCTGTAGGAACTCATGCATTTGCATAATGCATGCTTGTGGCAAGCATATTATCCCTTCCTCAGTAAAAGAAGTTGTCATGTTGCATTTGGCCATCTGGTCTCTTACCAGTATGTTAACGGTGCCTTTCGAGAATACAACGATGGCACTGCCATTGTATATTTTCCCACTGTTATCGGAAGCTCTTCTGTGAATGGAACCTTTGTTTCCGCAGAAAACCCTTGATCCCATTGTTATTTGTGACAGTGGAAATGCTCCTTCCCAAACAAAAGATCTTGTCGCCCGTTGTCAACCATGAAAGAAAACATCCCATCTCCTATTTTCACCCCCACAGAGTTCCTCTTCCAGGTTGGGAGTGACTGATAGGACTAGAGAAGCTTGATGTGTCCAGTGCTATGTGGATAACTGCTCTTCCCTGTTTCTGTGAAGGGGTTCCCTCCCATCACTGTCACACACCATGTCGTGGACACTGTAGTTTGTGGCACTATATTTCTGTTCCACTGTCCAGACTTTTGTGTCTGCCATTGTAATGGATTCAGTGCTTGTTGCAGGTGTTTTAACTGCTGTATCTGTGGCATGTGATGCTGTGATGCATCTGCATTTCCGGTTGTGTCTGTGGTTGCTTCTGTTGTTGGAATGGTTGTTGCTGTGTATATTGAAATGTGTTCTGCTTTTGTACATGTGCAGAATATTGCGTGGGAAATACAGGCCACCCTCTTGGACTGGGCTGTTGCCATCCGCCGTTCATTGCCCCTTGGCACCTGCACGCCCGTGCACTCTACCCAATCTTTCTGCACATCCACCACTGTGCTCCAAAACCTCCAAATCGACCTACAAATCCACAACCTCGTCCCCTCGGTACGTACCCCCTACCACCTGTGTTAAGAATGACTTTCTCCTCTTCCTCCTAAATATCCGCTCGCCCCCTGCTGTTGATATTCCTATTATTTTCTTCTCCAATTCTTGTAATCATTGCCTCTTCTACATAATATAATATCTCCTGTTCCAATTTAGCTTCCTCCCTTTGTCTCTCCTCCATCTAGTTCCTCTCTGTCTCTCGTCTCAGTCAACAATAATGAACAATATTCAACTGTATCACTTGCCATTGTTTCATTTCAATCCCTATTATTTTCTCTAGCTGTTTCTGCACTTCATTGGGAAGACCGTGGCATAAAATGTGATAAACTATGGGTATATTTGTGTCCCAAACTTCTCTCTTTTCTAAACGCCACTTCTGTTGCATTTCTTGTATATATGCCGCTGGATCCTGCGAGAAACCAGAAGATGCATCTCCCACTAGTCCCCGGGATCTGTCATCCAGGTGGCCAGGACACAGCCATCTCCTTTTGGATCACCTGGGTGAGGGGTTTTCAGAGAGTGGGCCACTGGATGATGAGATGAGGTATCCCCTTTCCTTGTAACACCTTTACCCCCATCCTACCAGGTAGGATATTTAGGAACTCCTCCCCCCTTTACAACACAAACACTTTCTCACGGACAGCCCGCTATGAGAGAAAACAGACTAACACTCGAGCAGTATACCTGATATGTCTCAATTCAATGGTAAGGCGAGGTCAGGCAATTACTGATCATCACACACACCTGACTTCCATTCCACTGCCCCACACGGATAAAAGGCGGAGCACGAGAGCACACTGAGCAAGGCAAAGCACATGACGAAAAAGTAGTTTCGAGACGGCAGCTGAGCAAGAGAGAAAAGACAGAAAAACCGAAGGGGATTTCAACGAGGGAAATTCCCTTGACCTTTTTGACAAGGAACCGTTTCTTTCCCGAGACCTCGAGAATAGAAAGCGTAAAACCAGGCTGAAGAATCCTGCATTGTATGTCGGGGATACCCGGAGCTCTCCTGCGTCCATAATGAAGGTGGGGAGAATCACCAGCCGCTGTGGTACCGTCCTTGGCTCCAAGAACAAAGCAGCTTCAGTGAAAATCAACACAGTCAGTGAGTTGGGGGGAACGAAATAAGACCGGTCTGTGTTGAAGCCATGGTTGCAAGCAGACACATTTTATGTCGAGCACTGGAACGAAAATTGTTAAAGCACGTGTGATAAGAGACGCAAGTGAAGTTGAACTGCTGATAAGTGATTGAAATTTAAAGCAAGCTACAATACCTTTGACAGAGTTGTCCGGCATCGCGTGGGTGCTCATTTGAAGGTTTCTGTAAGGTATCCAGCTGAGAAGTGACAAAAGTAGATACATTTGGTCCAAGCCTGGCAGAGGGAGACCAATGGGAAAAGAATGAATAATTGTCAGTTGAAGTGGTCCAGCGGTGGGCGTGTCAAGCACAATCCTGCACACTTCGATTTTGGATAAAGTACAGAAAGTTTGGAAGAGTACATGAATTTGGTCGGAGCCCAACAGAGGGAGTTCAGTTGAAGGTTTTGTGTTAAAGTCGGTCTGAGCCCAGCGGAGGGGGGCGCGGGGTGAACAGCCACTAGGGGGCGCAGAAGTCCAGCGTCTCCCTACTTCAGGCTGAATCAAACCTTAATAATTCAATAATTACAGCAAGTTTCCTTAGCCCCGCTCTCCGTTCCAGCACTATTATCCCTTGAGCACCTCTGGACCAAGTTTCCCCACGAATCCTACCTCCCTTCCAGATCTGAGACTATGGTTGCTTCTCGGGCCTCTTCCCGCTCTCGTCCCGGAGTGGGAGTGCTGGGCCTCTGCTGCTCTGCCCATCTCCGGTAGCTTCTCAGCTCCGGCCCCTTCTGCGACTGTGGGGGTGCCGCTGCCGCTCCTGTCCCAGATTCTGCCTCGAGCGCTGTGGGGAACCTGACGGCCGTGTCTGCCGCTCCTTTACTGCTGCAGGCCCCTGCCGGCACCGGACGGGCCCTTTCCCACTCTTGTCCCGCAGCGGGTGTGCTGGGCCTCTGCTCCGCCCATCCCCACCGGCACCTTCTCTGCTCCGCCCCCTTCTGCGACTGTGGGGGTGCTGCAGCCGCTCCTGTTCCAGCTCCTACCTCGCGCACCATGTGGAACCTGACTGCCGTGCCTGCCGCTTCTTTACCACAGCGGCCCCCTGCCAGCACTGGACAGATCCTCTCCCACCCGCCTATTAGGCGGACATACCTGGCCTCCGCCTGCTACTCTTGGCTGCTTCGCCTGCTCTCTCCCCCTTGGTCAGCAGGCCACCCACCTCCACCGGGGCATTCCTCTCGACATCGGCCCCTCTGCCTCTGATGGGGCCTGCTTCGGCTCCTGCTCTCATGCCTCACGGAGAGTGGCTGTCGTGTCTGCTGCCCCATCGTTGCTGTGGGCTTCTTACCTCCAATGGCACCTCCCCTGGAGGCACCGATCTATCATCGGCCTCACTGACACATCTCCTTTGCATCCTCCCACCATCAATCTTCTAGACGTGCACTGCTGTCCACGGGCCGCCTGCCACCACATGGGCCCTGCTGATCAGTGGACTGCCTGTTACCACCTGGGCCGCACCTGTCTGCTGCCCCCCCCACAACCACCAGGGCTCATTATTTCCCACGGACCGCCTGCTACCAACTGGACCCTTCGGATCTGCGAACCGCCAGCTACCTCCTGGGCCTTTCGTGTCCGCTGGCCACCAGGGCTCTTTCTTCCCAAAGGCCTCCTTCTACCTCCGGGGCCCTTTTGATCTGTGGACCGACTGCTACCACCTGGGCCCTACCTGTCCACTAGCCCCCTGCAACTACCCAAGCTCCTTATTCCCTCTGTCCCATGGGCTGCCTGAAACCACCTGAACCCTTCCGACCTGTGGTCCACCTGCCACCTTCTGGCCCGTTCCTGTCGGCTAGCCCGCCCTGCTACCTCCTTGACTCTTTGTTCCCCACTGACTGCCTGCTACCACCTGGACTCTTCTAACCTCCCCTTCACTCTCTTCATCACAGCACTCTCCTCCCCCACTCTATCATGCGCATTGCTAGACTCCACTCTCCTCGTCCTCCGTACTCTTCCCCCCTCCTTCCCTCTCCCTACCTCTACTCCTTTCCCTTCCCCTGATCCTCATGACCATTCCCCTGCTCAACCCCCTCCCCCGTCAACCCCACTCACTTCCAAACCTCCCTCATTGTCCCTAACCTCATCTACCCCCCTATTATCCAACCCTCGAGGCTCATCAACATTGTTCTCTGGAATGCTATATCCCTCTGCAATAAGACCGCAGCTGTCTTGGACATATTCTTCCGACTCAACTATCATTTCCTCTGTATAACCGAAACTTGGATCCCCCTTCACAACTCTACTGTTCCTGCTTCTCTCGCCACCTCCTCCTCCTCTCATGTCTCTCGTTCTTCTGGTCGTGGCAGCGACATTGGTCTCCTCTTACACCCTAAATACCTTTCTTCTACCTCCTCATTGCCTCTTCCAACCTTCCCTTCCTTTGAATACCTTTACAAATCCTTTACTTCCTCTCACCCCATTTCCTTTCTAATCATCTACAGACCTCCTGGCCCCCTTTCCTCCTTTGACGATGACCTTGACCACCACCTCTTGCTTATCTTTTCCTCCCCCCTCACTGTACTTGGCGACTTCAACCTTCACCTCCCCACTCCCCCTCATCCTTCCCCTCTTCTTTCCACCCTTGACTCCTACCTCCTCTCTCCTCTCCCTTCTCCTCCTACTCACTCTTCTGGTTCCAATCTTGATCTTAACTTTAATTCTACCTACTCCTCCCCTGTCTCTACTTTACCCAACTATCTCTGTTCATGCTTTACTCTCCTTCTCCCTTTGTCCTCCTCTCCCTCCGTCACCCTCCCCCACATCCTTTCCTCGACAAGATCTCCATAACTTTAGCCCTTCTCTCTTTCTCAACACTTGCTCTTCCTCTCTTCCCCCGGTCTCTGATTTCTCTTCTCTCATGGTTAATGAAGCCCTATGCTCTCTGTCCTCCTCTATCTCCTTCCAGTCTCAACCAACTCTACCCCCTCTCTTCCTTTCGTCTTACTCGTAAACCTTCTCAACCTTGGCATTCCCCTCACCTCCTGTCCATGCGTTGCCTCGAGCATCGCTGGCTCAAATTCCCCTCTTTATCTAACCAAACCTCCTATTTCTCTTACCACTCTCTATATGACTCCTGCCTCAGCTCAGCTAAACGTTCCTACTATTCTAACCTTCTCCATTCCCAACCCTCTCATCCTCGCCGCATCTTTCAAACCCTTTCTCGTCTTCTCTCCCCACCGACTCCTGACCCCCCCCCAGCTATGTCTCCCTTCTCTCCTGATTTCGCGGACTTCTTCTCTTCCTGAATTCTTTCTCTTCACCAAAACATTAATTCCTCCCCTTCTTCCCCTCCCCGTCCGCTTGTATGTCGGACTTCTCTCCTGTCACTCCTGATGTTTCCCTCCTCTTGTCCAAATCTCATCCTACTGCTGCCCCTTCTGATCCACTCCCCACCCTCCTTATTCCGAAGATTTACCCTCTTCTCATTCCTTACTTAACCTCCTTCATCAATACCCGTCTCTCCTCTGCTATCTTCCCTTCCGCCTTCAAGCACGCTACTCTCATCCCTATTCTGAGGAAACCTTCTGCTAAACCCCATCTTGCATCCAACTTCTGTCCAATCTCACATCTTCCATTCCTCTCTAAATTACTTGAATGCTTAGTCTATTCCCAGCTCTCTGCTTTTGTCGCTAACCTTTCTATCCTTCCCCCCTCTAAATCTAGCTTCCGCCCTAAACACTCTGAGACTGCTCTCACTTATGTTCTCAACTCCCCCTCACTGCTCGCTACTCTAAGCAATCCTCAGTCCTCATCCTCCTCGACCTCTCTGCTCCCTTTGATACCCTTGATCACCCTTTACTTCACAACACTTTCCTCTTTTGGTTTCAAAGGTTCTGTCCTCAACTGGCTCTCCGCTTACCTTTCCTACCGCTCTTTTGCTGTCTCCTCGGCGGTCGTACCTCCTCTACCCTTCCCTTGGACTACGGTGTACCCCAAGGCTCTGTTCTTGGCCCTTTCCTATTCTCTCTTTACACCTCCCTTCTTGCCCCTATTATCTCTTCCTTCGGAAATTCTCACCATTTCTACGCCGATGACACCCAGCTTTTCCTTTCCTTCTCTTGCTTCACTCCTGACCTCCACCTGAATCTCTCTTCCTGTCTTACTGCCATTAAAAACTGGATGTCATCTCACTTTCTCTCTCTCAACACTGATAAGACTGAAGTCTTATTCTTCCCCTCCAACACTCTTCCCCCTCCCTCTCATCCTCCTTTTATTCATTTTCCCCCTCTAATCTTCCTTTTTCTGCCCATGCTCATAAACTAAGTATTTACTTTGACTCCTACCTCTCCTTTATCCACCATATTTCTCTTACCTCTCGCGCATGTCGCTACCACCTTTTCAATATTCGTAAAGTCCGATCTTCTCTCACCTTCCATTTCACTAAACTTTTAATATCCTCCCTCATCTTCTCTCGTCTTTTGTACTGTTCTTCTCTCCTCTTTGGACTCCCTGCTTCCCATCTTGCCCCCCTCAAATCCCTCTACCACTCTGCCATCTGTACCCTCGGTCTTCTCTCCCTCTCCTCACGAAACCATCTCCTCTTCGTTTTCTTACCATGGCTTGCTCTCCTTTCACTCCCAACTTAAATTTCACTTCCTCTGTCTTGTCTTTAAATCTCTTCACGATCTTGCTCCCCCATATCTCTCCTCTCTCCTTTCATTCTACACTCTCTCCGATCTGCCAATCTCTTCCTGCTGTCTGTTCCCCTGCCCCACGTGCCTCCTCTCGTTTCCGTTCCTTTTAGCTCCTTAACCCCTTACACTGGAACGCCCTACCTCTCTCTATCTGCTGCATCCCCACCTATTCCTCCTTTCATACTTCCTTTAAATCTCTTCTCCACTCCCCACCCTGATACTCCTAGCCCCTCCTTTCACCTTCCTCTTTCTTCCCCCATGCCCTCCCCTTCTTACCTTTCTCTTCTTGCTCCGTTTCCTCTTATGTTTCCTCCTCTCACATCTTCATTCTATTCCTCTTCCTGTCTCCCTCTTCCTTCCCCTTTTTCACCACCTCCTTTCTCGTTTATCTTCATAGGCAAATTGTTCTACTTACTGTTTTACTGGTTTGATTCATGTTTTGTATTTTGCTTGTACTGTTTCTTCTTCAATGTATTCTTGTTGTTATAATGTAAAGCGCTTTGGCGTAAAGCGCTATATAAACATAATAAAATACAAATAGTAAATCACCGGAGAAGTTGTATAAGAAGAAAGGAACTTTAATGATTCATTGTGTTGCATCAGGCCCTCTGAAATAAAGAGACTTTTAATGGCAAACAGGCTTTGGCACAGAAGGCCCTGATGTGCAAGTTGTGAACTGCATCCTCATGCTAGAGAAGCCAGAGGGTGTGCCAAGCTCGAGTGAGCCACCTTGTCCCGTGCTGAAAACATGGGGAAGGGAAACCAACAGCTTGAATATCCTGACATATTTCTTGAACACTTTTCTTTTGCATAACATTGTTTCCCACACTATTTGTATTTAGAAGTAAGGATTGGCAACAGGTTTATTATTATAGGCCCTTTTATTTTGACAGACTTGACTAAGACTGTGCTATTATTATTTGATGGTCGTAGCTTGCTCACATCTTTAGATTTAGGATTAGATAGGAATTTTTCAAACCCAATTGAAGTCCAGTAAACACCCTTGAACTGTGATCACTTGTGTCCGTCTTACTGTTTGATACCATGCCTTCCTTACAGTCCTCATTTTGTGTGTTATAATGGCACTCATGTCTGATGTATCTATTTTGCGCCGTTCCAGCAAGGTCACCTGCTCTCTTCCATACATTGTCCGATTGTTCTCCCAATGTCGATGCTTCACGGCCCCTAACGCTAACGTCATTCCTGCCGTCTTTTTCTCTAACTCTTGAATCCACTTCCCTACTGCTGCTATCAATGATAGTAAGGCAGCCATTAAATTGTTTCTATCTGTTTGTGGCCAGAGCACGTGCTGAGCTTGCCTCTCCCCTTTTTGGAGCAATGGCAACTGCGTCACCCCTGCCTTGCGGACGGGTGCAGCCGCGCCCTTTGTCCCTTTTGATATCGTCATGCGGCTTTGTCAGTGACCTGGCACGTTTCTTAATCTGTTTACGTAGGGTGCTTTCCCTTCCTGAATTTATTGGACGAAGACCCAGGAGCGATGGGCTCCCTCTCCATACTAGTTCATCATGCCACAAATCTATTAGTGGATACTCTATTCTTTCAAGGATCCCTGCTTGGGGGGCGAGTGCCACCTCCTCTTCATCTTCCCACCCTTCTTCCTTTCCTTCTACCTCTTCTAATCTCTTGTTGCTCCTGCCTCCACTCACATAGAACCCTCTTTCAATTCGTCTATTATATTTTGGCTAACGCTACCTGCAACTCCCCCCCCCACACACTCTTCTCTTTCCCTGTCCTCGTCCACTCTTCTACTGATGCTTGCATTAACTTCCCTCCTATGCTCTCCTCTCCTTTTCTCCTGCTCATCCTCTTTCCAAAGCCTTCATGTTGTCATTGGCAGTTTTCTGTCAGTCTATTTAAAACACCTGTCGTCCTACTCATTAATCTGCTACCACGGCTGCTGCTTGTTCTCTCTCCCTTTATGCTTTTCACTCTTTTCAACTCTTCTTTTGCTACCTTCTAAGCCTTGCATTTTATCTTATTCTACTTGCTCTGCTAAGCTAAGCTGCAATTGTGCCACCTTCCTTTCCCTTTTCCTTCTCCTTAATATTACCTTCCGCCTCAGGGGGCACATATCAGGGTTTACTGTAACCTGCAGCAGCTTGTAATGGGTATAATCCTGACAAAGTTAAGTACAGAGGGCATGGTTGAGGGGGAGGAGGAACCATGGGCTTCACATGCTCTTCATTGTCTCTTCTGCCTACACTTTCTTTTTTAATCTGCTCCTCCTCAAACCTTTTCCATAAGTCGAGTATGGTTAGTCTGCGCTGTAATTTCTTTCTATTATGCGTGGCATGTAATTGTGTGTGCATATGTTGCAGCAGATGCTTCGAATGGGTCCCTTCTTGGGCCCATGGCTGGATCATTTTTGCCAGCCATGTCTTTGACACATTGTACATGATGTTTCAAAATCCTCCGTTAATATTGGGGAAGCGACTTGCACAAATCAATAATGGGGGTGTCCGCCATTATAATAAACACTCAACTTACTAATTAATTTCAACAACCGCTGTTTCAACACACTCCAACCGTTCTGCCCCATTCCCTCACAATATCAATACAATACCCCTCCTGACTCACACCACAAAACACAATCTCAATCTAATCTACTCTATACTTACCTCCATTAAATCCTAGCTACTACTCAATTATCATACAAAAACACCTCTATTGTCCTATAATATACCAAAACAACATCAACACAATCAATATCAATAAAATCTACTCTACACAGCTGTCTTCCCTTCATTTCTTACTGCTCCCGCCCCCCGAAGGTGGCAGGGCTTTATGCCCTGCTGCGCAGCCTTCCCCAACTACTGTAGGAAGTATCCGTTACGCTCGCTCTTCAATACTCTTAAACAACAAAACAATAACAACCTCCCCCCACAGGTATTTACGTGCACGGATATACTCACACTCTTACGGTTTCCAAAGTCCGGTGCCAAGCCTCCTCTATCTGCCTGCTTCCACCCTCTGTACCCGGTGCGCTGCCTCCGAGACCGGGCAGGACTTTGCAGAAACTGGGCTCCTGCCAACCTCGTCTTAGGTGCACACTCAAACCGCTCCCTGTATGCAGACTCCAGTGTCCGAGGGAGTTGCAGCGAGGAGTCTTTGACCCTCTGCCAGAAACTGGGCTATCCACCGCCTTGGCAATGGAATGCTGCAAAGTTTCCTGAGGATTACCTGAGGTAGGAGCAGAGAGTATATCTAGTTCTGCGAGGTGTCCAGGCCACAAGTCAGCAGCAAGCTCCACAAAGTCCCCATGCTCATAAAATTCCTCTGGGTAGTCCCTAACTTCCCTTGTACATAGTATTGATTGATTATTATGTGCTTATACACAAGTGTTTCAAAGTGCAAAGTAGTTCCAAACAAAAAGGAATGGAGCACCCCTCTTCATCATAAATGTCTTCTAAGTGAGACAAGAATGCACCCCTAGGGAGTGGGGACCGACGTCCGAAGACAAAGTGGTGCAATCTCAAAACAGGATCTTGTCAGTCTTTCATGCAGTCGAGCCCAACAGCGCACAGCTGTGTGACTTGTCGCTGTTTCTGCTGGCACGCCTGAGAGCGGTGAACTCCGCCAACGGCGTCAGTGGAGTCCACCCACTTAGGACTGCCAGAGCCTTGGCAAAGACGTGGAGCCTATTAAGCCTGAAGGCCTCCCATTCCTTTGGAGTTGAGGAATGGGAAGGGAAAGGTACCAGAATCCCTGGAGTGGTGGCTCCACTTCTTTGACAAAGAAAAAGAATGGTGCGTTGAATAACTGCTGGGTGGATGAGACCTCTTGCAGTGCTTTTTCTTCTTGTTCATGCGGACCAGGGATCCTTCTTCAGTTGAACAATCAGTGCCAGGCAGCCACTAATAAGTCAGTTTGTCACCCCTTTCCTTAAGGAGAAAGGTGAACCACTTCACTTCCCATTCACAAACCATTTTGGATCCCTCGACTGACATGATGTGCAACGCTGTGTGTCTGTCCCTCACCAAGGTAATATAGAGTTCCTGTGAGGATCCAAGATGGACAGATGACGTCCGCAGTCGACGCAGGGTTTAAACCATCGAAGACTTAGTAATATTCGGCATAACTTTGAAAGAAGCAGTGTTCCTAAACTGAGCAGAGTGTATGGACAAAAGGAACTATAGCTACAGGACGTCTTTGTATACTGGCCCAATGTCATGTCCTGTGCGGGGCATGAAGAGGCGTCGGCAAAGCCGACGTGTGCTGCTTGCAGCTGCACTGGGAGATACATAGCAAAGATGAGGAATCTGTGGGAGTAAGATATTCCATTAGAAATTGCTTTGTAAAATGACATACTGCAGGAATAAGTAAAGGGTATTTAAGTTGAAACCCACATGAAGTGGGGAGAGCGCTCTGGAATTTTAAAGGGTGCAGAAAGGGGAGTCTCTGTCCAACTGCTTAAGTGCTGGGCTGGGATAATAGCTGGAGATTAGAGAAACCATGGGCCTTGTCCACGAGGATCCCTCAACCAGATTGTACTTGAGGCATGCCTGATTTACAGAGGTGTTAATTGGGGAGCAGGGGGGCCTGGCTGACTGGGGAGATTATCTGGAGGCTGTGATTGCATATGCTGTTTCTGAGCTTTAAAGGAATTATTGAAATTGAGTATAAAAGCCCCAGGGCCCCTAGAATAATTATCTGCTAGGTCCCTGGAGTGGGAGGGACTCCAATTGGGGGAACTAAATTCAAATAGAATGTTTTAGCATATTTGTTTAAAATGCACTCTTGCTTTCTCCCTTCATTCAAACCCAAATGAGATCTGATTTATTGTAAAACAACTAGCATTTAGGAAAATTCAGAGTCTGATGAACTATAAGCAAGTAGAATGTTTCAGCATGTAAGTGTGAAATGTATCCTGCCCTCCTGGCATATTCAAAGGCAAAGGAAGACTAATTTAAACTGGAAACCAACAGCATTTCCACACAAGACCCTAGACATATTGGGATGAAGGAGAGCTTAGCTGAACCACTTCTATTCCCTTAAGAAATTATGCAATTTCAAATGAACAGTTAATTCTCCAATTATATTGTTTTCAAGTGAGAGGGCCCTTAATTAGATATGCCAAAATCTGCAAAGGGAATGGGGGGGGGGGAGGGGAAGAGGTTGGGGGGTGGGGAATTGCTGTCCTTTGAGAAAATAATAATTTTGGGGTGATAGATAGTGTAGATACATCAAAAGATTGTGTGTTCTGAACTGATAGCACAGCCTCCCTAATCTCAAGCCTGTACATTTTGATGCAACCCACCAGTGATTGTATTTAATTTACATGTATATGCTAGAAACCAACCATACCACATTGTACATGGGAACATATTGCTAATAGGAAATATGTAGCAAATGCATATTCTGTTTAACATTTCTCAGATACCAATACTTGTACATGTGTAGCGAAAGCATTACCTATATTAGCCCGCAAACGACATATAAATAAATGTAAAATGCAGAAAAAAGGAACTGAGGTAAGGGGGTGCAGCGACATAACATATACGGCCGACGTCACGTCCGCAGTTGAGAGGTGGCAAGGCCGAGTCAAGTGGAGTCGACGGTCTATGTCGAGTCATACTGCGCCCCCTGACGCAAACCTTTCAAGAAGCGGACGCTGGAAGGATATCTATCAGATGAGATGAATAATCTGTTGGCGAATGCAATCCATGGAAATATACATATTTGATTTTTGTGGATGGTTTTGAGTGTCTTATAAAATTACTGAGAATTTTGCAGGCAGGGAGATTTCTTCTGTAGACAAGCTGTCTATACTTGAACATTATACTGTGGTTTATTCCCCAGCATACCATTAGGAGACCACCTCTAACTTCCATTTTTTATTTAAATAAAAGAGTATACATTGAAATATGACCCTTTTCTTGTCCCAGAATTTTGGTGTGGGAATGCATAATAGGGGATGTTAAATTAGAGAATGTCCCTTAACAAAATGAATATTTAAATCGACTATAAACACTCAACATTAGTAAGGTGGCCCGCCTTTCAGTTATCAGTTGTAAGCAATACAAGACTAAAATCAACCAATCTAGTTGAATCCAACTATGAGAAAGGAAGGAAGTCAACCAATGGTTCGAAAGGTTTCTAAATATTGTAGCAGCACAGAAACAAAATTGAGATGCAGATGCCAATTGTGAAATTCAAATCAGTAAATGTGTTGGACTACAACTCACATCACATCTTGAAAAGACCATAAATACTCAATGAATAAAATAAATCAGTCCTAGTCAGCATAGTCAATGGTGAGGGATCATGGGAGTTATCCAGAGCACCATAGGTTGCAGACTCATGGTTAAGTGGTGCATTGTTTTAAAGAAAAGATGAAAAGGCTCAATTATTGTAGATCTGTGGAAGGAATCTCGTATATCAATGCATTTACATTTGGTTTTTGCACACAAAGGTACTTACGTGAAAATAATCATGTCCCACCTGAAAAAAATTAAAAGAAAATAGTTGATGTGCACATGAAACCAAGTGTTTTTAACTTGTGAGATTTCTTTTCAGAACAAAGATTCTAACCAAAATGGAGTAAGATTATGAATCCCATGCAAGTTCTGTTTTTCAAATACATTTTATTTTTTTCAAATGGAAAACATATCTAATGTATTTCCCTGTACAAATAAAATTAAACATCATACAGCTATTGTGACAGTTTACTGATGTTCAATATGAAAGGCTTTCTAGGACATACTCGCCAATCCTAAAAAGTAACCTCTGGATGAAACATCAAGGTATTTGAAGTACAACATAGATCACAGATGTTCAATTTCCTTGAGGGTGCTCCTTCTGAGCTTTAATCTACATATTTGTATGAGAAAAGGGAGGAAAGGTGGTCACCATTGTGCTACATTTTAATATGACATTTTCCTCAAGTACCATAAATTCTGGAAAATAGTGCATGTTTTACATAGGTTTCCATGTGGTGTTAAAATACGACTATCATACTGGATGGCTACATTTCTTACATATTTATGTCAGTTCTTCAGGTAATTAAAAAACATTTCCATTCACTGGTACCTACAGAACATAACCTTGAACAGCACACATCCTTCAGCAACAGCAGAGAGTTGGCAAACCAATATACATTGTTCAACTACAAAGTTTTGAAAGCCATCTCCTTTTTCATGGGCTGAAGTCAACAGGCATCCTTCGCAATACATGGAAATGTTTTAAATGGCAGCTGCATTTCCATTGCCGATATATTAACTATAGTTTATAAAGAACACAGGGATATGTACATTACATTTCCAAATGCTGCTTATCCAATTACAAGAGGCAGCACCTTCGGGTTGCAATGTTGGTGGCCCTAGAGTGGCGTATCCGAACACCCCAAAGCATAAAATGTAGCATAAATGAGACCACATCAATATTATTTTACATCTTAACTTCAAAACTCCCATCCGTGTCTACAAAAATAGGTGCGCATAAATGTGCAGATGAACAAATATAGTGATATTAGACAAAACAAATATGGGACTGAAGTTCTCGGTGCCCTCCCTTGAAACAATTGGGATTTACCGAAAGCAGTTGGTGCAAAGTAGCAGTCAGTGCAAGGCAGATGTTTATGCTTTGCATGATACTAGATTATGGAATCTGACTGTGCAACATTTGACTCTGCAGTGGGCTGTAAATAAACTAATGGGAATACTTTGTGTTGCAAAATAGTTGTAAACTTTTGGAACACACCAATATCTAAACCTGTGTATTTGATTTGAAACGTATAGCCAGAGATAAAATATGCAAATCACTGAGCCTTGATGACCAGATTCATCCCCCTGACACAGGGAGCAAGTAAAGGCAAAGACCAAATGATAAGTAATGTAAAATAAAAGTTAGCAGCAGGGTGTACATCAGACATGATACGATATATGTACACCACAGCAAAGGAGTCAAAGTTGGCTTCATTTTTCTATTAGCAATATACAAATAAGATAAAAATATATGTGCATTTATAAATATGTGTTTATACGTGTGTGTATATATATATATAAAAAAAACTTTGGCTAGACAGACTTATCTAGGTTTACATCAGGATCATAGTCCAAATTCAGTGTTATAAACAGAGATCACATGGAAATGATGATGTCCAGGACATTGCACAATACCAACCACACTAGTCCTGTATCCTAAGGGTGTACAGTAGCCAGGGGTTGATAGGTGGCTGCACCACCCCAATATTATTCATAGGTGGCAATATTTAAAGGAAATATACTACATAATTGTTTATTGTAACATAACACATTCAACATTTTGAAAATTGGGAACACCTTTGGATCTAGTGAAAAGTATAATTAGATGTTAAAGCAAAGACTTCTGTGGGAAACAATGCTTACTTGAGTGCAAAAGCCTAACGTTAACATGTAATCTGTGAATACAATCTTTGCAGGTTTGTCATTAAGATCAATGTAGTGATTTAGAGACAGTTTCCACTTTGGCACAATTTAAAGCATTTATGAAAATGTAAAAATGCTACCTTATTTCTTATCCGGTATATGCAAGAGGGAAATTAATTTAGTATTACTTTTACAAGTCTGTGGAAGGCTTACCCTCAGTCGCCAATACGTTCAAAGTCTATATGAAGTGTTCCACCTGTGCGGATGAACATGGACTTGATTTCTAGCGATGTGTTTTGCTGCTGGGAACATTACAGCAGAAACTGAAACAGTCTTCACCAAACAGAAAAAAGGATTTTGGCTGTGTGAACAGTCCATCTGCTCTCTAAAAACTTTTCAGGTAATACCCACAAGGTTTACACACTGCAAGAAATAATGACCTAGAGACACAAATCGAGTGATGTATGTCTTTCACATTATAATATTTCTTTCAATTGACCCCCGACGTATGAATTAGAGTTCCAAATGCAGATTTAGTCTCTCAATGGCCTTTGCTGAATGAGAAGATGCAAATGGCATTGTCCTTTGTGAACCAGCATCTTTTCTCTTGTCAACGTTTGGTAAACCACACATTTGAGGTACAGTTATTTTCAGATGCTTACTCAGTGCATTCCTGTTTGTAAAATAGGTCATGTGGAGTTGGAACAAAATAACTCAGATGGGCCATTGAATAGTTGTGCACAAATTTCATTTGAAGAACACACTGGCCTCAAATGAAAAGTAGAATAAAAAAGAAAGACAAAGTTTGGTGTTCAAACAGTAGCAAAGTTGGTTATACCATACAATAGGCACAGGAGACATTATTTCCAACAAATATGTTGATGTCCCCACCAACATGTTGCATATGGCAAGCTTGAGTTTCTCTGCTGAATTTAAATATTTTCAAAAGTTCGGAACAGTTTGGCAATTCATTGGTTATTAGATGCACAGTACTTGCAGCATTCAACATCTTGCAAATCACAAAAAGTGGTAGTCTAAGCTCACAATTTAGGGCAGGTCTAAAATTAGCGGGGTATGTCAGAACACCCAAACGCAATTCGGTCTTGAGAACTGTACAAGTTGCTATTGTTCTATTTATGTGAATCATAGTCAAAATGTTCAACATTCCTTACTCTTAGCAATGTCCACTGTATTTTGTTCATCCAAGAAACATTTTAACAAACGGATTTAGACTGTCTGTTAAAAGCACCTCCGCTTTCAGAAACATCTTATTGTATCAAAGGGACCATCACTGGCTTCCTTGACCGCTGTGACTGTAGGCCTCACAGCCTCTTCAGTCAATCAATATACATCTTCTCCCTAAATAAGCAAAGGTTCTAGAACAGTAATACTAAAATGTTCTCATCTTTAACACAAAATCAACAACGTTATAGAAAAAAGAAACCAAACTGTCAAAAAGGTCAGTAGGACAATTTCAGTAACTAGCTGGTGTACCAACTGGGAAGTCTATAAAAGTAAACCCTTCATTGTCCTATTTCATAAAATTCTGACTACAAGAACAAAAATGTATAAAAAAAGGCAAAATATAAGAGTGGCCTAACAGAGCTCTCAATACAAGTCCACGTGCAGTGTTGCCTTTTTACGAAGTAACAAGTTAGTGCAACAAGTAGCTGCACTAACAGAACGTGCAGCATGTAGAATACTGGTTTAAAATATTCTTGCACAACCCAATTAATGCACTTGGCATTGATGCACTTTGAAACACTTGAATGCTCCTTTGAGGATTTGAGTATGAAGAAATGACAAAAATACACATTTTTGTACGCTGAGAATAGTAAACAAAATAGCTTCCACTAGGTTCGGTTTCATAACTTTAAAATAGGCACTTTCCATTATTCTTTCCGTAGCACTTCTAACAAACAGAAGCAAAAGCCATCGACAGGGTTTTCCCATCAAACACATTGGTACTGTAACACATTGTAACACATTCTCTGGGCCTCCTTCCATCTTCACCGTCACACGTTTGAGTCATCGTCTGTGATACTTGCACTTGGAGAACGAGTAGAAAGGTCTTTGAACATTTCATCTTCTTTCAACATGTGCTAGAAGTCAAAACACAGGAAAGACTTTAGAAAATAAAGTGCTTTTGTTTCAAACATTTACACTATGAACTGAAATGTGAAGGCAGAGCACAGAGTTAACTAAAATTGTCCTATGTGAGTGCAAAAACGCAAGCCAGTAAGACACATTCTGTCCCCAGACGTGGGCTATTGGCACGTGGGAGGAGGCACTAAAGGCCTTGAGCATGAACCTCCCCCAGCAGGGCTAGTGCGCAACTGCATATATAGCTCTGCATGATGGAGTCATTCTTCACTGTGCGCCGTCTTGAGATATTTGCAAAGCCGCTGAGTGCTACCCAGACCTTTCCGGTGGCAGCACACATTGTGGGGAGATTTTTTATTTTCTCCTGTGCAGGTATCACTACCAGAGGAGGAAGGTTGACCGGAGTATCCGCAATGAAACGAAGCTGGAAGAATGAAAGATCAGGTTAGCTGACACTGAGGGCGAGACCAGTTGCAGCATAGAGAAGTCTGTGAAGATCGGTCTAGGAAAAGGAGCAAGAAAACTGTGCAGGCGCTGGTGGAAGGATTATGTAATAATCCTTAGGACGCATTTCCTTAATTAAGTACAAGTATATTCTATAATATAGTCACCCCAGCAGCATTCACCAGCGGAGCAACCAACAGCCAACATCAACTGACAGCCTGCGCATGACATTCAATTGGAACAAAGAGAATGTTACCATGTGCTATAACTACCTACTATATTATATGCCACTCAGTTGCTCCACCCAGCACCTGTTTTCACGCCTTCCAAGCCTATACTTAAGGACTGTAGGCTAGCTCCAGACAGAATTGAGTAGACAACTGGTCACGAGACCAGGCCCTGCCGTTCAATTGCTCTGCCCAACACCTATTTAATTAGTCCTCCTCAGGCACCCTCATTGCCAGCGTCCTCCTCAAAGAACGTGTTAAGACAAGGACCTCACCTGTGTGTGCCTGTTCGGGTCTGATCCGCTATCCTGCATGTCACCTACAAACTAATTAGTACTACTGCTATTCACCGAAAGACATCACCATGTCACTCCTCCCTCCACAGCCCATCCCCACTCTAAATAGGGTTCAAATGGCCAAGTGCCCTTGGAAGCCCCAGCAAGCTACCCTAGCAAACTCATCAATATTGCCCTTGCCCCCATCCAACTTGCACGGACCACATGCACATGCCTTCTTAGGTTGATCAACATATGCTCAGTAGTCACTCACGCTCCAGAGATCGCTGACCGCATCTCGTACAAAAACCTTGGTGCCCTGTTCATCGCTGAAACATGGTTTACCCAATTTGATTCTAAGCAGATTCACAAGCATCAGAAACATGGTTTACTCAATCCTCCCCATGTCTTTGACGTCCTTCTACCCCAAGGCTACTGCATCCAACATACAGACCGGCCAGGAAGGGCAGGAGGTGAGTGACAATCCTCCACAGGAGTGATTGGTCATGCGCCATCATTCCCTCACCCAGAACAACCTCATTTGAATCACTCGCCTGCCAGTTCCCTCTATCGCACAAGAAATCCATCACCTTCCACCTCATCTACAGACCACTTCACAGGAGTGACTCATTGCAGACATCTCCAACTTACTCTTATATGCTAAATTGGCACATTCAGGTAATGTATTTTCTCATTGATTTTAACATCAACATAAGCTGACAATCACCCTTGAAGCACGCATTTCCTACTGGCCACTTCCATGGATCTTAAACAAATTGTGCTCTCCCCCATGCACAACAAAGGCAACACCCTACGCTTAGTCTTCACATCATCACCCTGCATCACATGTACAGACACTATCTCACTTGACTGGTCTGACCATACCGCCATCCCTTTATTAGAAACCTATGGATCACAATAGTTGGGCTTAAACAACTCCCCTCATTCAAAACCTTCCTGGGCAATGAGCTAGGAGCACATTTTGCAGACTTCCCCACCTCAGGGAATGTTATGGGGCACCTGGAATTATTCAGCAACTCTGCTATGAAACTGGTGGACACTCCTGCTCCCCCTAACATCCAGCTAGGTGAAGACCACACCATCTGTCCCATGGTACACCCTTGAGGTAGCCTCCAACAAATGCTGACTCAGAGCCCTAGAGAAACGGTGGCGCAAAACCCATAACTCAGGAGATCTCACCAACCACAAATCCCTGCGTGCAAACCGTAGGATTCCGATTACCTAGGCAAAAGCGGCTTAATACTCCAGCACCATTGCGGCAGCCTGACAGGAGCAAATTCCTCTTTGAAGTAGGTAAGCATTGTACCAAACCCTCACCCGAGCTCGAGGTACCAGCAACTCAGGAAAAATGCAACAGAATCAACACATTTTTTATTGAATAAATAGACAAATCGGAGAGACCATCGACTCAACCTCTCACATCATTAGCATTCCCTGTACTCCTGCACGCGCACTGGACCGAATTCTCTCCTCTCTTCCCCCTCAGATCTAAAAATGATTGCCTCCCTCAAACTTAATTCTTCCTCTGATGATATAATCAGGCCTCCATCATTAAACAATTGATGGGCTTGGCACTCAATGCACTCCCTCAGCATCATAAATGCCTCCCCCGCAGAAGGATAATTCCCGAATACCCTCAAGATTGGTCATGTTTGACCTCGTTTGAAAAAAACAACCCTAGATCCAGATTACCTGGCCAACTACAGGCCCATTACGAACCTCACGTTTATTTGAAAAATCTTGGAAAAAGTAGTTGCTACATAACTACTCGCCAGAATCGAACAACTCCACATCCTAAATGACAATCAATCAGGGTTCCGCCCAAAGTGTAGCATTGAGACAGCCACCCTCCAGGTGGTGGATGATGCTCTCAAAATCATAGATAAGGGTGACTCATGCCTCCACATCCTCCTTGACCTCTGAGCTGCATTCGACACCGTCAACCACTGCATCCTTCTCTCCCCTCCTTGCTGACAGGACGGGATTCTCTGCCACTTTCCTGAATTGGTTTACCTCCTCTCTCTCAGGCAGACACCAGGCTGTCCAGAGGAACTTGTTGCATTCTAACTGACTCCAAGTCTCCTGCAGAGACCCGCAGGATCTCACCAATCCTTTTCAGCCTTTTCAGCCTTTATATGGAGCCTCTGGGCAATCTCCTCAAAGATCCCGATATAGACATCCACCAATACACAGACGATACTCAGTTGTAGATTAGAGTAAATAGTGTGCAGGACATAATTTTTCTCTGCAATTACCTAGCCATCATCCTGTCCTTGATGTCGACTGCCTACCTCAAATTAAACCCATTCAAGACTGAATTTGTCCTCATTGGTCCACCTGCTAAAAAACAACTTTTCCAACAATGGCACAATGATGTGCACCTACAAGTATTTGATCCACAACTCTCAGACTCAGCAAAATCCTTAGGCCTCACAATTGATCGCCAAGAAGGCCTAAATAGCCTGGCTCAGAATATCTACCCTTTGAAAAATCAAACCCTTCATCCCGCGCCACAGGACTTCCGGACCGCAGTGCAGGCCCTAGTGGTCTCGCACATCGATGGGGGGAAATGCTCTCCTGACAGGGCTCCCAGCTGCGCACTTGGCTCCCCTAAAAGAAGTTCACCATGCTGCAGCACGTCTTATTACGCAAGCATGGAAATTTGACCGAATTACCCCCATCCTATGCAAACTACATTGGCTTCCACTCTAAGCCAGGATACTGTTCAAGACTGCATATATCATCTACAAAGCACTCACGAGTAGCACACCAGCGTACCTGGTGGCTAAGCTCCAAACCTCTGGTGGCACATGCTCCTCGCACAGCTAATCGGCCGACTGGCTTGAATCACAACTTGTCTGCAAAGAGAAGACTTGCAAACAATCCTTTTTTCATGCACCCACCCTGTGGAACTCTATCCCGGGGTTGACTCAGAATTCCCCTACAATTCTCCAATTTTGCAAATCCCTCAAAACATGGCTCTTTCAACAACACCTGACCAATGACTAATTCCAGTTCTCCCTCAGGTGCATTCACCTGCTCATGTGATGCATCCCCTTCCTCAAAATGTTTGTTTCCTAGTTTAACAGGTTCCTCAACATGCTTGTTTACCAAGTCTTGTTTACTTCTATCGTTCCAATGTGTTTCCTCTCGCACATTGGTACCACTTTGTACATTCCTATTCTCCACCATTTATCTTCCATATACCCATCTTTATTGTTGCCTGCTTCTTTAGAAGCAAGCCTTGCAGCTTCCTTATTCCACAATACTGCAACACAATCTTTACTCCATTTCTTCCCAACCGCTCTCCCAATAGGTCTCTACCCTACCACTTTTACTTCAATGGGATCGCAATACCATGAACATCATTTCGGTACCTTGAACAGTTTCTTCACTCTCACTATGTCTCCGACACTCACTGGTTTTCCCACACGCCTCCTACCATCTCCATCTTCTCCACTCACATACCTGCCAATAATATTTCTACTCTTTCTCTCTCTCACTATTTACCCCCAATATCATCCAATGTGGGTCCACCTTCTATCTCATTTGTCGCCCTCTTATTTTCTCAAATGTTGCCACTCCTCCACACCATAATCTACACTAGCCTTCTCCAATCCATTCCAATTGCATACGCCAATTATATATATAATTAAATTATTCTATTTATTCGCCCTACTACTAATCAGTTGGCTCATGGATTGTATAGCGCAATTCCATGCTCAACTAGGTACTTTTGCATCTCGTTCAACAGCAACTGTACACCGTTCTCTGACACAAACATTTTAGGATATCGTTTTCTTACAAATATATTTTCCATGACATCAATCACCTTTCTCGTCATGTTGTCAACAAAACCCCATTTTAGTTAAGTTTTTCATATCAATGATAAATCTTCCTGACCTGTGTCAACCCCAGAACATTTTGCTTGACTTTTAGATTATTTGTCCCTATAACTCAGTGAGTGGGAACTTTTTTCCACACTCTGAGTCTTTTACTCTTTACATGAGTGTCATTTTTAAGACTCTCCCATAGTGTCTTTAATGTTATCCTCTGACAACTTTTGGCACATACTGCCTATTGTTGCTGGGTTGCCTTTGGGGCTCCCCTTTTAACTTTCTTTGGATAACCTTATGGGAACTACAGTTCCCAAGGGTAAAAAGGATCTTTGGATCCCTTTTAATCTTAAATTAGGTGAGACCAGCACCCCCCCACCTTATGTGGAGTAATGGGGAGATATAATGTATCCCCTTTCTCATTGTAACATTTCTGTTACAGGGACAAGTTTTCGTTTAGTGGCTGGTGGCAGTGAACCTTTTCACTAATTTGGTGTACCTTTATTGTGGGCAGTTTCCGCAGCCCCCGGTAAAGTCAGCCATGGGTGCTCAATTGACCAAAATGGCCAATCTTCTTTTTTCACCATTTTGGTGTATCTTGTTCCTTTCCCTGACCTCCAGGGCAGGAAATTCCTTTGTGTCAATTTTATCTTCGGCAGCAGACCTTGGCCAAGCCCGCTCCGGCTCCAGAGTGTGTGTTAAGGCAGGAAGCGAGGGATGAGTCCAAAACTGTGCAGCCCTTTGTCTTCCAGCCGAACTCCTGCCTAGAAGTCCGATCCTGGAAGTTGAAGAGGTAGTCGACCACTGGAGCTGAAACCTAAGAGGAAGATGAAGAAACATCAGCTGTAGTGATTTCCAGCGACCGAAGAGCCTGCTGTGTAATCGGACCCTGCTGTTACCCTTCCTTTGAAACGTCCTGGCGATCCTGAAAAGGACAACCCTGACCCAGAGCCTGTTCAGATCCACTAGGCTCAAGAAGACCTGCATTTTGAGACATCCCACATCATGCTGCGACCTTGCAGGGCTGCAATAGCCCAATACCAGGGACCTTGAGCCATTGTACGATGCATGGTCTTCCGAATCTTGCTGGATCTTTGTGGGCATCCTGCTGGACCTTCAGAGATGTGAACCCAATGGGTCCGAAATGTTGCCTCATCAGAGTGCTGGACTTTGCAAGTGACGTGAATCTGACCAGTGATATTCAGTCTTCTTCTGGCTCCTGAATAGGGTGCCAAATCCACAGAGCTGCATCCAGTCACGAGGAAACTCTTGCCTGGAGCCTTCGTCGTTGAGCCTTGCTGGGAAATCCCTTTCAAAGTCCTTTCTTTCATCTTCTTGACAAAGGAATCCATTGACTAGGTTTTTGGCTGCAGATCCCGAAGTCTTCCTGCTGCAACTCTTCTTCTGTGCCGAGGTACTGTGTTGGCTGGGGTGTTTACTTACCTTAAGCCTTTGTGACTTCTGTAAAGCTTTTGGGTTGTTTTCTGAGATTGGCAGGCCACTTATCCAGTTCACCCAGGCCTACTACTGGAATCCACCTAGTTCTTAAGTCCCCGGACCATAACAAACTTTAAAGTGAACTACTTACTTGTTTAAACAGTCTTCCACAGGAAGTCTTGTTTGCAACAGAAGCCTATCTCACCCTGCCAACAGCTGGCACCTAGACCCCTAGGGTCCCTCTTCTGCCTTCGAGTGAACGCATGCAATTGAATAGGTAAGGACTGGATAACTAAATAATTCTGTCTTAACCTTGCCCGCCTTCTCAATTGACAAATGTGTTGAGGGAATACACAAGGAAAAATGGTGTCTTAAAAGAAATGTCAGAATGGCTTCAATAACAACTCCCTTCCCCATGTTCAGCAGCACGTGGTCTCAAGAGTTTCTTAAAAGGGATAGGTGGATGGCACAGTTCTATCAGTCTTGCACACTCTGGCATACTCGTACAATTCAACAGTTCAGGCTAGGGCTTCAAACTTTTGACAGTCTTAGGCTTCGTCCGACTTCTCAAACACACTGTTCTATTCTTGACTTTTAATTTGCCACAATCTAACGCAAACTTCCCTCTGCTGGGCTCGAGCCTGCTTCTATTTCACCTTACCGTATCACAGTTTATCATAGTCTCCCCTCCGCCTGGCTCTCGTTTTTCACAGTCTCCGATCAGCCCCTTGGCCTTTAAACTTCCATAGCCTGGTTCGCATCGGCCCTGAAAGAGATGCTCCTTCTCGTACCCAGCCTCGCTCAGAGTGTGTCTGTCTGTGCCTCCTTTTATCCTGATAGGGAGTGTTAATGAGTGGCAGGTGTGTGTAGTTAGGATTACGTGCCTGACTCTGCCTGGTCTCGTTAAAGAGACAGAGCCATTGCAAGTCAGTAGAGGTAATCTTCTGGGCCTCATTCCTCATCTTACTTGGCTCAGTAGTGTTGTAAAGGTGAGGTGGAGAGGAATTATTGGAGATGTAGTTTCCCATAAAATAAGCACGGATAGGGGTTAGATGGGTTGTGGAAAAAAAAGGCGATACCATGTCTCACCATCAGGTGCTCCTCCCCCACTCCGAGGATCCTCCTTCGCTTGTCCACCTCGAGGGTCGGGATCCAAAAACGATGGCCTTTCCCTGGCCACACGAGTACAGGAAACCCAGGGATTAGGGTGTGAAACACCCTCTAGTCTTTCACAGTATATATTCCGTGAATTTACTCACCTGTGAATTAGTTGTGCCTCTTCCCCCAAAGTAGTGCTGTTGGTTTCACTTTACTAATTCTGTTAGGATATAAATGTATGAGTGTCCCCATTTGGGTCTTGCTTTCCCAGACTTGCTGTTAGCCTATTCAGAATAAGTCTGCCCTAGGTTATACTTAACTTTAAGTTGCAGATAGCCCTTTAAAAAGTATATAGGCTGCACTTGCCTGGAGGTAGCTGTGTGCCATCCTACAATAAGTTAAAGAGTTATTGCTTACCTCAATCTGTGTTGCACTGATCTGAAAAGCAACTGTAACAATGGTGTAGCTGACCTTGGTCTGTCAGGCGCATCCTAAATTAGTGTAAAAGGTTTTTGCTTACATTAGACTGTTACACTGAGCTGAAAAGTAACTAATTGTATATTACACTAAAAAGGTGTTGCTCAAATAGAATAACTATGTTATCCTCAAAGTAGTCACTGTTCCTTGAATCTGTGTTCCACTATTCAGAAAAGTATCCTGGTAATAGGACTGGTTTACTATGTCATTACTTTGAGTGTCACTGCATAGCCGACAGGATCTACTACCCTTGTTTTACTGTAAAGTAATCTAAAATTAACTAATGGTTTTTAATCCCCAAGAATAGGTGTGACCTATACTGAATGAGTATGATAGGGTTTGACTTCCCTAGTATTGTTCTGTATTCTGAATAAGGTTTTATACTTTGGTCTGCGTACCTTCAAGCATAGTGGTGTGTTTTGTTTAGGACTCTATGACCAGAACTTACCCCAAGACTTAACTTGGCCTACTTGCATTTATAATATATGTAGGTGGTACAGCCTTATACAAAGAGTGGAGTCTTGTACTATCTCTGTTGAATGGTTTTACTAAGCCCTTTGTTGGACTTCAGAAAAACTGTCCCAACGCCCAATTCAAAGCATTTCGATGCATAATGCATAATCTATCAGTACAATTTCAAAACGGATTCTCCGGATATAGCTTTCCCATTGAACCCATAAAATCTATTGCAACTTTCTCACAGCTTTAAGCTGGCACTTCAACATTTACCACCTGCTGGGTTTGTGTTTTGACCCAATTCTCACTTATTACACACGGTACACACATGCCACCACCTCTTCCCTCCCCCATTTTATCCATTCCTGCCCACTAAAACCTTGCCTTCAATCTTCATTTAGTCCAACTGTTACCCATGAACAAATTACTGACCTCACAGTGATGTTCTTTCTGATGGATGTTCCCGTCACAGATTCCTCATCTATGATATCCTTATCCGCAGCGCAGCTGTTCTCTGGAAACTTTCCACCACAAGTGGGCGCAGTGCAGGTCTGTGTCGGTTCCGCCTGACGCCCCTATGCCCCCCGCGCTGGACAGGACGTCAGGGCCAGCATATTTAGCTGCGCAGTACCCCATGACCTCAGTTCCACCCTTTTTCCCTAGCACTCTGAAACCGAGGCTCTGTAGTACCCTTGGTGTACTAGCTTTGAACAAGATGGTGTACCAGCTTCGAACAAGAGGGGCAGGTTGGGAGGGCAATGAGGAATCCGTGGCAGGAACAACCATCAGAAAGAACATTACAGAGAGGTAAGTCATTTGTTCTTCTAATGGATTATTTCCTACCACAGATTCCTCATCTATGATAGACTCCCAAAGCAGTACGTAAATCTGGAGGAGGGAGGAAGCAAGGACACCACCTAAACCAGAAAACTCTGGAGTACTGCCCTAACAAAATGGGCTTCCTGGCTTGCAAGGGAATCCATGCAGTAATGCTTAGCAAACGTGTGCAGTGATGCCCATGTAGCTGCCTGGCAAATGTCCTTGACAAGGACTCCACTTTGTAGGGCAGAGGTAGCAGCCACTCGTCTGGTAGAATGAGCTGTGTGATCCTCAGGTACAGCCTTCCCAGCCATATCCGAGCATTCTGAGATGCGGAGAATGATCCACGTGGACAGGGTCTGTTTGGTCACAGTCCTTCCAGCATGAGCACCAGCATAACCAACAAAAAGTTGGTCATCCTTCCAAGCCTCTTTACTACGAGTGACATACAACTTAAGGGCCCGTACCGGATCAAGCTGATGGAATCATTACTCTGCCTTGGAAGGGTGAGACTGAGAAAAGAACACTGGAAAATGGATCTTCTGAGAGAAATGGAAATCTGAGAACATCTTCGGCAGACAGGAGGTCCTCACTCTCAATGTCACCTTCTCTTTGCAAAAAAACAAATGGGGAGGTAAAACAATCAATGCCTGGAACTCACTCACCCGACACGCGAGAAGGATGGCAGCCAAGAAAATCACCTTAAGGGTGATCAATCTAAGAGAAAAGGAATGAATGAGGGGGCTCAAACGGAGCACCCATAAGAAATGTTAAAACTAAATCAAAATCCCACGTTGGACCCACAAACTGGCAGGCGGGAAACGGGTTACACAAGCCCCTCAATGACTGCATAACAGTGGGGATTGTGAAAAACAAGCCATGTTCTGGGAACTTCTTGAACACTTAAATAGCAGTGCAGCAACCCTTCACAGTGCCAATCTGCAGGCCTGCATGGGCCAAGCAAAAGTCGAAAATCCAGCACACGGGACAGGGAAAAGGACAAAGGATCCAGGTCCCTTTCCCGGTACCAAACAAAACATTTACACCACCTGCAGCCATAAATGGATTTTGTAGCAGGCCTCAGAGCTGAAAGGAGCACATCGAGGATGTCGTACAAGTACCACTCCTTGTATCTCAGCCTCTCAGTAGACCAGCATGAAGGATCAGGCTGCTGAGGTCCTCTTCGGAAAGCGTCAGGGAGGGCAGATGGACATGACCAGCAACTCCGGATACCATGGTCTTCGCGTCCGGTATAGGGAGATCATGATCATCATGGATCCGAAGAAGCGCAATTTCCTCAGAACCAGCGGAATGACAGGGACCAGTAGGAAGGCATAAAGGAGGTCAAAAGTCCACTTGCCAGTCAGTACGTTACCCAAGAACCCTGATGAGAAATTTTCCTTGAGCAGAAAAACTCACACTTCCTGCTGGCACTGGAAGCAAAGAGGTCTGCTTGAGGAGTTCCCCCCAAAAATAGAAGATCTCCTCCAAAACCTCCTGACAGAGTTCCCACTCGTGTGAGGCCAAAGTCTGCCAGATCAAGGCATCTGCTGTGACATTCTCTCGTCCAGACAGATGAGCAGCAGTCAGAGAGATACTGTTCTCCAGAGCACAGAAATTATAAGTTACTCACTGTAGTGACTAACGTACTCTTAGTCCCCTTTCCTCCATACTGCATGGGCGTCCCTTCCAAGGGATGGGCAACTGAACCTTTTTCACCTAAAAAAACCTTCTTCCCCTTTAAATTTAGAGGCGCGTGGGGGTGCAGCCCTGGGAGCATGCTCTGCCCTGACTCCGCCCTCCGGTGCCACACCTCAGTCACCATAGACGCATCGACAATAGATTAACATTGCCAAAAGACACCAGTTTTATTATGAGTGGGGATGGTGGGATGTATGGAGGAATGGGGACTAAAAGTACATTAGTCACTATGGTGAGTAACTTATAATTACTCTTATGTCCCGTCCCCATTCCTCCATACTGCATGGGCGATTACAACTGAGTCTAGACCGAGGGTGGAGAGGAGTGTTAAGTGACTTCAATTCAGCACTCCAACTAAGTCAATGCCGAGTCTGGGATGCCCAAGGGAAGCCCTTAATTATATATTTTTATGACAAGTTCATAGATCTGGATGATAAACCATTGCATAACGCCCCTCTCTTGGAATCCCCCTGACCTCACTGAGCTAAGAAGGTTCGTTTTGCAAATTAAAAGATTCATTTGAAAAATTAAACAAGATATATATCACACTTTTATAAATAAATTAATTAGTGATAGCACACTTATGAATATGACAGTGATCAACAATGGATAATATTACACTAGCACACTTTTTTAATTACTTAGGAGTTGATATAGAGAGGATAAAGTAGCTGAGAATGCTTTTATGGTTTCAAGGAAATGCAATGATGGAAAAGAATGCATCACAGAAATAAACTGAGATGGTTTCCACAAGAGATAATATGATCACTTTTTCTTTTGACAATTCACTCCCCCCCCTATGCAATATAAGGAGATGGAAGGAGAGCACACAATTTTCAGGAATACAATCAAATGCAATACCAATTCAGTTCCCCCCTAGCAAGCTCAGAGCAACAGGGATGATTTTAAAACACGGGCAAGAATACTTTAAATGGGATTTGCAAAGAAGTGAAAATATGCTAAAAATGATTTTAATAACCTGTAAGAGATTCAGGGTAGGCGACAGCTGCTTTGAATGAGTTCAGGTCAACACTAGCAATGATTCATGAGGGATTATCAGATTGAAAACGAATTTCAACAATGCAAGCAAAAGACAGCGATTTTTTTAACGTGTGGTAAAACTGAGCCAAATTGCAATTCGTGGCACTTTTTCCGAGTGCGTTGAGCGCGATTACAGAAAAACTATAAGGAGTAGAAAGTCGAATATGAAAGTTAAATCTCGTTCCTAGCACGTATGGTTCAAAAGATACGGACGATTTTGTGGAGGTAGATTTCAGAAATGAAATGATGATTCAGAATGGCAATTGAAACTTTCACAGGTTTGAATCACAGAATGGACACACGATTTCTTATGATGCAGTTCTGGACATGTTAAAATGGTTTGAATTAGATTATTTTAAGCTAAGAGATTGGTTTGCACGCTTCTGTGGGTACTCGCACTATAAATTTGAAATAGGCCGTCAAGATCTGGTCAGGTTTGGGCTTCACTCGCCATGGACGGTCTCTGGTACCGGTTCTGCTCACAGCGATCTGGTCTGGGTCTCTGGTCTGCGGTTCTGGATCTCTGGTTCTGGTCTCGGCACTGCACAGCGATCTGGTCTGGTCTGCGGTTCTGGCAACAGTTCTTGGCACAGGGTTCTAGCCAGAATCACACAGCTCGCCCAGCTGTTGAATAATTTGGTTAGGTTGCTGGATTCTGAGGCCTCTGGAAAGGATTCAGCTTGTGGACTAGGCCTTTCTGCTAACAGTTCTGGAATCGGAGTCTGGTTTTCTAAGTTCTGGTCTCTGAATACTGTCTCGATTTGAAGTCGTCCGGCAAAGTGCTTTGCAAGTAAGTGGAAAGAGCAGTCCCTACCTGGGTTTCAGTGGGTCTTTTTATGTCTTTTGAAAGTGGGTGGGAAGGCAGACTTTCTACGCCCAACCCTCTGAGGATCCTGATAGGCTATAGGATTCTCTGTCGCCTGACTGGGGAACTGAATTGAGAGTCATCCGGCATCCTTTTTATGGCATACATAAAGAACACTCCCCTTGTCACTTTGCACACAAATCTATTTTTGATCCAAATGCATATTTATCCATGTACAATTTCTCTAATATTATATGTCCAGTTAAGATATTTTCTGTAGCGCCAAACCATCCGATCCCCGTCTTTGTAAGATGTCGTGTCCACTTCTGACAGAGTTCTGCCCTTTTCATCCAGAACACAACCTCTAAACCGTTCCAGAATTTACACAAATGTGCGCAAGGAATATGGGCATCAGATGATGAAGTGTCAGATTTTTAACATACATACATTTGGAGTAATACCCTATTTTCCACTACTACCCCCCAGAACATACCACAGAGTCCTAACACCTCTTAAAATGTGCACAGAAAAATCACAGGAATCATGATATTATTGATATAATTTTGACAATTATGTACTATGAATTATCCATCTTTTTAAAATTATGCTCTGGCCCAGAGGGTTGTGGTTTATGTTCCAAAGCACATGGGGGAATTTGTCTGTCCCCGCCTCCAAGCTCGGCTGGCTCACAGAGGCAGTGCCCCCTCCCATTTCCTTCCGGGAGGAAGCCATTTACGACCCCCTGATTTAGCATTTGCCTGAGCCAAGGAAAGTTCATTGTTCTGTTTCCTGCAGTCTCAGGTACCCCTTCCCTAATTCAATCAGAGAGGTGTAATCTCCTTTTGGTGGGGGCAGGAGAAGACAGGACAGGCCTGTGAATGCAGTTGCTGGGCAAGTTTCAACTCCTGTCGGGGGTAGTTGCCGGGCAGAATTCAATCTCTTTAAGCCAGGCTTCAGCCAAATGTCACTTTTGTTCCCATTTTTCTTCATTCAAATCAAACTTACAATTTTTACACATGCAGCTAGAACGCTGATTCTAAGTTCAAAACTATGACATTTAAACAGTTGCAACCTATGTGACACTCCAAAGTAAATCACTCATTTATTTTAAACATTTCGATTTTAGTGCCTTTAAGTCCAATTTCACTTAACCTGCTGACATCACCAGCTCAGCCAGTTTTGTTATGAACATTATTTTAGGCTCTTCATCTTTCCAGATTTTGTATGCCCACAAGACTTCATCCTGCCAGATGTCTGCTGGTGTTCAGTAAGATTTTTGAATATCTTGCAGTGTTTGAAATAGGCATTTTGAGCTTTCATTCAGAGAAACAAAGGTGATTTCAAAGCGCTTTTTGAGCTAACAGGCACTGCTGTTTTTCCTTTGGCACCCCTTTCACTCATGGCGCGTCTGGCCCCTCACGCTCGCACTAGTGGGTGGCAGGTCAGGCAACCATTTTGGTGTGCGTAAAAACTGCGCGGTTTTCCTGGATTCTGGCGCAAATGTGGGCTTTTCGGACATCTTGGATTTTCTAAGCCCACGGCACCAAATGTTGTAGCATAATCATTCAAACGTGGGTCAAGATACCTGACAAGCAGCCCCCACCCGACTGTACTTTGATTTCGAGTCTAGGGGGTGTCGGGTGCAAAGGATGTTTAGATCCACGCGCTCGGATGTCCGCATCATCTTCTTCCGATTCTGCAGATGGCAAAGTTCAGCATCTTTTCCTCCATCGGGTGGATTGATCGGTTCTCCTCGCCGGTCCTGATGGGAGTATTGGGCGGTACCCCGGGCCCCTCGGATCTTTGCTCCCGGTCCCCGGGTCGTCCTCCTTGGTCAGTCTCCAGGGTTTATCTCTGCTAGGATGACAAAGCAAAACGACAGAAATATATTCGTAGACATTTCCCCACCACTATTAATGGTGGGGCGAACATATACATTTTATACATCAGGAGACATTTGCATTCTTATCATAATATTTTAGAGACTATATGTGGGATATTTTAGGGTTGGAAATGTACTACTCTGGAGCGGCCCCCCTCTGGGATTGCAGAGGACTCCTCCAGTTGCTGCAGAGTGTGCCTGGGATGGCAACACTTTAGCTGATTTATATGGACCCACTTGTCTTCCCCTTCCGCCAAACTACCCTTGGGGATGCGGATCTTGTAGGCGACTGGGGAGATCTTGTCTACAATTTCAAAAGGTCCCTTCCATGTAGGCAGAAATTTCCGCTGTTTGGCCTGGTTCCTTTGGAAATTGTATAGATAAACCCGGTCTCCTACATTGTATTCTTTCCTAGTAGACTTCAAATCATAATGAGTCTTCATACTATCGGATGATCCTTCTAGGTTTCGCTGAGCATAGGCAAAAGCAAGTTGGAGGTGTTTCCTTAAATTTTCAACATACTCATGCGTTGTGGAGGCATTGATCAAGGTTTGCTCTTGGGTCCTGTAGAGCAAATTGCTGGGGAATCACCATCCTGCATCCAGTCATCAGCTCAAACGGTGACATTTTAGTTGCAGATGAAGGGGTAGATCTGATGGCCATTAGGACAAGAGGTAATCGGATATCCCAACTTGGCCCAGAATCTGCCACAAACTTTTTTAAGATGCTCACAATGGTTTGGTTGTAACGTTCTACTGCACCAGAAGAGGCTGGCCGGTAAGAAATGTGTAGCTTCCTTTTAACCCCCAGTATCTCCCACATCTTTGTCATAACTTCGCTGGTGAAATGGCTAACTCTGTCTGACTCAATCCTTTGGGGTAGACCAAAACGCGAAAAGATGTGATTGATCATCAGGGCAGCTGCTGTTTCTGCCTTGCAGTTTGGGGCCGGGAGACATTCCACCCATTTAGTAAATAAGCATGTCACTGTCAACATGTACTTATTCCACCTAGAGGAGCGAATCACGGGGCCTATGAAGTCGACTTGCATATCTGACCATGGCAGTGTCATCCCCCTCATTTGGAGAGGCGCACGGTGTGTGAGGGATGTTGGCTGAAATTGTGCACACACAAGACACCCCTTCAATTATTGGTCGAGGTCCTGCCCCATGTGTGGCCAGTATGCAACCTCTCTTAAGATCTCAAGTGTTGTGTGAAACCCCCTATGACCGGCGGTGGCCGCATCATGGGTGTGACTTAACATCAGGCTTCGGAATGAGGTAGGGACCACCCACTGATCATGGCCAGCTTGGGATTTCCTTACCAACAAAATGTCTTAGATCCAGAACATTTTTGGACATTTCATCAACACTCGAAGGTCCTCTTTCCCAATGTAATCGGTATCCGTCAGGGGAAAGTTCTCAGGGTCCTCAATGTGTTGGTAAAACTTACCAATTATTGGATCCCCCTTCTGAGCCGTTATCAAATCAGCATCTGGGGTCTCCTTACTCCATTGTGCAGTTGAAAGATCATTGTGAGCATTTGTCTGGGACCTAGTGATAGCCGTGACCTGGATTTCCCCCAACAGGGACTCAATCTCTATTAGATTCCCTAGGATGGCCTTGTCTGGTCCCTCTACTTTGGAATGACCCTTGATCTTTTTCTAGTAGACGGTCATCCCATTCGAGGTGACCAGATCATCAATATTTTGGATTAACTTCCCGTGTTTCAAGGGTTTGTTATTAGCACATAACATGCCTCTGGTTTTCCAATTAACCAGGTGCTCCACGAACCCGTTACGTACATAATCCGAATCTGTGATTATGAGTTTGTGGAGTTGATGTTGGACAGCAGTGAGGATGGCTTGATGCGCAGCCATCAACTCTGCCACCTGACTACTTCGGGGACCAATTTTGTACCCAGCAGAGGGTTCTGGGGACTCATTCACCCATGCATTCCCTACGCCGGCCACAAGTTATTTTTCCCCGTTGTGGTCAACATGGTAAGAGCATCCATCCACATAGACAGTGGGTGTTCCCTCACACTTGTCTTCTTCAAAGACTGTGGGGAGTTCAGGTATGCCTCCATGTTGTCCTTGATTTTTAGACTTTTGTCCTCCAGACAGTTTTCTCTGGCACAATCATGCAAGTCAGCCAGACCTTGCACGCGGGGACTCTTCTTGTTTTGGCCATATCTGACCTCCACAGGAAAGCCTTGCATTGACAGAATCCAGGAAGTAATTCGGGAATTACTCACATTTCCGGGCCAGATTCTGTCACTTTGGAGATATTGCAGAGGCTGGTGTGGAGTCTCCACTATGATGTGTTCCCCCTGGATAAACGGGCGGTAATTCTTCAATGCCCACACCATTGCCAGGAGTGCCTTCTCACAATCGTTGAATTTTTCCTCCACAGAGGATAAAGTTTTGCTCGCATAGGAGATTACTTTATTGACCTTGTCATTCTTTTGATACAATACTGCAGTCACGCATGTATTAGAGAACCCTGTCTCCAAGAAAAACACCTTGTTTCTGACAGGATAAGCTAGGCAGGGCGTATGTGAGAGGCTTCTTTTGAGCTGTCTTACTGCCTCAGATTGTTCTGGACCCCATTCCCACTTGACCCCCCGCCCCCTTCAAGAGATGAATCAGGGGTCTGGTGATCTCTGCATAGCCCTCAATGAACTTTCTGCTGTAATTAGTCAGTCCAAGGAGACGCCTTAGTTCCCGCAGAGTTGTGGGGTCTTTCAGTTTCTGGAGTGCTTCCACTTTCTTTTCCTGGGGACAGAGACCCTGAGGAGTAATCTCATGCCCCAAGAAATTAACACGGGTTCTACATCACTGTGCTTTCTGAAAGGAAAGTTTTGCTCCGGCAGCCCTCAACTGTGTCAGAACATAACGGATCTCCGCTATGTGTTCCTCCACAGATGGACTTTTGATGAGGACATCATCTACATAAACCAGGTTACCCCTTGCACCCAGGTCGGGCATGGCCTTATGTAGGAAAATGTTGAATTAATTGCCGGAGTTGAGGTATCCGAAGGGAGTCGGGTCCATGTGTACTACTGGCCACAAAAGGTAAAAGCCAGTTTGTATTGGTCCTCCCTACTGACAGGCACGGTCCAGTATCCTTTGGTCAGGTCTATTGCAGTGAATACCTGTGACCCCTGGATCTGGGCCAGCCCTTGGTCAATGTAGGGAAGAGGCCATCGGGAAGTATGGACCCGTTTGTTGAGCTCCCTAAGGTCGGCGCAGAGTCTCCAGTGGCCATTTGGCTTCAATATTCCCAGCACCGGATTATTGAAGGTGCTGTGTACCGGACAGATTATCCCCCGGGACTCAAGATTCTTAATTATTTCAGTAAGGGACTCCATGGATGCGAGAGACGAGCGATATTGCTTCACAAACACTGGAGTCATGCCAGGGTCCGTGGGAATTGTAGTTGTGTGGATGTCGGCGCGACCACAGTCATACGAGTCTACCGCAAAGAGATCTTGGAAATCCAAGAAAACTTGTTTCAACTTTTGCTTCTGTTCCAGAGTCACACAGGCATCAGCTAGGTTGACTCTCTCTTCCACCATCTGCCTGAAGCCTGGAAAGACTTCTGGTTTTGCTATCTCAGCGGCCTCCTCCAGCTGGGTGGAGAAGTCCCTGGTCAGGGTGCTGATTTGGACTGGAGGCTTCAGGTGGGAAAGGCAGCCCTCATGGACCTGGAAAATCACCTCATCCCTTCTGAAGTCACAAGTCACATCTTCCTTACCATAAGGGCAGGAAGTGTACACCAGGAAGTTCCCTTGTAAAGATCCTGTCTGGTGTTGTATTGTTATCACTGTCACTGTCAAAACAGTCCTTGGGGATTGGTCCTAACAGTTAATTTCCTAAATCAATGGAAAAATGTCGGTCATCAACCACCATTCCAATAATGGTGCCTACGGCTAGAGTAATACTCTTTAAGTCGCTGTTATCCACCTCTATTGGAATGGTGTCATGTTCTATGTTGACTAATGGTGTTGGGTTTACCCCCAAACCTTGCTGTTGGAGAGAAGCGTTTAGATGAATATAAGCATCAAGGTTTTTCAATTTTTGTCCTCTTTTAACTTTCACTTCCAGGGAGAATTGTCGGGTCCTTTCTGGGATGGGGACTTCCTCTTTAATCTGAATTTCAACTGCATAAGGTAGCAATTGAGCTGACCCAAATGCTTTTTCTTGATCATCAAAGCCCATGGGATTATCCGATAATCGGGATCAAGCTTTGAAGTTTATTAGGTCCAAACTAATGGCAAAGCGATTGAGAATATAACTGCCTTAGTAAAAGGCGGCAGTGACGTCTCGCACGACCCAACAATTATGAACTATGCTCTTGTTGCCCATGGAGATTTTGAGCATACACCTGCTTGGCAGGAGATGTTTGGTATTGGGTGTTTCCAGATCCATTTCCCATTTGTCTATCAGTTTGAATGTGGGAATGGCTGGATCTTTTGGGAGTTGGCGGAACATGGCTTCGCTGATGAAGCTCTTACTGTTGTTCACACACACTTGGGCGAGAACAGAGTCCTTCCCATCATTTAACTGAACAGGGAGTAACAACTGCTCTCCAATTTGCGGAATATCAGCCAGGCTCTGAGCTGATTTCACATCTTTCTGGACTATTGGAGTGGGAATGTCGGATTGTAGATTAGTAAAGAATTTCAGAGTGTTTCCTTCCAGTGTAGAATACCATCTTAAACTGGAAGGAAAGTGGATTTTCAGAAATAGAGAGGACCCCCATCACCATTCTGTTGTCCTACTGCTATTACTGTCACGTCTGGAATTTGGTTGTTCTGGAAGTGAAATTCTACTTGGTCAGATTTTTGTTCAACCATGTGGCAGGTGCCGTTTAAACTAACATGGTTGACGCTCCGTTTTAATTTTATTGGTCGGCTGGTCTGGGTCCAGAGGACCTTGTTTACGCAATCTATTAGGGGTGACAACCTTCTCAGGAGGTCATTCCCTAGTAAACAAGGGGTGCCCTCTGGAGTCACTACCATGACCGGGTGTTTCACCTTGTGTCGCCCAATTTTGATGTCCAAATCTGCAGTCCCCTCGACGGGAATTTCCTTCCCGTCAAAGTTCTGAAGTTGTCCAGGAAGAGAGGTGAGAGGGATTCGGTAATTCTCCCCCCTTCCTGCATTTAGTTCATCAAAGGCCCTTTTGGACAAAAGGGTAGCTTGGGATCCCGTGTCCACCAGTGCCAAAATAGTACCCTGCCCCTGTACTTGTACCGGGGCATAGTATCTTCCTTCCTTCTCCTCAAGGGGGCACAGATAATGCACATTTTTGGACAACTGGTGGGCTAATTCTTTAGTTTTGGACATTGCGAGAGAAGAGATTTGGGCAGAATTCTGTGGAGTCTCATGGGAATCTGCAAGAAAAAGTTGGCAACTGGAAATCAGAGCCATTGTGGGTTCCCCTGGTTCCGGTTCCGGCCCCTCCCCCCCCCCCAGGATGGGTTTGAACCAGGGGATTTTGATGCGGTTGGTTCTGGGATGAGATGATGGGCGGCGCTTGCTCAGTCCCCACATCTCCCCAGTCGGTATGTGAATCCGTTGAGACCCATCTTTCTTTGGGAGGAGTTCCCCCATCTCTGAAGGAGAAGATCCTTTTCCCAGGATCCTCTGAGGATCCCTCTCCCTCAGATTGGAAGATCTGTACCTCCTCCACAAACTGGGTCTGTTTGGGTCCTTTGTTTCTCCTACCTCCTCTCTGCTCCTTGGGTGGCAGACTTTCAGGGGTAGGAGATTTTGTTTCCGGTTCCTGGGTTTTCAGGGGCTGTTTACAAGTGGGAAAGGAAGCTTCCTCCAAGGCTTTACATCCCCCTTCCCCTTGTGCCTCCTCCATGGGGGAATGTGGCAGGTGCATTTTTCAGTCCAAAAGGCATAACCTTGAATTGGTATAGGCCAACTGGGGTAGAAAATGCAGTTTTCTCCTTGGCATGGTCTGTCAGGCCTATTTGCCAATAGCCTGATGTAAGGTCCAGTACTCAGAGCTCCTGATAGATACAGAGGCACAGTAGTACAAGCAAACACTGACCAGAGCTAGGTGTAAAAGTATAAACTTATTTATTAAAGGCACACTCATAAATTACACTAGCACAGGGAAAGGTAAGAAGGTCAAAACACAGTTACTATTACTCATATGTACATCCCTAATCATTTGTTGGACAATTCTAAGTTAACACCACTTATTTCCAACCAGAGGTGAGCGCTTAACGATAGATGGTACTCCAACAAGTTATTAAAAAAGGGAGGGAAAAGGCAGAAATAAAGAGAGCAGTAAGGTAAAACACTTTTCACATAAGGTTAGAAAAGGCAGTCAATTGTGGCACAAGGAGAATTAGTTCGGGGCCCGCGTTAGAGGGAGCCAGGCGAAAATATGCCCAAAATCACACAATGTCACAAGTCTTTGCAGGTGAGTAGAAAAGGTTTTACTACGGTTCGGAAAAGTTTAGTTAGGGTGTCCCAGACCTACCCAGGTTCGAGAGCCGAGGGCTAAATCTACCCCGTACAATCGGTGGCAAGGGAGGCCGGGCGGAACACAGTTCCTTTAAAAGTGGAAAGGATCCTCCAGCGGTGGTAGTCGTTCCTGGTAGTGGGTGCACGTCGCGGCGTCGTCCAGAGGAAGAGGTGTTCTCGACATGGAGGAAAGCTGAAGGTCGTTGCACTACCAGGGATGAGGCCAGCCGTGGAGTTTTCCGCACACAAAAGGGTTTTACCCCTCTTTCGCGGTTGAGGTAAAAAGTAGTATCCCGGTTGCCGGGGTGCTTGGCACAGGCAAGGCAGCCACGAGATGCTTCGGGACGGCGAAAAGAAGGCAGCAACTGGTTGTCCCCACCAGTTAAGGGAAGAAGACTCTCCGGCGGGAGATCTCCTCTGTCGTCGGGAAAAGTGGTGAGACGATTCCGCAGGGCTCCACCGGTGGTGTCGTCTTGGCAGGTCGGCTCGGCTTCTCCCTCTTCGGCTTCTTAGGTCCTCTGGCGACGTCTGAGGAACCAGTCCCAAAAACCCTGCTTTTATGCAGCAAACCCCCATTCATACAGCCTAGCTGTCACTCAAACATGCTAAGTGGTGAGCGGGGTGGCTCACCACTTGGGCCAATCACACTAGAGTGCGACATGAGTTGGCAAGGCAACTCAGTCCAGGGTGCCTAAACCCTCTCCCACACCCCCTGTGGTACCCAGACAGAATGGCACCACTTTGGAGGGCTTCTGTGCAGAAGCCCGCCAAAAGTGGAACAAAGGCTCGACTCGGGTTCAGGGTTACTGAAGTGAACCTTGACGCCATTTTGGCGGCGAGTTCTGGCAAAAAATCCCAACCGGTGAATTTATATTAAATAAATAAACCGGCGGTATCTTTAACATTGCACCAAAAAGTGGTGCATCAAAAATGATGGGAAATCCCATTGGGAAATATCCCGGTGGAATATTTCCGTGGTATCCACTGCCACCAGCCAGAACTCGGCGAGGGGGACGGGACAGTACCCCCTCGGCAACAGACCCAGGGGCAATCTAATTGCCCTTACCAGTACTTCCACAGTAAGATGGTTTGTACTGGTTAAGTTCCTAAGTTAAGACTAGTAAAGCCAATGGTGACTTTACAGACCCAGGGAGACAGTAGTCAGTCCCAGGGTGTGGAGTCTATGTTTGGGGGTCCCTATGACACCCCTGTGTTACTGCACTGAAGGTGCTGTGTAACATACATTCAAAAACCAATGATGGCCTATGGGGAAAAAATACCCCCTAGCCCATAAGCACATAGCAAGTCACAGAAACACTCAAGTCATGTCCAAGAGTGAGGGTAAAAGAGTCTCACTCTTGGCAGGAGAAAAAAATAAACCCCAAAAATCCAGCAAAGCTGCTGGGGGACTCACTAGGTTAGGAAATTCAGCCTAAACAGAGAATTCTCCCTAACAGCGGTTGGTTCTGGGATGAGATGATGGGCGGCGCTTGCTCAGTCCCCACATCTCCCCAGTCGGGATGTGAATCCCTTGAGACCCATCTTTCTTTGGGAGGAGTTCCCCCATCTCTGAAGGAGAAGATCCTTTTCCCAGGATCCTCTGAGGATCCCTCTCCCTCAGATTGGAAGATCTGTACCTCCTCCACAAACTGGGTCTGTTTGGGTCCTTTGTTTCTCCTACCTCCTCTCTGCTCCTTGGGTGGCAGACTTTCAGGGGTAGGAGATTTTGTTTCCGGTTCCTGGGTTTTCAGGGGCTGTTTACAAGTGGGAAAGGAAGCTTCCTCCAAGGCTTTACACCCCCTTCCCCTTGTGCCTCCTCCATGGGAACCAGTGGGTTATCGGGGTGCTGCCCCCCTTCATTGTTCTGGAGCACCAGGCCCAGAGTTTGGGGCATTCTGCGCTGGCATGCTCATCTGAGGGTTCTGTTGAACCCTCAGCATGTGACCCAGATCCCGTGCCATATTTTGGACCTGGCGCTCTTACTGTGAAACCCGCTCAGGCTGATACGGGGTTCTGTTTTCTCCCCTGGGCTGATCCCGGGAAGGATAACTAACCCTTCTCTGGTAGTACCCCGGGTTGGGAAGATTTGGGTACCCCTCCACCCTTGGCCTCCCCTCTCCCGGATTAGGTTGTCTGGGCTCAGGGAATTGGGGAAAGAAGGATGGATGATTTTGGGGCTGGGAGTTGGGTGGATACCTGGGGAAAAAGTTCTGCCCAGGGTTTGGTGATTTTCTGCCCTCCTGTGGGAAGTTAGGAGGGAAGTTCCCTGGGTTGGGTGCCTGGTTGGATCCCCCGCTTGGGCTGGAGGAGTCCACACATACCCCAGGATGCGTCGGTTTCCCTTGTAGTGGGGACTTACATAGTCAGGGGAGCGAGGGACCTCATTTGTGGGACTAACTCCTTGACTCCCTGTCTGTGACTGGCCCGAGGGCCTTCTGGGCTGAGAATTATTCGGTGCAGGCAGGTTTTTAGGCCCCTCCATCTCCAAATCTAAAACGGGGGCAACCTTTACCTCTGCCACCTTGGCAGCAGCAGGGGTGCTGGTCGGTTTGGGACTTTTCTGGGCGTTGGTTTTATTTTCTATGGGCTTCTGCACCTCATAGATCCGGGTAGCCTGTTCAATGACCCAGTCAGTGACCTTTTCTCGTGAAAATCTCTGACTAGCTGGGTCATTAACTATTTGGGTAAAGCATGGAAAACGTATTTACAAACTCTTTGCTGTCCGTGCGCACCCTTCTGGTAGTCAGCGCAAAGGCACGCTTCAATTCCTACACAAATTCTTGTGGGGCCGGATCCTCCCCACATTGCAAATTGTAGGCTGCCTTGCGAGCCTCTTGGGGATTCCGGTGAACAGAAAAATGTTTCAAGATGGCCGCCCTATATGTGGACCATCTTGAATGGTTTTGGTCCTCCAGCCCTGCAAAGAAACTGGAGTATTCTGGGGAGAATGTCCATTTTACATACTGAATGCAACTACTGCTGTCCTTCAAATGGAAAGTCTCCATCATTTGCTTGTAAAGCTCCAAGTGTTCCCAAACAGAATACTTGGCGTTCTTGTGATAAGGGGTGATGACACTCCTTATTGCCTTAGTCTATTTTAAGGGGTCCTTAAGCAAGGCCCTTTTTGCCTTATTGGGCTTTTTGGTTCGGGTAACCCTGGTCCATTCATCCTCTGATTCAGAAGCACTGCTCCCAGAGGTGCCCGTCTGATCTTCCAGGTTTTCCCGGATTCTGCGAGCCTGGGAATGGCTGGCAGAATGTGGGGACCTGGTCTCCTGTGTCCTGTGACACTCAGAGGAATCTTCAGATCCCTCCTTGCTGCCAGGATTTGATGAGTACCGCCCCCACTGACCTATCTGTGCAGAGGTTTTCAGGATGCCCTTAGTGGGCCTACTCTCCTGGGGTTCCCCACTAAATTGCACTGTACTTAGGTGCCTATACCCGGATGCCCACCCATCCATTCCTGGGAGGTACTGGCCTATGAGCCCCATACTTTTGGCTGGATAGTAATCTGCCATACCCGTGGCCCTGGGCTCAAGTGCGCCATGGGAGTGGCAAAGTCCAAGGACAGAGAGATGAAGGCCTCTGGTACTAGGGCTCCTGAGGTTATGTTCAGGTGTTTCCCTTTCCCAGCGAACCTCATCTCTATCAGCCCCCGCTCTCTGTTGCCATGCAAGAGCCTGTGCTTGCAGTTCCTCAGTTAAGGCCTTACTAGACTATCAGTCTCTCCTGCATGGCTACCTGTTGCTGGAGCCTATCACTGTGCTGACAGAGAGCATCATTTTTTCTCTGTGCCTCCTGGTTGGTCCTGGAGTACTGGGCCAGTCTTTGCTGCAGGAGGGCTACCTCTCGAGTCCCATCCCTACTGGCCTGCTCCATTCTTGCCATAGCATCTTCCACCCTCATGGTGTGCTGTAACAATTTCTGATGCTCTTTTTGGAGGTCACTCAGTCCCTGGAGGGCCAAGTGATTTTCTTCGATTTTTTCTTTTAATCGGCAGACTTCCTGGCCTAAGGTGTCCCTTTCCTGACTAAGAGCCTGCATCTGTGCCGCCAGGTCGTCCCTCTGCCTTTGAAAGGCACCAGCTTTCTGGCGTTCTTCCTCAAATTCTGTCTGGGTATCGAGGTCTTTCAGAATCAATTTGTTGCTCTCTGCCTTCACTCTATCTAGATGACTTTGCAGGGTGGCTACCTGCTCTGTGCATGCCCTGTTGAAGTCTAGTTGTTGCTCCAGCTTTTTCTGGCTTTGCAGTAGGGAGTCCAAACCTTCTTGGTACTCCTTCTGCAAGGCCAGAAATCTGGTATCCTGGTCAGACTTTTCCTGTTGCAGGATACCCATATCCTCTTTTATTTTAATGATATACTGCCTACTATCATTTTCTGACTCCTGGCTCCTCTGCAGCCTCTGCTCGGAGGAGACCAGGTCAGATTGGGCCTTCTCGAATGTCATCAGTTGCCTATTTGCTAGATCTTGGCCTTCAGCACATTTGTCCTGTATGACTCCCATATATAAATATAAATATGCCGCTACCCTGGCAATCTTGTTGTGCTCATCCTTGGCCTTAGGGGCCATATATAGTTCACTCAGGGCCGCATGTAAGGGACCCTGATCTCTCCATATATCTGACCCAGTTACAGTGACCTGTTGCACGATTGCCTGCAACCACACATTCTGGTCCTGTTTCCCTCCATTCACCTCTCACAAATAGCTTATGTAAGAGGTGCTCTCTGGCTATTTTGATATCTACCAAGGTCGTCATTCTGGAAATTGATTTCCTTCCTGACTTACAGAAGATAGTATTTTATTTTGCAAAACAGACCGTCTCCTTAGAGCGTCCTTCTTTTGAGGGGTGATTTTGCAGTGTAACACAGCGTGGTGATCCAACAGGATTTATGTATCCTGTCAGTTAGCACACTGTATTAAGCTGCACAAGTGGTAGATCTAATCGAGACGTCCCGGCTCGAGCCCCCACTCTGTTAAGTGACTTCAATTCAGCACTCCAACTAAGTCAATGCCGAGTCTGGGATGCCCAAGGGAAGCCCTTAATTATATATTTTTATGACTTGGAATCCCCCTGACCTCACTGAGCCAAGAAGTAGGTTTGTTTTGCAAATTAAAAGAATTATTTGAAAAATTAAACAAGATATATATCACACTTTTATAAATAAATTAATATTTGATAGCACACTTATGAATATGACAGTGATCAACAATGGATAATATTACACTAGCACATTTTTTGAATTACTTAGGAGTTGGTATAGAGAGGATAAAGTAGCTGAGAATGCTTTTATGGTTTCAAGGAAATGCAATGATGGAAAAGAATGCAGCACAGAAATAAACGGAGATGGTTTCCACAAGAGATAATATGATCACTTTTTCTTTTGACAATTCACTCCCCCCCCTATGCAATATAAGGAGATTGTATTCCCGAAAATGGTGTGCTTTCCTTCAATCAAATGCAATACCAATTCAGTTCCCCCTAGCAAGCTCAGAGCAACAGGGATGATTTTAAAACACGGGCAAGAATACTTTAAATGGGATTTGCAAAGAAGTGAAAATATGCTAAAAATGACTTTAATTCCCTATAGGAGATTCAGGGTAGGTGACAGCTACTTTGAATGAGTTCAGGTCAACACTAGCAATGATTCATGAGGGATTATCAGGTTGAAAACGAATTTCAGCAATGCAAGCAAAAGACAGCGATTTTTTTAACGTGTTGTAAAACTGAGCCAAATTGCAATTCGCGGCACTTTTTCCAAGTGCGTCGAGCGCGATTACGGAAAAACTATAAGGAGTAGAAAGTCGAATATGAAATCTCGTTCCTGGCACGTATGGTTCAAAAGATACAGACGATTTTGTGGAGGTAGATTTCAGAAATGAAATGATTCAGAATGGCAATTGACACTTTCACAGGTTTGAATCACAGAATGGACACACAATTTCTTATGATGCAGTTCTGGACAGGTTAAAATGGTTTGAATTAGATTGTTTTAAGCGAAGAGATTTGGTTTGCCCAGTTCTGTAGGTACTCACACTATAAATTTGAAATAGGCCGTCAAGAACTGGTCAGGTTTGGGCTTCACTCGCCACGGACGGTCTCTGGTACCGGTTCTGCTCACAGCGATCTGGTCTGGGTCTCTGGTCTGCGGTTATGGATCTCTGGTTGTGGTCTCGGCACTGCACAGCGATCTGGTCTGGTCTGCGGTTCTGGCAACAGTTCTTGGCACAGGGTTCTAGCCAGAATCACATAGCTCGCCCCGGCTGTTGAATAGTTTGGTTAGGTTGCTGGATTCGGAGGCCTCTGGAAAGGATTCAGTTTGGGGACTAGGCCTTTCTGCTAAAAGATCTGGAATCTGGAGTCTGGTTTTCTAAGTTCTGGTCTCTGAATATTGTCTGGATTTGAAGTCGTCCGGCAAAGTGCTTCGCAAGAAAGTGGAAAGAGCAGTCCCTACCTGGGTTTCAGTGGGTCTTTTTATGTCTTTTGAAAGTGGGTGGGAAGGCTGACATCTATGCCCAACCCTCTGAGGATCCTATTTGGCTATAGCATTCTCTGTCGCCTGACTGGGGAACTAAATTGTGAGTCATCCGGCATCCTTTTTATGGCATACAGAAAGAACACTCCCCTTGTCACTTTAGACACAAATCTATTTTTGATCCAAATGCATTTTTGTCTATGTACAATTTCTCTAATATTATATGTCCAGTTAACATTTTCTGTAGCGCCAAACCATCCGATCCCCGTCTTTGTAAGATGTCGTGTCCACTTCTGACAGAGTTCTGCCCTTTTCATCCAGAACACAATCTCTAAACTTTTCCAGAATTTACACAAATGTGCGCAAGGAATATGGGCATCAGATGATGAAGTGTCAGATTTTTAACATACATACATACATTTGGAGTAATACCCTATTTTCCACTACTACCCCCCAGAACATACCACAGAGTCCTAACACCTCTCAAAATGTGCACAGAAAAATCACAGGAATCATGATATTATTGATATAATTTTGACAATTATGTACTATGAATTATCCATCTTTTTAAAAGTATGCTCTGGCCCAGAGGGGTGTGGTTTAGGTTCCAAAGCACACGGGGGAATTTCTGTCTGTCCCCCCCTACAGGCTCGGCTGGCTCACAGAGGCAGTGCCCCTCCCATTTTCTTCCGGCAGGAAGCCATTTACGACCCCCTGATTTAGCATTTGCCTGAGCCAAGGAACGTTCATTGCTCTGTTTCCTGCAGTCTCAGATACCCCTCCCCTAATTCAATCAGAGAGGTGTAATCTCCTTTTGGTGGGGGCAGGAGAAGACAGGCCAGGCCTGTGAATGCAGTTGCTGGGCAAGTTTCAACTCCTGTCGGGGGTAGTTGCCGGGCAGAATTCAATCTCTTTAAGCCAGGCTTCAGCCAAATGTCACTTTTGTTCCCATTTTTCTTCATTCAAATCAAACTTACAATTTTGACACATGCAGCTAGAACGCCGATTCTAATTTCAAAACTATTACATTTAAACAGTTGCAACCTATGTGACACTCCAAAGTAAATCACTCATTTATTTTAAACATTTTCGATTTTAGTGGCTTTAAGTCCAATTTCACTTAAGCTGCTCACATCCACAGCTCAGCCAGTTTTGTTATGAACATTATTTTAGGCTCTTCATCTTTCCAGATTTTGTATGCCCACAAGACTTCATCCTGCCAGATGTCTGCTGGTGTTCAGTAAGATTTTTGAATATCTTGCGATGTTTGAAATAGGCATTTTGAGCTTTCATTCAGAGAAACAAAGGTGATTTCAAAGCGCTTTTTGAGCTAACAGGCACTGCTGTTTTTCCTTTGGCACCACGTTTCACTCATGGCACTTCTGGCCCCTCACGCTCGCACTAGTGGGTGGCAGGTCAGGCAACCATTTTGGTGTGCGCAAAACTGCGCTGTTTTCCTGGATTCTGGCGCAAATGTGGGCTTTTCGGCCATCTTGGATTTTCTAAGCCCACGGCACCAAATGTTGTAGCATAATGATTCAAACGTGGGTCAAGACACCTGACAGGAGACCCTCCTTAAGCAAATAGGTTTCTAAGAACTGCCTGCCCGAAAGCCGCGTCTGATCTAGAGCCGGCATCTAAACAGTTGTGCTTGCAGAAAGCCGAAGGGGTGGCCCATGTGGCTTATGACTTGACGGGGGACATGCCGCTGGAATGCGATGGCCGTTGCCTTGACTCTGACTGCGTGGGCGTGCATGTTGGCTGACAGTGGCTTCTGCTGTGCCTCATATGCCTCTTTGATGGCCGAGACCATCCAACGGGCTATGGAGGCCTTGGAGGCCTGATACCCTGGTCTTGATCCGCTGAAGGTGACAAAAAGTGCGTCCGACTTGCAGAAGCCCTTGGTCCTGTCCAAGTACAATTTCAGGGCACCCCGGACAGCTAGGCAGTGCAGTGCCTCGTCTTTGGGCTCAGCAAAGAACGTAGGCAGCACTATTTCTTCATTCAGATGGAATGAGGACGGTACCTTAGGTAGGAATGCTGGGTGTGTCCACAGGACTACTTTGTCCCTGTGAAACGTAGTATAGGGCTCTGAGGCGACCAGCGCCTGGATTTTGCCGACACTGCGAGCCGAGGTGAGGCCCACTAGCAAGGCCGTCTTAATGGTGACCAGCCTGATGTCCGCAGATGCCATTGGTTCAAATGGTTTGTGAGCCAGGGCACCCAGAACTATGCTGAGGTCCCACACAGGGTGTGGCCTCTAGATGGGTGGGTAGAGTTTGGCAAGTCCAGTCAAATGTTTCTTGACAATCGGGTTGGAAGAGGAAAAGACCTCCTACTCCGAGTTTCTGTAGGCCCCAATGGCTGCCAAAAAAGTGCGGCAAGTGTCCACCTGCACGCCTGAATGGGCGAGGTGCGCCGAGAAGGAGAGCACGTCGTCCAAGGTACATGCAACAAGGTTGATATCCTTAGAGTCTTCCCAGTGGCTGAACCTGGTCCACTTGCTCTTATACTGGGCCCTGGTAGCTTTGCTCCTGGCACCCTGTATGATCTCTAGATTAGCCTGGGAAAGGTTGAGGTGGCCTAGCGTGACCAGCCCAGGAACCACACTGATGGCTAGTTTCTGTGGAGTGGGGTGGATGAGCCTGCCCCCTCCTGCAAGATATGCTGGTCCCAGCGGAAGGCGAATGGGTGGTCTCTCCGAGAGGCTGACCAGATCCTAGAACCATGGCCTGGCTGGCCACCACGGGGCTATTAGAATGATGCAGAGGTGGTGAGACTCCTTGATCTTGCATATCACTCTGTGTATAAGCGGTGTGGGTGGGAAGGCGTATGCTGTCATCCCGTCCCACCGAATCTGGAATGCACTGCCCAGGGAGCCCGGGCCCTGCCAGGAGGCGAACAGTTGGCACTTTCTGTTGTCCCAGGAGGCAAAGAGGTCCACTTTGGAGTGTCCCCATTTGTAGAAGATCTCCTGCAGTACTAGGTCATTCAACTGCCACTCTTAGGTGTCCGCTCCCAGTCTGCTGAGCCTTTCTGCCTCCAAGTGGGATTCCCCCGGCAGGTGGACTGCCGTTAGGTAGATGTTCTCTAGGGCTCATTCGCACATGCTGACAGTGAGTCTGCACAGTGGGGGGGATTTGGTACCTCCCTGCTTGTTGACATAAAACATGCTAGTCGAGTTGTCCGTCTGAATGAGGATTACCTTGCCCTCGATAACCGGAAGGAAGGCTTTGAGAGCCAGCCAGATGGCCGCAGTGGTTGTCCAGGGTGGCACCCCAACCCGAGAGAGGAGTCCGTGGTGATGGTGACCTGTGGGGTAGGTTGCTGGAAAGGCTTGCCCGTCCGCAGGTTGCAGTCCCTGGACCACCATGTGAGGTCCGGGCGAAGCGACGGAGGAATGTTGATCATCTCTGATTGGGAGCCTTGCTCCTGGTTCTAAGATTCTGCAAAGTGCAGCTTTATCCCCCTAATCCCGAGTCTCGTGTGGGGGACGGCCAAAAGGACTGCTGCCATGAGACCCAGTAGATGTTGGTACCACCATGCCGAGGTCACTTCTCTGCTGAGTAAGTGTGCTGTGGCCCTCTTGATGGCTGTGATCCTGTCCTCTGAGGGGAAAAACTTTCTCGGAGCACGTGTTCCAAATGAGTCTCTAGAAGGTCAGTCTCTGCGTAGGCTGCAGCTGCGACTTGAGGTTGAGTGAAAAACCCAGCTCGTGCAGTGTGTTCATAAGAGCATGGGAAGAGTGGTGCACCGCTTCCGGAGATGTCGCCCTGATGAGCCAGTCGTCGAGGTACAGGTAGATGTGGTGGCCCTGCGACCTGAGGAGGGACGCTACAGTGTTCATCATCCTGGGAAAATACCCTGGGGGATGAGCTGAAGCCGAAAGGAAGCACCTTGTATTGGAAATAGTAGCCCATGATCTTGAATCTTAGAAAAGAACGATGAGGCTGCCAGATCGGGACGTGAAAGTACGCGTCCTTCAGATCCAGGGAGCACATTCAGTCTCCCTTGCACAATGTCTCCGCTATCAAAGCTGGCATAACCATCTTGAGTTTTTTGTCGAGGTAGGGAGAGGTTGAGGGTGGAAAGGTCCAGCACAACTCTCAGGCCCGCCTGGTTATGTTTCTGAATGGTGAAAATCCTGGAGTAAAAGCCCAAGCCTCGCTGGGAGGCTGGGACTTCCTCCACTGCCTGGATCACGACGAGCGACCGGATCTCAGACAAAAGGGTTGCTGTCCCAACCTTTGGGAGCGGAGGTGAAGAGGGAGGAGAGGCTGGGATAGGGAGGCGGTACCCGTGGATAGTACAGAGAGGATCCAGGGGTCTGCTAAATTCTGGCACCAAAAATGTGCATGGAGAGCAAGCCTGCCCCCTACTGGAGACACGTGGACCCGAAGGGACGTGTCATGCCTTCTTTCCCTCCGAGGCTGTTGTGGAGGAGGGGGACTGGAAAAAGCCCTTACTCTCCCCCCCAAACCCCTTTTGTTGATTGCGCCGATGTCTGGTCGGCGAACGGTCAGGCTGCCTGGACCTCCGCTCTTGGAAGCCGAGGAACCCTCCGTATGTACGCCCCTTGTCAGAGCGCTGCTATGACTGGGTGTACGTCTTGGGCGTGGTCTTTGTAAGCATGGATAAAGACTTGGCTGTTTGTGAGCTGTTTTTCTTTTTGTCCATCTCCTCGTCGTGGTTGAGTGGTCACCCCTTTGGAACGGAAGGCCTAAGATGCGTTCATGCAGATGGCCATCCAGAGGTGTCAATGTGGGCCACAGTGGACTCCATGATGTCTTGTGCCACCATCTTGGCCTCTGCCAGTCCCGCCTTAAAACGTGATTGGCTCTGCGCCGGAAGCTCTGGGAGGAAATGAGCAATTTCCCGCCAGAGCCTCTGGTTAACGGCTGCCAGCATGGCATCCGCGTTGGCTTGACGAAGATGCAGGGACACGCTGGAATATAGCTTCTTCCCGTACGCCTCCAAGATCTTCTACTCCTTGCCTAACAGCGCCGCGGAGGAAGAGGCCGAGGACGACTGCGGCTTGGAGTAAAGTGATGCTGCAGTGATCACTGAAGAGTGCAGCTGAGGGTGGGCCGATAGCAAGAGTGTATCCCCCTCCATCTGCCTGTACTTGGCATCCAGGCGTTGATTGACTGGGTGGACCGAGTGGGGCTTGAGTCAGCCCTTTTTGACCAACGCGACCACGTCCTTCTGCTTCAGGATCCCCGTTCTTCCTGTGGGACGCAGTGCAAGGACTTCTGAGAGGACCCCCCTCTGCTGGTTGCTCAACTTCGGGTTGAGGAAGGCCCAAGTACTCTACCAGCCCTGCAAGACGTTTGTGGAAGGCCTTGGCTGACAACGGTGTGTCAGGGTCCTCCTCATCCGTGTCCACCTGAGGGTCCGGTTGGTCCAGCACCGGTGGAGTGGTGTTCAGACCGGAGCCATAGGCTGCAGCGGAGGCTGGTACAGAACCGCCTGCACGATCGGTTGGGGGGGCCCGAGCGGGCAGCTGCACAGGGGTGCCTGCCCGCCGGGGCCATTGGCAGGAGCATGTCCCTGATGGCGTCCCTGAGGGTGACCCCTATCCGAGGAGATTTCATGATCTCGAGGAACCTTTAAAAAAATCTGTCCTCAAAGGCCGGAGTGGATAGGCGATATTGACAGGGTAGCGGGCAGCTGCTGGAGCCACTGCGTGCCCTGCCCATACGGACGCAGCGGGAACCTGCCCTGTGCAAATGAAGGGTAGGCTGTAGGCCACATACTTGGCTGAAACCAGTCCCACCTAGACACACGTTCCTCCACCTGCTCCCTGCCTTTGTGTGGTATCGAACGGATGTCAGGAATGTCTGGCACAGCGGCCATTTTGTCAAGCTGCCTTACACGTGCCTGCGTCGTGTTGCTCGGCTCACTGGGCCATACTCGAGTGTGGATCATGGGGCCTACCCTGTTCTTCAGGCCTCAGCCTGGTAGGCACTTCACCCTCGGCGGATCTGCCGGTAGAAATGCATATAGGTGGCCCCTCAGATATGTTGCTAGGGCGTGACCCCTCGGATGAAGACTGCTAGGGCGTGACCCCTCGGATGAAGACCCGGTAAAAAAACCTTCTGGTCCCTCAGCACTGTCACCGTGAGGATCTACTGACCCCTCGGCCTGTCGGCCGGTAGCTGATGTAAACTCAGTACTCGTGCTGGTATGACGACCTGAGTGGTCCCTCCCACGCGGGCGAGTCCTTGGGAAGGAGTCTCCCTTGCGGGGTGCGCTGGAAAAGAGCGGCCCTACCTTGGGCTTGGATCAATGATAGACAAAGTCATTTAGGTCCTTTGGAGGCGATCTCTGTAAGTGCTCCCTTCACCTGGTTAGGCTGTTCTTCAGAGCAAGGAGAGCGCGTTGCACACGGTACAAGCTTGCCAGCCATGGTCTGGGCCAAGGCAACGTAGGCAGAGGGCGTGGGTGTCTTTGGAAAGAGCCCGTCGCAGGATGGATACCTGCTGAACCCTGTAGAAGTCGACATGCGCCAGGGAGGAGCCAAATCTTGGCTCTTTGACCAGCAATAGTTGTGTTAGACATCTGTCCTACTTACTCAGCTCGCCTGTTCCCCTGCACGATTTCCGGTCTGCTACCTTCCCAACTACCTCAGGGATACTTCCTCTGCGGAGCCTAGGGACACTGTACCATGTGTAATATATGTAATTATTAAGATTGTTATTATGCTGTATTGGTATACTTTTATTGTAATCTATCAGCCTGCATGTTCTTTTCTTGCAACCCTGTACAAATTGCGCCCTGATGCCCAAGGCCTGATGGTCTGCGCGTTATAAATAAACAAATACAAATACAAAATACAAATACAAAGGAAAAGACAAAAAAGACCAAAGAGAAGAAGCATCCGCACGTGGAATTACATGGCCGAAGACAAACCCAGGAGCGCTGGTGAATTCGGCCCATTCCCGTCAATGCAGAAAAGGGGACTGAGGTGCGGCCCCGCAGGGCGGAGTCAGGGCAGCGCATAAAGGGGAAGAAGTTTTTTTCTGGTGAGAAAGGTTCTGTCACCCGTCCCTTCGAAGGGACGCCCATGCAGTGTGAAGGAAAGGTGACGGGACGTACCAGTCTCATTGCTTCTCTGCGCAGAGGCAAGGACCCCACGCCACCTCATTTGTTGCGGTAGTGCATGGCCACTGTGTTGTTCATCAGAATCTGCAGTCTCTTGTGTTTCACAGAGGGGAGGAAAATGACCAAGGCCCGCCTGATCGACCTCAACTCCAGCAAGTTGATGTGTTACTGAGACTCCGTGGGAGACCATCGGCTGCTCGCTGGCAGGTCTGACAGGTTAGTGCCCCAGCCAGTCAAGAGATTAATCTGTGACCGTCACCTTGGGCCAAGCTTGACGAAACAACGCGCCTCTCAGCAAGGTGTCCTGCATGGCCTGCCACGCAGGATCTGGAACGCATGGCTCGAGACCTGAAGGAGGTCTGATATGTGTCCTTGGAACTGGGACCATTGCCAATGGAGAAGCCACTGAAGCGATCTGATGCGTAGCCTTGCCTCCGGCACCAGTAGGATGCAGGAGGCCATGACATGAGACCCAGAAGACGCAGAGAAGCAGAGGCTTGGATTTGTTATTGTGATTCGAGGACATTGACCATACGAAAGAGGTTGGCCACTTGATCCTCGGGTGGAAAAGCCCTACCCAGGTGAGTATCCAAGACTGCCACAATAAATCAGAGACTGGGATGGCAGAACCTGAAACTTTTTGAAGTTCAGGGAAATGCCCAAACCGTGCAAAAGAGTGCATGTGTGGAGCAAATGCTCTGACACCAGCTCTGATGAGCAAGCTCGGACAAGCCTGTCATCTAAGTAGAAAAGATATGGATGCCTTCGCTCCTGTGGCAAGCCGCTACCACTGCCCGAAGTTTGTTGAAAAGTTGGGGTACCGACGAAAGACCGAATAGCAGGACCTTGAACTGGTAATGCTGCTGGCCCCCTATGAACCTCAGGAACTTCCTGTGCTTTAGCTGGATGGGCACATGGAAGTAGGCATCCTGAAGATCCAGGCGAATCCAACCAGTCCTGCAGATCGAGAGCTTGCAGGATATAGGCTAGAGTAACAGTCTTGAACTTGGCCTTGCATAAGAAAAAGTTCAGCAGTTGGCGATCTAGAATTGGGCACAAGCCTCCGTCCTTCTTTGGCACTAGAAAATAGGTGGAGTACCACCCTCTTCCTGGTTATTGAGTGCAGAAGCTGATAGACATCCTCTAGGAGGATGGGACCTGGAGAAAAGGGAGTGGCCAGAGGATCGTGGTCCAGTGGGCGCAGGAGAAACAGGAGGCAAAAACCCAACAGAACGACCTGTAAGGCCCAAGTTTTGGACGTGGTCTCTGACCATTTCGGACGTGGTCTCCTACCATTCTGTGCTGTACAAGGAAATCCTCCCTTCCACCGGTGATGAAGCCTGTCTTTGACCTTTGGCACCCTGAGGAATAGAGGGGACAGCGGCCGCTGTAACACAGCCATGCTGGGTACCCCTTTCGCTACCTGTTGGGAAGCGCCTGCCCTGGCTCCTTTCTGGGGCAGCTTATCCACGGCCCCTCTGGGCAAAGGCAGGAATGGGGTGACAACCTGTGCCTGAGAAGAGGACTGCATGGAAGACTGCTGGACTGCAAGCCCTAAAGACTTAACAGTCGCCTTATACGACTGGACCTTCTGTAGGGCGTCAGCCTTGGCTTTAAAAAAGCATCTGCCTGTCAAAAAGCATGTCTAACAGCCTCATCTGAACATAGGCCACAAAACATGACATCCGTAGCCAAGAATGACACCTGGCCAAAGTGCTAGTGGCCACGCACCTGTGTATGCAGTCCACAGTGTCTGGCACAGATTGCAGCATCTATCATGCAGGCTCCTTGCCGTCCAAGACCAATGACAGAAACCCATCCCTCATCTCTTCCTCTGGGACGTACACCATCACATTGGCTAACGATGACCAGAGGCCAAAGGAGAATTTCACCATGGCCCAAGAAGTGTTCACAACCTGCAGTGCTAGATTGCTGGACAGGAACACCTTGCCCCACACATCATACCTCTTACTCTCCCGTGTACGGTGGAAGGGATGGAAAGGAAGAGGTCTTCAGGCTCACTGTCACAGCCTGAACCACTAGGCTTTCAGGTGAAGCATGGGCAGAAAGGAAAGCTGGGTCCGACTGACCGGGACGGTGCTTCCTCACCAGGACCCTGTCCACTCCTAAAACAGATGCAGGTTTTTTCCACACTTCTAATACCTGGGCCAGCACCACCACATTAAAGGGTAGGAGTGTTTTCTTCTTTGGGGCATCTTCCAGAATGTCACATAGTTCATACTGAAGTCTGGACCTGGATGGTGCAGAGAACTCCAGAGTATCGGCCACCTTAGCCATCAGGAGCTGGAAGGCGGTGTGAGGCTTACCTGTGATGGGAGCTGATAAGATGTTGAACTCAGGAGAAGTGTCTAGGTCGATGGATCTCTGCAGATACAGGCCCCGCCTGGCGGCAGGGTATGGCAGCGCTGAGAGACCTCATTCTCCTTCTGGACCAGGCCTCAGACCTTAGGCGTGCAGCAGTGGTCTTCTGAGGGTACCCTACTGACGTAGATGACGCAGTGGGGACCCGTCAGTAAAGATGCCTGCACCAGAGGCGCCGGGGTCAGAGCTACCGGTGCCTTGGTGAAGGTGTCCGGTATCTTCCGGCAGTAGCTCTCCCATTTCTCCTGCGTAGAGGACGGGGTTGGAAAAGGCACCTGTACCGGCCGCTTAGCGGAACCCTTAGAGCAATGGCTCTTTTTCTTTGAGGAGGAAGAAGATTGACAGTGAAAGATCCCACTCTGGGAGCATGATCTCTTCTGATGCTTCTTTTTCACCCTTTCCTTCCCCATGCCAGCATGCGCCTGATCTTCAAAGTGTCTAACCATTCCGTGCAAACTCAATCGAGACACTTTCCTTATCGCCTTGGGGACGAATGTGAAGATCTTCACTGCTTTCGGGTGCATGGGCTGACACAACCCTCAATCCTCGTGTCCTCGCCCAAGCAGTTTTAAGGGTGTAGAAGGAGTGGACTGACATACAGGTGGCATGATTGTTGCTAAATACTTATTTGTGAGAAAAATAAAAGAAAAACTGTACCTGGTCTTATTACTGAGAGGGATTTCCCGGCCTCAACTTAATACTAAGGATATGTCAGCATGTCCATAACCAAAGGTCCACCATCCTGTGTCAAAACCCATTTCCTTCTATTACACTTCTAACTAAACAGGATGGCTCCCTTCTTCAGTAGAGCGGACTACCATGCCAGTAGTCTGGAGGGACTATTTCCTGAGGGAATTTCTCCCTTCACAGGTTGCAATCCCTTTGTACCATACAAAGTTCCAGATCGAAAAGTCTCAGTTCACAAATAAAGCAAAGTTCCAACTCAAAACCTTGCTGCCAAGAGAACAACTCCCTTCCCATGGTCTTTCTTATAATGTTCAACTCCTGGGGGAATGTCTTCCTTCCCCAGGTCTTTCTCGGGGTTTGTCTCACAACCCACCTGGTTCACTACCCTGCAAGGTACTGCGACTATGAAGATGACTTGAGTTACTCAAGAGGGTGCAGACCCTACATCCATCAGGTTCTCTTCTCTTGATGCTGCAGACCTGGTTAACTATCCTGCCATGTACTGTGACTATGAAGATGACTTTGGAGGCAGTTAATTCTTAGGTGTGGGCCCCATACCCGTTCTTTTAGCCTTTTCTACCCTTAGGGGTTCCCACCAACTGTCCTGGCTACCTGGACCTCTCCAGGGTTCTTACATCTGGTAGAATGAGCACAGAAATCCTCAGGCACATCCTTATCAGCCATATTGTAGCATTCTGCAATGCAGAGAATGATCCACCTCAACAGGGTTCGTTTAATCATAGCCCTGCCAGCACATGCACCAACATGAACAAAAAAAGCTGGTCATCTTTCTTGACCTCACTTGTCTGAGAGAAGCAGAGCAGAGAGCCTGCCCCAGATCCAGCTGATGGAACCGTTTCTCTGCCTTCGAAGGATGGGGCGGATGAAATAATACAGGAAGATGGATCTTTTCAGAGGAATGGAAAATCAAGGCCACTTTTGGAAGAAAGGTGGGCCTTGACTCTCAATGTCACCTTCTCTTTGGAGAAAACCAAATAGGGAAGTTTAACAGAACACCTGGAGTTCACTCACCCATCTAGCGTAAGTGATGGCTACCAGGAAAATCAGCTCTAAGGTTGAGAAATCTATTAAAACAGGCATAAAGGGGCCCATAAACATTAAAACTAAATTAAAATCCCATGCTGGTACCACAAACTGGCGGGCAGGAAACTGGTTGCACAAACCCCACAAGAGCTGTAGGTCGAGGCCACTGACCCACTGCATGTCCTCAGCTTCCCTGGGAAATCCCTCACCTCCCTAAAACCCATAGGTTCAAGCCCAATAGGGACCTGGTCATGCCCTCCTCGTCATAGGTGTCATACATGCAGTGTCCACCGATAGACCCCTCTCTCCGTCTGGCCCAGGTCAGATCCCTTAGGCGTGCATAGTGGTAGCGAGAGGGAACCCTGCTGGTCGCAGCAGACATGGTGGTACCTTGCGGCGCCACAGCTGGTAGCACTTGCGCCACAGGCGCCGAGGCTGGAGCCGCAGGAGCCTTGGCGAAGATGTCCAACATCTTCAGATGGAAGTTCTCCCATTCCTCCAGCGTGGAGGACTGGGTAGGAAAAGGTACCAGAGCCGGATGCTCATGGGACTCCCAGAAGCAGTGGCTGTTCTTCTTCAAAGGGGTAGACTAATGTCTGTGCGAGGACTCACCCAGAGAGTGGGACCTCTTCCGATGCTGCTGCTTTATTTGGTCCTTTTCCTTGCGTGGAGCTGCTTGCTCCTCGGAGCGTCATTCCGCATCATGGGACCTCGACCGAGACCACAGAGCCTCATCCTTCGCCTTGTGCATGAAAGTGAAGATCTTTGCCGCCCTTTTGTTGGGATGCAAGTGCAACTTTCCAGGCAGGCAAAGAGATTTATGTTGCGCAAGACATTAGCAGGCAGACGTGTGCTGCAGTTCTCATTGGGCATAGCAGAATGCGCACATATTCAGTTATAGTTAGCTTTGACATTTATTAGAAGAACCGTATAGCAATACAGAAAGAGCAACAATGTATTCATGTTGTGGTTGAAGATAAGGTGATGTATTTTGTATTTAGCGATAGTTTAAATGTTATTATTTAAGAAATGTGCTAATAGGTAGCGGACATAGTTATGCCTGTGAGATGGAGTCCGAGAAGTGTTGAGGTAGATGCGAGGTACAGGGGCTAAGGTAGCAGGAGTTCCATCATGTTGGATTTCAGAACATATTATAGGATGCGTTTGTGCCAGAACGAGAAACAGGCCTAATGTGGAGTTGCGGCTCTGTCCAGTTGATCCAGAGACGAGTCCACCTCCCACCCCCCAGGGAGAAGTTATTCTGCCAAGGTCACGGGCAGCTGCTCTGGGCTGATAACAGCTAAATGAGAAGCAGAGGTGAAGCCAATACATTTATGTACAAGGGCAGGGAGCAGTCTGTGCCCATGCCATTGTATTATCCAAGCAGAGTTTACCTCGATATTCACTTTGATCAGGCTCCAAAAGAGGGATGCACATCACATGATGGTCAGGAATCTTCACTCATTAAAGCAATGTACCTGGTTGTCAATCAACTCCTGTGTTTCGTAGTGATGTAGTAGGTCACGTGTTTAAGGGAATGTGTTTTAGATAATGTGTGACCAATAGGGTAATGGACTAGGGGGACAATTAGAACTGTATATAGTTGTTAGCCAATGGAGAGTGGGGATCATGCTGTAATCATTATTATGCATAGTTCGGTTAAGTTGCGTTTTTCCACTTTAAAAGATTTAACTCATGTGGGTAGGGAGAGCTCTGTATTATTTCGGTTATACAGGACCGTTTGATACTTTTTGCATGTTATAAAACTTTGTTTTCCTTGCAAACGGTGCATTGCTTATTTGGCATATGTGGAATTGTTTTTTCAATCAATCCATCAAAACAGACTTTATTCGCCAGTAAAAAAGCCATCCAAGTTTATCAAACAATCATAAAATACACGAATATAAATACAATACAGGATAAAAAGTCAGAGGGCCTTACTACGAGTCTGGTGGCAACCCTGCGGTACTACCGGCAGGTTGCTTCCATACTTGTAATATTTTACCGACGCCCGACTTCCCGGTGCCACCAGGTTATTACAAGTCCGACGGCCCGGGAAGTGACGCGCCAATAAAATGCTTGACCCCATTCCGATAGAGTCCGATAGGACTCTATGGGAGTGGCGTCTCAGAAGCGCCGGAACCATTGTGAACAGTGCCAGCGCTTCCATTAAGAGTTTGCCTATCGTGGCCACTGCGCCCATCAGGTTCAGACCCGTCAGGCACAGCAGCCGCAGCAGGCAAATTCGTAGTTTGCCGGTCCAGAGACAAGGGTGCTGGTGAGCTTACCAGCACCCTTGTTTCTGGACAAACAAATTGTAATTAGGCCCAAAGTAATTTAAACAATAAAAATATAAAAGCAGATACTTTGGAAAAGAAAAAAGTAATAGGGAGAGTATACTCGCAGCCTTAATATCATTCTTTACTTCCCATCTAAAGAGTGAGTCAAGTGACAGTTGGCAGGTAGCAGTTAGCAGACGCAGTGTGGTACAGAACTCCCAGCAAGCCTGTTGGTTCAAGCGACTATCTTCCATCTAGCTGCCTGCTGTCCTGTCTGTATACCTGCCCTCCTACTCAAAATCTCTTTAACCCAGCTCCGAACTAATATAAACCTGGAATTGCTTCAACTGTAAGTAAGTTTACATAGACCATTGCCGTATAAAAACAACACCGAATGAACAGTGGGCTTGGGTGATCATTTCTTCCAAAGGAGCAGCAATAGCGTCAGAGAGACTGTAGGGCCCCTGCTCTTTCATCTCCGGAAAATCTGCATGTCAATTGACTTTTTTTTTTTTCTCCATACAAAACACTGTCCCTGGCGTGAGCAGGAGACAGAGGTGCGTTGCCCTTTGAGCTCGCACACGGTACCTTTACATAAATTATTTCCATTAATTTCAAACGGTAACAAGTTAATCCACAAAAGACACAAACACAGGGAGATACGCAGGCTGCTAGCCCGGTTCCCCGTGCCTACCACCGTGCTGACTGGGGTACTACACGGAGCATAGGAGTGGGTCGGACTTGCTAAGAAGAAACGGAAGCTGCAAGCCGCGCCAACGAACACTGCTTTCTCTGCGGTCACTGTCACTACTCCCCCTGCTGCTGATTGTGGGAGTTAGTGAGAGTGTGAGAGAGATAGATTGTGAGCGAATAAGCGATTAAGTCAGAAAGTGGAAACGCTACACCAAGTTACACCATACAGAAGGGGTTCTGTATTTGGAGAAATTAACGTTTTTTTTTTTTTGCCTTCAAAAGCTAGAGGTGAATAGCGTTCACCTTATATCTCCAGCAAAGAAAGGAGGAACTGGGGGGTGTGGTACCTCCAACACTACCAGCATCTGAGAAGAAAGTGAGTGGAAGGAGGGGGTCAGCACTGTGGGACTTGGTCCTTTGATCCTGCAGGTGAACGCGCGCCCCCCACATACTTCAACATTAAGGCTGTGACTGTGTACTACTACAACAGGAGACTGCGGGCTTTTGGCCTTTGATCCTGTTGGGTAGTTGGGTAACTGGTTATCACGAAAACCACCTAGTTGGTGTGTGCAACCAACTGTGCACAGATTGCACCTATGAATAGTGCATAGTGAAGCTTACTATACCAATCAAATTCAGACACAAACACTCTGAGTGGGAAAGTTTCAGTCAAAATCTCCACGACTAGGCGGCAAAGACCTCTACTAATGGCGACTGGAACAAGATTTGCAACCAGACTCAAAAGTACAACAGATACTACGGCTGAAATGAATTCCCTTGGATCTAATCACCCTGATGAAACTACAGTGGGTGATAATGTAACAATAAAAGGAGACATAGTACAATCAGTGAACATAATGGAGGACAACACTCAGAAAAGCAACAGTAACAATGAGAGGAATAAGGATACGCTCCATGCAAACAAGGAGCAAATAGTGCCTAAACAGCCCCCAAACTCCAAAAATAAGACTCAGATAGAAACAGGTGATCCGCAAATATCACAAAAGGAAAAAGCGATTGCGGCAAAAAAAAATTGGGAGCTGGCTTACACAAAGGCAAAGCTGCGCGAAGACATTGGACAAAGGAGTTTTCAGCAAAAAAATACCAGGCAAGCTCGCTTATCAATGGATATCACAGAAATTGAGGACTTGATGATGAATCAGGTAAAAAGAAATGAGGTGTTCAGTATGCAGAAAAATATAAAGGGAGAGGCGACATGGCTAGCTTCAACACCACGCATTTCCATGCCTGATGTGATGACAAAGGAGTATCACACTGCTAATACAGCATATAAGAGTGGACAACCAGGAGAGAGATCCCTGCCAACAGATCATATATCGAACAACAAGAGCTTCTGTCAATGTCAAGCAAAGGGATTGCTGACAAATACACCAGAATCAATACCCACAACCATGCTAGACTTACAAAACCTGCTGTTAGCCGTAACCTCACAGGCAATGACACCGTCCATGAAGCTACTAGAAAGTAACCGTGACGCACAAAAAGATCAAGCTACACTGCTGGCGCTGATCCACTCAAAGCAGATTTTTGTGGAATCCTTTTTAAACACGTTAAATAATCGCTTGAACCAAGAGGTTGAAACAAGTGCCCAATGGCAGTCCAGGCTATTTGAAATAGCAAGAAGAGAGCATGAAGAGAAGGCAACACTGACAGCAGGTATGATGGAATTCTTAGTAAAGGGGCAGCAGCCGCCTAAAGTAAGACAGCAAAATGAAATTGGACATAACAAATCCGTGCCACAGTAAAGTGGGCACACTCACTCTGGAAATGTGCAGGGGAGTACCGACATGTTAACAGTGGAATCTATACAACGAAGTGAGAAAGTGAGTGATACTAACCAGGCACTGACCTCCGTGCCTGAGAAGCCAATGGAATTTTTTTCCATATTTGGTAACAATAAGGATAGCACAAATATCCCACAAATAGTTCAGAAAAAAAATACCAAATCAACCAAGAAAAAGAAAACAAATGGGTCTAGAGCATTTTTACGGAATTTGACAACACCGAAAGCGAACAAAAACTTTCAAAAAGGAAAGAAAAAAAAAAGAGGCAATATCAAGTAAGGTAGTCTACCCACAAAAAACCAACATGACTGAAAATAGTCAAAGAGATATCAGTAAGAAGGTTGATGTGATGTCTGAATCAGATAACGACCAACTACGAAGAGAGGTACAGAGTCAAGTTGAACTGTTAAACCTGTCTACGTACTCCATCGAAGAGCAAGAGAATAACTGGGATCCGCAAATTTCTTTTACTGATCGGTCACTAATCCTTGTTGACTGTTATGAAGAAGGTTACACCATAGAGTCCAGCTATATTGATCTTAGCTGTGAAGACATTTCTGATTCAGAGCTGGAGACGTCTAAACTTAGTGTGGAATCAATTTCAGAAAATGAAGATTCAATGTCACAGTACTCAGAGAGGAGGCAAAGAAATAATGAATTAGAAAGTAGTGAAGAATTAGGTAACGGATCAAAACTGCGGCAACCTCCATTTATCAACCCTAAGGTTATTCTGCAAAATATTTCACTAAAAATCATCCAAGTGGAAAGTGAAAACTACCAACAAGAGCTGATCCTAAACAGAACAAATACTTTGAGATTGCTAAACGCAATTCCTCCACTTAGATGGGTCAATACAGGACATTTAAAAGTGGTGAAATTCATGGATGAAAACAAATCAGATGTGATCCGTATACACTTGCATAATACAGAAGACTGTGAAAAGATCATGAATGAAGCACACCTCTTTTTGAAATTGGGATTCTTATGTACGGTCGAAACAGCAAGCTTGAGGATGCCAACATGGGAACCGTACCAATACATGAAGAGTTCGATAAAACAGGAGAGAGGAAAAAATGATGGTGCCCATTTTCCGGGGAGCTACACAAAAAGCAGAATGATAACTTCAGCAGAAAGAGTGATTAATAGATACACAAGAGTAAATGTGAACAATACGCCATTTTGGAGAGAGGAAGAAACTTCACAAACAACGATGTCAGCAATGAGAAAAAAACAGTCATAACCATCAATTAAGAGACTCAAAACGACTCTGAATCTGTGTACTTGGAACACCAGAGGGTTTTCGCACCTCTTTCGCTTAAATACGGAGGATCTATGCAAATATACCTTTATATGTTTACAGGAAACATGGATTGATATTATGCCTTGTTGTGACGGGTATACAGTGATCATGAACCCGGCTATATCCCGTAAAAAAGGTCGTCCATCAGCTGGACTTTTAACTTTGATAAAAATGGAAGAAAACATCCGAGTGGTAGATTCTACAATCATCTCACCATGGATACAACTAACGATATTAGAATTTTGGACTGACAAGAAGAACCAAGAAAACATGATGAAAGTGCCGGTGCAAAGATTGGCAATATTCAATATTTATTGGAATCAGGCGGCAATTCAAATGGAAGATTTTATCGATACATTATTCTCCGCCATAGACAAAGTAATGACTGAGATGATCTTATGTGGAGACCTCAATATACATCTATTTGACCAAGAAGGGCTAAATATTGAGAAAACGCAACTCTCAGCGAGAGCAAAAATATGGAGCAAAGAAACAACAAGGCAACAGCTCCATTGCACTAATCAATTGAACTACAAGTTAAAAAATGCAACATGGTCGAATGGAAAAGTGTCAGCAACACTGGACTACATTTATATGTCACCAAACTTAATCTCCAAAGTGACAGCCCAAGATAATATAACCTCGGATCATAGTGACCATCACATTGTCAGTATAACATGGAAAGCACCATATTGTGAAAGCAATAGAATTCAACTACCTCCGATGGAAACAAATTCTGCAGCCACCCGCCTGCGCATCAATGAGAATCAAATGAAGCAATTAGTAAGTACCTACACCAACTCTAGGGTCATGGGAATGGAAAGGATAAATTACGTACATAAGAATCACAACCAAGTTTCTGTAAAGAAGTGCCACACACATGCTTATAATGCACAAGTAGTAAACAAAAAAAAAGAATTAAGGAAAGCAATCACAGAAATAAAAAGAAAGAAAGAGATTAATCCCTGGCTCGCAATCAGACAAGTAAAACAAAGATACAGAAATTGGATAAAGAATGCGAATGCTTTGCTCCTACAACAAGATGCAGAAGCAATCCTAGCGCTTTTGAAAGCAAATAATACGCGAGGATTGTGGAATCTATTGAACCCTCAAATGGATAGGCAACATAAACTTATCCAAGGGATCTCAGAATTTACATGGACTAACCACTTCAAGTCAATCTATAAGTCTACAGTGAGAAGGCATTCCATCAATAGGGAGCACAATTAAATGTCTGTGTGGACAAATGCTTGGACAGAGGAGGATATCCTGATAATCATTAAGAAGCTCAACTCCTAAAGGGCCCCCGGCCCAGATGGTCTAAGTAACATGCTCATAAAGAAACATCCAGAGGAGTGGGCAAAATTCTGCGTTCATCTATTCTCTGCGATTGAAAATGGGAAACAAATACCCGATACTTGGACAACTGCAATCTTGATACCAATTTATAAAGCAGGTGACAGGCAATTACCCACAAACTACAGACCAATCGCACTTTTGGATCCGATTGGGAAGATGTTTGCAATGCTCCTATTAAACAAACTTAATATATGGATCAAGGAAAATAACCAATTTGACATCAGGCAGACGGGATTTACAAAGAGTACGGGTACGCAGGTAAATCTCATGATCCTGAATTTACTGAAACATGAGGCATTGATCAACAACCATTCCACATATGCAGCATTTATAGACATGGCCTTTGATTTGGTAAATAGGAGAACATTGTGGAAAAAACCTATGAAGTGGAAGTGTCCTCTAACAATAGTGGAACCCATTAAGCAACTATATACGAATACCACCTTAAGAATCAGACTATCACAACAGGGTCAATTATCGGCTCCCATTGAAGCGGGAAATGGTCTGAAACAGGGCTGTCCTCTTGCAGCAACACTATTTAAGCTGTATACGATGGATCTGCCCGATCCACCTTCTTTTCAGAAGGCCAACCCACCAAAATTGAATAATCAGCAGATCAATCATGTGATGTATGCTGATGACATTGTCATCTTAGACAAAACAGAATTAGGGCTACAAAGAAGCCTTCTGGAGTTGGAAACGTATATGGTGGAAAATGGGTTAGAGATTAACACCGTCAAAACCAGAATCATGCCACTTGTTGCAAAAAAGGGTCAAAAACGAAAGCAACAGTCCTTTCAATTCTATATGAACGAACAAAAGTTGACATCGGTTACAGAAATCAAATATCTGGGTATTCTAGTGAATCAATCAGAAGTTGAGACTCCGTGGATCAAACATCTAAGAACAAAAACAGCGTCTCTGGCGAGACAAGGATTATTTATACACAGAAAATTCGGAAAATACTCCTTAAAACCAATCCTCATATTTTACCGACAAAAAGTAACTGCAATTTTGAGTTACGGGAGTGAGGCCATGATAAATTTCGACCAAGCAATATGGGATGTGTTAGAAGCCATGTTTTGGAGGAAAATACTTGGGTTATCAAGCACATTTCCAATTAAAAGAATCAGACATGAGATTGCGATACAATCACTAAGATCCATAGTCGAGTGGAAGAAGATCGATCTCTATAGAAAGATGATTAATGAGGACAAAATACCAGCATACAAATTGTTTGAACAGATTCCTAACACAGTAGCTAACACGGCATTGGAGAAATGGAAGAACGTCATGATTGATGTGATGGCGACCAATGGTATTACAACTGAGATGCTCGTGTACCGACCCCAATGCGCTAAACAAAGAATACAGCGAAATGATTGGATTTCCACCATAGCAGACAAAGCACGTTATCAAATGAACTTGAATTGCGAACTGGACAACCGCGCACTTAATGAATTACCGGCTTATTTGCAGCAATTTCCGGACAGAAAGATCAGGGATCAATTCATTAGATTCCGATTGAATCAATTACCAACTCGGGAACTTATGGCAAATAATCGGCTTATGATGAAGGAGGCAGCATTTTGTCGATTTTGCAAGAACAAACAGATGTCTGAAACTATTCATGATATCATTATGATTTGCCCTGCATTGACTGAAAAAAGAAACTGGTTTCGAGAGATGATATCGACTTCTGGAATTGAACTCGACAACCAGGACAGGTGGAATCTAATACTGTCAGGAAATAATAGGAACCTTACTACGGTCATAATTCAATTTTGGAACCATATTACTATGGTGGAAAGCATATAAATTGTCAACAGGAACTCATAGTAGTATTCAAAGTCACAAGGAAAATGAAACAAGATAGTTCGGAAACTGAACAATGAAAGAATGAGTTTTTTTTTTCTTTTCCGTTTCTTGCTTAATATTCGAATTTTCTTTTGCTTTTTTTTTATCATATTTGGTTCTTTTTCTTTTAAGGAATTGTATGAGTGTATAGATAAATGAAAAGTTTTGAATAAAACTATAACATGTTTAAAAAAAAAGTGAGTCATGGGAACAACTTTTTATAATATAAATCTTTCACTCATTGTGTCATTTGTATAGTGCCTTTCATCATAATTATGGTCCCAAAGCACTGTTGGTTGAATGGACTTGGAGGGACCGGAGTCCAAATTTGAGAGAATTGGGAGGTTCTATTATGCGTGTGTGCATTTCAGCCATTAAAGTTATGTGAGGGTGACCAAGACCCTGCTAGTCACCCATGTCTGAATGGGATGTGAATGGGCGCAGCAGAGGTAAACTATGAACTAAGCCGGGGTGGATTGTGTTTAAGGAAATGGAGAATTATGTGGGAAGCTACAGTTTGAATTCTTGTCGATAGAAGTAGCTTCATTCTTATAGGTGTTTTGCAATAGTATTTGTGTTATAGGCGAATGCAGGGTGTGTGGAATGAGGCCATGCCTTCTGCCAAGTTGCGAAGGAGCAGTGTGCGAGTGGAGAAAATGGGGTAGCAGTACAAACACTGTTTACATCCTGTGCTCCGTCTATGTACAAAGAGCAGTGCTACGGATCAAAGGAGAGCATGGCCTAAAATGCATAGAAAGAGGTAATGTGAACCAAATTAGGAAAACACCTAGATTTAAAAAGGGAGCTTTGTGAGGCTGTAGGTACCCGCACTGTGTACCCTGGTTTGCGGCACCAGTTCTACAGTGACCAGGCCCATGTCTGCAGGGGCCATATTTTCAGAAGGCCTGCCGATTCCTTAGAGTAGGGTGCTGCACGAAGAATTGTCGAGGGCCCCACATCAGAGGTGCTTGGGAGAACGCATAAACGTAAGTGCACCTTTGGGATAAAACAACAGGGGAAGGGAAGTGTGAATTTGAGTGTTGTGTGTGCGTGTGTGAAGAGAATAGGCCACGTGGCAATATATTGGTTTTTACAGTAGTGGCCAGAGGGATCTTCTCTGACGAGAGGAAAGAGAACTTCCTACTTAGTAAAATGGTGATAGTAGAGAAGAGAGGAAAAGGGATCCCCTCATACAAGAGGAAAGGCAGCACTGCAAGTAGAGTAGTGGTCCAGTATATAAAGGGCCAGGGATCCCTACGTCAGGCACAAGGGGGCGTAAGGAGGGGAAATTCCCTCGTCTCGAGGCAATGAGACAGAGGAAGGGTCTACACCATTGTGTAAATAAGTATGTTTTCTTTGGGACTGTGTTTTTGGTATATATTGTGGTTTAATGTGTATAGTGTATATAGAATTGTTGTGGTATGAGGGGTTGGTTTCCCAACTGTATGAATAAGGGTGTGCAGTGGAGAGCGTGAGTGGGAACGGGAAGGGACAAGAGGGGTAAGGTTTGGATTGAAGGAATATTGGGCAGGGACATTGAGACTGTGTGCAGCATTGGGAGGGTGGGGGCAGAACGGTGCTGCTGAATCGGTTATCCGAGAAATAAGTATTTTTGGTAAGGAGAGAAGTGGAAAGAGTTAGGAGTACCCCACTTGAGTGCATGTGCTCTGCGGTCCCACGGTATAAGAAATAGACTCTCAACTATCATTGTGTGTAGGTTGCGGTTAACAAAAGGTGGAATGTACAAGCGGTGGCCCAAAGAGGGCACGAATAACAAAGATGTGCTGGGGCATGTGCATACATATTTGGCAGCAGACTATAAAGGGAGAAAGTTGAAAAGTAGGCAGTGTATCCTCGATCATTGGATCCCACCCACATATGGGCGTTTCCTCTTGTAGCAGGTTACACCAACCCCCGGTACGTGCCCCAAAGCAGTACTAAGGCAGGTAGTTCCTGCTGCTAGCGCAAACGCCATAAGCAACTCAGTTGCTAATGCTACCCAAGATCCATTGCTTATGGAAGTAGAAAATAGGGCACAGAGAGAATTAGAAACAGCGCTCCACTGGACAGAGGCAGAGCTGGCGCGAGCATCACAGCAGCAGGGGGAGGCTCAGAAAGTGACGATAGGTGCAGACGAATGGAGAGCAGGTAATATCGTGTTTTGTAGAATCGATGGTAGAGTGATTAAGGACATGCAAATAGCTGCAACTGAAGATAGCTCCAGTTCTGGGGGGCATTTAGAGTGTCCATCACGTGCTGTCAGCATAGAATATGACTCGACTCGAATGACAGAGCTTGCAAAGGAGGAAGAGGAGTGTCAGAGGGGGAGGACGAGGAGGATGAGATACAACCAGTACCGACACTGAGGGTAGAATGCCTATGGGGGCCAAGGCTTAGGGCACAACCAATTTGAATGGCTGTAGCAAAAGGCAAGAGAGGGGGGGATAACTGTGCAGGCTAAACGGGAGAAACCATAGCTTCCATTACAACACAAGGGACATGGAAGGGCACAATACGTGCCCTGGCCGTATCTATGTTATCACTGCTTGCCCTGTTATTGCGAATCTGAAAATGTCGAATCTGAACACGGCAGTGTGCAGTGATTACACACTGCCCGCATTCCCCTCTACCCCACAACTCCTCCATTCTAGTCCTTCGTTCCCTCTGGCGGCTCCCTGCAAAGGATGTTTCCTATTCCTAAAGTGGGTAGGGACTTCCGTTACAGGGTCCTCTCACTTTTTTTTGTTTTGTTTTTACAAATCTTTATTTTCCTTCCAGTTTCTTTCTACGTCTGCGGGGGACACCCCTGATGCCCGCAAATCCCATTATACCGTACACAGTAAACGGGTAATTTGTCCCTTGCCACATATGGACAGAAACAATTTAATGAAGTCGTTACCATCTGTGATGAATTTGGCAATGTTCTCACTTCTTTCCGTGAGGTCTCCTCATATATGGCCTGGGGACAAGGCAGCCGTTACCTGATCCTAACCCTCGGGGGAGCTATATGAGGAAGGACCATATGGGGAGGTACACCTTGGGACAGTAATAGGGTATTGTTGGAGAAAACCACATACCCCTTTTTCCTTTATGGGATGTTTCCTCGGTCCTTGTTGCCTTAATGACATATTGCCACATTCCTCCCCATTAGGGATAGTACATTGACAACTGATATGAGGAAAAGTCAGGGAGTAGTGAGCATCACTTCCAAGGAGGCTCAATATCCCCTTCCTCAAAGCCTTACAGGAAATGGTCCCAAAACTAATGACACCAGAAAGAACAACAGAATAATGAAGATCACGAGGACCGGATGACCAACACAGTGGTCTAGTTGTTGGAAAATGATTAAAGAAGCTGGGAAGCTCAAATACGGGCCGGCTACAGCTGAGACACACGAGGGAGAAAGGAGAGCTGCAGAAACCGAACTGCAGCGCGGCCCATTACCATGCTAAGCACCACGCTGGGAAGAGACACACCGCAACAGGTAATGTGAAGGCGAATCCAGAACAGGAGAGAAGCCTGGGTGCAGGTGGTCCATTGTTGAGAGAGCAGCGGCAACCGAACACTGCGAAAGGAGACACAGCGAGAGTGCAAAGCCAATAAAGAAGTGAAAGTAGTGCTACAGAGAGCCACATTTGTGTAATGAAGTCCTGGCAGACAAGTATACTAGGCGAAATTAAGTATATGTGCAATAAAGTCCTGGCAAGAAAGTTTACCAGGCAAAGCTAAGTGTTTGTGTAACAAAGTCCTGGTAGGAAGATGCACCAGGAGAAGCATGAATTAAGCATTTGTGTAACAAGTCCCAGCAGGAGAGTTTACCAGGTGAAGACAAATATAGATAACAATTGTAAAGAACTTCAAGGAAGACCATGCCCTTAAAATTATGAACTGTTGAGAATGGGATAGGGAGTTTGCTGCACAGGTGACTTAGAATTTCGCTGCCAAAATATGCAGGGGGTGGGTAATAAAAATGGTAAGGGATGGTAGGGGTGGGAGCGCTAGGGGGCGGGGGGGTCTCCCACTGCATATATAGGCAAGGAAAGGCATTCAAAGATTTTAAAACATTTGATAAATTCATATTCGATGAATTCAACTCGATTAAATCAGATGGAACCTTGAGAATAAGCCCAGAACAAAAATGTCCTTAGGAAGAGACATCCACTTAGGATTTGCTAATATTAAAGAGGCAGTGAAAGCCTAGTGTGAGGGCCAGAATAGCATCACAGACACAGGACATACTTTTGTTTGGACATCTTGATACTGGACAGACTCATTAGTTTTTGGTGGAAGTATGGAGATTTCTCCTAGAATAGGTATAGTGAGGTATTTTCAAACCCCCATTTCTTTTAAATAAAAGTTTGTAACCACAAACATGTCTCCTGTGTGTCTGCATCTCATTCCTGGCTCCTCACACCTCACTCATGGCAAGGGCAGGTAAATGATATATGCGCTAGAAAAACAAACTGCAGGAATTACATTGGCAGTGGGGGGCAAGAAAGGTGTATTCCCTGCGCTGATGGGAAAACAAGCAGATGACATATGGAGAAAGGTGGGGTAGCCAGGGGTACAGATGAATACTGACAACCATTATGAAGCTCAGTTTAATGACTGTCGAATCAGAGTATGGAACGCGTTAAGGTCAGCATACCCAGACACACCAGATATTAATTTGATTATCAACCGTACTATTAAGTTAGATAAAGACCTTGCATTTCATATAAATCAAATACAAGAAGCGTGGAGGGTGCAGACCGGGGAGCCGTGGGACAAGAATATAGCGATATTTTATCAAATGCTACAGAATGGACTCCCCAAAGATGTACAAAAGGGTTTAGATAAGTTAGAAGAGATATAGGCAAACGGATGGTTTGAGATTCAGGTGATAATAGTGCAACATTGCAGGCGAAGATAAGGAAAAGGAAATAAGCGGCGCTGGCACAGAAGCAAAGTTAGTTCATAAGAAGCTAGCGAAGTTAATTATAGAAGAAAAAAAAACTTATCTCTGGGAATGTTCTTTCGACTGGGTATTTCTCTGAGGTATTTCTCATCTTTGATAATCTCCTTCCAGCGTCAGCTGCTTCTGGCGTTGTGTGTCGACTGGATGTCCCTCTGCAGCCTCCGTCTACTTCTGAGCATAACTCCACTGATAGTACTTATAGCACATACTGCACCTGTTACTTCAGTTCTAGCCCCCCCCCCCCCCCTCTCTTCAGAGCACAGACATTTGCGAGGTCAAAAAGACTGGATGTAAAAGAGATAAACTGAAAGTCTACTGAGGGGTAGGATGGGAGGGGCGATGAGGAATACATGGGAGGAACATCTAGTCGAAAGAACATTAACTTGGGTAAGTAATTTGTTCTTCGAATGGATTGTGTCCTCCCACATATTCCTCATCCTTCATGCACTCCCAAAGCACTATGTGTAGGAGGCGGAAGTAAGAATTGTATTTGTCATTAATGCTGTGAAGTACAGCCTTCCCGAATCCTGCTTCCTGCCCAGAGGCCATGAAGTAATGTTTCGAAAATGTATGTAGAGAGGACCAAGGGGCAGCAGCAGCACAAATGTCTTGCACTGGTACTCCTCTCCTCAAAACCGATGAAGTGGCAAATGCCCCAAGTAGACTGCGCCCGCAGGCCTAAACAAACGTCTTTACCCAATAAATTATAGCATTCTGCAAAGTATAATCCAGCAGGACAAGGATTGCTAGGTCACAGCCAGTCCTAGCGTGTGTCCAGTGTAACCAACAAACTACTGGTTGTCCTGCCTAAGGTTTACCATCCTAGAGATATCAAAACAAAGGCTCTCCTAGGGTCAAGGCAATGCAGTCTTTCCTCAGATGGATTAATGGAGGAAAAAAGTAAGGACAACACGTTTTTGAGCAAGATGGAACTCAGATGCTACCTTTGGAAGAAAAGTGGGACACACTCTCAAAACAACCCCTTCTTTGAAAAAACTGGAAAAAGGCGGTTTACAAGATAGAGGGTGAAAGTCACAGAATCTACGCGCCGATGTAATGGCTGTAAGGAAAACCGTTTCGTTTGGAGAGTCAACATGATTAGAGCACATGAATGTAGCGGCTCAAAAGGAGCACACATGAGGTACTGGAGTACTAGGTTCAAGTCCCAAACATATACAATAAAAAGGACTGGAGGAAACACATTAGTGAGCCTTTTTAAGAATTGAACTACGATAGGGATCTTGAAATAGGATCCCTGTTCTGGTCCATGCTTTAAAATGGATAGTGCCACCAGGTATCCTTTCACAATGCCAATCTAGAGCCCATGGTTGGCCAAATGAAGTAAAAAGGATAACACCATTGGTGTGTCACAAAGAAAAGGATCTACATTCTTATCTCTGCACCAGCTGCAAAAAGTATTCCAACCGCAGCAGTACAAAGACTTAGTTGCTGGTCTTCTAACCGGAAACAACACTTCCATTACGTCTTGTACGAGGTTCCAATCTTTAGATCTCAACCTCTCAGAAACCAGGAGCGAAGGTCGAGTCCTGATCTCTGGGTGAAAAATGCGAGCTCCCTCTTGCGAAAGTAGATCTTCTCATTGGGGCAGATGAATTGGAGGGCAGATGGACATGTCCAGAAATTCCAGGTACCACATCACCCTGGCCCAATCCGGAGCAAGGAAGATTATGGTCTTGTCGAACGTCCTCAACCTTCTGATGACGTGAGGAAAGATGGGGACGGGAGGAAATGCATACAGGAGTGGAAACTCCCAGTTCACTACAACCGGGTCCCCCCAGATCTCCTCTCGGAGGAAATTTCCTGGAGCAGAACAAGTCGCACTTCCTGTTGACTCTGGACACAAACAGATCCACTAGACGGGTACCCCAAACGGAGAAGACATCTTGAAGGACTTCCTGAGCTAGTTCCCACTCGTGGGAGACTGTGCTCTGCCTGCTCAGAGAGTCCACCAACATGTTCTCTTCTCGTGGCAAGGTGAACGGCCATGAGAGAGGCCCATTGAAGAGACCTCATTCTCAGGTGAGCCTCTGGCACCAGGAGAATGCAGGATGCCATGTAGTTGAGCAACCTCAAAAAAATCAAAGGCCAGAAGACACTGGGCATTCTGGAACTTGTCGACCACCTGGCAAATGTATTGAGTCCTCGCTCTCACCTCGGGTGGCAATGCTTTCCCTGAGGAAGCATCCAAGACCGCTCCAATGAATTGAAGCTTCTGAGAAGGTATCATGTGGGACTTCTTGAAATTGAGGGAGAAGCCCAGTCTGTGGAGAGCGCGGCAGGTGATGCAGAGTTATTTCAGGACCTGTTCAGTAGAATGGACCCTGATCAGCCAATCGTCTGGGTAGGGGTAGATGTGAGACTTGCCATCAACTTGGTAAAAACCCTCAGGGTGGAGGTGAGCCTGAATGGCAGAACTCGAAACTGATAGTGATAACTGCCAATGGCGAACCTTGACTACTTCCTGTGCTTGTGATGAATAGGCACATGAAAGCATGCTGGAGGTCCAATGATACCATCTAATCCTGGAGCTGAAGGGCCTGAAGGAACTGAGAAAGAGTAACCGTTTTGAACTTGTCCTTCCTGAGGAACTTGTTCAAGTATCTCAAGTGCAAAATGGGTCTCAATCCTCTGTCCTTTTTGGGGATCAAAAATTAAGGGAAGTACCATCCCTGGTTCCTCTCTGCTACAGGTACCGGCTCTATGGCACCTTTCTCCAGCAGGATGGAGACTTCCCGCAGAAAGAATGGATCTGAAGCACAGAGGAAGTGGCTCCCTGGAGGCTTTTTTTTTAAGAAAGGGAGGCAGTACGGAGCCTGCCCCCCCACAACAGTCCTGTGGACTAAGAACTCAGCGAGTCGGTTGTGGAAGTGTCTGATGGCAGAGAGACTGTCTGTTGGGCAGACTTTGCATCACAACCTCATTGCCCTCAAATACTTTCTCTGACCGCTTGCCCTTTCGAAGGATGCGTTATACCCTCCAACCTTGGGAAGTAATATGTCCTTGTTGCAGCTGCCGTACTGCCACACTAAGCGATCTAAAGCTGCTGCTTTAGATGTCTGAAGCTTCTCCAGACTCATCAGCCTTGCTACCAAAGAGATGAAACCCATCAAAGGGGATGTAATATAACCAAGACTTATCAGGCTCAAAGCCAGACTTCCTCAGCCAAGCGGACCTGCGCATCACTGTACTAGCTGCCATGGGCCAGCTGACACCGTCAGCGAATCTAGTCCAGATTGTAAAGACTCACATATGGCTTCTTTGCCATCATTAATAATGTTCTGGCACCCTTCTCCCCCCCACCCGTTCGGGGAGCTGTTCTGCAGCCATGGCTGTGACGTCCCAAAGAGTATTAAGTATCAATTCTGCGAGGGCACGAGTGGTGTTAATTGATTACAATAGCATGCTACTTGCAGAGAAGACTCGCTTAGCTAGAGTGTCAAATCTCTTATAGTCCCTGTGCGGAGATATTGTTGGATAGGTGGCAGCTCGGGATGTAGAAGTGGCCCCCTGTACAACCCATCTTTCGAGAGTGGGATGCTTGGATAGAAAATCCGCCTCTGCACTAGAAGTCTTATATTTTCTAGTGAGATTTTTGTTAACTGCTGGGTTTCGTGACCAGAGTTTCCCAATTCGCTATCACCTTTTTCTGTAAAGTAGATTGGAAAGGTAAAACGGGATCCTTCTGTGGACCCTTGCCCTTGTCCAAAATCCTGATGAAAAACTGCAGCATGCTGTTAGGAAAGATTTAGTTTTATATGTAATTTTCCCTCCAGTTGTGTAACCCCCCCAACTTTTTGCTGCATTTTAAAACACCTTAGTCTGACTTTGCCAGGGGAGCACAGCCTTCTGCTGCACTCCTCTGGGCTTTCGCTCACTTTTTATGGGGAAACTGACATGCCCTTAAGACAGTCAGTACTGGGAGACTTTGTTTCCCTTAGACCTTTTCCACTGTTGCAACATGTAACAAGTGTGCAATGTATCTTCCAATACAGCACACTTGGGTCTCAGTCATTTCTAGAGGCCCTATATACACCCAAAGGATTTTTTTAGGAGCAGTGCAGATATGTCATGGACAGGACTGGTGGCAGCTATCTTTTCGCATATTTCTTAACCCTTTCCAGCCAGGTAAACCGCGATTACAGTGTTTGGCACAAATAGGTGGCCTGGCTCCAAAATGGCCATGCCACGAGGTTCTTTGTCCTGTCCTTTGGTCTTCTTGCCCCTTCACCTTCCCCAGGTCGAGCCCGGGTCAGTCCTTATTTTATCATATATTTTACTGCGAACCGCAAAGCTTTCGCAGGCTTCTGCATGCCTTGTGTGTGTGTCTCCAGGATGTGGGTTTGTCCCCAATACACATCCTGGGTGCCAGAGAGTCTGGAGTGCCATGATGACTGGGACCACCGTGGTCCATGATTGGTCCACGTATGGAGTGTGTGTTTGTGAGCAGATCTCCCATTGGGTCCTCTTTGTTTTGGCGCGAAGGAGACTTTGGATAAGAGGAGGCTTCAAACACCCATACCATGTTGATCTCCGGAGTTCTCACTGAACGAAGGATAGGATCCAAGTATCCTGAAACTAAGAAGTCGAGTCGAGGAAACGCTGGTGACCCGTTGGAAGGTTTGGCGCCCTGAGCCCGCTGTCGTCCCGTGGGACCCCTCTGCATCTGGTCGTCCTAGAAGGTCTGCAAAGACGCTTCGACCCATTAGAATAGTGGGACCAACTATTCTTGGCACCTTCATCAACACCTGCAAGTAAGCCTTCTCGGAAGTGCCCCTGGGCCTACCAGTGGGCTGACCAGTTTACACAGGACTTTTGCTCTGTCTCCGCCGCCGTTTCGAGGAGGCCCTCAAAAATTGGTTAACTGCTAGCTCTGTGTCCGCGGCACCCTCACACCGAATTTCGAACACTTGGCATTCCCAGGTATGAAGTGAGACGAGTGCGCCAGGACCGGAGCCGATGCAGTTACCGTGTTGCCCCACCGTGGCAACGATCTTTGAAGGTGCGCTGCATTTGTACCCCTCTTGCCCCTGAAGCCTTCTGCAGTGAAACTGGCCTGATCCATCCATTAGGAGTGGAGAAATCGCCACTGTCCCATTTGGGAATTATCACTGTATCTTCAGAACTCAAAGCCGCAGAGCTGTCATATTGCTGCACTTGAACCTCCAACCGAAGTGGACTCGACTGGCGAAGTTTGGTCCGGAGTGCGCCTGGGGTCGGTGAGTAATCGCATCCCTAACCGCTGGCCCCTTGCGCCTCATCCATTTTTACACACAAGTGGCCCCTGGGGTTCCTCTCCTTTCCACTGCTAGTACGAACTAGTGCTGTGATTCTTTTACTGTGTGTTGAGTTACAAAGGCCTTGTAATAAATGTGTTTATATTTTTGATATATACACTCCTGCCTGGGAATAATTTGTAAGTGTCCTTGCTCTGTGTGCTCATTGAGGTCCTTCAATCACCCTCACCCCTCCTGAGACCTAGTCTTGACAGCAGACCATAGCTACCTTGATTGGTCTGGCTTGTCCAGAGGTTACCCTGTTCCAAGAAATTAAGCTGGCCTTCTGAACCTCTGCCCACCAGGTCAGAGTTCAGAAATCCGTCTTAACACAGGCCTTCTCCATTCCAGATATTCACTGACCTTATTCATGTGTGACCTATAAGAGGCCTCTGCATGCTCTGAGGGGCCTGAAGTCGCAGAATCCACCTCAGCAGAGGTATCCAGGCGACTTGCTTTCTTCAAGAAATCAAACAAGTGTTCCATTCTCGATTCTTCAGAAATTAGAGCCTCTGGGAAATTTGGGGTTCCATATTCAAGTTCAAATGGAGGAGTGCCCTGATCAGAGTACTCCTTATCCTCAAAGAGAGTTGACATGGACTTGGAAAAGTCTGTTTTAGGCAAAGGTTTGAAAATCTTCACAGGTTTGTTGAAAGCTTTGATGCCTAAGAACCCGACCCGTGACTCGACAGTCACAGAGGAATGAGGATTCAGGCCTCTCCTCGACTCGAGGCTTTGAATGCACTTGAGAGGTCGACGGCTTAGAGTCTGGGCTCGAGGGAGAACAAGCTGTAACTTTAGAAGACGCCTTTTCAGCCTTAGGAAGCGCAATGGGGCCATGGGACTGCTTCAGTTTTTCAGAAGGAAGCAGAGCCGCCTTCTAGAAGAATTTGAACATTTGGAGATGAAAAATCTCCAACTCGGCCTTAGAGGCTGACTTACCTGGACATGCTATCTTGCACTCGGGAGAGGAGTCAGAAAACGTTGAGCTTCTGGGACGTCTTTTCTTGGCCTTATGAGACAAAGACACTGAGTGATGGGACCCACTGCGAGATCTTTAACGCTTCTTGGAATGCTTCCTGGATGGAGAACTTCCCCTCAAACTTCTTTCATCAGAGGATTTCCTTTTAGAAGCAGTCGTTGATGGGGATTTCGGCTGGGGCCAGTAGTGAGTTTCCCAGTCCTGGGACAAGGACCCCCCTGCCACAGGGTATGGGAACCCATTACACTGGAGCAAGTGTACTAGGGAGTGAACATTTTTTCACTCCTGGGGTCAAACACCTATCCACCTATCCCCCAATAGGACAGCCCACAAAGATCCCTGGCATCCCCAGTCCTGTCAGTCACTGCTGACCCAGCAGAGGAACCACAGGTGGGTGCAAGGATAGGTAGTAAAACATTCACCTTCATCGGAGACACAGGAGCTACAACATCCTGTATTAAGGAAGGTCCTTTTCCCTTATCAGGAAAAGTCATTGACACGCAGGGGTTTCTGGGACAATAATGCTTTTTCCGTTTACAGAACCCTTACCCATCAAGGTAGGTACCCAAGAGGTGGTAGCCCTGTTATTATTTTCAAAATATCCCCCAGTGAACTTGGTAGATAGGGAACTCCTGATCAAGTTAAATATGACTATTGCATTTACTAAGGACGGTGTAGTGTGCTCGACCCCAGGAACATGTCATACTAGGGCTGCTGTGATAAAACAAGCACTTTATAGGATTGCACTCAGAGAGGGGTGCCAATACATCCAGATTTGTTCCTATATGGAATAACAGTGTTGGTGGGATGGGTGCCAGGAATGAAAGACAAAACGTGGAGAGTGCCAGTGGAATTTCTGTTTAGGACAGTAATCCCTCGAGAGCATGCTGCAGGTACCATCCTTAAACTAGATTTAGAGGCGGCACTAATCAAAAAGGATAAGGTGATATTGATAGGGACTGACAAAGAAGGAGTCAAGTGGCGCACAGCTTTGTGTATAGATCCTACACAACTGTTAAAGGCACTGCCTAAGAGTGTGATGATGTTGGTGTCTATAACAGGAAAAGCCGCTCCCCTTACAAAACATGTGTACACACAGACCAATATGTGGAATGGTGAAACAGCATAGGATGGTGTATCAGGGGTCCACCAAAGGCAAGTAATGACGAACACAAAAGTAATCCAAAAGGAGCACATACCAAGCAGGAAGTAACAGTTTATTACAGGCCCAGACACTGGTCGAAGAGCACAATTCAAACAGCACAGTGGAACAGAACTGAATGAAGGGCGCTGTCTCCTACGGGCAAGCTTTTTATCCATTTCTTACATAATTAGCATACGTGAATTGTAGCAGTCAGTAAAACCAGCTTACAAAGCTTATTGGTGGAACTATGTCAGTCCGTTATAGCTGAACAGACATTACTTAGTCCTGTTTGGAGTAGATCCTCCTTACCCACGCTGTCCAACTCCATCCTATGTGACATCACACAGCCCAAAAATAATGTTCATTACATTATGCAATTGTGCTGACCACTGGAAACTTTTTTTTTTAAAACTATTTATTCTCAGGTTCATGCAACTCACAATACAACAGAGTATGCCACCTCTTGATTCTAAGATGCATAACAGTACAAGTTCTACACATCAAAAATCAAAGGAATACATACAAATTGCACAACACTGGTGTTCCCCACAAACCTTCTAGGCCGAAGACTCTCATCCCGAGTGAACAGTTTCGCATTATCCTTAAGGCTAGTCAGCCAGGCGCACTATTATCAACTCTCGCTAGTCAGCTTGGCCCCCCTGTTCAAAATCCTTGACACCGAGTCTCACTCCCTTATTTAGCAGGAATACTCACACATCCTATTCCTGCTTCAGTGTCATCCCCATCAGCCTCCCTAGGTTGCAGAAAGGAGCGTACCGGTCCCATATGTCTCCAGGCCTAGAGCTTGCCGGTTGAATTCTGCAGTATTCATGCTCAATATCGCAGCACCAGGCAGCGTGTTGCTAGATAGACAGTAATTTCCTCCTTGCCTTTGAGCCCCCCGGCAACCAACCAAATATACAACATAAAATATCTCGAGGGACCTCTTGACAGATCATTTGCCCCGTTGTTTCCAGAACCTGCTGTCAAAAAGCAGGCACAGCAGGGCAACTCTACAGGATATGAATAAACTCTGCACTTCCGCATTTACACCTGGGGCACCGTCCATCACAGAAGCGATCACATTTCTGCTGAACTGCAGATGCAAGAGAGGCCCTATGAAGACTTTTCTATTGGACGAGCTTAAACTGGGAGTTAATCACGACCTTCTTGGATTAACTGCACATGTATTGCCACCTTGCATCCCCTAATTCCACACCAATATCTGGCACCCATTACGATCTACATACAGGCGCCCCCTTTGAGGCCAACTCCTGAGCCATCTGATAAATCATTGAGACTACCTTTGAGGCATTCCTTGCATCAATTGATGCTTCAAAAGGGGAAGCACCTGAGGTTCAGAGGGGAAAGATGGTGGATCATGCTCGGAACGCCTTACAAATCTCAAAATATTGAAACGCCAACCAGATGCACCACCAAGGATGGACCTGACCTGCTCCCAAGACACGAACTGTCCATCCACATAGAAATAGAACATATTATTCACCCCCATTTGAGACCACTCCTTTTTAATAGTTCCATCACACATCGGGGCCAAGCATTGAACATCCCAAAACCCAAGTTCCGGGTCAGAACATGGCCATACTCTGTAAATAAAAAATTGCATATTACTGTAAAGCCGCCAGATCCTCCGGGTTTGGCGTGCTCTATAAATCGATTAAACAAACAAATACAGTATAGAGACCTGCATTAGCGACACAACCTCTGCCATGCATGAACTGTGCACGTGGCAGGGTCAAAAGGACACTTACCATTATTTCCATAGGAATCAAAGAACTATGTAAAGAATACGGAAGGGCCGACCTCCTCTCAAGACTAATATGCAGGAAAAACTGAGTACCGGGCAACCAATACGTAGTGAACAAACATGAACTGCCAAGAAGTACAACTCCATGTCTGTTACATTCAGCCCCCTCGCTCCCAAGAACCCATGAGTGTCTCCCACCCAATTCTGGGCCTCTTAGAACTTCATATCAACTTAATTCAAAGTTATCTCAATTCTGCAAAAAACTTGGTGCCCGGCCACACTGGAAAATTGAGAAATATGTATAACAGTTTAGGAAGGATACTCTTTTTTACAATCACCACCTTTGCCATTAAAGAGAGGAAAAGTGACGGCCACCAATCTATTTTGCACAGAAGGGACTCCAGGTAGGCCCAATGGCTATCCTTAAGAAGCTGGTGACTACTTCTACTCGCCACTATCCCCAAATACTGCGACAACACTGGTTTCCCAGCAAAACCTCTCAGAACCCGGGGGCTGCCGAGTGGCCTCACTCAAAGGATACAGGATCGGCTTAGCCCAATTAACTCGCAAACCTGATATGTTCCCAAAGATCTCCACTTGCTGAGAAATAGGCGACAAGTTTTTTCCCGGGTCCTTGATATAAAAGAAGAACATCTGCGTAGAGGGAGATGAATTCCTGCGCACCCACCAACTCTAGCCCTCTGTGTCTATGGAACGCTCTCAGACACACTGCGCCAATGGTTCCAAAGCAATTGCGAAGATGAGTTGGGATAGCAGACACCCCTGTCGTGTCCCGCGTCCCGGCTGAAAGGCCTCATAGTGCACACCAAACAAGCCTATCTTTGCAGTTACACCTGAATACAGAAGTCTAACACACCGCTGGTAGTGCAGTAGGAAGCCAACCCTCTCCAATACGGCAAACAAGTAATCCCACGCAACTGAATCAAACGCTTTTCCATATCAAAAAACACCCCAACTGCTTGCAATGCCAACACAGCAAAACACGTACTCAGGTTAAGGGCAGTGGAGCGAACTGGGACGAGACCCGCCTGATCAAAATGTGCAATTTATTTATTTATTTATTGATTGTTTCCTTGTTAGGCACTTATACAATAAGAAAAAACTGTTTCAAAGTGCCCACAGGGCAGGACGGGAGCGAGGGTGGGAAATACATCACATTATATAAGAGCAGTGGGGGGAAAAGGGAGAGGAACAAACCTACTATGCCTTGATAGTATTCAGAACGTGTAAGTGCAGAAAGGAAGAGGGAGTAAGTGCTGGTGAGGCCGAGCTCGGGGGTGAGCCATAAACAAAGTGCTAGGAATGTTGGGTGCTAAAAGGCCTGTGCCGCGAAAGGTCTAAGTGCGAGCCTCCAGAGCAGAGGGTTTGAAGATGCAAAGTGCTGTGGATAGACAGGAGCTTGGAAGACTTGGTGTGGGAGGTCAAGGTCCTGAGGATGCATAAGGGCCAAGGACACTGATTCAGCAACTTTGAGATTCACAGGGGAGAGAAGGAGGGCAGGAGGAGGAAAAGAGGAAAGTCTTAAAGAGCTTCCGGAATTTTAGAAGATCCTGCTCAAGGCGCAGGGGGGGTGGGGGGGTATTCCAAAAGAGGGAGCCTGCAGAGGAAATTGAGCGACCCCCTGCACTCTGTTTAGCAAAATGCTTTACACACAAAGTGTTGGTGCCAGAGGAGCGAAGTGGTCTAGAAGGGGAGTATTTAGTGAGATAAAGTTGAAGACAGTGTGGTCCCTGGGCCCAGGCAGCCTTGTGGATGATGCAGAGGGATTTGAATTTAATCTGTGCAGCAGCCAGGACCCAGTGAAGACTTTTTAGTGCAGGAGAGATGCTGTCCCTGGGCTTAAGGCCAAGGATGTGTCTCGCTGTCCTATTCTGGATAAGCAGGTGGGATCACAGAGTGGACAAAGGAAGATTAAGGAGGAGTCCGTTATAGTAATCAAGCATAGAGAGAACCAGGGCTTGAGTTGCTTTGAGCCTCTGAGGGGAAGCGAGAAAAGGTAACATTTCTTTGAGAAGGAAGAGCTGATAGTTGGACTTCTTGGCAATGTCCTGAGTGTGGGGGAGGAAGGAGAGAGAGGAGTTGAAGATGACTCCAAGGTTTCTGGCTTCAGTTGAAGGCGCAGGGGGAGAGCTCAAGGAGGAATGAGAGAGTGAGGGGAAGAAGGAAGGAGCAATGGTCCAGATGGGAAGGATCTCAGTTTTACAGGCGTTGAGGCAGAGATCATTGGAGGCACACCAGGACTAGATGGCAGATAGGCAGTCAGGGATGATGGAGGGTGCAAGAGGGTCACCAGGGAGTCTGAAGAAGAGCAGTGTGTCGTTTGCGTAACACTGGAAGTTGGAGGCGTGGGATGAGTTGTGAGGCAGTGTAGAAAGGGTGAACAGGAAGGGGAGGAAACTATACGCCAACATTTTAGAAAATATTTTCGTGTCCATATTAATAAAAGATAACAGTCTATATGAAGCACATTCCACGGGATCCTTTTTAGGCTTCAAAATCAATATTATTCCCTCTCACATCATAGGAGGCAGGGACCCGGACTTCATCCCCTCTCGCCACCCCTGGAGCAAGTACTCTACCACATTGGGGTCAAATTATATTAAACAACTCAGCATCAAGTCCATCCGGGCCTTAGCCGTCGGGAGATCTCCGATCACCTCTTCAAGATATCGTCCTCTGTAATGGGGGGCCACCAGCACCTCCCTAGCCTGTGCATCCGGCTCCACTAACGCGTGGCCTCTAACACAAAGGGTCTCATGACATCCAGTTCCGCCCCGCTCCTAGCAGTATACAGACCTTCATAAAACTCTTGAAACTCTGCTAATATTAGGGCGGGTTCGGACACCAGTGTACCATCCTTACGCCTGATCGCAGGGATATCAGTGTGACTCTTCGGACCCCCAATCAATCGTGCCAAGTACCTACCTGGTCTCCACCACTCCCCATATCTTCACACCAGCTGAGGGGACACAAGTAAACAGACCTCTCGTTCGGCCTCTTCCCTAAAGCAGTCTAGAGTGGTACAGGCCGTCGTCAAGGACTCTGCCGAGTGCTGAGACTCTCCTCTAGACTGTAACTCTCAACTCTTCTTCCAAACTGTCCAGCCTCCTACATATCGCCTTGCGCACCCCACTCTCTTTGGAAATGCACCGCCCCCTCAGATGCACCTTAAACGCCTCCCACAGGACTCCTATGGTAGCCATCGACCCTGCGTTACACTCGAAAAAATAGGATGCTATACTCTCCAGCAACTCACTCCGATATACCACATCTAGCAATGCTGGGTTCTTAAACCGCCACCTGGGCCTTACCACCACCAGGTTCTAGATCTGAAATTACCACAAAATCAGAGAATTATCAGATAGCGTTCTTGGAAGCATAATGCAACTGTCGGTATTCCGCATGAGTTGTGGCCCCACCATTACATAATGTGCAAATGCATATCATGCACTGAGGAATAATAGAAAAGAGTCTCTAAGATCTGTGAGCAACGTTCACCAGAGATCCACGAACCGAAGGCCCTCCAATCCACCCAGTATCGCCCTAGCTGCTAATGACAGTGACTTCAAGCCCACTGTGGACCTATCCCGCTACACATTCAGAATTGTGTTGAAATCGCCAGCTATTATTAATTGGGCATGTGAAAATGCAAGACACTTGTCCCAGAGAGAGTTATAAAATCCAGGATCATCCACATTCGGGCCGTACACGATGATCAGGATAGGTGGACTCTGAGCAATCGTCCCTGACACAATGACATATCTCCCATCATGGCCTATAGCCTGCTGCAGAGGTCTGAACCTGAGCGACTTAAGCCATAATCTTCTGCATTTTTCCGTGGTTGTTGAGTCCCCTCACATTCCAACAAGAGAGTACATTCCCCACTCTGTGCCATCCAAGGCATCTCTAACCGCCCAAGTACCTATTTATGCATGCCATCCCAGCGGGCACCAAACATGCTTTTGTGTACTTCATACCGTTCCCAAGCTACGTGAACCAGATTTAAATAACCCAACCCCCACAACACCCCCCACTACCCACACATTTGCTCCCTCTCCCCTCCCTTTTCAGCTCTTCTCCCCTCACAGTGCACAATCCCTCCCCCACTCCCACCGCCCATTCCCCAAACAGTGAACCCGCTTGTACAACTCCCCCGTCGCCCCCAAAAATCTTCAACTCAGGGCGTCTACCTGGGGGCACCAGACTCTGCAAGTTCGCTGGACCCAGCACCTCAAGCATTCCAATAGAGGAGGCCCCAATGTAACAGAATATTTAGCAACTGGCCGATTCGTTACATAATCAGCCTTATAGAAGGACAACGCAAGTGCACCATATAGTGTCTCTCACACCTGCGCACTCCGCCATTGAAACCTTCAATGGAAAAAAAAAAGCACACTTCATCCCAGCTGTCAAAATGAAATCGCTGGTTGCGCAATCACTCTACATCAGCCTCTTCCACACCTGGCCCTCCGTCCTGCCTCCATACCCCCTGCTCGGTAGAGATTCCACAAAGGACATCACATCTGCAGGGTCAGTGAAGAGATTTATCTTATTGCCTTGAATGACTCGCAGTTTCGAGGTGTACAGCATTGCGTATTGCATCCCTTTCTCCCTCAGCATAAGTTTCGCAGCCAGAAATGAGAGACAGGCCAGATTACCGAGCTCCCTCACCCTACGTAGAATGGTGTCATAGTCTCGATAATTTAAAACTCTTGCAATTACCGAGCAGGGGTTCTGACCCGGCCTGGGTTTCTGCACCGATACACGATGGGCCCGCTCCATTAGAAATTGGCGAGAGAGCGGATGGTCGTCCAGGACTTCCTTGATGAACCACTCCATGTTGGGCACTGGCACGGACTCTGGTATTTCGGCCACTCATTGCTATGTCGGGATCTCGCCTCTAAATCTTCATTCTTGTCGCGGATGTCTTTCACCTCGCACTGTAGTCCTCAAATAGCATTAGTCACCTCACTGCTCGTATCTTCCAGGAACCCCACCCTATGCTCTGCCTTCCGGATACAACTGCTTTCCGTCTTGATTCTTTCTTGCATACGATCCATCTTGTACACCATACTGTCCAAGTTGGTGTTTACTGATGCAAAGCCACTTTTCATCTCCGCCAGTATGATGCGTAGGTCTGGCTCATGGTCCCTTCCGACACGGTCGGTGCCGGCGCAGCCGACAGAATCTCTTCTGCTGCAGCCACTCAGGGCAACGCCATTGTGCCTTTGCACAAGGCCAGCCCCTCTTTCTGCATAAATTGCAGGCAAAGCTGCTTCTTATTCCTTTTTGCCTTTCAAAAAGAAGGGGGAAGAAAATAAATCGCTCCTCGATACCAGTATCCGGTCCTGCCGCCTCTACATGGCCTGTTTAACTGGAATGCAGCACAGGGGAAATTTGCCAAGACTCCCAGACTGTTTGTAAACTTAGTCACCACTATCCTAAAAATTCACTGCCTGCCGTCAGTGCTGTCACACTCTCCCAAAGAGACAGCCAAATAAGCAAAATGAGGTCTTCTCACTGGTTTCTCTTCCACATGCTCCTGCAGGGTTCCCACACTACCTCCAGCACAGGGTTCTAAGCAGGGACCCCACAGCCACTATGCACACTAATCACATTTTAACTGCAATGCTCCATAGGGGGAGGGGTGCACAATCCACCATTCTGCAGCCTTACCAATGACCGATGTGCTCTTGTTGCCAGCACAACTCACAGACTGGCTGTCAACCCAGTCTCCTCTGACCCTAAAACTCCCTGCCTGCAGTAGGTTCTGCACACTTTCCCAAGGAGACAGCCAAACAAAAGCAAAATTAGGTCCTCTCACCAGTTCCTCTTCCAAATGCTCCTGCAGGGTTCCCAATATCACTTCCAGCTCAGAGTTCTAGGCAGGGGCCTCACAGTGCTGATGCACACTTAGGCAAACATTAGTGTGTTTAAGCTGAATTATTGTGTGCTATTCTGTGTGGACTCATTAAGGGCCAGTGACCACACTCACACTCTCCATATTCTAAGCATTGACTGCTCTCCATTGCTACCTTAAATGGGTTTTGGCTAAACTCTCAGACCTCCCTCTTCACCATAACTAGGGTGGCCTCTTTACATATGTCCACCAGGGCTGACTTTAGAAATCCACCATAATGTGTTTTAAAAACCACCTTGTTGTATACGGCGGTAAAATGTTCTGACACAGATAATGACTTTAGTTTACTTATTCCTCTGATTAAAGTAATGGCAATAAGGAATTAAACCGTATATGTAAGATCCTTCAGTGAAACATTGTGCATTGGTTAAAAAGGTGGACCCATAAGCCAACGTTGCACAATGTGTAGGTCTCTTCCCGGTGGTGGGTGAACCACTGATGGGTATATGTGCTTTACTCCTTCCATAAAAGCCTTGAGCACAAGAAAACTCCACCAAGAAAGCTTGTGATGAGATGATGTTTATGCTGACAATGCTGCTAAACGCATTTTAAGTGAATTGTAGACCATGCCTGCGGCTAGTAGATGTAGCAGATAAACTAGTATGTTAGTTGGTGAGCAATTAATGAGATTGACTTGCTCTTTAGTACACCAAATGACAAATCCTTTTCGATTTATTGAAGTAACAGTGCCTGGTATTAAGCTTGCATACCTCCTTAAGTATTTCCATACATTGAGTAAGCCATTGCAAATGCCCAACTTCTACGACCTCAGGGTCTAAGTTGCTAAATTGGCTGTCTAAGGTATGATCTGCTGCTGTGTTAACAGTTTGCACGATAGAGGTAGTTTTATTGGTGGACATTTGACATGTTCAGTAGGTCGGAGTACCACAAGTGTGATGACCAAATTGGTGATTTGAGAACCAGTGTCAGGTGTTCTTGGTGCAATTTGTACACATCCCTGTGCAATATTAGTGTTGGGGGAAAAGTAAATATCCCGGACCGACTTGTCCATAGCACAATGCCTAGAGACCACTGATGTGGGTACTGGAATGCACAGTTAGGGCATTTTGGGTTCCCTGCTGTTGCAAATTGGTCTACTGTTGGTTGGCCCCACTGAGCAAAAATCTGTTTGAGTGTAGTGTTAATTTTTCACTTGTGTTCCTGTATTATGACTTTGCGTAAACTGCCTGTGTGTTCCCCTTTATTGATTTAAAACATGGCTGTTGTGTTGATGAGAATGCTTTTTTCCTATGAACATCTTTTTAAAAGACCTTAGTGCCATTTTGACTGCAAGGCGCTCCAACACATTTATGTGATGTTTCACTTGTTATGCTGACCATCTCCCGTGTGTGGTGAGGTATTGAAAATACACTCCCATCGAGTCATGTTGCGCCTATTGTTATAGTTATTTGTATTGGTGTGCTGACACGAGGTTTTTTCTTGATTATGTTCACACTTTTTTGTCCACAATTTAGTGCTTTGACTGTTATTTTTTTTTTCCAGCACTAGATCGTCCCACTCGCCTGTTTCCGTAGACCGTTGTTGTACTAGCTACATCTGTATGGGGGCCATCTGAAGTTTTGCATGTGTAGCTATGAAGATGCACAATGCCATAGTGCAGAGGAGTTTCATAAAGTTTCTGACTATAATGTTATGACCGTCTACATAACCAGAAATCTGCGCTAGCACAGCTTGTACTCTTTCTTGTTAGGGGAAAACAAAGCATATCTTAGTATATAGTACTGCAGCTAGAAACTTCTTATTTTGGCTAGGATTTAAACTGGATTTCTTTTCGTTGATGGAGAATTCCAAATTGTGTACATTTATTTTCTCCTGTGTGTACTGCGTTCATTGTTTCATGTTCTTTCCCTTTATTAACCAGTCAACCAGCTAAGGTTAAACTGGAATTCATTTGCACCGCCACTACTGCATGCATCTTGGTGAATAAACGAGGTGCTGAAGCAATTCCAAAAAGAAGTACCCTTAACTAAAAAAGCCCTTTGTCTATTTTGAAAGTTATTTGTGATGATTGGTAACATAGAAATATGAAAGTATGCATCTTTCACATCTAGTGTTGCCATATAAGGAACCAGTTACTTACCTGTGACTATTGTTCTCCAGCATGGGCCTGCCATGGATTCACATGCTCATGAATATTCCCCGTCTGGCCGGGAATTCACTGTAAAAGAAAAAACGGTTTCACTTTCACTTACAAACTGTATTTCTCCTCTAAACCAATCACTGTACTCTGGGTCATACTGACCCCAGCCAATGACAGTCCTCTCCCTAAGTCCCTCCCCTGGCAACCATCTTCAGATTTGGTAAGCACATAAAGTGCCATTATGACCAAGAAAAGCTGCAGAAGGGTCGGAGGGAGGGTTCACATGTGAATCCATGCCAGAACTATTGTTCGTCAGATATGCTGGAGAACAATAGTTACAGGTAAGTAACTTGTTCCTTCTCCAGCATGGTGTCTGTCATGGATTCACATGCTCATGAATAAAGAATACATAGCAGTACAACATTACACAACCACAGGAGGTAGCAAAGGCTCAACAGAAGCAATTACTCTTACCTCTGGAACAGGCTCACCTCAAGCAAACAGGTTGAGTAGCACTGCTTGGGCGACTCTGGACTCCTCCCTGGAATCCCAGTGGACGCAGTTTAACTTCATGAAGGTGTGCGTGGACCTCCACTTAGCAGTCCTGCAGATGTCCAGCAGGGGCACACCAGACAGGAACGCCGTTGTCGCAGCAATCGCTCTGGTGGGGTGGGCCCTTGGACAGCCGAGCAGAGGACGGTTCGGCAACAGATGACAGTGCGTGATGCTGCCGGAGAGCCACCTTGAGATGGAAGTCTTGGACAAGGCCTTCCCATGGTTCACAAGACCAAAGTTCATGGACAGTTGAGAAGTCTTCCAAAAACTCTTTGTGCGTGCCACGTAGAACTTTGGAGCACGAGCAACGTCCAGCGAGTGCAAGGCCCTCTCAGCCGGTGACGAAGGCTTCGGAAAAAAGACAAGTAACACCAAAGGCTCATTGAGGTGTAATTCCGATGGAACATTCGGCATGAAGAAGGGTGACTGTTTGCAGGATAGGGCCTGGATCTCACCCACCCTCCTGGCAGAGGTGATGGCCACAGGGAAAGCCGTTTTCTATGACAGGAAATTGAGAGGGGCCTGATGCATAGGCTCGAAGGGGGCCCCCATGAGGGAACGCGTACAGAAACATACCTTCCCACGGGAAGGAGAACGCGTCCCCCATGCTCCCCAGCTGGTGGAATCTGCTGGCAAACTTCTGTCATTTGGAGTTCGCCGCCGTCGCAAACAGATTGATCTGGGGACTGCCCCACTTGATGAAGATGCGGTCCACCTAGTTCTGCTGAAGTTCCCACTCGTGGCAGGAGCGCAACTCCCTGCTGAGGGAGTCGGCGATGGTGTTCTCAACTCCCGCCAGGTGAAAGGGATGAGTAACATCTCTTGTCCAACGGCCCAGTGCCACTAGTCCTGTGCCTCTTTGGAGAGCGCCGGGGACCAAGTGCCCCCCATTGCTTCCTGATGTAGAACATTGTGGTGGTGTTGTCCGTGAAGATCCTCACCACTTTGCCCTTCTGAGACGGAAGCAATGACTTGAGAGTCCAGAACACTGCCTGCAACTCCAGGATATTGATGTGAAGATCCTTCTCCTCTGCCTCCCACAGGCCTCTGGCGTGCAGACGTCCGGTGTGGGCTCCCCAGCCTTCCAGGGAAGCATCCGTGGTGACCGTCTCCTGGTACGGGGGGCTTTGGAACCCTGTCACCCGGGTGACTGAGTGAACGCCCCACCACTGTCTCGCCCGATTGAACTCCTCGTCAAGCGGAATCTTGTCCACGAGGCTTCCAGACACCTGTATCCAGCCAGAATCCAGGAACTCCTGAAGAGGTTGCATCCATAACCTGCAGAGCCGGATAAGATGGATACATGCCGAGAAGCGACTTGATGGTCTGCACCGTGGTGGTCTTCAGTGACAACAGTCTTTGCACTTCCCTCAGAATGGCTGCTACGCTCTCCTCCAAAGGTGACGCTAGCCAGGAGACTCTATTCAGTCTGGCTCCTAGGAACAGCACGTTCGGCGATGGCGCCAAGCAGGACTTCGGATAATTGATGGAGAATTTCAGATCTGTCAGCAGCTGGACAGTCGTCTGTGGGTCTGACAGCCAACTCTCGCAAACTGGCCCGAATGAGGCAGACGTCCAGGTACGGGTACGGGTACACGTGTATCCCCGTAGACGCAGATGGGTCACCACCGGTGCCAAGCACTTCGTGAACACCCTGGGGGCTGACTTCATGCCGAAGAGAAGGGCCTTGAACTGGTAGTGTTGTTTCTGCACCACGAAGCCTAGGAACTTTTGGTACCTCTTGTGAATGGGGACGTGGAAGAAGGCGTCTTCCAGGTCCAGCGACGTCAAGAAGTCTCCTTCCAGTTGGCTGAGCACATGCTGCAACGTGACAATCCTGAATTTTTGGGACTTAGGTACTTATTGAGAAATCACAGGTTCAGAATGGGCATCCAGCCCCCGGTTTTATTTTTGACAAATAAATGTCTGGAGTAGACTTCAGAGCTCCTGTCAGCCGGCCTCCCACCAGGGTGTATGGGTGGGAGCCTGATGTGCTGGCCAATTCAGTCCTGCTTCGGCGCCTTGCCAAGAGGCCGACGTCAGCGCTGACCACCTCCGCTGTAGGCCTTGGAACGGCCTCTGTAGGCCCCCCGATTCGTGGACCTTGAGGCCTGGTGGTACGAGGAGAAACCTTTTGTCGATTTGCTTAACTTTTCTCCAGAGGAGCGAAAGGAAGAGCAGTGTTGCTGGAGCGTGCCCAGGGCATGGGCCGTCTCCGCCTTGATTGCCTGCAGGGATTCGTCAACAACCTTCCCAAAAAGTTTATCTCAGAACGGCATGTGCAGTACCCTCGCCTGAACCTACTGGCGAAAATGTGTGGCCTTCAGCCAGCCTTGACGACAAAGGCAGACACTGTTCCCCATCTGTCAGCGATGTCCAAAGTCACTGTGATGGCATGGTACGAAGCCACCTCTCCCTCCTGGAAGAGGGCTATGGCCTCCACCTTCTTTTTGTCGGGGAGGAACTCCAGTATCGGGCCCAGCTTGTACCACAGCTCCCTGACGTAACTGGCCACGATAACCAGTGCGTTGGCCACCTTGATGGTTGACGCTGCGGTGTAGATAACCTTCCTTCACATGGCGTCCAACTTCTTCCCCTCACTGTCCGGAGGGACTGAGGACGATGATGAAGGGTTCAATTACTTTTTCCTCGCAGTCGCCGACACCACCAAGTCCGGTGATGGTTGTGATTGTAGGCACTTGGTTGCAGACTCCAGCACCCGGTACTTTTTCTCCAGCCTATCCCGTTTGGCGAGGGCAGTGCAGGAGTTCTTCAAGAGGGCCATGCCCTCCTCCCACACGTCGTTCAGCATGGGTACTGCCTTGATGGTCTTCCTTTTTGCCTCTCGGGTCTGGTACCAGAAACCTTCCTTCTTGGTCTCCTCGGCCGTAAGCTGGAAAAGTTTGGAAGCTTTGGCGACCATGGAATGGAATGACCCTACCTCATCCGGTGGGGACGCTCTCGGCTGCGGTGATACAGCCGCTGTGACAAAAGGAGCATATCTCCTGTAGGCTTGTGCCCTATAGACAAAGCTAAAGGCAGGTTTGGCTGGCTGTGCAGCCAGGCCTAAGGATTTAGCAGTGATTTGGGACTCCTTAAATTTTTCTAAGGAATCTTTGTCTTTCTGGCCGAATAGAAGATCACCCTCCAAGGGCATGTCCAGAAGCTTGACTTGGACATTAGGCGAAAAACCATACATTTTTTAAATAGGCCCGTCTTCTTAGTGTTATGGCTGACACCATAGTTCGGCCCACACAGTCGGCAATGTCCAGGCCCGTTTGCAGCACGTGTCTGGCCACCTCTTTCCCACCCTCCACTAGCTGTAGGAAGCCCTTGTGCATTTCTCCTTCTGGGACATAATGTGCAGCTTTTTCAACTGCTGTCCATAGGCTAAAGGAGTACTTGGTAAAACTGCTTGCCACATTTGTAGCTTTCAAGGCCATACTGCCTGAAGTAAATGCTTTCTTTGCCAAGGCATCAGCTTTTTTTTTGCTTCCCTGTCGGGAGGCAGATTGGACGTGGAATATGCAGGTCTAGACGAGACCGTAGCAGCCTGCATAACAAGCCCCTCCGGTGAAGGGTGAGAGGAGAGGTATGAAGGGTCTCCTCTAGCCGGCCTGTATTTCACAGAAATGGTGGAGCTGACGGGAGGAATGGAACAAGGGTTTGCCCCATAATTGTTAAGGGATCGGCAATGGCAGGGTTTAAGGGAATATTGCGTTCTGAGGTGTCAATAAGGTCATAACCTTGTATAGACGCCACCGATGACTGCAATCCCAGGGTGTCAATAACCCTTCCTACTAAAGTCCTAAATTTAGAAGTATTATGAACATAGGGCTGGGATTGCTGGAATTCGAGGTCTGGAGAGATGTCCAGAACGCTGGCGTCATGGAGGCCTTGAGACCGCTGCAAAAGCTGATTTTGGTCGTCAAAACAATCGACCCCTCCTGAACCCAAGTAAATAGGGTCGACATCCCCTGGATCATCAGTGTCATTACCGCCGAAGATACCTGCCATAGTATCGAAAAAATTCAGACCAGGGTTGTGGGGTGAATGTTTTCCTTGACAACCGTTGGTGTATGTCGGTGTCGATCGGGATTGAGACCCTGTAACATCGACATCCTTGGATGCATGGGGTTGATCCGGCTTCCACTGAACCTCTTGCGTTGTCGAAAGATTTATTTGTGCCGACAGGGGCACTAGAGGGGTCGGATATGCAGAGCTCCGAAGCCTGCTGCGTTGGGGGGGGGCTTAACTGCGCCAACGCAGTAGGCAGCAGGCTTTTTGAACATGTCAAGCATGGAGGATTTGAAATCCTCCCACTCTTGGCGGGTGTTAGGCCCAGCCAACGGCTTACCTTTATCAGTTGACGAATCGGAGTCCCGGCAGTGATGCCTTGTCTCCTTTTCGGGATGAGGAAGAGTGGCTCCTTGAGTGGGACCGTTTCTTCTTCCGCTTATGTTCTTTTTTGGGGGTGTGCCCCTCAATTTCGGCCTCCAAAGACTGAATTGTCAACAGGGCCTCTGATTTAGAGGGCAGTCGAGCCAGAGCGAGTTTAGCAGCTCGATCGCATAGGGATTTGGGTTGCATTTTGGCGCACGACGGCCACCAGTCAGTCCTGTGACATGTGCAAAGGCACCAGAGACACAACTCGTGTGGGTCAGTGATGGACATCTTGGTGCCACAATCGGAATACTGCTTGAAACTCGATACCTGACGAAGAAGGTCGAATGAGATGAAGACTCGCCTATGTTCCCAAGCAGCATGTCCATTTTGTTTGTTTAGCACACTTGAGTCGTGGATTTTAGACTTTATCTTTGGGCTCTATTTTTAATTGTGCAGCATTTTGCACTCCAGGTGTAATCTCCACAGCACGGCTTGACACCTTCCCCACGGAACTCGATACAGACAGCAAGGAAACAGATGTTTCCTCAGGTAGAATTTGCTCCTCTGTTTCGCTCTCAAAACCGATGCTAGTTTCTTTGACGCAGAGTGCGTCCGTCGGAGCAGTGGATCACCTAAAGACTTCGCTATCTGCGCAGCGTACACAGCCCATCATTTTGTTTGACGTTCTTTTAATGTTTTGGGCCTAAAGAGCGGCCCATCGTCTCCTTATAATCCTTTGGTAGATCCCTATTACACACAAATTGTGGGCTTTTACAGAGAAATGTAGAGTTACAGAAAGGGCAAAACATAAAAGGTGTATTCGCCATGGGAGCTGAATGTAAACCAGGAGCTTGGTGAAGAAGTGAAGAAAATTGAAGCCTTCTCAGGGGGCCTGGTATGGGTAATTTATTTGCCCCACTGTCCGCAGTTAGCCTTGTGCCGTAGCAATGATGTCCTTTATCACAGAGTTCTTGTTCCATCTGCTTCTTTCGATGCAGTCAATGCGCCCTATTCAGTGTCAAAGCGGAACAATGTTTTCGGATTCGAGTGACTGCTATAGCCAATAACCTTTTAAGAAACTCTATCTTTAGTATCCAACCCGATGGCAGAAAAAACAAAACAACCTGAGGATGTCGTTGCATGAGGGACCATGTGTAGCTGTCCACAGAGTGTAGGGATACTGTAACAGCAACACCCATGTCAATGCCCCTTTTTCAAATTCGAAAACAGATCAGATGTAAAACTCACCAACAACCACTAAATGGCGAACAATGCAAAGCTGTACATCAACTGAACACTATTTCTGCATGTCATGTTGGACAGAGTAAATGTGTGAATGGGGTTTTCAGTTAAAGCACAGCGTTATTTACTGGGTGCAGCGTGTATTCCTTAAATATACTGTCATCATACCCAGTACATTTATTTGCGTTCAGGATGTCACTATATTCAAGGAAACATACAACGCCGATAAGTCCCTACGCCCTGCAGGCTGGCTGTAGCTAATAGAGTGCACCAAAAAGACCAGACCGGCAAACACTTGCACCAAAATGTCCTGATCTGGATTCACAAGGCTCAGAAATATATATTTAATCTCAATATTGCACTTAGGATATACTACTTCAGTTCGGTTTATATAGATATTTGCAATGCCAGTGATTATGGTTATTAAAGAGTTATCCAAAGTTACATAAAAAGTTCAACTAAAGTTCAGTTAAGTATGCAACTCAATCCAAGACACTAGGATAGGCCTAGGGAAGACCCATTAACCCAGGTTTCACCACCAAAGGTCAGGTCAAAGTGAGTAAGGGTCAGGACTTTATGCCCTTGTTACAGTATGGGAGATAGGGGGAGATAGAAACAGGCATGTAGACTGCGTCTCCCTCCCCTTACTCAGAGTTCTCTGGATACGACTTGTGGAGGTTGCAGACTTTGTTCCAGGCTTCTTCTTCTGTCTTTGCTCATACCGCGTGTGCCATCTAGACATTTAGACAGAAGAGATACTTTGTTTCACAGGATTTAGTTTTGGTGGGTCGCACCATTTAGGAATCAGCACCAGACAGCTTCCAGTTGAAGGCGCAAACAAAGACAAGCAAAGACATATGTGGGAGAGACAGCCACAGGACACCTGATGGACACGAAGAAGCAAGATCTAACTAAGGTCACCATGGCCAGGCGACGACATGCGATTGTACAGCGGCAAACATAGGAGCAGCCCCTACACAGCTTCCGTTGGAGTGAGACGGATGAAAATGCAGCAAAAGGTGACTTTTTGGCAGAAGCTGACAAACTGCCAAATTGCAAGGCCCTGTACGAATAGACGGTGGCCTCAGGGAGGGGTAGCCCAGAAGAGAGCTGTCCAGTCCACCAGTTGGTCCAGGGACACTTTTGAAGGCCCAGCAGGAACGGAATCTCTAGCAGGTGTCAAGACTCGTTCCCACCAGTCCAGGGTATGAGGTACCAGCAAAAGCCTTCTTGAGATCAAGACAGAGGAGCAGGGCTTTACCGGGTCAACACTGGGGTCGATGCTGGTCAGCTGCAGGGGTCACCATGAGGTCTTCAGCGGGCTTCTCGTCTTCGTAGAAGTCCTTTTCAAACGATGATCTGCTTAACAGTTGCAGGAGCCCTCTGCTTATCCAAGATTCAGGAAAGCCCACCAATGGTAAGGATCTGCACCATTCAAACAGCCAGTGGCTAAACAATCAAGGATAGCCAATGGTTGCCACATCTGCACAGCAACAGCCATCCAGGCAACAGATATGTGGATTGGGACTAGATGGTCACTGGCCCACACACAACATCCCTCAGTCTGCAAAAGCCTCGGCTTTCCCTGGTAAAGGTATTCACGTATAAGGCATTTCCTGACCTGAGAAGGCAGGTAGAAGGCCAAAGAAATAAAAATATGGCGAAAGAACAAGTGAAAAACCCTTGTGGCACGGCCATCTTATGGCGCTAGCCACATTTAGTAGCCATTAGTGGTAATTGCAAAAGTGAATAATACAAAATATCACATCTGCCCCTAGCTTATCTCAGTCATATTGTAAAAGTAACCAAAAAGCCATTATATAAAAGGAAATAATAATACTAAGTATCTTAACTGCACTTCACTAAGGTGAAGTTTGCAAATGTAGCAATACAAGAATTCATAAAGAGAGACAGTCTCTCAGTACTGACCGTCTTAGGGACTAGTCAGTCTCTCCATGAGAATGAGCAATACAGTCAAGGCAAGTAAAGCACAAGGCTTCCACTTACCTCCAAAAAGTCAGGACAGGGCTCAAAACGCGCAAAAGGAAAACGGTGCACCAAAGAAATCTATGGAGGGAAAGGTGCAAAAAAGAAAAGATTTCCTCACATCTGCTATGCACATTTGTTAATGTTCCCGAATTGTGATGCCCTCTGATGTTTTTCTTTGAAATTGGACTATCCATAATAATAATACTGAATCCAATATCATAAAATTATGACTGCTTCGATGTCATTAATTCTGAATAAACCTAGTTGAATTGAATACATTGTTGTAGGCAGTTTGAGTACCAAAACGAACAACCTGGTTGTGGGAAAAGGTCATGCAGAGATTTTTTAATTAGTGGAGATGAGAAGTGTAGGTGGGGGGCGAGATGGGTTTTGAAGAATGTGCATTTGGAAATGCTCGGTTTGAGGCATTACAGGCCCATACAGCAGCAGAAAGAATCAAGGCACTTGTGGTAAAGAGCTTCAGTGGGGGGTGCAGGGATTACTGAAGATTTTGAAACAGGAGGATGTATGTTTTTCATATTTCGAGTGTACCGAGTGGTGGAATAGGGGGGTTGGTTGGTGAATTTGGTGAAGGGTGTGCTTTTTGATTTTCTGGGTGGTGACGAAAACAAGCGTTGGCAAAAGGTGGGATGGGAGAACAGATTAGGATTATAATGCCAATTTCCTCTAAGGGATAGGCAATAAGGCTGAGAGGTGAGTGGGGGGCTGAAAGGGCAGGGTGTGGGCATATAAGGAAGGTTGGTACTAGCTGATGAAGTTTTGATTGGATTCGTAAAATACAAGGTAATTAAAGCAGTTTGCTGTGAAGTAAAAATATGTGACGAAAGCGTGGGCTAGCGTCCTTAGGAAAGTTAGGTTCTGGGGCTGTTTGAGTAAAGTGCATTAATAATTTGAAAGTAGGTGCATTTAACACAAAACAATTTTTAAAAAGCCATCTTTTACGGTTGTTGACATATGAACACTAATTTAAAGGGAAGGCTTCAAAACATACCGTCAAGTTGTTGATGCCTTCAGAAAACGCTCCAATTTGCCTCACTGTTCCCTCAGAATCTTCCATCTGAAATAAACAGTCACGCTTTTAAATTTTTTGGAAATTACATCTCATTTTAGACAGATACACAAGCAGGCCAAGATAGTACAATTAAGATGGAAAACACTTTTCACATTATTTATCAATACATCAAACACTAAAATCCAGTCTTGTGTCAACAAACTAATGACTTCCCTCTAGGTGATGTTCTTTCCGATAGAGAGCATTTCCATTAATTCCACTGAACAAGAACATAGGGTGGAGCTGGGATAACCTGCCTTATAACTAGGACGAAGTAAAAAGGTTCTTCAGAACCGCCTGACCAAATTCTGCATTGCGCCTGGGGATGGTGTCCAGTGAGTAGTGCCTAGAGAAGGCTGACTGAGTGGGCCATGTAGCCGCCTTGCTGATGACATCCCAAGAAACATGTCTCCGGAATGCGACAGCCGTGGCCTTGGCTCTGACCGCATGGGCATTAATCCCCCTCAGTAACAGATTTGCCTGTGGGCCTGTACGCCTCTGAGATAGCCTGAAGCATCCAATGGGCGATGGATGCCTTGGAGGTCTTAGAGCTGGACGAGGAGCCCCCTAAAGTCACAAACAATGCCTCAGACTTCCTGAATGATTTAGTCGGAGAGAGATAAAACTTGAGGTCCAAGGAATGCAGGGACCTCTCTGCCTCGGACTGCAGGCTCGGGAAGAACACCAGCAGGTAGATCTCTTGATTCTGATGAATTGGAGAGACCACCTTGGGCCAGAGGTTTGGGTGAGTGCGTAAAATGACCATGTCATTGTGAAACGTGGTGAAGGGCCAGCAGGAAGACAATGCCTGTAGCTCACTAACCCTTCATGCAGAGTTGTGGGACACTAACACTGTCTTTAATGTGACTAAGCAGATGTCGACAGAGGACATCGGTTCGAAAGGCTTGCGCTGCAAGAACCACATTGAGGTCCCAGACCGGGTGCAGCCTGTGTACTGGAGGAAAAAGCCTAGACAACCCCTTAAGATGGGCCTTAACCACCGGGTTGGCTGCCGAAAACACATGCTCACAGGAATTCTTGTAATCCCCAATGGCCACCAAATAAGTGCTGCGCAGTATCCACCTGAACAAGCCAGGGGTTCTGAAAAAGCTAGCACGCCATCCAGAGGATAGGTGACAGGGTCCAGCCCCTTGTCATGCGCCCAATGGCAGAACCTAGTCCATTTGCTCTTATACTGGGATCGTGTTGAGGGCCTCCAGGCCTGCTGAATGACATCCCAGCTGTTATCCAAAAATTGAGCATGCTGAAGCCTCAGCTTATCAGGAACCAGGCCACCAGGGCCAGTTAGGCCTGGTCTGGATGTTCCATCCCCCTGCCCTGCTGCGTCAGGAAGCCCCTGCTGGAGATCAGAAGATGGACGGGACCCTGGAAGCACAACTGCAGCAGATTCCAAAACCAGGGTCTCAAAGGCCAGTGGGGGGGCAATCAGGATGAGGCTGCAAACCACAGAGGCATGGAACCTGAAGAGGGTCTGTTGGAGCAGAGGAGTGGGCGGAACGCATAACACCTGCGGCTGTGCCAACAGATTTGGAAGCAAACTGGGGGCACTTGGAATTCAGAGGTGATGCAAACAGACCTAGGTCCGCGAATCCTCAATGCTGGAACAGGGCCAACAAGGAGTTGGCGTGCAACTCCCACTCGTAGTTGTTGAACCCCAGGTGGCTCCGTTGGACCGCCTCTGCATTGCTATCCCCTGGGAGGTGGACTGCTGAAATACAAACTCCCTCTGTCAGGGCCCATTTCCAGATTGATGCCGTCTCCATGCAGAGCAGGGGGCGTGGGGGAGAACAGATACCACCCTGCTTGTTCAGGTAAAACATCATTGTCGAATGGTCCGTCCTGATCAGAACAGACCTGTCCCTGATGAGGGGCAAAAATGCCTTGAGGGCCAGGCCCACTGCCCTGAGCAGATTGATATGCAGGAGGGCTTCCATCCTGGACCAAGCACAGTGAATCACGTAGCCCTCCAGAGTAGGACTCCAGACCAAAAGAGTAGACTGTCGTCATCACCTGGGTAGGGGCCAGTCAGGTCGAGGGGGCTCCCAACTGAAACAATGTCATCCATCATCCACCAGCGAAGATCAGGCTTTACGAGCAGTGAAATTGAGATCCTGTCTGACTGAGACCCCATTTCCTGATCACAATCGGCCCGCCAGGTAGAGATGGAGGGGCCTCATCTTGTGGCGAGCGTGCCGTACAGTAAGCACGCAGGAGGCCATTAGGCCCAGAAGGTGCTGTTACCACCAAGCCGAGGTGGTCGAGTTGGCCAGAAAGTGCCCCACCGCCTTGTGGAGGGACAGGAGCCTCTCGGGCAAAGGGAACACCCGCTGAATGGTAGTGTTCCAACACACCCTAGGAAGACCAGTTCCTGAGATGGGCACAACTGTGACTTTCTCTGGTTGAAGGAGAAGCCCAGCTGATGAAGGATATCCACCAATCTCTGGCAGAGTGCACCCCCCACCCCCCAGGTACCCCACCCTCAGCAGCCAGTCATCCAAATAAGGGTACAGATGGTGGCCCTCCAAGCAGAGAAGACCCGCCACCATTTTCATGAACTTCGTGACGATACGAGGGGCCGAGTTCAGACTGAAGGGCAGCACCTTGTACTGAAAGTGTTATGACATAATCTTGAACCGCAGAAACTTTTGATGCGGTTGGTAGATGGGTACATGCAGGAACGCATCCTTGAGGTGCAGGGAACACATCCAGTCTCCTGCACCCAGAGACATGGCTATGTGCGCAGGAGTAATCATCTTTAAGCGATCCAGCGGTAAAGACAGATTTAGAAATGACAGGTCCAGGACAACGCTCAGCACAGCCCGGTTGTTCTAGGGTACTGTAAAAACCCTGGAATAGCATCCGGAGCCCCTGTCTGAAAGAGGAACCGGTTCTATCACCTTCATCTTCAATAGCGAAAGGACCTCCTGTAAAAGAGCTGGGGACCCGATTTGACTAAGAGGATGCGAGGATGGGAGGGACCAAGGAAGAGGAAGACTGAAGCCCGTTAAGACCAAAGATATTATCCACAGGTTGCTGAAAAGAAGCTTCCAGGTGTCCTGGAACAGAGCCAAATGGCCCTTCCACAGGCGAGCTGTGTACCCCGATCTGGACGTCACAGCTTTTTGGCATCAGAGGTGGGGGGAGCAAAATAACCTGTGCAGTGTCCTTTGCTGCTTCCACCTCATGTCCCCGGGCGACCTGTCCGCAATCCGTGTACCGCAGCCCCGGAAACCCTTGAAGCCAGAGAAAGCGCAGGGCGTGAACTCGGTCTTGCCCTGCAACTGAGGAATGGATCTCTGTCCAGGTTTTGTCAGGATGCCCAAGGACTTGGCGTTTTAAGTGGAGGTTTTCTTCTTTGCAAACTTGTCATCGGTAGACGAATAAAAAATGTCCACACCCCTCAAATGGCAGATCCGGTTTCCGCTCCTGCACGCCAGATGAAAACTTAGTGACGTGCATCCACGCCGTCCTATCTAGACACCTAGGCACAGCCCTCTGCTGGCTCTGTTGATGTGGGAGACTGAAGACTCCAAGAGGTCCTGCTCAATGCCTGGGGCATCTGCCTTGTTTGTCCGAAGGGAGGTCGGACAGAAATGTCCTGAGCTACCGCCACAATTTCTAGTTAGCCGCAGCCAAGAGGGCGTCTGTGTTGGCTAGCCGCAGATGCAGTCCTGAGATAGAATAACAGTGCTTTCCCCAAGACTCAGGGACCTTGTCCTCCTTTGAAGGACAACTGGAAGTGGCTTCCATGAAGAAGACGACAAAGGCGATGGTTTAGAATACAAGGAGTCTGCAGCCACCACTGAAGAATGAGGCTGCGGTTGGGAGTCCAGGAGGATTGGTTGCCCAGTCTGTCAGCCTAAACCGGCTATCCAACTTCTTGTTCATCTGGACGTTGGCCCTAGGCTTCTCCCAGACATTTTTGCGCCACCTGCAGGACATCCTTCTGGAGAGGGATGCCAGGCCAGATAGTGGTGTGCTTACCCAAGACCTCTGCTAGCACTCGCGACTCCTGCGGGGCCTTCCTCGGGAAGGGGAACCCCCCCCCCCAAGAACTCTGTCATGTGCCTCTCTGTCATTTTGAAGCCTGGCACCACGCCCTGCATGGGAGGGCGCATAGGCCCTGAGCCACGAGAGGCCTTAGACACAGGAGGATACAGCTTGGGTCTTGCACCCAAAGCAGCAGCATCAACCTCAGATCACTTTGGTAGGCCGCTGAGCCAGCTGAGCCCTCGGCCAGCTGGTAGTTCTAACGCCCTGACTCACGACCTGAGCGGGAGCTCCGGTAGGCTGGAGGCCTTCGGCACCTGCGCCGTTAGCCGTGCTGGATCGAGCCGAGGACAGACTCTTTGAGGTGGTACTCAACGATCCCTTACCCATTGGGAGAACATACTTGATCGCCCTTCTGGGAAAGATTGGTAGGGCTCCTTCGCCTCTCAGCTTGGGAGCCGGTGGCCCGGAAGGCCTCAGGTCGGTACCTGGAGCGCCCAGTAGGGCCTGAGTGCCCCTCCGCTTTGGAATCGGTAGCCTTAAAGGCTTTGGGCCGGCCCGAACCCGAATACGAGGAACCCCGAGGAAGGAGTTGCTGCGCTGTGGAGCCGCGGTGCACAGAGTGCCTACTTTGTCTTGACGAGAGGTCCTGGAGACGAAGTCCTTAAGGTGTGGCGGAGAAGTGTGAAAAAATCTCTCTCCACCATGACAACTGATTCTTGAAATGCCCTGTGACCGAGATCGGAACAAGCCGAACATGCGTCCCAGCGGTGATCAAGCCCCAAGCACTCAAGGCAAAGTGCGTGGGGGTCAGAGGCTGGGAAACTAGCAGTTGCATGAGTCACATCTTGTGAATCATTCCCCAGCCAACGAGACACACAAGGGAAGTTAAAGAAGTTTGAAAAAACAAACCGGGGAGCAAGCGAAAAGCTTAAAAGTATCAGCGCTGGCTGCCAGGACCGACACCGTCCGTGACGAAAAAGGGACTGAGGTGAGGTGCTAATCAAAGTTACTCACTGTTCTGTCTAGAGTACTCATAGTTCATAGTCCCCTTTCCTCCATACGTCCCAACCGCCTTCCCCGTCCGATGTGTTAAAAGGGGACTGATGTAAAGCATAAAAGGGGAACCTCAATTTTTCGCTGCCAAAAGATCCGGTACCGTCCTCCTGTTGGGGAACGCACACACGGATGCAGGAAAGGAACGGGACGTATGAACATCTCTGGATATGGGGCTCTTCTTTTTAGAAGAATGCCCGTGGCAGGATCCGCTTGGGAGCAGGATCTCTTGCGGTGGTGATTATTGTCCTTGTTTTCCTTGCAGAGGGCAATTTCTCCTTGGATCGTCGTACCCCACTGCGCAACTTCAAACAAGACTACACCCTTCATCTTGTGAACGTAGGTGAAGATCTTTGCCACAAGGTCCCACAGGGCTTCTTCGGATACATGGCCTGGCAGGACCCACAGTCCTGGGTGTCGTCCTCCTCGCCCAAGCAATAAAAGCCAATCTGGTGTGGACCCCTATGCCAACATCTGCCGGTTGCAATCTGAACATGGTGTAAAACACAAGACCTTCGAAGGGTTGGACATAGCATTGAGGACATTGAAAATCCTTTTCCTGAAGCAAACCGAGTGCATGGAAACTGTGAGAAACCTGAGGGTATTCTCACTCCTGAACCCCTTGAATCCTCTACGCAGGTAACCAGGGAAAGGCTGTCACTATTGGATCCCGACCCTGGGGGTGGAAATGTGAGGGAGGATCCCCTGGGTGGAGGGTCCTTGGGGAGTGGGGTAACCTTGGGCGAGACATGGTATCTCTGTTTTTCTTGTGACAGTCAACCTAAACATCCCCCTACTTTTATAGCATAACATAAACCAGGTTCCCACATTTTTCAAAACACAAAACCTGTCAGTACTGAGATGAAGAAGAGGCAACTGAGAGGGATGAAGATTACCTCTTTTCACCACTTTGATACTGATACAAAAAAGATGCATGCAAGGAACTGTGAGGGTAAGACACAACCCTCTAATAATGGTCAGGCCGGGTCAATTAGATTTTCTCACCTGCAGCCTGTCAAGGGGCTGCAAGTGTATAAAGGGAGACTAGGTGAGGAGGAGCAAAGGCAACAGGGAGACCCGACTGCAAAGGAGCAGCAGGAGACCCATATGATGAGGCAGTTGTAGTGGTCCAGGAGGAAGAACCAAAACACCAGCAAAAGACCCAGAGGACTTGTGGGACCCAAGGTAAATGGGTGATGTAATTTCCCCAAGCCAGGGACCCTCCAAAGCTCGGCACATGCAGCAGGAGCTGCTGGGCAGTGAGGAACCGCGAGGATGCAGTCTGCGTCTGACAACAAGCATCCGAGGTGCCGCGTGAAGGAGAAACGATGCAGCGAACGAAACTTGCACCTGTGGGTTTCCCGGCTTCTGGAGCTGAAGGGAAGCCGTGGGAACCATTGGACAAACATAAAAGGAGACTTGTGAGTGTCGTAGGGATGCTCTAGGGTTGGAAAGCTGCTAAAGGACCTTCAGTGTGTAATGGTCCATGAACTTTAACAATTGAGCGCATATTGAATACCGAACGATATGAAACTTTAACTTTGAAAGAAAACTAATATCTTGAGTGCTAAACTATATGAAAACTTAACATTGAAGCAAACTACCATATTGAAAATCAAATTCACTCATAATTTGACTTTAAAGCAAACAAATGTATGGTACAAACTGAATACAATTAAGCAACATAAACCACTTGTGAACTCTGAACTGAAATTCAACTATAACAAATCTATGTTGCACAACAAGTTACATTTAACCAGAAAATTGAATATATTAAAGGCTGAAAGAAGCCAAAATAATGAACTTTAATGACTGAGTGCAGTGTGGGAACGTTACAACTTGATAAGGGGTGTGTGATACATGGTGGCAAAGCCACGAGACAACCAAGGAGAATCCAGAAGAATATAAGAGTACACCCTAGAGCCAAGAGGTCAATAAAAGGAGTCAAGTGAAGGTGACTTGGCACACAGGAGCCAGTGCGCCAAGAAACTTGTGAGTGGACTAAGGAACCCGGGGATCCTGGTTGCGCTACCTGGCATGGGTGGACCGTGTGGTCTGATAACTGCGCTTAGACCAGAGAGCCCTGAATGGTGAAAAACTGAGGAACACCATAAAGAAAGCCCAACAAACACTGCAACACTTTGAAAAGACTGAGGAAAGTGAAGTCTTGGGTAAGGGAACCCTGAGGCTTAAGGTATTACACTTGTTATCTTGGGAACGAAGTCCTGAGACCCTTTTTGTTTGGATTTTGCAAATTAAAGTTTGGGGAAGGGAAACCCCAAGGATTGGCTTTGAACTATATCACCTTGAACTGGAGAAGGTAAACTATGAGACTCTTTTTTGTCAATGGAACTTTCATATATTTGTGGAGAACTTTTATATGCTTGGCTCAGAACTTTTCACTGAACACTTTCTTTTGACTGATATCCCTACACATTTACTGGTTATAGTTGTGAGGGCAAGGATAGGTTTTGGACATAGACAGACAATTAAGTTGAAATCTTTGACTCAGAGTTTCTTTAGTTTCGTTCAGGTAGGGAAATCTCACCGTAGCATAGGTCAAGTTAGGCTTTCAACCATCCTGACATTTAAGTTAATATCTTTCATTTGAATTTTAAGTATGTTGTTTGTATCGTCCTTCATGAGGCCTTCGCAAAACAAAGAACTGAGGTCATGGGACACGGCGCCCTAGTATACAGTAGCATAAACGATATGTCCGTTGGGCCTGTAGACGCGGACAGAGGCCCTCTGCGCCCACTGATGGTGGAAAGGTTTCCACAGAACAGCTGTGCTGTGGATAGGATATGAATGAGGAATCCACAGGACAGAATCCATTAGAAACCCACGCTTCCAGTTTCCTGTCCCCTTTTTAGACCCACTTCCTCCTGTGAGGACTAGCCACCTTTGCCTGGCCAATCTGTCCCAGTCTTCCGCACCTGGGGCGCACATGTTCGAGGGAAAATCTTGAAAAGGGGGCTAAGTCCAACCACTTTCTCCGCCGGAGTGGAGTGTGTATCAAAGATGGTGGCGTAGGCAGTCCAGTGTTCTAGTTTGTGTTCCAGGTCCCCATTCGGTTTTGTTCCGGTGATGGTGTAGTCTTCTTTTCTTTTGGGGCTGCATTCTTAATTTCTGATGCAGGTACTCTATGGCCTCATTAGGAGTCCTATTTTTTCCGGCGCCCGGCAATGGGGATTTACCGGGGTATTACGGGCGGCGTAAAAAATTACTCCCCATTCCCATTCGATTCCCATTGGACTCAATGGGAATGGGGAGGTCTGATGCACCGGCACCATTCATGAATGGTCCCGGTGCATCCGTCAAGGTCTGCAAGCAGGTGCCGTTCCGTCCGCCAGGGCAGAAAGGCCCCCGCTCGCAGACCTCGGAGTGTGCCGGTCCAGTAACAATGGTGCCTTACCGGCATTGGCTTTTGTACTACAACAGTAGGCCGGAGATAAGTGTCTGCACACAAAGATGCTGGAACAAGGGTGGGGGGAGCAGGGCGATAGGAATTGGGGCCCTCGTAGCTGCACCAGCAGTTAGTGCTAAGGCTGGCTCTGTATTCCTTCCTACCCTTACAACCTCCTGTAAAAAATGGGCTCCAACTCCCCTTTGATAATGCCAGAATATGGGCTTGTCACGCACTTAATATCAACAAGACTGCAAAACCATCTAGTCAAGGACTCTATTAGCAAAGTGTTGCACTTATTTTATTTCAAAATGTTTGGAGTTCAAGACTATCAACAAGGGGGTGAGGAGGAATTGTGCATTAAGTAAAAGCAAGTTTGTTTCTACAAATGGGGAAAAAATTAACAATCACAGTTGATCAACATATTAAAATACTGACCAGGAAAAAAAGGGATTGTCTATTACTCAATGTCCCTTTTTTCAGCCATCTCAATACCACTAAAACTATTTTCGATATAATGCAACTTTATTTTATAATCGGTTATTGAAAAGTCATAGGGCCTCATTACAAGTTTGGTGGTAGCCTTGCCGGTAAAACCGACAGGCTGCCGCCAAACTTGCAATATTTTACGGCACCTGCGAATGGGCAATTACCGGGGCATTCCGGCCCGCCGGATCTGGTAATTGCCCATTTGCGGGCACCAGAAAAAAGATGCTCCCCATTCCCCTTCGGCACCATAGGGCTGAATGGGAATGGGGGGGTTTGGATGCACAGGAACCGTTTATAACGGTGCCCGTGCATCCAACAGGCTGTGCTCGTGGGTGCCTTTTTGCCCGCAAGGTCCGACCTGGCGAGCAGAAAGGCACTCGCGAGCACAACTCGTAGTTTGCCGGTCCGGGAACAAGATTACTGGTACCATAGTTCCCAGACCGGCAAACTTATAATGAAGCCCATAGTCTGTTGCAAACAAAGCCATGGTAATCAAAGAATACCTGTTCTAATCGGTCCAAATCCTCGTCGTCATAGAGCCTCAAATCCATTCCAGGCTTATATCCTTTTCCAGAATGTATTCCGGACAACCGGCCCAATTCCATCGGACACACATACTCTTCTCCATCTTCTTGCTTCTTCTTTCGCAAACTCCCAAAATTACCAAATACCGGCTTCTTTGGCTAGAAAATAATTGAAAGAAACATGAATTTAAACTATAGCCATATTTTCAGGTCCATAAAAGACAATTGTTAGAAGCAAAAACAAATATTTTGATGGGACATTTGTAAGAAATGTATTACTTTCTTGAAATGATAGTTCTCAGGTGTTTGCTTCTTTCATACATGCTTTGATTATTCCCAGCTGCTAGGCTTGGAAACCCTAAATGGAGCATTTAAAAGAAACATGGAGCACTCTTCCTCCTATATCTTCCTCATTTCAGGCCATTTTCCATGCAGCTAATAAGGTGGGTAGTTTTAGGATGCAAGTTCTAATCTGTTACTCAGTAAGCCTTGCAACATTTGGGTTTTTCCCTACTAGTTCACCAACCTTGTATTTTCCATAGTGTTTCCTGTTGGAAAAAAATGTCCTCTTTTTCTTAGGCTCCAGTATTTTTGCTGGCTTCACTAGTGTTTGGATTCTTTTGTCTAAGTGGGTTTCTTTTAAAAGATCAGTGACCATTGACGCTCATCTTTTATATGTGCTTCCCCGATCTACAACTACTGTGAAGATGGATTTCTAAAATCAGACCTGGCGGGAGGATTTTTGTTAGATATCCCTCTTTAGGCAAGTTGTATCCTCCTTTGCTTAATTATTGCCTGCTCTTGGCTTAGGCAATGCGGATTACAATGTTCTCCTATTTGCCCTCTCCTAAGAGGAGAGTTGTGCCTAATTTGCAGCAATGCCAAGGTTTGGTTTTCAAAATATATTTTCTTACACAGCGGTCTACGCCGGGGTCATTTGTGCCAGGCCAACCCACCGGTCTTTCCTGGAATCTCCTCCTGACTCGCTGCTTGTTTCTGCGCTCGGCTGGACTTCCCTGGTGTGTGACAGCTCCGGTGAGCCTTCTGCTGCTCACACGATCAGTCAACAGAGTTTCCCCTGCTCCACACACGCTCCAGTGAAAATCTCATACTGGGGCGAGATACAGGACACAGAGAGCTTCTCTCTGCCTCAGGACAGCTGCACGTCCTCTGCAACTCCTAGGAACCCAGACCTCTGCCACATTCTCTGCACAGTGTACAGCAGTGGCTCCCACTTCTGCTTTTTCCTGCTGCTTCTGCTGCTCCCACTGCTTCCTCCACTGCCACCTCCCGGACCTCCACCCGAAACGCCTTTAAATGTTGAAAGATCCCGCTTAGGTGTGGGTCATTTAAACAACTAGCACGCTCACTCCGGTTTAGTAACTCTGTGCCCCTCTTCCTCGTCTCAGCATTATGGGACTTGAAGTCCATAATGTTCTTAGTTGATTTTAGATCATCTAATCCATTCAGTATGAGTGGTTTTATAGGATGTATTTTTAAGGGAAGATTTTAAAGGAAATAATGGTTTTCTCTTAGGTTTATCCAAACTTAACTTCGTATCATAACTACTAATAATAGTAGTATTAACTCCTTGTTCCCTATATATATACATATATATATATATATATATCGGGTTCATGTTTATAAAAAGGGGTTTCATACTTGACACCTTGGATACGTCTGGGAAGGGAATGACAAAAAGCCATTAGATAGTCAAGCATCAGGGAAACCTCCACCAGAAGGCGATGAAAACGGTGTCTCTCCTGGTGGAGTCACCACATTCCCTTGATGGCCTTCTCCTCCCATGTGATCCACTCATCGAATACCACCCACAGGGTTAGGATCAGGTAGCGGCTGCCTTCCCCTGGCCAAATGGGAGGAGACTTTAGGCTGGGATTCTGCGATGTCTCCTGTGAAGGCATCATGAAGCAAGACACAGACAAAGTTTAAACAAAAGATATTTATTAACTTAAATGCCTGGATGGTAGAAGGCCTAACGTGCCCTATGCTAAGGTGGGATTTCCCTACCTGAATGAAACTAAGGAAAGTCTGAATCAAAAGAGTTCAACTTAAAGGTCTGTGTCCAAAGTCTATACTTGCCCTCACATCTAAAGCTAAACAGTGGGTATGGATGTCAATAATCAAAGCATTGGTGATCAACACAAAGTCTGAGCTTCTTCCAGCTCTCATCTTATTCTTCAGTTCAAGACAGTTCCACAAAATGTCTTTAAGATTTACCTTGTGGAACTATTTAAACTTGAACTCCTCCTCAGGGCTCCCTTCCCTAAGTTCAAAGTAACAGAGTTTAAAAAAAAAAAGGGTCTTGAGGCCCTGTCCTCAAGACGGTAGGTACTTGTAGTTCATCAAGTCTCAGGGTTCCCTTACCCAAGACTTCAACCAATGATTAATTCAGTCTTTTAAAGTTCAGCTAAACACTGGGCCAACCTGACCATCCTTCTGGTGTGCCTCACCAGTTCACTTGCAGCGCTCCTTCTTGGTTGGTTTCACCATGTCTTTATCTTCACGATGTAGGTCTCACTGGTCTAGGCGCAGTTGTCAGACCACACAGTCCACCCATCACAGGTCGCGCAACTAGGACCCCCTTTTGCTCTTCAGCCCACACGGGTACCTCTGCATTTGCCCCTGTGTACAGAGTTGCATTTATTTAGTTTCTCCTTGATGGCCTCGTGGCCGTCTGTGCAATATTCACACTCATCTGGCTTCTCCTGATTAGCCTCTTAGCTCTGCCATAACATGTCATAGACCTTTTGCCTGTCTTTGGCCTTGCTGCATTGCATTTACTCAAAAGGTTCACGTGGTGGTGGTGGTCTTGTTTATGCCCCACCTTTGGCTACACTCCTTCACACTTGTTTCTTCCACACAGGTTGCCACACCTCAGTCCCCTTTGACACGTCAGCTGTATTAACTGTTCAACCTCACTATTCTTTCTTAGGGGGAAGGATGGTGGGACGTATGGAGGAAAGGGGAATATGGAATAGGAGTACGTTAGCCACTACGGTGAGTAACACTTAATCACTCCTACATCCCGTCCCCTTTCCCCCAACCTGTATGGACGACTACAACTGATACAACAGCCCTGGGGAGGAGAGCTTGACACTCTAGACAGTCAGATTACGAAGGACAGCCTGGCCAAATGCTGCGTCAGCCCTGGCACTGGTATCCAGACAGTAGTGCTTGCAGAAAGCCGATGTGGTGGCCCATGTCGCTGCCCTGCTAATCACGTGCCATGTTACATGACGCTGAAAGGCAACAGCCGCTGCCTTGTCCCTGACGGCATGAGCGTGCATGCCGCTTGGTGATTCTTTGTGCTGAGTCTTGTGTGCCTCCTGGATGGCTGCAGTCATCCATCTAGCTATCAAAGCTTTAGATGCTTGCTGTCCAGGCCTTGACCTGCTAAATGTGACAAATAAGGCGTCCGTCTTGCGAAAGTCCTTGGTTCTGTCAAGATAGAATTTTAGTGTTCTTCTGAAGTTCAAACATTGAAGAGCCTTCTCAGTGTCTTCCTTGGGGTTTGGAAAGAAAGTGGGGAGCACAATATCTTCGTTAATGTAGAAGGAGGGGACCCCCTTTGGTAGGAACCTGGGGTGAGTGCAGAGCACACCCTTGTCTCAGTGAAACATCGTGTAGGGCTCAGAAGCCACCAGAGCCTGAATCTTGCTAACCCTGTGAGCTGAAGTAAACCCCACTAGTAGCACTGTCTTGAGCGTCACCAATTTGATGTCCACTGTGGCCATGGGCTCTAATGGTTTGTGCGTGAGGGGGACAAGAACAACGTTGAGATCCCAGACAGATGCAGGCGAACGACAGGCGGGTACAGCCTGGTTAACCACGCAAGATGCCTCTTCACTACTAGATTGGCGGAGGAGAAGGTAAACTCATCTGAGTTCCTGTATGCACCAATGCCCGCTAGGTATGTCCGGCAGGTGTCAACCTGGACCCCAGGATCAAGCTAAATACGTTAAGAAAAACAACACCGATCCAGTGTGCAAGATAGCGAGTCCACTCCTTCTTTGGACCAGAAGAAGAACCTGGTCCATTTGCTTTTGTACTGCTTTAGAGTAACCTGACTCCTGGATCCCTGGATGATTTCTAGGCTGTTCTGAGACAGCCAGCGATGTTGGAGAGTTACCTGCTCTGGTACCAGGCTGCTAGGGCTAGCCTCTCCGGGCATTTGGGCGAAGGATCGCCTCCCATTCCTGCTGCGCCAGGAGCGGGCCCTTCCAGAGTAGGAGAGGGACTCCTGGCAGAACTGACAGCTATCAAAAGGTATGAGAACCATGGCCTGGCCGGCCACTGAGGCGCTATGAGAACGAGAGGCAGCCCCTGGTACTGCCTGATCTTGCAAACAACCTTGTGGATGAGCGGGATAGGAGGAAATGCATACGGCCACATCCTGTCCCAGGGGATCTGAAGCGCGTCCCTGAGGGAGCCGTGCCCTCTTGCCCCCCAGGACACAGACTTCTGACAAGTCTGGTTGCTCTGTCGCAAACAGGTCTGTGACCGGGTGACAACACCCGCTGAAAAGGTCTCTAAGGAGTCTATAGCTCAGTTGCACTCAGTCATCGGTGCCCAACCGACCGAGTCTGTCCACCTCCTGGTTTGATTTCCCTGGCAGATGCACTGCTGAGATCCAGATGTCCTGCACAATTGCCCACTCCCAGAAGTTGAGGGCCAGCCTGCATAAGAGCGGGGATCTGGTGACACCCTACTTGTTGAGGTAGTACATGCAGGTAGAGTTGCCTGTCTGGATGCAAACTGCACTGCTCCTGATGAGTGGGTGGAATGCTTTCAGTGCAAGCCGAATGGCCATTATTTCCAGCCAGTTGATGTGATTTTGTTGGGTCGGTCTGGGACCACAGACTATGCACGGAATGTGTCCGCAGGGTAGAATCCCATCCATGGAGTGAGGAATCGATAGTTATAGTATGATACGCAAGAGGGTATCTGAATGGTTTGCCCACCATGAGATTCGCATCCTGCTCCCACCAACTGAGGTCCTGCTGCAGGTGCACAGGTATAATGACCAGGGCTCGTTGATGACCCGACCCCTGATCCCAGGATGCAGAAAAATGCAGCTGTAGCCTCCTCTTTCACAGCCTGGTGTAAGAGATGGCCAGAAGGCATGCCACCAGTACTCCCAGCAGGTGCTAGTACCACCAGGACGTAGTTACTGTTCTGCTGAGCAAGTGAGCAACAGAAGATTTGATCGCTGCCACTTTGGCACCTCGTGGGGAACACCTTGTGCTTCCGAGTAGCCCACAGCAGCCCCAAAAACAACAGTGTTTGTGTAGGGTAGAGCTAAGACTTCTGGAAATTGATAGAGAACCCTAGTTCGTAGAGTGTAGTCATGAGTCCGCACGTCGAGTACCTGACTTGCTCCGGGGACCCCCCCCTCGGAAAAACCAGTCGTTGAGGTAAGGATATACATGGAGGCCCTCCGATCTGAACAAGGCTGCCACTGCGTTCATTAGTATTATGAATACCCTTGGCGCTGAGTTCAGGCCGAATGGCAACACCTTTTATTGAAAATTTAAACCCATGACCCGGAACCTGAGGTAGGACTGATGAGGCTGCACTACGAGCGTGTAAATATTCATCTTTCAGATCCCGAGAGCACGTCCAGTCGCCCACCAAACAGCATCTCTGCTATAAGAGCTGGTCTCACCATTTTGAACTTCTGCAGAGGGTAGGTACAGATTCAGGAAGGAAAGACCTAGGACCACTTGCAGGCCTGCCTGGTTCTTCCTTTGAATAGCAAAGATGCAAAGATGCAGGAGTAAAAGCCCTGCTTAGAGAGAGGAACCTCCTCCACCACCTCACTCTCCACAAGGGAACGTATCTCTGCTAAGAGTGAAGTAGTCTCGATCTGTGGGAGGGGCGGGTGAGGGGATGGCAGAGGAAGCCCGAGGAGACTACTGAAATCACCCACGAGTCTGTAAAATGTGAGCACCAAGCTTGACTGTACAAGGCCAGCCTGCCCCCGACTGGGGGTGCTGTAGATCTGAAAAGAGACGTCATTGCTTTTTTGGGTTGGGGGAGAGGAGTGGGAGGAGGACAGAAAAAGGCCCTTGTGCAAAGACTTCTGGTTGCCCGACTCAGCGGTCTTAGAAACCCTGGAAACCGGCCAAGGACCATCAACTGATCGAGAGTGGCCCTGTGTGAAGGTTTTTAGCGGCTGGCTGGGTGAGAATAGGAAGGGATTTGGCTGTCCGCAAGCTGCTCTTTGTTTTATCGAGTTCCTCGTCAGTGGTGGAGGGCAACAAGTTGCCGCCCTCTAAAGGCAGGTCTAGGATTCTGTCCTGAACATCAGGGTTGGATCTGGTCGCCTTGAGCCATGCCGTCCTTCGCATTTCAGTCTCCACACAGATTTCCCTTATAACGGTATCTATGTGCGCCACTGCGGCTTCCATGATGTCCTGTGCCACAAGTTACGCTTCGGCGAGTCCTGCCTTGAAAGAGGCGTGTTTGTCGGCTTGAATATCCGGGAGGAAGTTGGCAATTTCCGCTGATTAGCAGCTGCCAGGATGGCATTAGCATTTGCCTGCCTGAGGTGGAGCCCTGCATTCAAGTACACCTTCTTCCCATAAGCCTCAAGTATTTTTTCTTCCTTGTCCAGTAGTGCTGAAGTTGAGGTGCTTGTGGTAGAGGTCTGAGGCTTGGTGTTCATAGACGCCGCCACAATGACTGACGACAGTGGCTGGGGGTGAACTGACAAGAGCAGAGTGTCGCCCTCTGTTAGGCAGAAACCTGTGCAGTTCTCTCTGGGACCACTGCAAAAGATTTAAGACTACAGGTGTTTGGCAGTAAACCCACTTGGTAGCAGTCTGTACCACACAGATTCACTTGGTAGCTGTGGCTGAGCTGTCAGACTTCCCTCAAGAAGAGTTAGGCACTATACAGAGTATTCACAATAGGTCAAAAGAACACAGTAGAACAAGCAAACACTGACCAGAGCTTGGTGTAAAAGAGATATAATTATTTATTTAAAACCACATCTAATAAAACACACTGGCACCAATATCAAGCAGTTCAAAAACACAGTCACTAAAAGATATACACTCCCTTAAAAGAATATTTAGACAAGTCTTAAGTAAAGCCCCACTTATTTTCAGACAGCAGTGAGCGCTTAACGCAGATAGCACTCTAATAATTCGGTTTAAAAGGGAGAGAAAGGCAGAGCATAAATTGAAACAGATCCCAACACTTTCAAAAGAACACAGCAAGAGAGGAAGGCAGGATCAAACCGTGAAGTTAGAGTTCAGAAAGCCGGATCCACTTTAAGAGGATCAGAACGAAATGTGTCCAAGGTTGAAAAGTGCACAAAAGTCTCGAAAAGGTTCAGAAAGAAGTTGGACCAAAAGAAAGGGACAAGTTAGAGGGTAAAGGCGGCCAGCCCAGTCGAGAAGGTTAAGGGATTATTATTACCTTGTAGCAATCTTTAGAAAGGGAGGCCTGGCGGACACGGTATCTTAAAGTGGTGAGAATACTGCAGCGGGGGCAGTTGTTCCTGGCAGCGGGTGCAAGTCGGTGCTTCGTCCGGAGGAAGGGAGGATCTCGTCAGGGAGGAAAGCAGGAGTCCGTTGCACTGCCACGGAAGAAACCAGCCAAGGAGTTCTCAGTTAAAAGGAGCGGTCCTTTTGTTCGCTGTCCAGTGGTAAGTGGCTATCCGGTTGCCGGGGTGCTTGGCACAGGCAATTCGACCACAAGACGTCCTGGGATGCGAGAAAAAGAAGGTAAACTGGTTGTGCCCACCAGTCAGGGGAAGAAGACTCTCCAGCTGGGAGATCTTCTCTGTCGTCGGGAAGTGGTGAGTCGGTTCCGCAGGGCTCCACCGGTGGTGTCGCCATAGCAGGTCACTCAGCCTAGCTGTCAATCAAACATGCTAAGTGGTGAGCCGGCCGGCTCACCACTTGGGCCAATCACACAAGAGTGCGACTTGAGTTACCAAGGTAACTCAGTCCAGGGTGCCCAAACCCCTTCCCACACCTCCTGTGGTACCCAGACAGAGTGGCACCACTTTTGGAGGCTTCTGTGGAGAAGCCCGCCAGAAAGTGCAACAAAGGGCTCGACTTGGGTTGGAGTCACAGAAGAGAACACAAACGCCATTTTAGAATCGAGTTCTGGCAAAAAATACCAACCGGCGAATTCATATTAAATAAATAAACCGGCGGTATGTTCGAGGCTATACGAATTAAATAATTAAAGTTGGTAGCCTCGAACAATGGGAAAATCCCATAGAGATATATTTGCGGTCGAATTTAAAAAGTAGTATCCACTGCCACCAGCCAAAACTCGATCAGGGGGGACGGAGACGTGACCCCTCGACTAACAGACCCCGGGGCAATCGAATTGCCCCGACCAGTATGTCCACAATATGATGGTTTGTACTGGTTTCTGTTCATAATTTGGGACTAGTAAAGCCAATTGTGACTTTGCATATCCTGGGAGACAGTAGTCAGTCACAGGGTATGGAGTCTATGGTGGGGTGTCACTATGACACCCCTGTGTCACTGCACTGAGGGTGCTGTGTAACACACATAGCAAAAAACGCATGAGATCCTATGGAGTAAAAGACCCCATAGCCCATAAAACACATTAACAGTCAAAGGAACCCCTCAAATCATGTCCAAGAGTGTGAGGAAAAGAGACTCACTCTTGGCAGGAGAAAAAAACAAACTCCAGAAATCCAGCAAAGCTGCTGGGGGACTCACTAGGTTAGGAAATTCTGCCTAAACAGAGAATTCTCCCTAACACCCTCCACATGCCTGAATTTTGCATCCAGCCTTTTATTTGTTAGCTGAGTGGGGCTTGAGCCAACCTTTCTTTGCCACAGCCTCCAAGTCCTTCTGCAACGGGATGCCAAATATGGATTCCGCATTGATGGCGAGTACTTACGCCAGTACCCTCACTCCGGCAGCTCCATCTGGGGTTGAGGGATGCCCAGGTATTCAGCTAGGCAAGCGATCCTATCATGGAATGCCCTCGCAGAGGAAGGCGTGTCCTGCTCCTCCTCCTCATCAGTTGGCCCAGGCGCTGGAACTGGAGTGTGTCGATGCAACCAGAACTACAATAGGCATGGGCACCGGCTGAGGTGGCGGTGTGGGCGACAGCATCTCCTGAATTATGCCTTTAAGGATGTTCCCCATCTGCTGAGACCATGTCAGGGTAAACAAATTGTCGAAAAAATGATCCTTGCAAGCAGGCTGGGTGCGATCCTGCATCGGCGGAGTAAGGGCCTGTTGTCTGCCACCACCTTGTGAGTACATGCCCTCATGGTACCGTGCTTGACCTGTGAAGGTCGGTTATGAAAGTCATAGGACCCCACTCTACTCTGGCCATATGCTCTCACCTTTGTGGTTTGCCTTGTTGGAGGGCTTCTGTCCTGGGCGCCATCTTGTTTGTTCTTGCCGCCATCTTGTCTGTGCCTTCCACACGTGGGACCATGGATGTTGCGGCCCTGGGCCCGGCCTGCATGCCTGAATGCATCCGCTCTGCCCCACCCTGCACCTTAGGCATGGGCCTGGTAGGGAGTTGGCCCTCGGCCATGGGGCTGGTAGTGCTGCATGTGCTGTGTGTAAGCGCACCCTCAGGCGTGTGCCCGGTAACAGAGCTGCGCCCCTCGGATGTGTCCCAGTACCAGAGCCAGTAGGCTCCGCGACAGCAGAATTGGTAGGGCCCTTAAGCCGGTAGGTACAAGAGCCTCAGTGTCCTTGCTGCCGGTGCGAGGGTCCGACTGATCCACCCCCCTACCCCACCATCAGCAGGCCAACCCACAAAGGAGTCAACCCTGTGGGGTGCTTTTGAGAAGAGTATGCTTACCTTCTTGGTCTTTCTGCATATGTATTCCTTAATGCTCTCCGGCGGAGTCCTGGAAAACAACTCTCTCCACCGCGCATGTTGGTTTTTGAGTGACTGGGGTGCGAGAGCGTCGCACCCCGAGCAGCTTACCTATCTGTCGTCTTCCCCAATGCAATGGAGGCAGGGTGTGCGTGGATCCAAGGTGGGAAAGGAAGCGTTGCACGACAGGCACCTGCTGAAGCCAGCCGCAACCGACATGCACCAGGGACAGACTAGGGCACCGGTGGGCGGTGTTCCCAAAACCTGAAAATTAGAAAAAAGCAAATGATTAGGGAAAGCGCATGGAATTCCGAGGCTTGATGCCTCACCCAGGAGCGCTGGTGAAAGTGGTCAGCTTGCGTCAACGCGGAAAAAAGGACTATGGTGAGGTGCCGGTGGACAGGGTTAGGGGAGCGCAAGCTTGAAGGGCCGTGCCCCCACATGCGTATACATTTTAAGGAAAAGTGTTATTTTTCTGGTGAAAAAGGTTCCGGACGCAGGAGTAAAGTGCAGTACCTACTGTTGTCTTATTGTTGTGTATCTATTTTCTCATTGGATGGAAGCAGGCCCTTGCGCACAACCATATGCTAAATCAGCGGCCACATTTTTAGTACGCATAGTCTTTCCTCACTGGGGGATATGCGATTCCCTAAAGTCAGACAACAAAACTTACTTTTTCAATGAATTATTTAAAGAGATTACATCCCTCCAGGGGATTAAACATAAATTGTGCTCGATTTACCACCAGCACGCCAACGGGTTAGTGGAATGTCTCAATGGATTATTTAAACAAAAACTGGCAAAATTTGTCATACGCTAGGGAGGAACTGGCTACATTGTCTACCTCTGGCTCTGTTCAGCCTTAGGAACCAGCCAGGTAAGGACCATCACTTGTCCCTGCTTGAGATAGTGACAGGGAGAAAGTTACACACACTACTCGATGCATCAGATACACAGAGCAGCTGAGATTTTGGGGGAGGAGTTTCAGGGGTATTTGAGGGATTTAACAAAACGTTAAAAGATAATATCCCAACAGCACGCCCAAGGTCGTATATGCCACTCCATCTACCTTGAGAGTGAAAGAGCTGCGGTATTGGATCCACTTATCTGACGTTCGAAAAGTGACTGGCAGAGCCCCACCTCTTGCAGGCCTTCAAAAATATTGACATTAAACAATGAATGTGTTGACCTTTTATAAGGACATTTTTGCCACAGCTGTACACCCCCCCCCGCCCACCCATTGCGGGTACCAGGACTCTACATTTTCTTCTTCACAGTTTCCAGGATTAAGACGTCAAGCAATGTATCTATTGTTGTATCTATTGTTTTATATAGGATGCTTCTGTTTCTAGCAGGCAATTTTATATGGCTTGTGCATACAAACGGGGGCAGGGGGTATAGTAATGACACAGGAATATTAAGTACAGGGATAGCAAGAAATAAAAGGGAAACAGAAAATCAAATTGAATATAATGAATATAAAGGAGTTTATTTCATTTGTATATGCGCCCAAATCCCAGGGGCATATAGGCACTGGTTACAGACATATTAAGTGCATTTGCATTGAAGTTTGTTGAAGAGATGGGTTTTTAGGCATTTCCGGAAAGCGAGATAGGATGGCTTGGCACATAGGTATGATATGATATGATATGGCATTCATAACGCACCTATACACAAGTGTTTCAAGGTGCAAAGGTAAGTTGTTCCCGTTACGCTCACCTGGTATCCACAGGGATGCCACCCAGCCGGGTTACTCGTTGGTATGCATCTCAGCTTTGCCCTGATGTGGTCTACGGGGAAGGTTCTGCCTGAAAATACAGGAGGACTGTGTTCAAGACTGACCGACTGGGGTAAGTATCCTCCCTCCACCCCCGTATGATTTCAGTCCCTCTGGCGCCCTCGCCTCACCTTGTGGTAGAATTAGGCGTGCTCTCCATCCTGCCTTCTTTGCAGGGGCGCGTTGTCTTTCATGGGCGAGTGCGGTCCAGTTACTTCACTGACGCCGGCCCGTTTGCTATTGTTCAGGTAGGTCTTATTGCTGTTCTTTAGTTTTGTTGCTATCCTGCATGCCTTTCTTTGTTTAAAATGTCTCTTTTTTCTCCCTTAGGTATGCAGAGCTTCAGCGCGGCAAACTGGCTTTGTTGAGCCCCACTGGTAAATGATGGCGCATTAAGAGCGCTATGATGCGGTAAGTAAGCACTATGCGCAGCGCTGCGAAGTCTTGCCTTTGCGAACCTGTGTTTTCCTTCCTTGTAGGTCGCGGTGTTCTTCAGCACGAGCAGAATGTCTGGAGTGGTGCCAGCCGAGAGGCGACCAGCCAGGTAAGCCTTTTGAGCAGTTCGTAATTTGTAAATGTCTCTACTGCTTTCTTTAATGTTGCCTCTATCTTCCTCTTTCAGGTCGTTCTGTCCGGGAGGCGTGCAGATTCGAGGAAGCTGTTCTCAGTAACTGCAAGTGTTTAAAGATGAAGACTGCAGGTAAGATGCTGCTGCTAATGATGTTCCTTTTGTCTCCTTGCAGGTTCTGCTTCTCCGAGGCTCGAGGGAATAGCTGGACACGGTGAGCGTCACGTTGCAAGCTGCAAAGTAACGCAAAGCGTGTTGTCTTGCTCGGGTGTGGTTTAAATAGCCCCAACAAAATAGTCCAGGTAAAGTAGTCCCTAGGCTACCACACCCAAAACACTAGACCGCATAACTTGGTTCTTAGGAACCAAGCTATATGGATGCCTCCATGTTGGCTGACAATACAATAAAGTTGTTCCCAAGCACATTGTTTTTCATGGTGTACGAGCCTGGCAGGACTGGCCCCATGAGGGCTTTTGAAGAGGATGCAAGGCTCTAGAGGCCAGAGTCCTGACTCCACTTGGCCAATGGGTTTGCCAGAGGGGGTTTTGGGCGAGGGTCGTGACAGCACTCCCCCCTAAGACCCCTCCCATGGTGTTCCTTCCGTCTGGCCCAGGTTTGGTTGGGAAGTTCCGATGGAATTCCCTGAGTAGACTTGGTGTGTGCATATTCTCACTGGGCTCCCAGGATCTATCTTTCCAATCGACGAGATAATATAGCTTGGTCCTAGAGTATTTAGAGTCCAAGATATCTTTGACTTCAAAATATGGTTCTCCGTCAACAAGTATGGGCTTAGGTGGTGTCCCAATCCGTGTGCCAGGTTGCATTGGTTTCAGGAGGGACACATGGAATACCGGGTGGATGTGTAGATTAGGTGGTAAATCCAGTTTTACGGCTGCTGGTTTGATAATTGCCTTAATGGTATAGGGTCCTAAGAATCTGGGATGAAAGGTCTGGGTTCCCTTGATGGGTATGAATTTAGCGGCTAACGAAACTTTGTCTCCTACTTGATAATCAGGGGCCTTTTTCCGGTGTTGGTCGGCAAATCTCTTGTTTTTCTTTGGCATGAATAAGGTGTTCCTTTGCCCTTTTGAAAGCCTGAGTAATGGTTGTGTGTAGAGTCTTTACCGCTGGCATTTCCTAGCTGGCTGGAAGGTCTAGTTCAGAGGTACGTGGATGTCTGCCATAAAGGGTATAGAAGGGCGTTTGTCCCGTGCTTGAATGCAAAGAATTGTTATATGCATATTCGGCTATCCATAGTAGGTCTTTCCAATTCCTTTGTTCGTGGTGCAGCATGCACCGTAAATATTGCTCGAGTGTCTGATTGGTTCTCTCGGTTTGGCGGTCCGTTTCGGGATGGTGACTGGTAGATAGCTGAACATCGATCTGCGTCATTGCACAACATTTTTTCCAGAAGTTTGAAACAAACTGGCTGCCTCGATCAGAGACCAGAATCGAAGGGAAGCTATGTAGCTTAACCACGCCCTCCAAGAACACTTTTGCTAAAGTGGCTGTGTCTGGGAGGCCTTTGAGAGGAATAAAATGGGCCATCTATAGACAGAATAAGTCAACAACTACAAGGATGGTGTTGAACCCTTGGCTTGGAGGTAGATCAGTGATGAAGTCAAGGGAAAGAGTGCCATGGAACTGGAGGAATGTCCAATGGTTGTAGGAGACCAGATGGTTTTTGTTTCTGTGATTTATTATGTGCGCAGACACCGCAGGACTGAATATACTGAATGATGTCCTTACGCCAGGTAGGCCACCAAAAGTTCTCCTTCACCTTAGCTAGGGTTTTGGCAATCCCAGGATGCCCTTCGATCAGTGAATCGTGATAGTTTGAAATAATATGCTGTTGTAATTCCTTCTTAGGTACATATAAGTGATCCCTAAAAAAGGGTAGATGGTCTTTGATGGTATATTGTTCTCCTTGAGTTTGCCATGCGAGGTAGGCATCAGGATTCATTGTCCGTTGGACTTTTTTTCGTAGTTCTGCTTCTGTTAAGGCTGTCGTGATACCCAAGAGTTTGTCTTCAGGTATAATAGGTACTGGGTCTGGAGTTGTATATACTATTTCATCTATGCCCATGCGAGATAAGGCATCCGCCTTTCCGTTTCTGACTCCTGGTCGAAATGTGATTACATAATCATTCGGCGAAGAAAAGGGCCCACCGTAATTGGCGCGAGGACTGGGCCTTGGCTGTTTTGAGGTATTGCAGGTTTCAGTGGTCTGTGATGACTGTAATGGTGTGTCTGGCCCCCAAGAGGTAGTGCCTCCAGGCTTTAAAGGCGGATTTGATAGCCAGGAGGTTCCTTGTTCGTGATGGCATAATTAATCTCTGGAGGTGAGAACTTTTTCGACCAGAAGGCCACAGGAAGTAGCTGGCCGGTTTCCAGGTCTCTCTGTGAAAGGACAGCCCCCATTGCGAGACTGGACGCATCAGTTTCAACGACATAATGGAGGTCTGGACAAGGTTGTCGCAGGATTGGAGCGGAGGTAAACCTTTGTTTAAGTTCCTGAAAGGCTTCTTCTGCTTTTTCGGTCCAAGCAAACTTTTTATTGTTTTTTCGTAATAGTACTGTGATTGGGTGCACAACCTGAGAGAAGTCTGGGATGAACCGGCGGTAGAAGTTCGCAAAGCCCAGCATGCTTTGTACCCTTTCAGAGACGTCGGTGAAGGCCATTTCAGAATGGCATCTACCTTGTGCACGTCCATTCTGATGCCTCCTGGAGTAAGGATAAAACCAAGAAATTCTACTTCGGTGACGTGAAAAAAGCATTTTTCAAGCTTTGCAAACAAGCAATGTTGACGGAGCTTGGTGAGGACTGAACGAACGTGCCTGACATGATCTTGTTCCGAGGCTGAGTATACTAAGATGTCGTCTATGTACACTAAGGCGCACACATCAATTAACTCCCTTAAGACGTCATTCATGAAATATTGGAATGCCGCAGGAGCGTTGCATAACCCGAAGGGCATGACTTGATATTCAAACAGGCCGTACTTAGTACGGAAGGCGGTTTTCCATTCATCTCCTTTTCTGACTCGGACCAGGTGGTACACTCCCCAAAGGTCCAATTTGGTATAAATCTGGGCATCTTTAACTTGGTCTAGCATCTCAGGGATAAGTGGCAAGGGGTAGCGGTTCTTCACGGTGATCTGGTTCAATGCACGGTAGTCAATACATGTTCTCAAGTCTCCTTCCTTTTTCGGTACGAAGAACAAAGGACCCGCTGCGGGGGACTTCGAAGGACGTATAAATCAGTTTGCAAGGTACTGGTCTAAATAGGATTTCAAATGAAGGTTTTCTGGTTCTGTGAGAGCGTAGATCCTGCCGCAAGGGATTTGTGCACCAGGAACAAGGTCGATCTGACAGTCATAGGGCCTGTGCGGCGGCAGTGCATTGGCTTGGTCCTTTCCGAAAACATCCTGGAAATCATGGTATTCACTTGGCAAGGTATTAGTTGCTCCCAGGGTTGATACTGTTGCTCCGGGAGTCATGGGGATACAGACGTCGGGTTTCTCCTCTTGGTAATAGCAGGCAGGGGAGCAGTCACTGGTGAAGGTTAATTTCTGTGCCCGCCAGTCTATCAAAGGGTTGTGAACAACCAACCATGGCATCCCTAGTATTAGCCTGAACTGAGATGCCTTGATGAGATCGAAAGAAATAGACTCCCGATGTCCGTCCTGGCACAGCAAGGTTACCCTGGCTGTGCACTGGGTTACTGGTCCGGAAGCGATTATTGTCCCATCCACGGTGGTTACCTTGTCCATAGTTGGCTTAGAACACAAAGGAAGCCCCATCTCTGCTGCCAGTTCTTGATCAATATGATTTCCAACTGCTCCGCTATCGATGTATGCTTCAACGGCATGCATTCTTGATGACTGTTGGTGGTTAATTAAGATCACTGGTATTGCAAAGTGCGAAGTCAGCAACACTTTCTTCTCACTCGACAAACTTACCTCTACGTTTGTCGAGCTTGGTAGTTTCCCGATTCCTTAGCTTCATCCTTCTCTGTGGCCCCGACCGTTCTTCTTGGGGGTTTTACTGGACAGTCCTTCAGGAAATGTCCTGGTTTCCCACAATACAAACAAAGCTGTTGTCTTCTTGTGTCCCGCTCTCGATTTGTTAATGGAGGCCGTATCCCTCCAATCTGCATGGGTTCTACAGCATTCTCAGGTACACGGGGTGTGTTTCCCCTTGGTCGAACATACACGGCCCGAGGGTCCGTCTTAGACCGGTCTGCCTTTCGTTCCTGAAATCGGTGTTCTAGCTGCACGACCAGATTTATGAATTCTGCACAATCTCTGGGTGGATCAACCACCTGGGCTAAGACGTCCTTTAATTCACCTCGTAAGTCTCGATGGAATAACGTTGTTCTTTTGTTTTCTGGCCACCTAGCTTCGGCAACCAGTCTGTTGAAGGTAGCAATGTACGTTAACAAATCCTGATTCCCCTGTCGGAGGGACAAGAGTTAATGGTCTACTGCTTGTTCCTGGGTATGGCGAGCAAAACGTTTTTCCATTTCTCTCTGGAACCCCCCAAAGTGATGTAATAGAGGATCGTCATTGGTTACCAACTGCACCGACAATCTGCTGCACTACCACTCAGGTATGATAAGACCAAAGCTACCCGAGCTTGGTCGTTTGGAAATGCTCCAGGCCTACAAAGAAAATGAAGGCGGCACTGATTGATAAGTGCTGCATACTTCCGTGGGTCGCCTGAGAACCTTTCTGGTGGTGCCAGGGGCACTGTTCCAGGTAACGTGATTTGTACCGGAGTGGGTGGTATGGCTTCGCGTTCTGTTACGCTCACCTGGTATCCACAGGGACGCCACCCAGCCAGGTTACTCGCTGGTATGCTTCTCAGCTTTGCCCTGATGTGGTCTGCGGGGAAGGTTCTGCCTGAAAATACAGGAGGACTGCGTTCAAGACTGACCGACTGGGGTAGGTATCCTCCCTCCACTCCCGTATGATTTCAGTCCCTCTGGTGCCCTCTCCTCACCTTGTGGTAGAATTAGGTGTGCTCTCCATCCTGCCTTCTTTGCAGGGGCGCGTTGTCTTTCATGGGTGAGTGCGGTCCAGTTACTTCACGGACGCCGGCCTGTTTGATATTGTTCAGGTAGGTCTTATTGCTGTTCTTTAGTTTTGTTGCTATCCTGCATGCCTTTCTTTGTTTAAAATGTCTCTTTTTTCTCCCTTAGGTATGCGGAGCTTCAGCGCGGTGAACTGGCTTGATTGAGCCCCGCTGGTAAATGATGGCGCATTAAGAGCGCTATGCGCAGCGCTGCAAAGTCTTGCCTTTGCTAACCTGTGTCTTCCTTCCTTGTAGGTCGCAGTGTTCTTCAGCACAAGTGGAATGTCCGGAGTGGTGTCAGCCGAGAGGCGACCAGCCAGATAAGCCTTTTGAGCTGTTCGTAATTTGTAAATGTCTCTACTGCTTTCTTTAATGTTGCTTCTATCTTCCTCTTTCAGGTTGTTCTGTCCGGAAGGCGTGCAGATTAGAGGAAGCTGTTCTCAGTAGCTGCAAGTGTTTAAAGATGAAGACTGCAGGCAAGATGCTGCTGCTAATGATGTTCCTTTTGTCTTCTTGCAGGTTCTGCTTCTCTGAGGTTCGAGGGAATAGCTGGACACGGTGAGCGTCACGTTCCAAGCCGCAAAGTAACGTGAAGCGTGTTGTCTTGCTCGGGTGTAGTTTAAATAGCCCCAACAAAATAGTCCAGGTAAAGTAGTCCCTAGGCTACCACACCCAGAACACTAGACCGCATACCTTGGTTCTTAGGAACCAAGCTATGTGGATGCCTCCATGTTGGCTGACAATACAATAAAGTAGTTCCCAAGCACTTTGTTTTTCATGGTGTATGAGCCTGGCACCATAGGTGCCAGGACTGGCCCCATGAGGGCTTTTGAAGAGGATGCCAGGCTCTAGAGACCCGAGTCCTGACTCCACCTGGCCAATGGGTTTGCCAGAGGGGGTTTTGGGCGAGGGTCGTGACAGTTCCAGAGGTTGGCAGCGACAGATGGGAAACTAGAGCCACTGGCTCTTTTGCATCTGAATCTGGGTTTGACAAGACAGTGGCTCTGGGGGGATCCCAGAGGTTTGGAAGATGTATGAGGAGTGATTTTCTGAGATAGGTAATGTGGGGCATTGTTGAAAGACATATATGCATATTTGAGAGGATTTTGAATGTAATCTTCTCTGACAGGTAGCCAGTGTACAGATTTTCGAGCTTCTGAGATGTGGTCAAATTTGCTTATGCCAGGTGCTGCCCGGAGGGCATTGCTTTGTATGACCTGGAGCTTATTTATGTTTTTGTCAGATGTGCTGCAAAGCAAGGCATTACAATAGTTCAGCTGTGAACCTACAAGGGCTCGGGCGATGGTGTGGCAGTTGCCAGATTATAGGAATTATTTGCATGCTCAGATCAATTTGGTGGAGTACGCTGCACAAGAGGTGATGTGGCTGATTTAGCATGACAAGCTTAGTGAGGCATCAAGGTAAACCCCCCCTCAGGGCCTTTACAGATGGTAAGACTGGATTTTATGGCTATCAATGGGGAAGAACCTGAAGGTTGGGTTGAGGCATGCTGGGCTGAATGGAGTCCCGACTGAGGAGCTCCGTCATTTCGTCGTTCAGACAGATTGTGTTGGGCCATCCAGTGTTGAATTATTTCATAGATTTTGTTTACACTCTGAGTCCTGGTTGTAATCACCCGACAAGGGGATGTAGATCTGGATGAAGAGTTATTTTTGATACCGTTGCTGATGTGCACCACCCCAAAACAGATAATATCTGGTACAGTCACATGAGAGAGGTGGGGAGAGCGAAGCCAAATGAGAGCTGCTACATTTGCTCGCTTATACCAAATGCAACAGGCCCACTCAAACTGTTTATCCCGCAAGAAATGCCACCTCTTATAGCCCAATGTTTAGTGAATCTGGCCCACTGCAGAGTATGAAGCCTGTTCCAAGGACACATGGTGCAGGCAGTCATAATGGACAGAGATTAAAGAGAGTTTGCCAAGAACAAAGAGCAAGTACGATGTCAAACAAAACCAAATACCTGAAGTGAACTTCAATGAAATCTAGCTAAGGTGCAGATATTGACACTTCTCCTTATGCTTCAGAGGAAATGGCACTGCACTGGTATGCACAAATGAAAGGTGCAATAAGAGTTTGTTTATTCCCGACCCAACTAATGGCATATCCGCATTGATGGACTTCTACTGGGTATGTGGACAATACGTTTATCTGCACCTTCTCTCATCCTGGAGAGGCATCTGCTCACTCACCACCTTCCATTCGGCCTTTCTCATAGTGCCGATTCGCATTTGACTGTCGTAAACCTGCCATCTCCGCCGATCACCAATTGCACGCCTACAAAAGAAGTCAAATTATTGGCACCAAGACTCCTCTGACAAGCTCAAAGAGATACCAGAGCAATTCCGTCTGTTCACAAAAACAAACATTGTTTGTGTCCCTCCTTGTGCCCGACATCCAAACTACAGCCAATGCGAAGTGGTTGCAGATCACAAGGTGGGAGATGCTCCAAAAAGAGAACAAGACAGAGCAGGGTCTCAATTCTAGAAAAAAAGAACTGCAAGCTATTTGTCTTATAACCCTCCAGAACTGGTATGTTCTGGATTTAGTTACAGCAACGGAAGGGGGCGGGATTAAGAAGATAGGATCGTCTTGCTGCACATGTGCCCAGTTACCCTAGGGTTCGGCTGTGCTATACAAAAACTAAACTAAACATACATACCCCCAAATGATGTAGACAATGGATCTCTAATCCATGCCATAGTGGGCCCTCCACGACTTGCGGATTGCAATGGAAAAGGAGGCTGGAGTGAATGCAGAAGACTGGTTTGATTCAATGTTTTCATGGGCCCATCTTGGTTGGGGATAGCAGCAAACGTTTTGGTTGTTATCTTATTATTTTTTTCTTGTAATTTTCTGTGTGTGTCAAATGATTCTATCGTGTTGATCCAAGACACTACCTAAGAGTGCGATGACGATGTTGGTGTCCATAACAGGTAAAGTTGCTCCCCTCACAAACACGTGTATACACAGACTGATAAGTGGAATGGTGAAATAGAACACAGGATGGAAAAATAGAACAACCGTTTGGTCCCCCGGGGACATTGTCTCACTCCCCCCACCTGATGCAGAAAATTATGTAGAGCATTTGGTAGATTTGCCAGGGGACGAGGGATGTTTTATGACGTGTACCCTAGAAGAATATGCCCGGATGGGGGGGAAGTTTACACCACGTGTTTAAAGTGTGGGTGCCTAAAGACGATATTAGAAGAAGGGAAGCTGGGTTAGTTAATGGAGTATTAACTAAAGGGGGGAGTGTTGGGATACAATTGCAAGGTCCAAGGCAGGCAAAGAGATTTAGACTACAATAAATATATTAGCAGACAACCTATTGTTAGCAGTGCTAGTCGGGTGCAGCAGAATGCACATGTATCCATTTGTAATTAGCTTTGGCACATATTAGAAACACCATATAGCCATACAGAAAGAGCAACAATACTTTCACATTGCGGTTGCAGAGGTTAAAGATAGGGTGATGTATCTTGCATTTAGCTTAAGTGTACAGTGTTAAGCTTTAAGGAATGCGTGAGTAGGTAGCTGCATAGGAAGGAGATGGAGTAAAAGGTGTTGTGGTAAAGGTGTGGTCTGGGTGCTAAGGTAGCAAGTGTTCCACCATGTTGGGGACATGGGGGGCGCCGTTGTGCGGCATGGCAAACTAGACTGGTCTCGGTTTAGCTCCGCTCCAAGGACATACAAGTGAGGCCAAAGAAGACTTAAAACTATGGCATTTGATGTAATCCCGACAGATCTGTGTTGGGGAGCGGCTGGGGAACAGCCTGCGCCACCTTCATCCTGCAGTAAAGCAGTAAGAGGGAGAAATCCACTCCTGAACACACGGCACCAGTGAATCCAACAGTGGCACGAAAGAAGACGAGCGTCACAGTGCACCGGGAGCCTGAGAGAGACCCCGACCCAACCAACAGCAGCTAAGAGGATCGCTGCATAGCAGCAGGGGACCTGTGGAGGACGCGACAAAGAGGTGAGCGCTTCCCTGCACAGGTTCAATGAGAGCCTGGGGTGCGCGGCAGAGGGGAGGGAGAGAGGAGCGATAGCAAGCTCACTCCCTGGAGAGAAACCGCAGGGGATCAGTCGTGTGCCCAGTGCCCTGGACTCTTGCTCTGCTCTCCGCCAGCAGGAGGGGCAAAGGAGCGATAAACGAGTGCCTGGTGGGGGGATGAAAGAGGAGAGCTGCCAAGAAGGTTTAGGGAACAGAGCGACCCACATGGGAAGGCTGTGAGTGACAGAACAAAGAGCACAGTGATGGCGAAGGAAGGGGCGGGGGGAATGCTTATTCAGGCGAGGATGGACTTGTTCACCATTTCTCCAATGGACCCCTCGAGCTGCGGAGTTGGGGGGAAAGACACTGGTTTGGGTACACCGCAGGCGTGCCCCTCACTGGTCAAACTCATATTAGCCATTCAAGAATCTAAATCCTCACTGGAGTGCAAGGTGGATGCAGTGGGGGAAGAGACAAGCTTTTTGAGACAGGATTTACATGATATCGGCTAGAGCGGGAGAGGCGGAACACAGGATATCGGCGGTGGAGGACTCTATGCAGCCGATGAAGAAAGACATCCAAGAACTGAAAAGCAGAACAAAATTACTGAAACAGCGGGTGGAGGATGCGGAGGGGAGGGACCCTCCATGGAGCTATACCTCGGAGGTTGGCTGGCAGACTGGATTGGGCCAACAGGGCTGTCACAATTTTTCACAGTAGCAAGGGCCCACAGAATCCTGAGCAAGGGTGGGATCCTGGGGGCTCACCCCAGAAAAGTAATACAGCAGTATTAGCAAAGCAACTAAATTACTAATATCATGGCATGTTAAGGAAGGGCCCACAATGGTGAATTGTGCCAGAGTAACATATATCCAGACTTCACGAGGGCAGTGCAAAAGGCTAGGCATTTGTTTGAAGAAGTTAAGAAATGGCTATGTGAGGCAGAGGTTAAATACACAACTCTCTAGCCGGTTATCCTCTCAGAGTGGTATGCCCCGCAGGAAGCCTGGGACTGGCAGGACAGCGAGGGATTGGGCCGACGGAAACAGCCACAAAAGACAGAAGGAAAAACACCTAGTTAGCGATGGGGTGGCCCTTGGACCAAGACCGGCAACCATCGGAATTCGACATCTTGGCAAGAACAAGAGCATTATTGTAGTCTGAGGATGGCTTGGATATGAGAGACATAGTCGGACTGGAGCCGGAGAGCTGTGGCGAGCACACATTCCCTAATCGCTAGCCCGCAGGTGGAGACCATCATTGTTTTTACCACAGTTAAGGGCCGACAAATGCTTCAGGTTGGGGGGAGATGGCATGGGTAGGGGACTGGGCTGTTGGGGTTGTTTTTAGTTCTATACAGTTGTCTTCAGTACAATAACATGGGTAGGGGGAAGCAAAAATCCTGGGGAGCGAACATAGGCTCACCGGGGATCATAGAGCAGGTCCTTTAGCTGTATGTCATGGAACGCCAATGTGCTCCTGGATAAGATTAAACAAAGCCGGATGGCTAAATTCTTGGTGGCCCATCAAGCGGACATAGTGCTATTGCAAGAGACTCATATGCTGGGGGTGCCATGCACATTCTTGGGGAGGGCTAGGTATTTGGTGGTGGAGCATGCCGTGTTTGCACAGGGATCCAGTGGGGTGGCAATTTTAATTAAGAAATCTTTACCACTTGTGAGGGGTCAGCAATGTGAGGCAGACAACTTTTAGATGATTTTTGCAAAATATGACATTTTATTAAATCATACATTTAAATAAATGCCTCACTATACCTACCTGACGAGGATTTTCCTACGTAAAATAAACTATAGGAAACACTTACAAAGGATCTCTGGCCCTCGCACTTGTACATAAAACATACAAGAAAACATGGCAATTCACAACAATAACTTCATTTGAAATGTATTCACAGTCTTGTTATATCCTGGGCAAATTCCCCTTCCCCAGGTTTCATGTTTGATTCAGCTCCAATGTTCAACAAAAAGAAATACGGAAATGTGGGTTTGTGCCAAAGTTACAACACAGTTTGTGGCACTTTCAACTTGTCAAAAGCAAGTTCTGTTAATCCAATGTTCAACCAGAGAATAATTCCTCTTCTTCCTTGAATAATGATTTTTACCTCATCAAATAGCATCAATGATATTCTTGGTGAGGATGATTTGCTACAATTTGTAAATGTGACTGGAAAACCACAAGTTATTGTAAGATTCAAAGAAACACAGCTTCTTCTAAGATTTAGAAACAAAACACAGCTTCTTCTAAGATTTAGAAACAAAACACAGCTTCTTAATGTTAGCTTCTCTAAGCTCTCCTGTTAGCACCATAAATCTGTTTATATATCTTTGTCAGGATAACTTTGCAGCACTTCTACTTCAACCTGGTTAACTCCCATACCAGGTTCACTTCTACAAAGATTCACCATGCAGGTCTACTCGAATGCCCGATAGTGTTCCACAATCAACAGTGCAGTTGAAGTTTTAAATCTACTGACAACTAAAAGTTCACCACAGCTTCAGCAGTCTGAAACTTGATGACTTCCAACAACTCTTCAGAAACGACAAGATCCACTTTAGTGCCTCTCAACAGTACCAAGTAAGCAAGGTACTTTCTTCTGAACATTCACCTTCCAAAAGGGCAGCCTCCTTGCCACTCTTATCTTTCTCCCACATCATTGACCAAAATGCCCTTAAGGATGTGTTTCTACCTTTCCTCCTTTTGGCTTTGGCAATGTGAGTTTTAATACCAGCTTCAATGGTATGGTACAATCACAATCAACAAGCTTCACTCCTCTGACATTGCATTCGCCCCTTCTCTTCCCGATGGACCCATAAGCTAAGTGATATGCCTGGTTGTTGGTCTCTATTGGCTGTGGAGAATGCTTGTACAAGTCTTGGCTTAGGGCAATGTTTGTTCCCTGCAACTCACAAATATTAATGTTCAGTCACTTAAGTTCAGTACTACAATATTTTCAACTGCTTCATAAATTACTCTTCAGTTAACCTCCACTTCAGAATCACTTTGAAGCACAGGCGATTAGTCTCTCATCGGTTTTCTTCAGTTTTAATATTCAATTAGAGCGATTTGAAGAGTTTCATTCATACGCAAGCTCTGCTAAAGAGTTTTACTGGTACGCGAGTGCTACTTTTGTTGCATTCCATTATCTGACAATCAACGGTCAGGCTATCAATGCTTTCACTCGCACACAAATGATTGTCCTTGACTACAGTTGCCTACCTTTATTCGCGCAAGGGATCAAGACGCTTAGTAAAACTCACCAGCTTCTGTCTAGGCTTCCTTCCGGTGCTGCAAGACTTCAACTACTTCTGGCTCCTTTAGAACAGACACTTCCTCATTGAAGTTGTCTTCATTCCCGCCACATAGTCACAGAGCTCGTGCAGTCACAGTCTCTGTCACGCTTCTTGCTGAGCAGTCTTTGCAATTAGGTTAACATGGGGAAAGGACCCTCTCAGAACCAGTAGCTGAAATCTGCTTCACAGTGGTCCCAGTGCCCTCTCTTTCCACCACCTTCTGCTACTGCTGCTACTACTCCAGCTCCACCTCCATTCTAATAGCCTGCACATGGTCTTTTAAGACTCTCTGCTTCCCTCAGGTGTGGGTCATTTGCATCAACAAGCTGACTACCGCTGCAACATTAAACTTGAGTCCTCTTCCTCGCCCCATTACTTAGGGATTTATGGGACTTCAAGTCCCCAACAACAAAATTAGGTTTTCTAGTCAGAATTGTACTTTTCAAAGTAGATTTCTCTTAAATTTATTTAAGGAAAGATAAGAGTTTACTTGAAAAGGGGAAGGCAGCTCATTTAAGGCAATATCTATAGACTTCCTTTCACTGTAGTGCAGAGTTTGGATGGTTTCTAACTTTATAAGTCTCAGACGGGCTTTCCCCTCTTAAGATATTTAGGGATTTCAAGTTGGCTTTACCCACATCAGGATGTTCAATTTGGAGTTTAGACCAATCATAACGACAATAAGCCATTATATGCCCTGGTACTTGTAAAAGATTCTTCTCTTTTGGAGACAAATACTGCTTCTCATCCAACAGAATCTCCTCACCACCCTGTGCCTTGTCTGCTCCCAGGTGATCCACCTGCAGAGCACCACCCCAAGGTCAGAATCTGGAAGAGTCTGCCTTTCCCTGGCCACGTGGGAGGAGATTTTAGGCAGGGGTTTGGTGAGGGATCTGCAGTATTCATCACACACTGGACATGCAACATGTGGAAAAGGATCACAGAGGGAGAAAGATTCTCTTGAAAGGAACCGTATGGGGCGTGGGGAGAAACGATGTGTATCATTAATGTTTATGCTGCCCCAACTCTACAAACGGAAACGGCAACTCTGGTACAAACCCTGTTAGCCAAACATAGGGGGGCATAACACTGGTGTAGGGGGGAGCTTTAACAACACCGCACAACCACCAATAGATAGGACACCATATAGGGGGAAGACTGACACCCCCCACAACAAAGCTCAGATCATTAATTGAAGCCACAGGTTTGAGGGACGTCTGGAGAGATTTGCACCCTGCAGAAAGGGGTATCTCCTTTTGAAATGCACACTCGTCCTTTTCGAGGATTATGCATTTCTCAGAACACTATAGTGGGTTGGGTGACTTTGGCCAAATTCCTCCCTCGGGGGGATATCCGATCATGCCCTACTGCTTCTCACAATATGGGAGGAGGGGTGGAGACTAAACAGAGAGGGGGTTGAAGGCTGAACACGTACTATTTGAAAGATATGTAAATAGCTGAAGCCCTCCGAGAGGAATCTGAAGTCTACTTTCAGAATAACTCTGGGACAGTGTATAGCCACTCCATGCTCTGGAAGGCCACAAAGCAGCATTACGAGGGAGGGCAATGCAGGTAGTAAGGCAGCATCTTAAGGATTGCAGGCAGAGGATGGATCATTTGGAACGGGATGTAGATGCAGCTGAGGCACAACATGTTTGGCTCAATACAGATGCAACCAGAAGGACCCTAATTAGGGTACAACACTAGTACAGCACGGTGTCCTGAGACTTAGCTAGGGCGGCCCACTGGGATAAACAGACGAGGTGATGCAGGGGACAAGTGTGGCAGACTTTTGCTGTGGCTGGAAAAAAGGGATGAAGTGACTAGGTCGCCGAGTGTTAGGGAGAATTCTCAGAAATGTGCCAATTCCTCTGTACCCTAGAGACCACCAGCAACTTTGCTGTATTTTGAGGACTTGAAAGTTAAACCTGGAGAGAGTGAGAATGTTTTTCCCACCCTCTCATGTATTTTTAATGTGAATTGAAGACTGCGTTTCCTTTGGTTGTGGAGTCTGATAAGCTCCATAGGCATCATCCTTTACATTGTCACACAGCACCTTCAGTGCAGTGGCACAGGGATGTCTTTCAGATTTCCCCAAGGTTTAAATATCCTCTCTTGGATAAACTACTGTTTCCAAGAGCAGAGAAGTGAAATTGACTTTACTTACACTTTTAACTTTCTAGACCCAGCCACACTATCTCACAATAGGGTGCTGGAGGGGTTACTTAGTATCCCCTTTCTCTAGTTTCTCGTGTAACAATTTTATGTTACCCTTTCCTGATGAATGGCTGATGGCAGTGGTTTACTTTTAACTACCGTGGTGTGCTTTTACCGCGGCTGCATTCACAGCTGCAGTAAAACACCCAAGGGTGCCCTTTTTGTCAAAATGGCCCCGGTCTTCTTTTTTCGCCATTTCTTTGTGGAAATGGCCTTCTTGATATTTACTCTGCGCGCCAAACTAGGTTTGGTCCCTTTGTACGTTTTGCCTTTGGCAGGATTCACGAGTGAAGCCCGCCTCTGCCTCCAGGGTGTCTGGCGGGGGCAGGAAGCGAGGCAGGTGCCCACAACTCCCTGTGCTTAGTCTCCTAGGAGACAGGAATTCACTCCTAGGTGATTGGCTTGCTGGCTGTCCGGCAAGGACAGCCACCCTGCTAGGTGACTGACAGCTAGGCTGGAATGAATGGGAAAAACCTGCATAAAGGGCAAGGCTTTTTGGGTGGGAAGGCAGAGTCGACCACTGGACGAAGGAATCCGAAGAAGAACTTGGAAGAGACGCCTGCTGCAATTCCTGGACCATTGGTTTGCCCGGTGACGCCTTGCTGCTGTGCTGAAGCTCTGAATTTGCCTCGACTAGAGAAGCCGTGCAAGGACGACTTCTCCCCTGGAGTTGGTGGGACCAATCAACTCCAAAGTAAGTCGCATCCTCTCAGAACTGGTTGAAATTCCACTGCAGTTGCTGCTGGAATCGAATAGCTAGGGAGAGGAAGACCAGATTGTGTGCGTTGCTATTAAGTTGGCCAAGAGCTCCAGGAAGACCGAGCCTGAGCCACCTCAATAGAAAGCTGGACCCCAGATGCAAGCAAAGCCCATCTCAAAGCCAAGAGTCTTCAGTGCTGCTATTTACTGAGACGTGAGGAGCTGAAACCGCGAAGTGCTACTGAATAGAAGTTGGTCCTTTTCTGTCGCCGACCGTCCCATTGCAGTGCAGGAGTCCTCCAGACATCCTCCCTCCTGTCCCCAAGACTGAGGCCCAGGAACACAGGATCTGCAGAGCTGCACGGGAACAGAAGCCAGCTAAAGCCCTTTTCTTCTAACCAAAGGTACTGTAAAGTGTAAGAGAACTTACCTCTTGTTGTGTAACCTCACTTATTCTCAGTTGAGACTCGTCTTGGTTGCTTCTGTACAGATGCTATCAGCTTCTTTACCTCACAAGCCTAATCAGCTTGTGGCCCTGCTTTGATTCCTTGTTTTCTACAAAGACATCTAAAACATTGTGCAAGACTTTCACCTACTTGCAAGAAGTGCTTCAGCTCACCTAGACTTTTGCCCAATCGACTTTGGCCTAGCCTGGCTCCCTGAATGTCTCTTCTTCCCTCTGACATTGTGTTTAGTATTCCTTCCAGGAAGGGGTTAACCAACTTTGCATTGGGGGTTACCAAAAGTACTTACCTGCTTCAGAATATTTGTGAGATCTCTTGTTTTTTTCTACATAACCTTTTTCTTTGACATACTCTTAAGTCTGGTTCTAAATACAAACAGTGGTATATTAATTAATGTCCACAGTGTCTTAGTTACTAAAGTCACCTGAGGGTGTAGGAAGTGTGTGTGCCATCCCAAAAGGGTACTTACTGATTTGGAAATATTAAGAGTGTGTATTTTGGAGTGTATTTGTGTGTTACTATTATATTTCCCCCCTTCTGAAGAAGGCTTACTATAATTGACTGTTAAATTAATAATTATTTAATCAAGAAACCTTTTGTGTAAGAGTTTATTTAAATACTTGCCACTGTGAATCTCTGTGTAACTCCCCTACAGCTCACATTGACCCCTCTTGAGATAAGCCTGGCTGCTCAACAGGCTACCAACCTGTGTAGTATAGACTTATACCAAATGTTGGGTTCCTATTGCCAGGAGGTCAAGGGTGTTGTAGTGCACCCAAAGGGTACTGCATACAACCTTGCCTAACAATGAGAGATTAGACAGGCAGATGGGACAGTTTGGATGAAGAGCGAAGATATAGCAGAGGACCCAGCATTCGGGAATGCTGCTATGGTAGAGCAATATTTAAGGGGGGCAAAGTTACCTCGGGTGAGCCAGGAGCAGAAGGATAGGCTGGAGCTGGACTAGACCAGAGAGGATATCCAAGCAGCAATAGACTAGCTCCAATCTGGGAAAACTCCAGGTCCTAACGGATTGCCTGTGGAATTCTGGAAAAATGTAGGGTAGGGATCGGCGGAGGAGATGAAGGTCATGTTCATGGAAAGCCTGCAGGTAGGCACACTGCCAGAGAATTTGAGACAGGCAACAGTAGTTGTGATACATAAAAAATAAAGCCGCTGGAACAATGCAGCGCATACCATCCAATATCCTTGATTAATGGGGAGGCGAAGATACTAGCAAAGGTTTTAGCTAACACATTATTACCAGTCATCAGGGCATTAATTTACCCCAACCTGTATGGGTTTGTACCGGGTAGGGCCACCAGGATCAATCTGAGGAGACTACACAATGTGTTGAGCGCTGCCTCTTCCTTAGAGGGACCACACGGAGTAGTGGCAATAGAAACGGAGAAAGCATTTGACTCTGGGGTGGGAATACCTCTGAGTAGTCCTGGAGGGATTTTGTCTTTGGGCTCAGGTTTGTGTGCTGGGTGATACTTCTGGTAACCAATCCGGTAGCTACGGTTGGGGTAAACAGGTGTGCATTTGATGCTTTTCCTCTACAGAGAGGCACTAGTCAGGGATGCCCTTACTTGCCACTTCTGTTTTTGCTGGCGATGGAACCCTTGGCAATAAGGGTGAGGTTGGACCCTCAGTTGAAGGGATTCGTGGGGCCAGAGTGAGGGGAGGACCGCATATCGTTATACGCTGACAACTTCTTACCCACGCATACTAGTCTGCGAGTACTGGATATGTTTAGGGAGTTTGGAGATGTAAGCAACCTCAGGATAAACTGGGATGAATCTGAGTTTCTGCCAGTACGAGAAGAAAAGGATGCGATAGCAGAGGGATACCCGCTCATCATAGTGACAGTCCATTAAATATCTCGGTATTAAGAGTCAGGGTGCAGGAATCAGAATTTCTTCAGAATAATTTGGGCCCGCTCCTGGACAGGCGCAGGGGAGATGCCAAATACTGGACGACTCTCCCTATTTCAATCGTGGGGAGGGAACATCTATTTAAAATGTTGTCTTCACTCCGCCTCCTTTTCATTCTCCAGAACACTCCAGTGTAGGTGCCGGCAGGGGTGTGTCGAACAATAGAGAAGCTGCAGAGGGAGATTATATGGGGAACTAAAATCCCAAGAGTTTCACTAAATACATTGAGTAGATTAGTGTGGGACGCGGGGGTTGGAGGTCCTTCTAACAATGACAAATGTGTTAAGGGAATACAAAAGGAAAATAGTGTCTCAAAAGAAATGTCAGAATGGCTTGAGTAACAACTCCCTTGCCCACGTTCAGCCCCACAGGGTCTTGAGTGTTTCTTAAAAAGGATAGGTGGATGGCACAGTTATATCAGTTGTGCAGTTCAGGTTTGGGCTTCAAGCTTCTGGTGTTTCAATCCCTTCCTTAGGCTTCATCCGCCTTTTCATTAATACACAGTTCTACTTTTGCTTTCCCACAGTTCAACACAGGCTTCCCTCTGCCGGGCTCATGCCCGTCTATTCTCCTTGTGGCAGTTCCTTTCCCCATGTTTTGACTCAGGTGTCCTTTCTCTGTCGAAGACTTTCGAAACTGCAAGGTTTTTGCATAGACCTCTGCATGTCCACTTTGACCTCTCTATTAAACAATTCCACAATTCACAATCTTCCTCATCTTAAAATACACCAATGCCCCTTGGTACTTGTAGTTATTTATTTATTACATTTGTTACACGCCCAGACCCTGGGGTAGCACGGCGTGGTTACAGACATCTTAATAATTAGTCTTACAGGAAAGGAAAGGTTTGTAGAGGGAAAACAGGAAGCATGTCAGGCAGGCAGACGTGTCATACAATACATCAGTACATACATCATACAGGTTAGGTACAATCCGGGTGGCTGATTTAGAAGGCTAATCATTGGGCTGGTACAGGTGAGAGACGGGTGTTAGTATTGGTTGAATAACCAGGTTTTCAATTGCTTTTTGAAGCTGGGGAATGTGGTATCTTTTTTAATGTGGATAGGGAGAGAGTTCCAGAGATGCGGTGCTAGTACACAGAAACTGCTTCCTTCCGCTCTGGTGGTGTTGTAGCGGGGAACCATTAGGTGGTGGTTGTCATTAGAACGTAGTGTTCTGATACTTTCTTTTTTTCTGTACTACATTAATCAGATCCCTGGGTGCTTTTTTAGTGAGGCATTTGTGTGTAATACATAGGGTTTTGAGGATTATTCTTGCTTCAATTGGTAACCAATGTGCATTTTTCCTAATCTGTGAGATGTGATCAGATTTTTTTATTCCTAATGCTGCTCTTAGAACTTTATTTTGCATAATTTGCAATTTACTGATGTTAGCCTTAGAGCTACCTAGCAGAAGTACATTGCAGTAATCCAATTTAGATAATACCAGCGCTCTGGCTAAGGTAAGGCAGTTGGTTGGGGTCAGGAATTGGCAGCTTAATGCAATCAGTTTGGACGTATATGCTGTGGATGAAGAGAGGGTGCTGATGTATTTGGTCATTGTGAGGTTAGCGTCTAGGTGGACACCTAAAGTTTTGACTTGCTTGAGTACTGGGATTGGGGATCTGTCTATGTTGATGGAGGTGTGCTCCGGGTGAAGTGAGGCTATTTAAGTTGGGGATCCCACGATGAGAATTTCAGTTTTCTCATCATTGAGACAGAGACTGTTCAATGCCATCCAGTTTTGGATGATTGTGTATATTGTATTAATGACCATGGTGTCTTGGTCGTAGTTGCCGGTGATGGGTATGAGAATCTGGGTGTCATCTGCAAAATTGGTGTAGATGACACCCATGTCATCAAGGGCAGAGAAGAGGAACTTGGTATAAGCATTGTAAAGTGTTGGGGAGAGGCATGAGCCCTGGGGAACTCCTCTGGGTACTGGTATGGGGTCGGCAGCTTCCTTGCCTATGGCCACTCTGGAAGTACGTTCAGCCAGAAAAGATTTCACCCACTTTGTGGCATCATTAGGGAAATTAAAGTCATTGGCTAGGGATGTACAGAGTTTATCATGGTCCACGAGGTCAAAAGCAGCAGAGAGGTCTAACAGGAGAATGCAGAGTTTACCTGAATCTCTAATAGTGTTCATCTGGATTTTGAGGTCTAGGAGTGCCGTTTCCATACTATGGTTGGGCCTGAAACCTGATTCTCTGGTTCCAAGCAGCTGGTTCTGTTCAAGGTGTGCTTGAATTTGTGTATAAGCTATTTTGTCAATGATTTTGAGTAGGAAAGGGACGGTTGTTGTAGGCCGGTAATTAGTGGGTACTGTGGGGTCCAATGATGTTTTTTTGAGGAGTGGGGTGACCCATGCTTTTTTGATGCTGGCTGGGACTGAATTAGTGTTGAAGGAGGAGTTGACAAAGTTGGTAATGATGGGGGAGAGTGTGCTTGCGCAATCCTTCACTAGTTTAGCTGGGACACTATCGCCTTTGCAGTTGGAAGCTTTGAGTTTGGTGATGGTGTTGAGTACTGTTTCTTGGGAGACTGGGCTGAAGTGGAAGGGAGGCTTAGGTTTATCTCAGGAAGTTGGTGAGTGGGGGTTTGAGTCTATGGGGTTTTTGTCAGCTAGGAGTCGTCTTTTAGTGGTCATTTTGTTTTGTAATAATGTGATTTTAGCGGATAGGGCGTCTTGAATGGTGGTGCACCATTCTTTACTGGCCTTTTCTGAAGTGGAATTGGGTGTATGATTTTCTAATTCTCTGATGATAGAGAAGAGTTCTTTGGCATCAGACGAGGCCTTGTTTATACTTGTATTGTAAGCGTTGGCTTTGTGGGATATGATGGCTGACTTGTAGATTTTATTAGAGTCCTTGTAGACTTTTGCGGAGTCAGGGGTGGGATGTTTGTAATGGGCATGTTCGAGAGAACGTTTGATTCTTCTCAAGGAGGCTAGTTCTTCAATGAACCAAAAGTGGGCCCTTTATCAGTGCGGCAGGTTTTACTTTTGACAGGTGCTACTTCATCAATTGTAAGGGTGAGGCAATTGTGGTAGTAGTCTGAAATAACACTAGGATCTTCACTAGTGACTAAGTTAGAAAGGAGCTTTTTTTTTTAAGGGTGGGGTGAAGCTTTCTTCCGTGAGCTTTCTGGGATTTCTGGTTTCAATGTTGTCCGTTAGTTTAGGTGTAGGGGGTTGGGGTTCATCACTCAAGATGGTGAATTCTATGCAGTAGTGGTCAGTCCATGCAAGTGGGGCGATAGAGTCAATGGTAAGTCTAGTGTTAAGTGAAAGAACCCAATCCAGGGTTCTACCCTTGATGTGGGTGGGCTCATTCACCAATTGGTCGAAATGCATATCCTTAAGGGCCGCTTGTAGTATTGTGGCTTTATGATCGTGGTGGTCGACGTATCCTAGATTCAGGTCTCCAAGGATAATACATTTTGTTTTGGGTTTGATGTGGGGTGCTAGTAGGAGAAGGATGTCTGTTTCTGGTTGGCTGTTTATACTGGGAGTTCTATATATAACTATGATATTTATAGTGGTTTTCTCATTTACAGCTAGTTTCACTAGAAGTAGTTCATAGCCTAAGATATCTTCAATGGGAATAGATCCAAGTTGTATATTGGTCCTGGCTATAATGGCAACGCCTCCGCCTATGGCATTTTTCCCATCAGATCTTAATATGTCGTAGTCAGGAGGTAGGGCTAAGGCGAGTAAGGGACCTGAAGCTTGGTGAAGCCAGGATTCTGTGATTATCAAAAGCTCCAAGTTTTGTTCCATGATAAAATCGTGTATTTCGATGGCATGGGCTCCTAGGGACCGGGCATTAATGACGGCACTTCTGAAGCTAGATGGTGGTTTGGGTTTAGTTGTGGTGGTGGTGTTAGGTATTTGTCGTTGAGCATCCTTGGGTGATCTGTTAATGGCCTGGGAGGTAGGTAGTATTTGTTTTTTGGTAGGTCTAGGGTGGTTAGGCTTGCAGGGCGTTGGCTTCGTAATAGGGGAGGAATGGAAATGGTAGAGGGTTTTAGTGCGTGATCTTAGGTGAATTGTTCTGGCACTGCCTACAATAGGGTTGGTGTTAGTTACTTATCAAAGTTCATATACTTTGCCCTCTTGGCACTTATTCAACTTTCTTGCCTTTGATTCCCATTGAAATACACTTCAACTCCGAACATTTCACAGAGACTTTTGAATGTGTGACTTTCCCTCTCAGGACCACTCTGTTACTTTGTATCCTTCCCTTTTGAAATTCAGCAATTGTCCTTTCCATTACACATTTGATCGGCACACGCGCAATCTTCAACTTTTGAGTTACAGTTACTTTTGGCTTTTAACAGAAACCAGGCTTTTTTTGCTTTCGACAACTCGCCGGTCGTGTTAAGTGGCCTTCTTTCATCAATGCTCTTCATGCAGTCAAGGCCATAACCAACCCCTCCTTTCCTCCTCCCCAACTCTGCTGTTCACTCGGGAGGGTCGCGGACCGCTTTCAAGTACCTTGAAGGTTTATCTCTTCCGCTCACTTAGTTTTACTCTTGGCCGGCTTCCTGAAAGTGTGGAATTCTCACCTGGCTCTCTCGTTCTCTGCATTCGCCGATCAGTCCCTTGGCCTTTCAACTCCCAGAGCCTGGTTTGCATCACCCCCGAAATAGGTGTCCCTTCTCGTACCCAGCCTCCCTTCCAGTGTGCCTGTGCACACCACATTTTATCCTGACAGGGAGTGTTAACAAGTGGCAGGTGTGTATAGATAGGATTACGTGCCTGACTCTGCTTGGCCTTATTCCAGGGGCAAAGTCATTGCGAGTCAGTAGAGGTGATCTTTCTAGCCTCATTCATCATCTTCCTCGGCTCAGTAGTGTTGTCAATATAAAGCGGGGAGGAACTATGGGAGTTGTAGTTTCCCATGAAATAAGAAGGGATAGGGGTTAGATGGGATGTGGAAAAAAGGGGATACCATGTCTCACCATCAGGTGCTCTCCCCCACCCCCCCCCCCCCCAAGGATCCCCTACCTAGGTGATCCTCCCGTGCTTGTCCACCCACAGATCAAAAGGCAATGGCCTTTCCCTGGCCACCCGAGTACAGGATCCCCAGGGACTAGATTGTGAAACACCCTCTGTTTTTTCACAAACCATTCCCCTATGCAAACAGTACGGTTGTAAGTCCAGAAACAATTTCATAACATATGGGTTGGATTCCTTTCGCTGACTTATCTAGACAAGGGGAGAATGGTCCATAACTAGGATGACATTTCTTCCCAAGAGGTAATATTTAAGGCAAAGGATTGCTCATTTGATGGCTAATGCTTCCAATTGTAATACTGAATAATTCTTACCTCTGGCAAATTACTTGTGACTGGCAAATAATAAAGGATGTTTTAAGCCGTTGTGTATTTGGGACAATACAGGCCCCAGTCCAGTCCGAGAGGCGTTGGTCTGAAGTATAAACTCTTGAGAAGTCTGCCACTTTCAATATGGCATTTTGACAGAGTTTGTTATAAACTATTATAACAGACTTCATCCTCATCAGTCCAACAAATCTTGAGATGCAGCGTTTTTTAGCTTGTCAGTCAGTCGTGATGTTTTTTCTGAGAAATTAGGAACAAACCTACGATAGCATCCAATTAGACCCAAAAATGCTCTAAGGCCTTGCTTGGTCTTGGGTGTTGGTGCATTTAGAGCAGCTTTTACTTTCTCTTGCTGAGGCTGTATACTACCATTTTGTGAAAAAAAGCCTAGATATTTTACAGCCGATTGAGCTAGCCTACATTTTCTAGCATAAGCTGTCAGTCCGGCTATTCATATGGCTCTCATAATGGAGTAGAGATGATAAAGACGGTCTTCCCATGTTTGGCTATAAATAATATCATCAATATATGCCGCGCAGAAATCACAATAGTGCTGTAGAATCCCATCCATTAGTCTTTGGAAAGTCGCTGGTGCACTGTGTAAACAAAAGGGCAGGACCTTGAATTGGAAAAGTCCAATTGGTGTCGAAAAGGCTGTTTTTTTCTTTGCCTAGGTTATGTAAATAAACCTGCTAGTCCAAGTTAAATCCAATGTTGACAGGTAAACAGCATTCTCCAAAATGCCCATCAGGTCATCTATACGAGGCATGCGATACGCATCAAAGGCTGAGATAGCTTTAACTTGCCTCAAATCTATGCAAATTCTCCAAGTTTGGTCTGGTTTGGTCACCAATACAATAGGAGATAACCAAGGACTTGAAGAAGGTTCGATAACATTAACCCTGAGGATACTTTCCACTTTGTCAATAATGATTTTTTTCCTTGTCTCTAGGAGTCTATAAGACTTTAAGTGAACTACTTTCCAAGGTGGTGTTCGTATATAGTGGGAAGTTCTGTGTACCCTCCCTGCTGGCTCGCAAAATACATCAGGAAATGCGGAAACAAGATAGTTAAATCTTTCTTTCTTATCATTGGGGAGCTCTTGGGGCATTAGTCCTAAGTTATCCATTTCTTGGGGTGCCGAGCATGAAAATATAGGAGTGTGAGATGACTCTGGATTTTCTTTCCACTCCTTTAGAAGGTTAATGTGGTAGATATGAGTCTTTGGGCCTCTGCCTGGTTGGGCTACTTTATAGTTGCATGTTCCCATCTGTTCTAACACCTCATAATGCCCAAGCCACTTCGAGATTAATTTATTCTATGAATTTGGGAAGAGAACCAAAACTTTTTGACCCAGCAAAAACATTCTTACGTTTACTCTTTTATTATATGAAAGCTTCTGTTGGTATTGAGCTTTCTCCATGTGGGTATGGACTAAAGACCTGACTAGGTTCATATGCTTTCATAACCGATTTGCGGTTTGAGGCAGTGGTATTCGGGCCTTCTCCCTCTCATCCAAGGTTTCCCTGAACATGTCCAAGACATCCCTTGGCTCTCTGCCATACAAGAGCTCAAAGGGTGAAAACCTGGTAGATGCTTGAGGGTTTATTTCTCATAGCAAATAAGGCCCATGGAATTATGCGGTCCCAATCTTTACCACCTTCATCAACTAGTTTTCTTAGAATGGTTTTCAGGGTCTTATTAAATCGTTCTACCAATCCATCTGTTTGCGGATGATAAACCGAGGTGCTTAACGTGGTGATATGAAGAAATTAGTTTCTTGATCTGTTAGAATTTCTTTTGGGAACCCGATCCGGGGAATAAATGGTAACAGATGTTTTAATATTTGCGGGGTCGTACTATTTCTCATGGGAGAAGGCCTCAGAATACCTGGTAGCATAATCAATAATCACGAAGGCAAATGTATTGCCCAATTTAGATGTTTCGAGGGGTTCAATTATGTTCATCCCGATTTGGGAGAATGGCACCTCTCTTAGAGGTAGTGGATTTAAAGGGGCAGGTGGAGGAATATTTGTGCTGGTCTTTTGACATCTTGCATGTCTGCACAAAGTATTTAATTTCTGCAAATATTCCTGGCCAATAAAACTTTCCACTGATATGGGCTTGCGTCTTAACTTGTCCTAGAGGTCCCCCTGTTAAATGTGAGTGGGCAATTTCCAGAACTATTTTCTGATGGGTTTTGGGTATTACCAACTGGGTTTTACATGTTCCTTCGCCGGCGGTTTCCCTTCGATATAACAGTCCCCGTTTTAAAAAGAAGGGACCTCCTTTATCATTGCCTTCAGACTCTGGGACTACTTGTAAGAACGTCCCTGCTGATAATGGATCGTTTCCCTGAGCAAAAGCCATATCTGGAAGGACAGTTGGTTTGTCATCAAGGCTAGCATTGATGTTAGGTCTCTCATCAGCCTCTCTAAAAGCTAGATCTCCTCTCCCAGTCACCTCCTGTTCGGTCTTCTTTTAACTGGAGAAGTAAAGCCCTTTTCCAAGAGTCCCTTGTGCTATTGTATCCACAGGATGAATGTCAAATGATGTCTCCCCATGATTGTGCAAAAGTACTTTCACGTCTCCCCTGAAATCCGGTTCAATAACTCCTGCTAGTACATCTAGTCCGAATTTCCAAGCTAAACCAGATTTGGGGGCTAGTCTGATGTAGCATCCAGAGGGGGGCATTAGAACTAAGTCAGTGGGAATCGTACTACTTTTCCCTGGAGGAATGGATGCTTCCCTACTACTGCAGATGTCAAATCCAATAGAACCTTTTGCAGATACAGTAATGTTTGAGGTTCTACCATTTAGTTTCTGAAATTTTAGGGTTCCCCAATTTGTTTCAATTGAGTTGCATCCCACTACTTACACCATTATGTAAGGAAGGCATGGTATCAAGTAGTAGACACAGACACAATAGATACACCTTTCAAAAACGTTTCAAAAACATTTATTCAGAAGTTTGGTTGGGTTGCTAGAATTCCTAACTGGCCCCAACTCTAAAATGGGAGTAGTCTCGACCATTAAATAAATAACAAAACAAGCTCGTCTAGTCAAAATAAAAAGGCCTATACTAAAAAAAAACAAAAAAACGAACCTTTCCCTACTTCTAACCATGACACATGTGTTAAGGGACTACAAAAGGAAAATAGTGTCTCAAAAGAAATGTCAGAATGGCTTGAGTAACAACTCCCTTCCCCACGTTCAGCCCCACAGGGTCTTGAGAGTGGCTTAAAAAGGATAGGTGGATGGCACAGTTCTGTCAATCTTGCACACTTTGACTTATTGGTACAATAAAACAGTTCAGGTTTGGGCTTCAATCGTCTGGGGTTTCAATCACTTCCTTAGGCTTCATCCGCCTTGACATAAATACACAGTTCTACTTTCCCACAGTTCAACACAGGCTTCCCTCTGCCAGGCTCGAGCCTGTCTATTCACTTTGCATAGACTTCCCTCTACTGGGCTCCAGCCTGTCTATGCTCCTCGTGGGGGTTTCCCTTCCCCACATTTTGTCTCAGGTGTCTTTTCACTGTTGAAGACTTTAGAAACAGCAAGGTTTTTGCATAGACCTCTGCATGACCACTTCAACCTCTCTTTTAAACAATTCCACAATTCACAATCTTCCTGATCTTCAAATACACCAATGCCCCATGGTAATTGTAGTTTCTTATCAAAGTACATATACTTTGCACTCTTGGCACTTACTTTCTTGCCTTTGATTCTCAATGAAATACACTTCAACTCAGAACATTTCACAGAGACATTCGAATGTGTGACTTCGCAGGACCACTCTGTTACTTTGTATCCTTTCCTTTTACAATTCAGCAACTGTCCTTTCCATTACACGTTTGTATCGGCACATGTTCAACCTTCAACTTTTGAGCTACAGTTACTTTTTGCTTATAACACAAACCAGGCTTTTGTTGCTTTTGATAACTCACTGGTCGTGTTAATTGGTCTTCTTTCATCAACGCTCTTCATGCAGCAGTCAAGGCTGTTACCAACGCCTCCTCTGCTCCTCCAAACTCCTCAGTTCGCCGGGAGGGTCGCAGACTGCTTCCAAGTACCTTGAAGGGTCCTCTCTTCCGCTCACTCAGTTTCAATCTTGGAACGCTTATAGCTTCCCGAAAAAGTGGAATTCTCACTTGGCTCTCTCTCATTCTCTGCATCTGCTGATCAGCCCCCTGGCCTTCCAACTTCAATAGCCTGGTTTGCATTGGCCCCAAAAGAGCTGTTCCTTCTTGGACCCAGCCTCGCTCCCAGTCTGCCTGTGCGCACCTCCTTTTATCGTGAAAGGGAATGTTATCAAGTGCAGGTGTGTATAGTTAGGATTAAGTGCCCGACTCTGCCTGGCCTCATTACAGGGACAGAGCCATTGCGAGTCAGTAGAGGTAATCTTTCTAGCCTCTGTTCCTCATCTTCCTCAGCTGCGTAGTGTTGTCAATTTAAAGTGAGGAGGAACTATGTGAGTTGTAGTTTCCCATGAAATAAGCAGGGATAGGGGTTAGATGGGATGTGGAAAAATGGGGGATAACATGCCTCACCATCGGGTACTTCTCCCCCACTCCCAAGGACCCCCTACCCAGGTGGTCCTCCCTCGCTTGTCCACCCCCAGGGTTGGGATCCAAAAGCGATGGCCTTTCCCTGGCCACCTGAGTATGGGATCCCCGGGGACTAGATTGTGAAACACCCTCTGGTTTTACACAGCTCGAGGGCTGGAAAGGGGCTGAGTTGCAGTTCCAGGGACCCCAACAGAGGAAGAGGGAGGTGTATCGATCTGCAGAGCAAGGAATACAGGGTTACAGGGGAGTGTGGTTCAGGGTCAGGTGAGGTAGGTAGATCCATAAGAAGAAGGCATGGCATTTGTTTTGGGGTGTTGAACTGAGAGATGTTTTGTTATTGATGTTAGTTTCGTTTATTATGCACATAACGGAAAACAAAACATGTTCATTAAAAAATAGCATGTTACAAGATCCGTTTTTGGAAGTATGAGAAACAGGCTTAATATGGGGCAACACCTCAGTCCAGATAAACCAGAGACAAGTCCATCTAGAGAGAAGTTATGATGGGAAGGCCCCATGCAGCCTTGCTGTGTCGATAACAGCGAATTGAGTTCAGCTACAGAGCTCGAAGGAGCTGGGAAAGGAATGTTGTATGCAGCGAGGAAGAGTAGGGATGCGCCTTTTGAAGGTTACATTCAAGTGAGCAAAGCATGGGGTCTGTGATGCCAAGAGGTCTGGTGAAGATTTAGAGCACTAGTGCCCTTCCTGAAGAACGGTTATCCTATCTGAATTGCAGGCACCGCACTCAAGGGATCAATAAATAAGTGTAATTCAGGTATAATAGATTGGTTCCACAATCATGTCATTCATGGCCACCTGGGCTCCCAGAGTGATACAGGGAGGCGTGTGTTAGGTAAGAATTGGTGTAGTAACACTGTGCGAGACTACACAACACTTATCTGCTTGGTATTAGGTAACCCACCTTTTGGAATAGGTCTGTAATACACAAGTTGGTAGTGTGACTGAGCAGCCAGGACTATCTCAAGAGTGGTACATTTGAGCTGTCGAGCTGTAGCAATGAAATTCGCCAATACAAGTAACCAAGTAACAATTGCGCTCAAGGTTTCAGTTATACATCGTTATTTATTTAACATCAATTTTTAAATAGGCGTTCTTTAAAAAGGGCAAGATATGTAACAATCAAATATACTTTAAAATAATTTTCCAGAATCAGCACAAGTTAGTGGATACTCTTTGGATATGCTTTTTACAAACTTCCTACACCCGGAGGTGACTTCACTCACAAGGACAGTAGTGGCATTCATATATCACTAGTTATACTTTGCAGATTCTGAGGTTGCAGAAAGGATAGGTTAAAGGAAGGAAAAGGTTAAACAGGTTCTCCGGGCAGGGAAGTAAACTTAAATCTTCCAATGAAGTCTAGCCAAGCCTTTTCCAGCAATAACAGTCTAAAACAAGTTACCATCTATGAAGGACAGACATATCAAAGTCAATGGACTAGAAGAGTCTGCAGGGAGCCAGGACAGCCAGAGTCAATTGGAGCACACTCTATGGAGCTGAGGCACTCCTTAGATAATAAAAGTCTTGCACAAAGATAGAGAGTTCATAGAAATCACTTGTAGGGTCACAAGCTGCTACACTTGTGAGAAGCAGAGTTGGAATCAACGCTAAAGGTAAGCCACTGCAAGTCTCAACTGAGAAAAGCACATCTCAAAAGATACTGAGGTAAGTACCCAAAGTCTAAAAAGTACCTCTGGTTTGAATAAGAGTGGTCCAGCTGGATTATGTCCTGTTGCAGCGGTGCAGACCCTGGGTTCCGCAGCCTCAGTTGTGGGGAGAAGAGGTAGGACGTCTGGAGAACTCCTGCGGCAGCAATTTGGAGGTCGTCGGCAGCTACGGGCTCTTTTTGGATCAGCAGCACAACGCGGTTTCAGCACCACTGTGGATTTAAGATACCAGTTGGGCTTCCTTCACTCCTTGGTGAGGTGACTCGAGCTCTGGTCATCATGCTTATGGAGGGTCCTTAGGAGACTCCTGGAGCTTTTTGCCGGATTTCAGACGTTGCACTAGACTACAGATTTCTCGACCTGTGGCACTCGGTTCTTGCAGCAGCGAAGTAGTACAGCCAATCAGGGAAGATGGTCCAGTGGAGTTTGTCTCGGGGTTAGTTGGTCCCACTAACCCAAGGGAGACGTCATCCCTTCCGGAGCTTCTCTTGTCAATCAGAAAAAGGAGTTTCAGCACAACAGCAGGGCTTCACCAGGCAATTCAAAGGTTCAGGAGGATGCAGCAAGCTTTGTTCCCGGTGCCTTAGTCAGGCTTTTCGCCCAGTGGGCGACTCTGCCTCTAGTCCCACAGCCCTCACCCTTTAAGCAGGTTTCTCCCATTCATGCCCAGCCTAGGCTGTCAATCACACAGCAGGGTGGCTGTCCAGAAAATGGTGAAAAAAGAACACCGGGCCATTTTTACAAAAATGGTCACCCATGGGTGCTATACTGCAGCTGAGGATTCAGCCTGTGGTAGAAAAGCACAATTGTAGGAAAATTAAACCACTGCCACCAGCCATTTAAAGCAGCGAGGGTAATATAATAAATGTTACATGAGAATATAGGATAAGAGGCTACTAGGTAACCCCCCCCCCACCCTCCAGCACTCCACATAAAATGAGTGTGCTGGACCTACAAAGAGAAAAGGTAAGTAAAGTCAATTTCACTTTACTTGGGAAGGAACAAGTTACTTACCTGTAACTGTTGTTCTCCAGCATGGGTCTGGCATGGATTCACATGCTCATGAATATTCCCCGTCGTCAGGCTGGGAATCCTCGGTAAAGAAAAAACCAGTATCAGTTTCGTTTCTGATCTGTCTTTCGTAGTAGCAACCAATCACTGATCTCTGCGTCATACTGACCACAGCCAATGACTGCCCTCTACCTAAACCCCGCCTCTGGCAGCCATCTTCAGATTTGGAAGCACGTGAAGTGGCAGTATGACCAAGTGAAGAGCCGCAGAGGGGTAGGCGGGAGGGTTTGCATGTGAATCCATGCCAGACCCATGCTGGAGAACAACAGTTACAGGTAAGTAACTTGTTCCTTCTCCAGCACGGGGTCTGGCATGGATTCACATGCTCATGAATAAAGAATACATAGCAGTACACACATGCACAACCACGGGAGGTGGCAAAGGCTCAACATTAAGCATTACATCAAACTCAACATTAAGCAAATCTTACCGCCTCACCAGGCTCAACTTAGGCGAACAGGTTGCGCAGCACTGCTTGGCCGACCCTGGACTCCTCCCTGGAATCCCGATCGACGCAGTAGAATTTCGTGAAGGTGTGCGTCGACCTCCACGTAGCAGCCCTGCAGATGTCCAGCAGGGGCACACCAGATAGGAACGCCGTGGTAGCAGCGATCGCTCTGGTGGAATGGGCTCTCGGACGGCCAGGCAGCGGTCGGTTTGCCAACCGATGACAGTACATGATACAGCCGGAGAGCCATCTGGAAATGGAAGCCTTCGAGAGAGCCTTCCCCTGATTGACAGGTCCAAAGTTCACAAAGAGTTGTGACGTCTTCTGAAAACACTTTGTGCGGTCCACGTAGAACTTCAGCGCTCTAGCCACATTCAGCGAGTGCAAAGTCCTCTCAGCCGGCGACGAAGGCGACGGGAAGAAAACAGGCAGCACCAAGGGTTCGTTGAGGTGGAAGTCCGACGGCACCTTAGGCATGAAGGAGGGGTGCGTCCTGAGCACTACCCTCGTGTCGTGAAAAGTCAAGTACGAGGCCTTGCAGGAAAGGGCCTGGATCTCTCCCACCCGTCGTGCGGAGGTGATGGCCACAAGAAACGCTGATTTCCACGACAGGAACTTCAACGGGGCCGAGTGTAGAGGCTCGAACGGAGGTCCCATGAGCTTGGTCAGCACCACGTTGAGCTCCCACGCCGGGACCGGAGCCTTCACCGGCGGGAACGATCTGAACAGTCCCTTCATGAACTCTTTTACCAGACGATGAGACCACAAGGACGTCAGCCCCGTGGTTCTGGTGTATCGGGAGATCGCAGCAAGATGAATCTTGATGGACGCGTGCGCCAGTCCAGCTTTGGCCAGCGTCAATAGGTACGGCACTACTTGGGGAGCCGTAATCCGTAGAGGGTTAATCTTCTGTGCGTGGCACCAGACAGAGAACCTCTTCCATTTGTGTCCGTAGCATTTAAGAGTCGAGGACGCCCTGGCCTTTGCAAGAACCTCTCTGCAGTCGGCCGGTATGTCGCATCCTCCAAACTCTAGCGCCGCAGGAGCCAGGCCTGCAAGTTCAGCGACTTCGGGTCGTGGTGGAGGATGGCGCCTCCTTCCCTGGAGAGCAGATCCGCGTCCACTGGCAGCTTGATTGACGGGGACGCTGACAAGTCCAGAAGGTCCGGGAACCATATCTGCCTCGGCCACGCAGGTGCGACGAGGATCATCCTGCACCGTGACCTCTTGAGCTGGTTGATGAGCCGGATCAGCAGTGGCAATGGAGGGAACGCGTATAGGAACAGGCCCTCCCAGGGGAACGAGAAAGCATCGCCCATGCTCCTCGGCTGGGGAAACCTGCTGGCGAACCTCCGGCACTTGGAGTTCGTCCCCGTCGCAAACAGGTCGATCTGGGGTGTGCCCCACCGTCGGAAGAGGCGGTCCACTAGATCCTGCCGTAGTTCCCACTCGTGGCACGAGCGCAGCTCCCTGCTGAGTGAGTCGGCGATGGTGTTTTTTATCCCTGCCAGATGAAACGGCACCAGAAACATCCTTTGGGCGACGGCCCAATGCCACAGGTCCTGCGCTTCCTTGGACAGTGCTGGGGACCTGGTTCCGCCCTGTTTCCTGATGTAAAACATGGTGGTGGTGTTGTCGGTGAAGATCCTCACCACCTTGCCCTTGAGGGACGGAAGGAAGGACCTGAGGGCCCAAAATACTGCACGGAGCTCCAGGACGTTGATATGGAGGGACTTCTCCGTCGGGAGCCAGAGGCCTCTCGCGTGCAGATTTTCGGTGTGCGCTCCCCACCCTTCCAGGGAGGCATCCGTGGTCACTGTCTCCTGGTGGCCTGGGGTCTGGAAGTCCATGCCCGCTGTCAGATGCGCGCGGGTGCCCCACCACCGGATCGCTCGTCGGAAACTCTCGTCGAGTGTGATCCTCTCCTCGAAGCTGCCCGTCGTCTGGATCCAGCGCGCGTCCAGGAACTCCTGCAACGGGCGCTTCCGGAGCCTGCACAGGGGAATGAGGTAGATGCAAGAAGACATCATTCCGAGGAGGGACTTGATGGACCTCACCTTGACCGCGTCCGCAACCAACATCCGCTGTACCTTGCCCAGAATGGCCCTGGTCCTTTCCTCCGACGGGGAGGCCAGAAGGGACACTGTGTCGAGCTTTGCTCCCAGAAACAGTGTGTCTTGCGCGGGCACCAGGTGGGACTTGGCGTAGTTCACGGAGAATCCCAGGTCCGTGAGAAGTTGGACGGTCCTTGCCGTGTGCTCCACGGCGAGCTCCCTCGTCTTGGCTCGGATGAGCCAGTCGTCCAGGTAGGGGTAGACGTGGATCCTCTCTCGGCGCAGCTGCGCCGCCACCGGTGCGAGGCACTTGGTGAATACCCTGGGTGCCGACCGTAGTCCGAAGGGAAGGGCTCTGAACTGATAGTGACGCCCTTGGACCACGAACCTGAGAAACTTTCGGTGCCCCTTCAGGATGGGAATATGGAAGTAGGCATCCTCCAAATCCAACGACGACAGGAAGTCGCCCTCCTCCAGCTGACCCAGGACGTGCTGGAGGGTGACCATCCGGAACTTCTGTGCCTTGATGAACTTGTTCAATCGTCGTAGGTCTAGGATGGGGCGCCATCCTCCCGTCTTCTTCTTCACGAGGAAGTATCTTGTGTAAACTCCGGAGCCCCGAAGCCTCTTTGGGACGAGTTCGATGGCGCCCTTCCTGAGCATCGCCTTTACCTCCAAGAGAAGCTGAGGGACGTGAAGCTCTTTACTGGCCACAGGGGGGACGCGCGGGCACCTTCTTTGAAACTCGAGCGCGTGGCCCTGGGCTAGGGCGTCCAGCACCCAACGGTCGGTGGAGATGGACTCCCACACGCTGACGAAGCTCGCCAGCCGGCCCCCCACCGGGTGCTTCGGTGGGGGCCCGACCCCATGGCCGGTTCAGTCCTGTTTCGACGAGGCTTTGCCGCCTTGACCTCCTTGGCGACGACGGCGGGGTCCGCCTGACTTGCCTCGTCCCCTGTAAGCTTCCTGCGACGAACGGGCTGCTTGACGGTAGGTGGAAAATCCGCCGCCGGAACCTTTGGAGGCGCCCTTGCCTCCGCCGCTCCGAAAGGGCAGCCGCCGTTGCTGGAGAACCCCGAGAGCCCAGGCCGTCTCCGTGTCCGCTTTGATGGCTTGAAGGGAATCGTCCACTGTTTTCCCGAACAGGTTGTTTCCATCGAACGGCATGTCCAAGACTCTGGTCTGCACGTCTTGACGGAAGTCAGTAGCCTTGAGCCATCCACGCCGCCTAAGGCACACGCCGTTGCCCAACTGGCGAAATCCAGTGTTGGCGATGTCCGTCGCAATCGTGATGGCGTGGTCCGACGCCACCTCACCTTCCTGCAAGATCTCTAGGGCATCCACCCTCTTGTCGTCCGGTAGGAAGTCCAGCAGGGGGGCCAGTTTGTACCACAGCTCCCTGTCGTAGCGTTGGCCGCCTTAATCGTCGTCGCTGCAGACGAGATGACCCTGCGCCCCATCGTATCCAATTTCTTTCCCTCGCCGTCCGGCGGGGAAGTCGACGTGGAGGCCGCACCCCCCCCCGCTTTCTTCCTGGCTGCCGCGGAGACGACGGAGTCCAGGGTAGGCTGTGCCCGGAGGCACAAGGGGGGCCGCGTCTGGGACCCGGTACTTCTTCTCGTACCGGTCTCTTCTAGCCGGCGTCGTGGCGAGGCCCTCATCCCAAATATCATCCGTCTTCCTCTTGGCCTCGCGCCGTTGATAAAGGAAACCTTCCTCCTTCTCCTCAGGGCAGAGCTGGAAGAGTTCGCCAGGGCATCCGATCATGGAGTGAAACGATCCAATCTCGTCGGGCGGGGAAGCCCGGGTGGGAGGTGACGACGGCAGATCCTCGTCGTACACCTCGTCGTCCGTAACCGTCGCGGCCGTGTCATTCCCCGTATCATCCCCTCGAGTCGTGGACGGGGAGGAGGGCTGAACGGGGCACGACGGCTGAAAAGGAGGTGGAGGGTGAATCCTTCTTTTCTTAGGGGGGAGGGCTGCCAGAAGGGCCTGGTTCCGGGTCCCCCGACGGGAGTGGTTCCTCCGCTGGTGGTAACGGCAGTCTCGTCCTTATCTCTGAGCATAAGGACTGTATAGCCAACAAAATGGCCGCCGAGTTGTCTTGCGGCGCTGGCAGAGGGGAGTCCGACGGGCGATCAGGGGCCCCGTCGGCACCCTCGACGATATCGTCGTCTCCTGCGTCGGGACCCCTCCCGACGGGCTGGTCTTCTTCCACGCCAACGCCGTGGCTTAAGACCTCGATCAGCTATTCCTCAGAGGTTGAGGCCGAATCCACGACGACCTCCTGCCCCCCCTTTTTCTTCTCCGCCGGTGGTTTCACGGGGGTCCTGTCGATGGGCATAAAAGAGGACTCCCTCCGCGGTGGCAGGGATACTCTGAGCCCCGAGGTCGCCACCACTGGTGTAGCCTCCACAGGCTGAGCCAGGGCCACCGCGACTGTCTCGATAGAGGCCTTGGCCGGATGGATTAAGGCTTTCACCACCTTAGGTGCGCTCACCGCCTTCTCCTAGAGGGGGGGGGACACTGCCTCGCTCCCCCTCCGATGGGGCCTTCGAGCTCGACCGGGGCCTCTCCAGGAGCTTCGCCGGGTGCTCGGCCTTCCTCTTACCCGAACCAGAGCGTTGGCTCGTGGTTGATGGTGCCGGGGAGGATGCGCGCTGCCTGGCGCCCGTAGAGCCCGACCGTTCGGCGCTCCCGGTGCCAGCGGACTTGCGGTGCTTGGCCTTGTGTTGGACCCCCGTCGCCGGGGCGTCCTCAAAGGTCTTAGAAGACCGCTCGGATTTCTTCCTCTTCTTCTCGCCGGACGGGCTCTTCCCTTCCAGCCAGTTGGCGAGACGTTGATGGCGGTCCTTCATGGTCCGCTCCGACATGTTGCCGCAAAACGCACAGTCCTTCTCCACGATGCGTCTTGTCCTCATGTAGGCAGTAAAGACAAAAGGAGTGTTCGTCTTCCTTAAAGACATTCTGCAGCTGGCATCCAGGGCAGACCCTGAACAGCTTTCCGGGCGTCGAGCTTCCCTTCTCCTGGGCCATGGCCGAGATGGGCCTGAGAAACTTCTGGAGTCCTCCAAAAGCGTAGCTCGACGAAATCTTCACCCTTGAGGGGCGTAGACGAATCCGACACGGGTCCCCGTTGATCGGATGGAGAGTCGGTGGAGCTTGAGGCTCTTTTGACCGAAAAAATGAAGTTTTTGAGAAAAAAACGTGAAAAAATAGCACTAACGCTCGAGAGCAATAGCACGAGGATCCGAACACATGAACATGCGGTAAAAATCTGAAGATGGCTGCCAGAGGCGGGGCTTAGGTAGAGGGCAGTCATTGGCTGTGGTCAGTATGACGCAGAGATCAGTGATTGGTTGCTACTACGAAAGACAGCTCAGAAACGAAACTGATACTGGTTTTTCTTTACCGAGGATTCCCAGCCTGACGACGGGGAATATTCATGAGCATGTGAATCCATGCCAGACCCCATACTGGAGAAGGGTAGTTCACACAAGAAAAAGGTAATTAAACCTCATGTGAAATCTAAAGGATTTCTCAGTGACACTGCACTGGAGGTGCTGTGTGTCACCATACAAACAGTAGATGCCTATGGAGTTTGTCAGACTCCAGAAACAGAGGAAACATAATCCAAATCAGGTCAAAACATATGAGAGAAAAAGGTCTCACTCACTCCAGGGTTAAAATTAAAATGTCCTAAAGTCTAGCAAAAGAGCTGGGTGTCTCTAAGGTGGAAAAGAATTAGCACAGAAATGAGAATTCTCCCGAACAGGGTGCTAGGGCCGTACCACGATTTGGGATGGGAGGAGCAGAGGTGATGTCAATAAATGAATATACAGGGTCAGGGAGCTGTTTGGGCTTGCCAGAGTGTCTGGTTTAAGGTGGAGGGCCATTGTATTATCCAAGCAGAGTTGAACTCGCTAGTCACACCTTGATCAGAAACTGACAGAGGGGTGCATATCATGTGATAGCCAAGAATGTTTACTCGTCAACAAAATGTATTTTGGCCACAACGTACCTGGTAATTAATCAAATCTCAAGTTTCATAGTGACGATTTAGTAGGTCACATGTTTAGGGGAATGTGTTTTAGATAATGTATGACCAATATGGTAATGGGGTATAGGAGATTATACAGAATTGTGAATAAGTGTTAGCGAAAGAGGAGTGCAGGATCATGTCGGAATATTTATTATGCATAGGTTTGATAATTTGCCGTTTTCCGCTTGTTAGGAAACATTCCCGTTTATGTGAAGTTCTCCCTCGAGTTGTGCAACCCCCCAACTTTTTGCTGCTATTAAACACCATCGTCTGACTTTGCTAGAGGAGCACAGCCTTCTGCTGCACTCCCCTGGGCTTTTTGCTCACTTTGTTATGGGGAAACCTACATGCCCTTAAAGACAGTCGGTACTGGGAGATTTTGTTTCCCTTAGTCCTTGTCAATGTTGCAACTTATCTGCAACATGTTACAAGTGCACAATGTACCTTACAGTATAGGGCACTTGGATCTTCTAGTCATTTCTAAAGGCCCTAGATACTCTCGAAGGACTTTTTAGGAGAAGTGCAGATGTACCTTGGACGGGACTGGTGGCAGCTTATCTTTTCATGTATTTGTAACCCTTTCCTGCCAGGTAAACCGCATTTACTGTGTTTGGCACGAATAGGTGGCCTGGCTCCAAAATGGCCATGCCACAAGGTTCTTTGTCTTGTCCTTTGGCCATCTTGCCCCTTCACCTTCCCCAGGTCGAGCCAACCCGGGTCAGTCCTTATTTGGGCATGCATTCTCCCGCAAAACACCAAGCTTTCGCTGGCTTCTGCATGCCTTGTGTGTGCTTCCAGGATGTGAGCTGGACTGTCTGGTTCAATACACATCCTGGGTGCCAGAGAGTCTGGTGTGCTATAAATGCATGGGACCACCGTGGTCCATTATTGGTCCAAGTATGGTGTGCCTGTATGTGAGCAGATCTCCCATTGGATCCTTTGTTTTAGCACAAATGAGATTCTGGATAAGAGAAGGCTCCAAACACCCATACCATGTCAATCTCTTGAGTTCTCACTGAACGAAGGATAGGACCCGAGCATCCTGAAACTAAGAAGCTGAGTCGAGGACCCGGTGGAAGGTTTGGCACCCTGAGACCGCTGTCGTCCCGCTGGACCCCTCTGCATCTGATCGAACTAGAAGGCCTGCAAAGACGCTTCAGACCATTGGAATAGTGGTACCAACTATTCTCGGCACCTTCATCAAACCCTGCAAGTAAGCCTCCTCTGAAGTGTCCCTGGGCCAACCAGTGGACTGACCAGCTTGCGCAGGACCTTTGTCCCGATACGCCACCGTTTCAAGGAGGCCCTTGAAACTTGGTACATCGCCAGCTTTATGTTCACTGCACTCTCACACCGGATTCCGAACACTTGGCGTTCCCAGGTCTGGAGTAAAAGAGAGCCTGATCCTGAGTGCACGCGGTTACCGTGTCGCCCAGCCGTGGTGATGACCTTTGCTAGGGTATTGCAGCTGTGCCCCTCTGTGCCCTGAAGCCTGCTACAGTGAAACTGGCCTGATCCGTCCACCAGGAGCGGAGAAATCACCACTGTCCCGTTTGGGAATCAATGCTGTAACTTAGTCTCTGAAAGCCACAGAGCAGCAGAATTGCCGCATTTGAACCTGCAACCAAATTGGACTCGACTGCCGAAGTTTCGTCCGGAGTGCGCCAGGGGTCGGTGAGTACTAACAACCCTTAGCGGTGGCCTCTAGTGCATCCAACCCTTTTTACGCATGAGTGTGCCCTGAGGGCTACTCTCCTTTTCCCAGATAGCCTGTGCTATCAAACTATTCTCAACTCCTGGAACCTGCTCTGCCCCTTTGGGGATACCCTCCTCGAATAGTGGGAACTTATTCTGCATCACCTTACCTGCTGTCCTGAGCTACTACAGTCCCTACTAAAGACCCTGTTTTGCACTAAAGACTACTGCGTGCACCAGCATTGCAAGTACATTTGAGCAATAGGCTCCTCTCATCGTAGGGACTGGACTGCCTTTCAGTTAGGATTGTGATTACTGCATAATTGCCTAAAGACTCTTTGCACAACCTGATTCCTTCCCTTTCTAGGATGTAGACCCATTTCGTGCATTAACCCTTTAGGCCCATTGGTCTTGTATATATGTATTTTAGTAGGATTGTGTTGGTTTAAAAGTGTTACAGTGATTATTACTGTGTGTTGAACTTCAAAGGCCTTGAAAATGTATTTGTATTTTTAATATGTATACACCTGACTGGGAGTGATTTGTAAGTGTCCTTTACTCTGTGTGCTCATTGAGGTCTGTCAGTCACCCTCACCCCTCCTGAGACCTAGTCTTGACCGCCGCCAATGCTACCTTGATTGGTCTGGCTTATCCAGAAGGTTACCCTGTTCCAAGAAACTAAGATGGCCTTCTGAACCTCTGCCCACCAGGTCAGAGTTCAGAAATCCATCTTAATACCGCTATAAAAGTTGTAACTTCTTTTGGGTGGGAAGAGCTCCTTGTTAGGTCGGTTCTATGGGACGTCTGATACTTTTGCATGTAATAAAACCTTTCCTTGCAAACAGTGCATCAATTATTTGTCCTCTTGGGGATTATTTTTATCATCTGAGTTTTGGGTCATTTAACCGACAAAGTGCTGAAGCTATCCAACACTGCTGGTTACTGTTGATTGTTCTTTACTATAACCAAGAGCAGCCTATTGTCTTTGTCCCATGGGTTCTTATAGACAAACATTCTAAATTATTGCAAACTCAAACTTATTTAAGAATTGTTAATTACATCTTTGAATTGATGTGTGGGTCCCTTAGTGGCTCCTCCCCTTGTTTTCATTCTTAATTTCTAAACTTGGTACTTACCCGTAATGCAGATATTTTCTTTTATGCACAACTTTTAATTGTTCCAGTGATGATATATTTGGGCATTTCTCTATTGTGCTTACGTGTATGTGTAAACTGTACCTTGCTACAGTCTCGCTACCATTGGACATGTCAGGTCAAACGTAAGTGAAAACCTGGCTACCCAAACAAGTTGCTCTCCAAAGCCCTAACCTGAATTCTTTTGAAAATCTCTCCCAACAGTGAATGAGTGGTTGGCAGAGCATACGTTGCTGGGGCCCTGATGCATTGCTGCCATGCTTAAATTATATATTTGAAGAAGAGTGGTCCCCATGACATTCGCACTGAACTTTCTGTGCTGTTTGACATTCCAACAACAGTAGCCTCTTTGACAAGGGAGTAGTTGACTCATGTCTCAGTGACAGGGGAGACTCAGAAAGAGCAGCAGGTGGGCCCAAGTGGTTTCCAGGACATTTTTCTTTTTTGGGTGATTGAAGTAGAGCATTTGGTAGACTTATCCATTGACTCTGGGTATGCCACCATCGTGAGACAAGATATCAAACGCCTGTGCTTGGCTCCTCAGTATCAAGGCATTAAAGGTACCACACATTTCACAATACTCTACTGCGTGGTGATGGGGAGGCAGTAAATCATTTACATGCTGGCCCTCTATGGAAATATTTCCCAGACCACATGTCCAACAGGATTTAAAGGGGCATATAGCTTAGCTTTTCCCTGGTTCAGCAGTTTCAGATATGAAGTAGTACAACGAGAGGCTTGAATTGGAACACTACCCATAAACCTCTCAAAAGGAAAGGGTTTCCTGCAGGATTTCAGAAGTTGATATTCAGGTTCTGTAACTGGTAGGATTTGATTCAAATAAAGGATGCTGTTACAAAGCGTGATTAAGAAACTGACAATGCCCTTAGTGGGCAGAATTAAGAGGTATCAAAATCAGTGATTGTAAAGACAGATGCCCTGAAATACAGTGGATAGGCTGTACATGGTGCTGCAGTTTTCTGTCACTTGCTGTATTCACAGCCTGACAAATGTGAATATTCAAAATATATGAATCCATGAAAGATACAAGGCTTGAGAAACAATGTAATATGAGCGCCTCCAAATCACCTTGCATGTCATAGTTGCAAAAAATGTTAAGACTCGGAATTTCGCTCCAAGGCCAGGGAGTCTTTGTTATTTCAAACAACTTGCATTTTTTTCAAAGATCAGCAGATTATACTTAACAAAACGTAATCCTTATTCTATAACAGAGCAAAGAACAAACAGATCGACTACCCCTTCCTTTATGTCCCTAAGTGTCTCAAGGTCAGTAGATTGACAATCATATTCAACTACAAGACTGCATAATGCACCACTCTGGTCTGTGAACATTGCGTTTTCATTCATTTTAATACATTTTCTTAAAAAAAAGACTTAAAACAAAATCTTACATACATGGTATACATTTTTAAAGACAGTCAAAATTGTACAATGATCACATTCATTCTCATATCAAACATAAAACAATGTAACATCAGTATAAATACAAAAAAACAGATATGTTTAAAAAGGCAGCACTTCTGTTTGGGACGAATACTATCAAACGTTTTAGGAATCAAGATCTAACATTGGTATCTATAATGACTCCCTCGTACTCTAATACATCCGTTGTCTAAAGAGAAAACTGTTTCTTCCTTGGTTTCTTCTATAAAGCCTTTCTATATTACTGCCTGACGTTATTTTGGGGTGCGATTGATATTACAACTTCTATCAAACTCCCCACAGGTGTAAGTGTAGATGGAGAGAAAGGAAAATTTGACGACAGTTGTCGTCCCAAACAGAAGTGCTGCCTTTTAAACATATCTCAGTATTTTGTGTATTTAGACTGATGTTGCATTATGTTTTATGTTTGCTATGAGAATGAATGTGATAATTGTACAATTTTGACTGTCTTTAAAAATGTATACCATGTATGCAAGATCTTGTTTTAGGTCTGTTTTTAAGAAAATGTATTAAAATGAATGAAAACTCAATGTTCACAGACCAGAGTGGTGCATTATGCAGTCTTGTAGTTGAATGAGATTGTCAATCTACTGACCTTGAGACACTTAGGGACATAAAGGAAGGGGTAGTAAACCTGTTTGTTCTTTGCTCCGTTACTGTATTTTTCTCCCTTTGACAGAGTCAACCCCCTGAGAACAAAAAATAGGGAGTACCCAATTTCAAGCATTTCATCCTTTTTCTATAAGGCATCAACAATGTAGTAAATTGCTTCTGTCATTCGTCATTCTCCCAGCAACCTTCATTTAAAGGAGGAACATTGCTTTACTAAATAGGATAATGAGTAGTTGTCGAATGCACAACACAAATTAAGTCATCTTTTATTACGCACTAAATACTAGAGACCAGTCTCTAAGCCCAGACCGAGATTCAAACTTGTGTTTCTCTGCAATGTCTTGCTTCCAAGACAAACGCGTTGCCCTTGAGCTATCCTCCTGGCCCCAACATACTCCATACTCAACAATGACAAATCTCATACCTTAACTTTAGCAGTGGCCGTCAGAAGAACATATTCCGGTGACTCCAAAGCTTCTTGCTTCTGTTGTTGTGCTTCCTGGCCAATCAGCAGGTTATAATGGGTTGCCAGGTGCCGTCGAAGCAGTGTTTTGTTAGGCGGGATGTTTAGCAACTGAGCCAGTGTTTCAACATTGAAACGAGGCTCTAGAACCTGCCAGAAAAGTAGAAAGTGATGAAAATCAGTTTTGTAAACTATACTCCTGGGGCAACCCAGAGGGCACTTCCAATATTATTGCTTTACTTGGATTATCGAATGCTGCACATAGTTTCATATCACTTTACTTAACACATTGACAATTTGTTAGAGCGTTAATTTTAAAACGTGAAAAGAACATACAATCCTGGTAGGATTACGTTTGAATTTGATGTCAGGATTGTTAAATGTCTTGAAGGCATCCAATGGACGTTCTAAAGGGAATCAGAATACATTCCAGTCAAAACCTCAATGGTTAGCAACTGCAGTTTTGATTTAAGGTCACCAGTCCCCTCACCACCTAAGTTTGTTTCGCTTTGTATCCACAAAAGTGCCCTTATTTTGCAAGTCTGTGTAAGGGCGTCATGCTTTTATTTTTCAAACAAACTCCTTTGCTCGTGGCCCATCGCCTTATGGTGACCCTTGCTTGACACAACAAAGGGAACACTGAAAATGCCTTCAATTCCTACAGCTGATAAGCCAGAGGAGAAAATATTGATTCTCATAATTTTCCAATATGTACCCTGTAGAAACTTCCATTACCTTTCCGATTTTAAGGACTACAAATAAAACTGCTAATTTCATTGTTTTTCATTTAGTATTTTCAATTGAAACAAATCATATCAAAGAAAAGAAACAAACACAACAAAATAGGAGGACAAATTTAAGCTACATGCAAAAATAAATAAGTTTATTTTGTGTGCAAAATTTATTGTAACGCATTTATAAAAAAATAATTATGCTCACAAAATAAGATTTTCCACTAATACCATAGAACTTTGTTCAGTTGATCATAAATCACCATTAAGAATCATGGTCAAACCTTTAACCCAGGACAGGACCAATTACATGGATGCTGGCAATCATCCCGCACTTAGAAACCACTTGCGCGTTATAAATGAACAATAGAATTTAAACATTTAAAAATAAGGTGCCATTTGGACCTCCTTTTCCTCACATCCTTCCCTTCCCACTACCAATTGCTTCTTGCCTCCAGTAACACATTTTACCATGCCTCCCACATAACATATATAGAGTACACAACAAAACAAAAAAAAACAGTTACATAGCGCAACGACAAGCTTAAAACAATGTTCAAGCAAGGATGTCTAATGCAAAGTTTTTCAAGGTTTTAAGCCGCCACAGGCAAAGTGCAATTTTAGTGCCCTCCCGCCTACAGTTTATGGTTTACAATGGGGACAGTTTTTGGGATTTGAGACAAAAATGTGAAGACACCTAGAATTGATTGATTGTAGTCCAGTTCTCAATACCACGTTCCGCTTGTTTTCATGTTAAGCATTTAGTGAAGCAGTGGATTAAACTACAGCCTATCTAGATAGTCAGTAAAAAAAACTTTGTTAAAGGCACGTTATGGTTAAGTTGCGCTACTAAAACCCTATGAAATTCAGTAAAAAAAACTTTGTTAAAGGGACGTTATGGTTCCAAGTAAAACCGAAAGACCCCTGAAATTCGCCAGTTATGGCAAGCTAAGCAACCATAACTCACATCACCACCGTGCATTGCTAAGACTTACACCCAGGACATCAAAGATGACATCACAAATGCCATTGATGACATCACATGTCTGACTCGCTGTTTTTTCCTTTAGTGATATATCTTAGCAGTAATAGTTAGGAACAAAGAAAGCAAAAAGTACTATATTTGTAGACTTATACTTCAAATATGTTCTTAAATTCACTTAACTTACGGTCCACTCACAGCATATGAAATATATAAATAGGAAAAATACACACTTATGAAGACAATCAGTAAGGTTATCAACTCTTTCTTATTGTTCTGCTGTTTTTTTATTACTGTACTTTCTCTGGATGTGCTCATATTTGTATTTGCATTACTTTCTTTAGGGTGCAGTCACATTGTGTGATATTTGTACATAGGGAAGTAGTAGGTTTGAAGCAGAGCAAGCCTTTCTGTGCATAAAGATAATCAGTTAGGTTGTGAATACTTTCTGCTTCTACTGCTTTTTTGCGTACTTCACTTTCTCTATATATACTCATATTTGTATGTGTTGTTGTGTCTGTGTGTTTTGTATGTAATAATGAAATTATGTAGTAAGTGGTTTTATTAGCTACTTATTACATGTTGCCCAGTACACAAAACTCTAATAAGAAAGCATTTATCATTTCACTATTCAACATGCAAAGATTCTGAATATTGCACCTCCATCATGTATGCTGCACACAATGCTTATATTTATAAATGAGTAACTTAGTATACTGTAAAGAACTTCATATTAGAATGCTATTTATATCAATGCATTGCCTAATGCAGTACATAGCTCAAGATATCTAGTCCAATGATCCTTGACACTTTTTCTGTCAACATTATAATAAGAACAGAGTAATGTACAGAGTTTTCATGAAAAGTAAATGCTCGTTATGTCATCAGTGATGTCATCAATGACATTTGTGATGTCATCTTTGATGTCCTGGGTGTTAGTCTTAGCAATGCACGGTGCTGGCGCGAGTTATGGTTGCTTAGCTTACCATAACTGGCGAAGTTCAGGAGTTTTTCTGTTTTACTTGGAACCATAACGTCCCTTTAACAACGTTTTTTTACTGAATACACATATACATAGTGTGAATGTGATCGATGTTTACTAGCATTTCCTTACTTTATATACATGTAACATAGAACATGCTGACCCCCCCCCCCCCCTGCTAGTGATTTTGATGTCCGCGGACTGTGCGTATGTCCACGGACAACAGCAACACTACCCAAAAACTTAGGGGGTATCTTAGATTGTTCTACCATGCTATATAAACACTGAACAAGTTCAAAAAGCAGCATATAAACACATTATATGTAATAATAAATAAGAAGTGGAACCTATATGTGTAACACATCAACCATCCATTTAAATACCATACGTGCTAAAATGGAATATACCAAAACAAAAAAGATATGCTTCCAACATAATTACCTCACAGGAACTGCACAGCAAGGAGCAACAGCAGACCTACACAACAGTAAGAACACAACTTACCAGAAACTAGTAAGTAAACTTCGGTTTTCTTATATGTTTCTAAACTTTCTGTATTAGTTACACTAAAAGTATTATATTTTTTTTTTACACAGAAATGTCCAGTACTTTGGAATGGCTTGAGGAAAATTTCCCACGTGAGGAAATGTCTGAAGACAGTGATACTAATGGTTGACACTTCTCTATATAAGCAAATTAATAATCATTACTTTATGTGCACTTAACATCTACACCAAAAGAGACATTAGAAAATACTCTGCAGCGCATGTAACAAAAAATGGACATGCTTATGGAAAATGTCAATCTTTTGAAACATTTTGTGGAGGACCACATAAAAGAAAAAATTAAATATCATTGTCCCACATGCACCTGTTCCCCCTCTCCATGTCCCAGTCAACTATCCCCAAACCCTCAACACCAAGATTAACGTTTTGATGAGACTTCCATCCCTTCATCCCCTCCCATACATCCTTTCCAAACCCCTAATTCCCCTGTATTTGTGTCAGTTTCTGCTTCCCTGTGTCTTTCATTAATGTTATATCTGTATATAATTTTAAAAAAAGATTATGTGTCTTTTAATTCAGTCCTTTGTGTCTTATTTTTTTTAAAGTCTGTTGGGATGTCCGCAGACAGCGCGGGTGTCCGGGATGTCCGTAATTAACCAAAATAAGGGTGTCCCAAGGACACTATACCTGTCCGTATTGTCCGCAAACATGGAACTGTTCTTAGAACACACCCAGTGTCCGGCATGTCCGTAATTAACCAAAATGGGGGTGTTCTAAGGACACTATACCTGTCCGTACTGTCTGTAGAACATCTACGCACATGCACACCACACCCATAAATCCTACGAACATCGCGCCTGTCCGTAACTGTCCGTCTCACTTGTGTCGCACTTTTAATTAGTTTGAGGACCCGAACACTGCCTGTAGAACACCTGCGCGCGACCGTTCCTGTGCATTTGGTGTCCTGCAGACACCTGTTCCCTTTGCGGACTTGTTCGCGACGTCATCATGTGACCGCACCCACGCTGAGCGTGTGTCCTGATTTGCGGACACTGTCCTGGCCCCGAACATTTTAAAAGTACTTTTTCAGACAATCCAAAGTATTTTACAGTAAAAACTCACCATTGCACATGCCCCAGACAATGACCCTGGCTTTCTACATACTTTTTGAAACTTTTTTGAGCCTTTTTGGAGTGTTCGATCTGTCCGCAGACAGCACGGGTGTCCGCGGAGCACGCACCTGCACCCCTATAAAAGGCCACACCCCAGAGCTCATCTTCATTCTGTCTTTCTACTATTGAAGATTGACCTGCTTTTGCTGCCTTTGCTGTTGCATCATCAAACCTGATGGCATCCATGGCTGCTGTTCTTCCAGCTGGTACTGCTTCTGCCTCAGCACCACCTCCCCAAGGGCCTGCAGAGGAGAACAGGCGTGAGGATGTAGAGGAGGAGGATGACTACGATGAGGTAGTGGAAGTCCCTACTACCAGCACTAGCCGTGAGTCTGGGGTGTGGCAGTTTACCATTCATGGTGACGCACCAAAAGCACGTGCGAACAAGGTCACCTGCAACCAGTGCAAAATGGTGCTGCGTCGTGGGAGGCCTGGTTCGTTCGTACAGCTTTGGTATGACATCCATGAAGTGACACCCAAGGTCGTTCCACGGTGGGGCCGTTCGCAAGGTTGTACCTTGTGATCAACGTAGTAGGTTGAGTTCCTCTACCATATCCTCTGTTTCTGCTCCTCTCACCACAAGAGACAGGCCATTCATGATGCTGTTGACCTTACCTTTCGAGGGTCACAATATTGTGTATGTACTGCGACGTAGTACTCTGCAGGGGGGAGAATCTTCGAAGTGCTTTCGAGACTGCGGTCACAGAGCACCAGAAGACCGGCTACCTACCTAAGTAAGGCCCACCCTACATCTTCCTCTCTCCACCTGCCCTTTCTTATCCCTGTGGTTGGTGTCCCTTATTTACCCTCCCCTTTCCTTGTGTGTCATGTGTAAAAAACAAAAAAAATATAAAACAAAAACCAACAAAAAAAGGCTCTTTTCAGAGCCGCCTTTCACAGTTTAAAAATAGAAGTGGCAAATAAATGGAGCAGGGCCCTGTGCATTTTTTAGAAGTCTGCGGACAGTTCGCAGACATCTAAAATTTTGGGGTGCTGCCCTAGCAAAACCATTGCACTTTTCCATGGGAGGAAGTGTGTCAAGAATCCCACTCCTATGCGAGTAGCTGGGGCATATACTGTTGCCAAACTGCCTAACAGACATAAATGCCTTTATTTCAGGGCCCTCCTGTGTCCAAGGTGCAGGCAAATGACTTGGGACCAGCCCTCCTGGCATAGAAGTCCTCAAACACCTGAAAACAAACAGAAGACTACATTTCCCAGAGGCCCCGCGCGACCGCGAGCCTCTGGGAAGCTTTGGGACCACGCCCGATCAATCGCGCATGCGCGCAGAACCCACACGGATCCCCGCTTGCGCTACAGACTCTCCGCCAGAGAAGACGTGTCTCCGTGGGCTCCTGCAGGCTGCTGTCAGCGGGGCCATTCCCCGCCTGCGAACACTGCAGGCCCCGCTGCTTGCTTGAGATAAGTGCTTTCACTCATTGGTTGGGAACGAGGGCGTGTGGGGAGTTTTTGTGCTACTAACCCGCTCCGACTCGGGGCCTTGAAACACCGCGGATTGGGCTCCGGCACCGGCACCATTAACCCTTGGTTGGCAGACTTGCATGCCGGACTCCAATATTGTAGTGAACCGAGGCACCCGGCATCGTTAACCCTTGCTTGGCAGAGCTGCATGCTGGATTCTATGTTGTAGCGAACCGGCACCATTAACCCTTGATTCTTAAAGTTGCACGCCGCATGCTATGTCTAACGCTGTTAAGCACCAAGCTCATAGGTGTCTCATTTCTTGTAGTGGCAGAACGCCGGCTGATCGGTCCATGACAGAATCCCGTACTTCTGAAGCTAAGTGCTTAAACCTTTGTGTGATCAAAATGCTCTCGTGTTAATGTTTTGGGGGCATTTACCTGTGTATCTGAATCCATGGGAGCTCTCTGAGTAATACGCTATGGTAAAATCTATGAATCTATGAATGTATGAATGTGATATGGTATTGTCTAATGCATCCAAGCCTAGAGAAGTAATCTGGGAGTTGGAATTGGTAAGCACAAGAAAGTGCAAGGTGCATGAGTCTGGCAGTATCTGAGAGTCCACGGATAGCCCAGGAGGGTTGAACTTTATTTTCCCTGAACTACCCCAACCCTATCCAAAACCTCTCCCTTTCCCTCAACCCGGTTTACCAAATACCCCCTACCCATCCAAACCAGCGGACCCTAACCCTCTTTCCCCGGCGGGTCGCGTATGCCTGAGTGCTGAATATCTCAGGCGCCAAGACTCAACGGGGAGGCAGGTGTACGTGCTACCTCCGCGCAAGACAACGTACCTGACAAAGTGGTTGCTCTGAAAAGAGCCTTTTGGTGGCGTTTTTTTGTGTTTGAAAAACTTGAAATGGTCAACACCTACTGCAAAATGGATGGCTGTAATTCCAAAAAAGGTTGCAATGCATTTTGTACATTTCTCATAAAAATCTGATTGCCAGCATAAGTAAGATGGACTCCATCTCTGCAAAAAATGTATGTGCTATGAAACATAATATTTTCATTGTGAAAAGAGGACAGGCCAACATCTCTTAGAAAGGCACAAACAGCCTTATTGACATTGCGCCTCGCTTTCTCCATTTGTCGACCAAATGAAGAAGAACGCAGCCACATTTGTCTTTGCGTAATAAGAGAAAAAAATACGTGGGCATTTGGAAACATGTACATGACCTTCCCAAGTCCTTCTTTCATTGCAAATTGCAATGACATTCCAGACACATGTCCTAAACTGTTCCCTCCACAATGAATTATAATTATGTATGGATGATGCTCTGTCTTCAAAGTAGCACAGAGAGGTACCAAGTCCAGCCATTTCATTCCACGCACTCCATGCCAGTGCACTTCTACATGAGGGAATCCAAGATCTACAGCTACTCCACAGCGTTCTGCACGCACCTCCAACCAATGTATCCATGAGTCTCCCAAAATCCAGATAATCTGTTTTCTGAAACACACAGCCATAGCTATCTGTTCTTCTCTCGGGCAAAAGACTTTCTGACAAACTCTCTCCTTACACAACACACCCAGTAGACTTTACTGACCAATCCCTTGCTCTGCTCATTTGCATGCCTCTCCACCCCAAAATCCCCATATGTAATACGCGCTGTCCGCGGACTACCGCCATGTCCGCGGACATATCGAAAATCTGAGCGTGGTGAATGTAAATTTAAATAGTGGGCCCCATTTCCCCTTGGAGGTTGGCTCTGAAAAGAGCCATTTTCTTTGTTTTTTTTGCAGATGCTTAGACACCTGTTATTTTGTATTTTTTTTCTTACTTTACTCCTAAAATCTTCACATAACCTTCTCCAAAGCAACCCTTATTTTGCAAAACAGAATGGCATTTCCCATAAAAGAGAAGGAAATGCCATTGTCTTTAAAATAAACAGCATCACTGGAATCAATATTCTCATTAATACAGAAGAACATACCAGCTCTAAGCATGAAAGCAAAAAACATAACTATTGTCCCATATTGCCCTTGGTACTAATCCAGAAAAAATTACTTTGGCATTTGGAAGGATGTTCATTACTGCTTGAACCAAGTGTTCCAAAATTACCAACAAAGTAGGGGCACTGACATAGCCCAAATGGGAAGCACCATAGTGCAAAACTACCACATGGGGACTGTTCATCCTGCCCATATCTTCACAAACGTGTACAATTCTCTGTACATTGCAATCAGGCAGTGTGCTCCACACCACCTCCACTCCTTTAACATCAAAATTGTTAGCCACATGCCAGCATTGAGCATTTATTTATTTATTTTAATTCTTATAAACTTCTCGCGCACCTCTGAAATACACGGACACGCTCCCCCAGGCCCGATCGCGTGTGGAACTTCTCGCGCGTGTAGAACTTTGGCGCACATTTTTTTCCTGCGCAGGGACGCTACCGCCTGCTTTCGTGTGGCGGACATGTATGGGCCTGTGCGCGTCTTTGGCCGTGCGCTGTTTTTCCCTATTCGATTCCATGAATACGTGTTGTAGGCGAGCGTGTGGGCGTTCTGCGGACTTGCCTCCTGTACTTCCCCCCCGTGACGCCCACATTTTCACGAGTTGTTCCCCATTCTGCGTGTAACGCCCCGTGTTACGCCTACTTTTGTTATGTGCGTCGCGCTATGCGAGAATTCGCTGTGGCCTTATCGCACGGCGTTCGATGACCTGTGCGCCAGCGTGCGCCACGCACTTTTTCAGCGCACATCCCACATTTTGCGCGTGCACAGACTTCCATGAATAGATGTGCGATGTTTTATGTGCGATAATCGCACTTGCACTGCGATTTTCACTATTTCTCTGCGAATCGCACGTTTTCGCACGCGTGCGCCATTTTTTCGGCGCACATTAATTCCATGAATCAGCCTTTTAGTAGTGTATCATAAAATTACACACAGCCAGGATAAGGTAATGTATCTTCATACACTCACACAGATAGACACTATCATTGAAAATCTCCCAGCTGCAATAACACCACTTCCTGTAAATCACATCCTTCTGCCTTATTACCCACACCTTCACAAATGCATACGTTCCATGCTTTTCTATACAGTTTCTGCCATTTACCTTACAAAAATTGCAAAATAAATATGTCATTATTTGTTCTTTCTCTTAACATTCAATAACGCAGCCTTAAAAAACCAAGTGAGTTTCATACACTTAGTATTCTATTAATTTGCAAAGCATGTTGAACTAACATATTGTAAGTAAAATATAAAGGCTGCACATAGTCAAAGGAAACTAGATGCTCACACTATGTTCAGATATCAAACAAGAATACTACTACAAAAACATAAAAATCAACTCAACGTCTAAATTAACATCAGTGCTATAAACACAAAATGACTAACTTCTTTCTTTTACAATTGCAGTGAAGACCACGCTCCTGAAAAGCAGCAGCATCTGAAGTACAAACAACAACTCAGAAGAAACCTGCTCATTCCACACAAAAGAGTAAGTACAATACTACCATAATTTTCTTACTGTTATTCAAACATACTGTGGGGTTGATTCATGGAATTTGTGCACCGAAAAACAGATGTGTGCACCATTCTGCCTACAAATCCCCATTTGTTAAACAGGGATTAGCAGGCAGAATGGCGCACAAATCCCCATTTTCCGGCGTACAAATGACATAACTCGGCCCCTAGAATGTTAGTATTACAGAACAAAGAACTGTTTTAATTCTATACCATTAGATTTAGTATTAGTGCTTCTCCTCACCACTAGCTTACTTTCTACTGTCATCTGAACCCCAGTATAGTAACACACAAATACAAGAATAGCCTTCCCAACTAGTTGTAGATGCCCAATGCACAATCACACACCACCACATACATCCTTACCATCATACTCAGACACTCATGCACACATACATTGCAGAACAGCCCAACCCATACCTTCTTTTTTTTTCAACAGACCCCAAAGAATGCCTACCAAAAAGCAAGTCCGTAGAAAGCAACGCAGAAGTAGAGCAAATGAAAATAAAAGCATCCATCTCTAGCAGAATTTGTACAAAAAGTTCAAACAAAAGATGTAATAGAGTCATTAAGCGAAACAAAAAAAGCTTCCAATACAAAAACTTTCCCTCCTCTTTCAAAATGTAAAACGAAACAAAGTAATTAACAAGAATTCAGCTACCGCTACTGCTAACACTGCTCCTATAAATCTTGATGTAGTGGCAAGTAACCATACCAAAAAAAGTATTTTACAAAAAATGTTACGCCACAGTGTCCTTCAGAATCTTATAAAGACAGGAGGGAAATCATGCACAACCCTTAAAACCTACCGTAGAAAATATCTTAGAAGCTCTCAGATAGTGCAATTCTTCTCAAAAGGAATTTATTTATTTTAGTGTTAAACAGATTGAAACCACTAACAAAACTAACTACTAAATTACAAAAAAGACTTCACAATAAACAGAATGTCAACAAAAATAACTTCTTAAATATCTGTGGAGGTCAATGGAGTCATACCATGAGCACAGAACCATATTTCAATGAAGAAGCATATAAACAAAAGCAAACAAACAATTGCCATACATAACAGTGGACGAGGGTATGAAAATGTAATACCATAATGGAACAAGAAATGCTGCTTACATAAATATCCCCAGACCACACAGTATCACCTCTCCATTCGACTGAACCAGAACGTCCAGTATACAAATGGCTATGCACGTCAATGTTTAACATTGCCAAAAAATCTTTCAAATCTTTACGCCAGTTCCTCAATCAGCATGTGAAAGTCAAAGACAAAATCAAAATGAAACTACTACAAAATATGGATACCTGCCCAGTGCGCAAATACACAGGACTACAGGGACATTCATTAGCCTGCATTTCAGGACCTATTTGCAAAAGCACCTTCCATCATATCAAAATGATATCAACACATCATTCAACTATAAGAAATCTAGTCCATAAACTGTACTATGCTTAAAGTCTTGCTTTAGCACTAGCCAATTTAAATAACAATCTTCTACATGGTACAGCCAAAGACCTACTCGAAGAAATAGAGCATATCCAGAGAAAATATTTTGGAAGTGAAAGCCACTTACAAAATGCAACAGCTTTACAACAGACTAGCAACAATTGTACTGATGGCAACCTTCTACTACACACATACAAAAGAGAAATACTAAAATTTAAAAGTACATCCCCTGAAGTACAAAACCATGTGTGTGTGTTGCCGCAGACCTTTTTATAAAAGTAACAAAAACTGTAGACTTAACATTGACAACAACCAAACTCCTTCACATGCTATCACAAATAACTTAGAATAATTCCCACTACCAAAACCCCTGCAACAACTCAATTTATATGAGAGCATCATAATTCAAACAATGCACCCATTTCAAGCAATAATACGCCTTCAACCAAAAACAGCAAAATGACCTCCCTCAGAGTGAAAGGCATTTGTGGCAAAGTAGTTTATTTACCATTAGATCTGAAAGAAAATGTGCTCACTCTGGGAGTGCAACGTCCAATAGAGCAATCTTTATTTGTGTACCTACAAAAGACAAAAAGAATTGGCAACAACTCGTAGACTTACATAAAGTTAGCCAAGCCTTGCAATATCTAAAAGAAAATAATGAATACTACAAAGAAATGAATACTGAAGAAAACTTGAGCGAAACCACTGAAATAATTCAAGAGTCATCAGAAACTGGTCAATTTGAACTTCTAGATCCTGCTACAGTATCCAATATTTTAGACCATTATACAATTCATCCATTACACTCCAATGACACCATAGATGATGCACTAGAAACGTACCAAATGCGACAAAACAAAGGATCATCAGCCAGCTTATGGGAAAAAAGTATAGAAGCACGTGCTTTTCCTATACTCTTTCCTACTGGGAAAGGAGGAAGGTACGATGATAGACCCATTCAGATAACAGTATCAGAATACCGCTCATTACGAATGTATTCTGAAGATCCACATTTTGTCTAAACCTGGGAATACATATTCTACCTACTCTTTGAAAGTGAACTAGCAACTCTATGCTACGGAGTTGCACACACATTGAAATCAGGTACCCACTTTCAAAATATGTCAGCTACGCAATTACTACAAAAAGTGCAAGAAAAAGATGAGGTTTTACAATCAAGCATTACAAATCTGTTAGCAAACATGCATGGTACTAAAGAGTACTGGTTCCGATGTCACAGAGATGTAAGTTGTATGATAAGAAACCTTGGGCCGCCCACTTGGTTTGTTACATTAAGTTATGCAGAATATGCATGGGATGATTTACATGATTTCCTACGCATATCAAACAAAAACAAAACAAACAGATATACTAACACCTGGAGAACTTTGCTCTCTAGATCCTGTTAATGTTTCAAGATATTTCCATCATCGCTTCCTTGCTATGCTACACTATTTGTAATAAAACTGTCTCCCCTCCCCCCCTCGGAGAAGTGCAACACTTCTTTTGGAGAAAGGAATACCAAGCCAGAGGAGCACCACATATCCACATGCTTTTATGGATTAAAAATGCTCCTAAATTTGGTCAAGACAGTGATGCCACTGTTTTACAGTTTATCGAAAAATATGTCACTTGTGAAATTCCATCAGAAGCAACAAATAGTGATCTTCATGCACAAATTGTACAATTTCAAAGACACAAATGTGGGAAATATTGTCGTCACAAATGCAAAAACAAAGGGAAATAAGACACCAAATGCCGCTTTGGTTTCCCTAAACCAGTTACAGAAACAGGTGAAGTGAACAACTTTATGTCAGTTAGACATAGTGTTAAAGGTAAATCACCTAAGAACACATATTACATAAAAAGAACAGAAGAAGCAAAATATATCAATGATTACGAAGCAATCATTGCCCTCTTAAGGAATGCAAACATAGATGTGTAGTACATTGCAGACAATTCCACTGCATTTGCACGATATGTTACAGCCTACTTAACTAAAGCAGAAAAAACAGAGCTTCAAGACCTCTGGAATGACCTATCATCGGACAAAACACTGGGCCTCATTACGAGTCAGTCGGTCCAGAAATAACGGTGTCGGTAAACCCGCCGCCACCGTTGTTTCCGGACCGGCGGATCTTGAGTTCTGCAGGCGGGAGGTGTCATTCCTGCCAGGTCTGGCCTGGCGGGTTTAACACCACCCGCCTGCAGACGAACGTGGAAACACCGGCACCATTACAAGATGGTGCCGGTGTTTCGACTTCCCCATTCCCATGCAGTCCTATAGGACTCCATGGGAATGGGGATTTACCGAATTCTGTATCCGGAATTACTGGGTCACCGGGGTTGTAATGCCCGAGTCTGGTGGTAAACTGCCGGAATTTCCGGCACGGTTACCGCCGGACTCGTAATGAGGCCCATAGTCTAAGAAATTGTACAGCTTAGGCATAAAAATTTTCTCTCATAGAGAATGTGGCTGCTATGAAGCTGCAGATCGTTTAACCGGTACTGCTTTGTATGGAAAATATGAAAATGTAGTATGGCTAAGTCTTGGTCCTGCTAAATTTAGAAAAAGAGTTCACAAATCATACGACAACATAGAAACAATAGCCAAAAATGATCCCAAAAGCCAAGACATTCTGAAAAACAATTTACTAGACACATACTACCCAAACAGGAGTACCACTTTGGAAACCATGTGTCTATACCACATAGCCCAAAACTTTATATACAAAAATAATATAAAACCCGATGAAAATAAAGGTAGATACAGAGTGACAAATTATGAAGGCAGCTTAGTGAAACTTACCAAACAAAGCTTAATTATATCAAATTGTCATTATAAACTCCTCAACATAAAGAACTATATTACATGTCCCTACTACACATTTTTAAACCATGGAGAAAAAAAGAATAGATACTAGATATCTATGACTCCTATGAAGACGCTTTCAAAGCAAATTAAAGCACTATAACCGATGTAACCTTTACACAGTACAAAACACAATGAACAGCAACACGAAGAAGAACTCCAGGCCCAACTAGATAAGGACACTCCCGACAGTAGCCAAGAACCACTGGGACAGCCACTAATAGCAAATGAGGCAGAAAGTAGAAAACACCATGTGTCACTATGAAGAAGATACAGAAGACTTAACTGTACTGCAATCAAAACTGAACAAAGAGCAGCATACAATTTTTCAAGAAGTAACAAAAGAAATTGCACATGTTGTACAACATGAAAATAAAGACTGTACCTGCCAAAATTACAAACCTATACTACTATACTTCAGTGGTGAAGCTGATTCAGGCAAAACATGCTTAATCAAAATCATCAGCAAGTTCCTTCAACAATTGACAAACAACAAACTGTCAGCTGTTTTAACTGCCCCCACAGGTTTAGCTGCCTACAACATAGGCGGTGTCACTTTACACTGGTTACTATTCCTTCCAGTAGAACACCAAAACAAATTAGAATATTACAAACTTTCTACAGAAGCTGCAATGAAACTACGCAGATTTTTAAAACAAATGAAAATGTTACCGATAGATGAAATGAGCATGGCCTCCAACCTAATGTTGGCTTTGATTCACCTCAGATTACAAGGAGTACTCAAAACAAACCACGAAGAGCTCTTTGGAGGAAAACACATTGTTTTCAGAGATCTTCTTCAATTGACACCAGTGAAAGGTGAACCTATTTTTAAAACCTTAGGACACAAACTCTGCCGTAAAACTGTTGGCAGCATAGGAAATGTTAACCTTTGACCACATTTCCAATACAGAGAATTAACAGAAAACATGCGCCAGTCTGCAGACTTCACATACGCCAACATTTTAAAAAGTATTAGAGTTGGTGTACTCTCTCAAGAATCACAAGCACTATTAAAAACCCAGCACATCCATGCACTTTATGGCCATAACTCATGTGCTACTGATGTAATGCAACAATTAGCACACAAAAATGTCAATTGTATGTCCTTGATGCCAACTCTTGCAAGCTGTTCCAAATTCAATTAAACAATGTTGAAAAAAGAAATGCAACCAATAATTGAAATTTGCTCCACAGACAAACTGGATGTACATGGTATGACACTACCCATGTGTCAACAAGCCACAACAAAATTAAATACCTTAGAAAACTATCTTCAACACAGCTGGTTTGGAGAAAGTATTAAAATTACCTTTAAACTGTAGAGTAATGCTGAAACGTAAACTTCACGTGGGGCAAGGACTAGTTAATGGAGCACCTGGTACAGTTGTTGGCTTTCAAACATACCCACGTGCCAACAACATTCAGTTTGTCAATATTCTCTTTGACAAACTATCAGAAGTAAAAAGGATAGGACGCAAAACAGCTTGAGTCCTTCTTTTCAAAGACATGTATGTACGCAGAGAACTATTTTCTCTAAATCTAGCATACACAGTCACCATTCACAAATCACAAGGTCTTACCCTAGATAAAGCATTGATAGATATTGGGAACACAGTCTTTACAGAAGGCATGAGCTACGTAGCACTATCACGCTTACGTACACTTGATGGTCTATTTCTAATCAACTTTGATGCAAGTAAACGCTGATATTCCTTGCATTTTAGAATACAATAGACTACGTTCACTATACACCCCCATCTAAAAATCTATCCTGTTCCACAAAAAGCAAAACGTAAAAGAAAACTACTTCAAACAGAAATGCAACAGGATCTCACTGCAAATCCTCCAAAGAGAATAAAATAAGATAATACTTCATAAATCACTACAACCAAAGAAGAATGTACTACTCAAAGTAACTCAGGTACTTCTTCAAAGAAGCAACACACACTCCGAAGAAATGACTTGGACACAGAACTATCTGGTCCATTCAAATTTTCAAACATAACTGGTGTAAATTGCTACGCAAATGAAGCAATAAATATTCTATTTCAATTGCCACCAATTGTTGACAACATTTACTTACACAATTCAGACCAATTGTGTTTGCAAATGTTAGTCCTTCATAGAAATGCAAGCAACAATCCTGACAACACATATAGTGTTCATGGAATAAGACAAGAATTGGACTACTGTGCTGGAATGGTGAAATTCACTATAAACTCACAAGACGATCCACAAGAATTTCTAATGTACTTACTACAAGTACTGGAAAACAAAAACATACCTATAAATGAAATCTTCCAGATTTCATACATGTGGAAACATACAAGCACCCTGTGCAACAATATGGCACAGGAATAAATCCCTAATGAACGCTTTGTGTATGTATCCATACCCAACTGTGAATCCGTTCTATTTCAGCAACTTGTACAAAATGCAAACCATGGCAGATTATGTACTACCTGCAATTCAGATAATCGCTCCACCTTACAAATACAAACGCATAGTAAATACGTAATACCAATGCTTTTAAGTTACAATGCAGATGGTACCAAAAACAACTGTAAACTGACTGGATTCACACATGGTCAAGTATCACTTGGTAAGAAAACCTTCACAACAATAGGTATAATCGATCATGCAGGAGCCACAACCAATGCAGGTCACTACACTGCATATATAAAAAAAGAATTGTGGATGGTTCGAATGTAATGATAGTACCATTACTCTAAAGCAAAGATTACCAGCAAATCTTAAAAACACTTATTTTATGTTCTTAAAACCAAAATTTAATAACTAATCTGTGCATAAACATTAATAAAACTTCAATTAGAAAACTATAAACAGTTAGAATACGCCAACAGGTATCTAACTGCCCCAAGATTCTGCAACAACCAAACAGATAAATCAATACCACTAAAATATAACAATAAACAGTTAGAATACGCCAATATGTATCTAACTGCCCCAAGAATCTGCAGATAGATTAGCAACTTGAGAATGTAAATAAAAACCTATAACCAGTTACAATTCAACAACAGGTATCTAACAATCTGCAACAAGTCAACAGATGGAACATTAGCCAGAAACAACAAGTAAACACTGAAAACAAAGAAACAAATGTACTATATCATAACAAAAAAGTTTTTTTTAATCCAACATGGATTTTTTTTCCCACAGACCCAATGATTTAAGCAACAGAAACTGAGCAAATTGCACATTGCACTGGTTTTTAAGCTACTAAATATGAGGGTCGAAATAAAGCAAAATGTCTATTATTGTCATGACCCTTGCCCCTGGCCTTCACTGGCAAATCAGCCTCCCAGTTAGAGCCAGGTCCAAGGCCTTAAAACCTCATTCAAGACTCTCTTGGAGTCAGTCCTGGCGCCTTTGGCGCCAGGCTCATAACCATCATGAAGACCAACATTAGAATGGGACTATTTACTTGGGACAATTTAACTTGGGGGGGGGGGGGGGTTCAGCCAACATGGAGGCACATACATAGCTCAGTTACAAGGAACTGAGTTATGCGGTCTAGTCTGTTGGGTGTGGCAGGCCTGGGACTACTTTACCTGGACTTCTTTACCTGAGACTATTTAAACTGCACCCAAACAGCAGAACATGCTTTGCGTTATTCTGCTGTGGGCAGCGTAACGCTCACCGTGTCCAGTTCTTTGATGCCAGCTTACCTGAAACCAAGGACCTGCAGAGAGAGAAAAAACACTACGAAACTTACCTGGAACAGTATCCTGTCTTTAATTCATCGCCGACTATAGTTCCACTCACCTGAAGGTACGAACTCCATCATCCGGCACTGCATGCATCCTGGAATGAGGAGAAAGAAAGACAGCATTAGTAAGCGTTTACTCACGTTTCCTCCCGAATAAAGAAAGCCACAAAATTCTTACCTGGGTAGTCATCTCCTGGTCAGTATCATTGCTGGAACATTACGGCGCTCGGCGAGGAACATTGCAACCTGCAAGGAGAGAAAAGACACAGGTTAGCAATATAAAAGGCGAAACAGCGCTGCGCATCGCGCATTACTCACCGGACAGCATCGCACACACCGCGCTTTTGCCTACCGGCCCATGCTCATCTTCAAACTGCATGACAACAGCAAAATACCTTTCCATACCTAAAAGGGAAGAAGCAAGACATTATTATTTGAACTAAGAGGAACATAAGAACTGCATATAAAGACTGTAAAGCAGCAAACCTACGGAGTCGCAGCAGGCTTGGATTCCTACAGTGGGGGCTTGCACCAGGGAAGTAACTTGGTCGCTGCTCGCCCCCCATATCTACGCGCCCCTGCCACGAGGAGCAGGACAGAGACTCCACCTTTCACAATATTAAGGTGAGGAGAGGGCCCAAGGGGGAGGAAGGAGTCTTTTTTTTTTAAACTACTGGACGGATTCTCACCAAATTTACAAAAGCACGCTTTCGGGACCAAGCCGCCGCTCGCGACGCAAATTTGGTGAAAATCCGTCCAGCGGTTTGGGCTGTAGGCGTGAGCAAAGTTTTTTCCCCATTCAGTCTATGGGAAAAAAAGAAATTTTGGGACCCCCACTATAACTTTACCTCCTGGACCAAATCTCACCAAACTTTGCAAAAAAATTCAGAGTGGGCCATATACTTTTTTTTGTGCAAAGTTTGGTGAGGATTCGTCCAGAGGGAGCAAAGTTATAAGCCTCCCAAAAAGTGCTCTTCCTATGGGATTAGCAACTTAACCATAACTACACAGCCACTACCGTGGCTGTGGTGATAAGGTTCAATACCTTCCTAGAGGGAGAAATATAGAAATCACAAGCAAAATAAATATATTCAAGTGATAAAGTTGCCTAGGAAAATGTAACCAGGGGGCAGCATTTCCTTAAATTTTTACTCCCAAGAAAATGATGCACTTTCCCCACATATTCTGGAACTGGAGTTAGAATACTAAGTAATACCCATTCGAGAATATGTGGGCGCTGTTTGTGGAAGCCCGGTTTTGAAAGGGCTGTCTGTGGCTGTCCCCCTGAGCGTTTCCTGTGGACATCAACGGCAAAAATCTGGTGAAAATTCTCTAAGTGCCCAAAACTCTGCCTATTCTACCCACAACTCATTAACACAGTGCACACGGTTTTGTGCGCGCGCTGTTTGTGGAAACCCTGTTTTGAAAGGGCTGTCTGTGGCTGTCCCCCCTAAGCGTTTCCTGTGAACACCAACGGTACGCCTGCAAGTGGGAATGTTGGACTTTGGCAAGAGAAATTATTCACTGAAACTAAAACGTATGTTTGTTTTGTTTGTAGGTGAAAATCTGGTGAACATTTTCTAAGTGCCCAAAACTCTGCCTGTTCTACCCACAACTCCTTATTACCACAGTGCAAGCGCTTTTGCGGAAGCCCTGTTTTGAAAGGGCCGTCTGTGGCTGTCTTGGGTTGGAATGGGTGGACTGTAGTACAGAGGTACTGTCATTTTGTCACTTTCCTTAATGCGACTTGCGTGTGTAACCATCCTAGTGCAATTGTTTACTGTTCCTTTTACATACATGCTCATTATTTGTTAATTAACTGGTTTTCGCGGGTGACCGCATGTGTTAACACTGCTGCACCCGGTCAAGTGACTGTTTGAAGAGGGACGCGGGCGACCGTGTGTGTTGTAATCAGTGGTGGAAATGGAAAAAATGTGGTGGGGGATCCCACAACACAAGGGCTGGGTGCGGGAGGAGTTGGGGGGGAGGGGTCGGTGCCCGAGGGGCGTGGTCTGTTACGGGCCCATGCTACCGCAGGGCTCGTGTCTCCTTAAGAGATTGTAACCCTACCACGTGAGAGGTATCACGTGGGAAGTACGTCAGAAGGAGGGGAGGAGTTTGGGGATCAGTTAGTACCTGTATGAGAATAAAGAGAGACGTGTATTCTCCATCGGTGTGTCTGTCCTCCTTTCAAAGGCCCAGTCCGGGCCTAACATTTGGCGACGAGTTGATCTACCAGACCACCGAATCCTCCTCCTTTGCGAGCAGCGATCCCGCTCCGATCCGCGCCGCGGGCACCTTCCAGCCCGGCGCACGTGCCTGATCCCAGGCCCGCCTCCTCCTCACCACGTCGACAGCATTTCCGCACCGCGGCCTACGCCCAGCCTGATCCCAGGCCTGCTTCCTCCTTGCCGCGCCAACAGCGCGTCCGCGCCGCGGGCGTTTCCCGAGCCCGGCGCCAAGCCTGATCCCAGGCCCGTCTTCTCCTCACTGAGCGGACAGCGCATACGCGCTGCGGACAAGTCCACCTCCTCCACCCAGGTGGTCCCAGCGACGTTTGCCTGATCCCAGGCCTGCTTTTCCTGCATCAGAACCGCACCACCGCGCCACAGAGAACCCACGTGGCAAGCACCACGCGGCCCACGCTGACTGCACGACCACCCTACAGCAAGCGCATCGGAAGACGAAGTCATCGGAGGTGGGTCAGACAACGCATAATCAGAGACACACGGTCTGCTGTATAATCCCCCAGCATGAGCTCACCTCAGGCCCAACCACCGCCAAATGCCCCAGCCCCTGCAAGGAACACAGCGACTACAGCATGGCGCATGCCTCCCCCATTTTCAATGATGCCACAAGCAGACAAAGGCCCAAGATGGACTGATTGGCTGGAGGACTTTAACACCTTCATCGATGCTGCCGGGGAAGACAAGTCCCCTCGGCTACGTAGCACGTTCCTAAACCTGGCGGGCAATGACATCAAACTCCTTACCAAGACCATCCCCCCTGCTGAACAAGCTGACTTTCCAACACTAATAGCAGCCATAAACAGGAGATTAGTAATTGAACCCAACAGAGACTATGAAAGATACATATTCAACCTATGCACACAGAGAGTCGATGAAACCATTGATGAATTCATAACCCGCCTACGCATTAAAGGGGCCAACTGCCAATTTGAAGCCTTCTCACTCGACAAAGCCATACGGTTGAGGATTATTGAAGGCTGTTTGTCTCAAACCCTAAAGAAACAACTCCTCAAAAAACCTATCACCATAGAGGAAGTGAGCCAGATGGCCAGAATTCTAGAGAGGGTTGAAAAGCAAGTGTCCCAAATCTCGAACACAGCCTCGACGAGACAAGAAAAAGCCGAAACCGTCGCAGCGCTACAGGCTAGCAACGCAAGACAAGGGGATAAGGGGGTCAACCCCAACTATTCCACGATGCCGAGGACCCAACGCCAATGCTACCGCTGTGGAATGTCTTTCCCTCACGCGGGAACCTGCCCCGCCATTTCACAGAGATGCGGCAACTGCGGCAGAGAGGGACACTTCCAATCAGTCTGCAGGGAAGGCAGACCGTTCCCGACACAAAAGTTCCCACTCGCCCCTCAATTCAGAACGCGGGTCAGAAACCCCCTAACCCAGGCCTACCAACCACGTCCATTCGCCCAAAATCCACGGAGGTACGTCAGAGTAGTCGAAGAAGTGTACCCCATGCATGACAGTCAAGAGCCCGAGGGTGAAGAGCAAGTGTCCCACATCAGAGATGAATATGATGGGCCCCCGGAACAATTCCCATCATATGAAGGAGGATCACAAGGGGGCCAACAGGAATTCGACCAATACAATCAGTATCCACACAACGAATATGTGAATCTCATCATGGATGAAGGCGAGGCCCGTGAGGCGCCCAAGATTCCCGTTGACATAGCAGGACAACAATTCTGTTTCCTTGTAGACTCGGGAGCCACCGTCAACATAATGGGTGAGAACGAATTCAAACAGATCCCTAACCGACCGCCCCTGACACCCTCGAACTCCAAGATTTACCAATGGGGGGCCACAACTCCTCTGCAATCGATTGGGTTCTTCAGCCGCCGACTCATCCATGATAACCACTCCACCACGACGGACATCCACGTCATTTGCAGCCCTACCAAAGGCAGATGCCTGCTCAGTTACAGAACTGCGTCATGCCTGGGACTCATAGACATACACGTCGATGAAGGGGACAGAATTTGGTCGACGGACCCAACACTGGAGGCGCGGGAGAAAGTGTTCTTCCTCGCATCAGCGCCCACCCAAACTGGAACGATGTCGCGCGATGACATCCTGAAAGAGTTCCCTCTTATCTGCAAAGGCCTGGGTCAACTGAAAGGACCACCTGTGAAACTCCACATAGATCCCGCCGTCCGACCTGTACCACAACACCCGAGAAGAGTTGGGTTCCATCTCCAGGCCGCAGTGTCGGCAGAACTCAAGCAACTCCTAACTGACGGGATAATTGAACCAGCCACGGGTCCGACCCCATGGGTATCCCCGTTGGTAATAGTACCAAAGGAGGGTGGACGTCTCAGACTCTGCGTCGACATGCGCATAGCCAATACAGCAATCCAACGTGAAAGGCATCCTGGGCCACGAATTGAAGATATGATAGTTCAATTGAATAAACTCTCTTCTCTAAACTGGACTTGAACCAGGGTTACCACCAGATGGTACTCCACCCGGAATCCAGAGGGATCACCACGTTTGCCACACACGACGGGTTGTATCGGTACAAACGCCTAAACTTTGGCATCTCGTCAGCTGCAGAAATTTTTCATGAAGCCATTAGGCAACTCATACGTCCGATCAAAGGCACGCTCAACTACAGCGATGACATACTGGTATTCGGGCGCACCCGTGAAGAACATGACACAGCCCTTCACGCCACGTGCAAAGCCATCCAAGACGCAGGCCTCACGTTAAACGTGGATAAATGCAGATTCAGCAAAAGCAAGTTAAAATTCTTCGGTCACATCTTCTCAGCCGACGGGATGACACCGGACCCCGACAAAGTGGCCACTATCTTCAATCTGCAAGCCCCAAGACAGATAGCTGACGTCCGTTCCTTCCTGGGCATGGCTGGGTATTGCGCCCGATACATACCCCACTACGCCACCATCACAGAGCCTCTACGGAAGTTACTCCAGAAGGACATGCTCTTCGCCTGGACTGCCGAATGCCAGGAGGCGTTTGACTCCATTAAACAGTCCTTAGCAGAAGCGCGGAAACTCGCCTACTTCGACCCGGAGTGGCACACTGAAATAGTGGTCGATGCGAGTCCGGTGGGACTAGGTGCTATACTCGCCCAGACCAACGGCACTGACGCTCACCCGAGGCATGCAGTGGCGTATGCCAGCAGAGCCCTCGTGCCCCCCGAGGCCGCATACTCCCAAGCGGAGAAAGAGAGTCTAGCAGCAGTCTGGGCATGTGAACATTTTCACAACTTTATCATTGGGAAAAGATTCACCCTTGTAACGGATCACCAGGCCCTCCTGTCGCTGTTTGGGAACCCACGGACAAAAATGCCCCCCAGAATCGAACGATGGGGCATCCGGCTCCAAGAATATGACTTTCACGTCATTCACCGACCGGGAGGCGAACACAACCCAGCCGACTATCTGTCGAGACACCCCTCCGGAAAGTCAACGCCAAGACAAGGCGACATAGAATACATAAGCTATGTCACCGCCAACGCACTACCTCCGGCAATGTCACTGGAAACAGTGGCACTCGCTACAGCAGCGGACCCATCCATGGCTTTGGCGATCGAACTCACAGAACACAACAAGTGGAAAGACTACAAGAGAGTACTGTCAACACACCCAGGTGCAAACCGAGACGAAGTAGAAAGGATTGCAAAAGTTCCCTCAGAACTGGCTGCACAAGACAGCACCATACTTCTCAGAGGGTGCAGAATAGTAATCCCAACAGCCCTGAGGTCCGAAATAATCAAGACAGCACACGAAGGGCACAGAGGCGCAGACAACACCAAGCGTCAACTACGACGCCACGTATGGTTTCCGTTCCTCGATGCTTTAGGTGACCGATGGGTAAGAAACTGCATTGCGTGCCAATGCACGGCCAGAGAGGAGGCACCCGCACCTCTGCAAGTGACACAGATTCCGGAACGCCCGTGGGAAAGGGTGGCGGTAGACTTCTACGGGCCCCTAGAGTCCGGAGAATACCTACTCCTGTTCATTGACGAACACTCACGGTTCCCCATTGTCAAAAGGTCATCATCCACAGCCTTTGCACAAGTAGCGGCAATCTTTGATGAAGTGGTGAGTGAATGGGGCATACCAGACGTGATCAAATCTGACAACGGACCCCCTTTCTGCGGACATGATTTCTCAAAGTTGGCAAAACACCTGGGGTTTAAGCATCAGAAAATAACGCCGCTATGGCCCCAGGCGAATGGCATGGCGGAGCGGTTCATGTCGTCTGTCAAGAAAACAGTACAAAGAGCCAAGCTAGAAAATGTAGATCTCCACCAAGCTCTGTGCAGAATGCTTCGGGACTATAGGAACACGCCGCATGGAGCGACAAACAAGACCCCGGCTGAACTGATGGTAAAGTACCAAGTTCTCACAAGGATCATACAACACCCGTTGAACAGACCGGACATAGACACGCAACTCCTAGAGAGAGACGCGCAGAGTAAAGAAAGGGCCCGCACCCAAACCGATGAAAAGCGGCGAGCAAGTCCGAAAGACTTTCAAGTAGGAGACGAGGTTTTTGTCCAACAGCCAGTGGTAAAGAAGAGCGACTCTAGATTCTCCCCGCAGACACTGCAGGTCACGGCCGTGAGAGGAACAATGGTGACCGCCGAAAACGAAGAAAGAGAAGTCACAAGGAACTGCTCAAAGTTCAAGTTGGCGACAACCACAGACTCCGAGGGACTCCAAGCCCCAGACCCTGAAGCGATGAGAGTGGATGGGCGAGACACACCGTGGACGCCTCCAAGGTTCTCTCCTCGGCCTGGAATCAAGAGGACTGAGAGACCTGAAGAAGATCCTCAAGAAGGTACCAGCACCCGACCGCAACGTGCTATAAAGAGACCAGCTCGCCTGGTCGAAGAGTGTTGAACTTGATGTAAGGACATTTCGTCCAGGGGTGATGTTACGGGCCCATGCTACCGCAGGGCTCGTGTCTCCTTAAGAGATTGTAACCCTACCACGTGAGAGGTATCACGTGGGAAGTACGTCAGAAGGAGGGGAGGAGTTTGGGGATCAGTTAGTACCTGTATGAGAATAAAGAGAGACATGTATTCTCCATCGGTGTGTCTGTCCTCCTTTCAAAGGCCCAGTCCGGGCCTAACATGGTCTAGAGGGGGCGGGGCTAGTAGTGTACTTCCAGCAATGCTGGAATCCTAAAACAAAAAAACAAAACAAAGCCCACGACGGCAGCATTGCCATTTACCGCGGCTTTGGCACTGGTGTGTGCACAATGCTCACTACATGTACAACTGATTCCTTTCAGTTGTACATGTAGCGAGCATTGTGAATTTTTTTGTTTTTGTTGGAAGACTTTTAAAAAAAAAAAAACGCCCGCGTGCCGTCGCGGGCGTTTTATTTATTTATTTTTTTTTCTGTCTTCCAGCGTGGTTCATGGTCTTGGGCGGCTGACTCTGGCCGGATCCCGAGATCCGGCTCAATTTCTGGTGCCGGATCTCAGATCCGCCGAGAGCCGGCCAAATGACCAGCACTGGTTGTAATCACCGTCATAACACGGCTATCGCACAATCATCCACGCACAGCTATTTTATTTTTTGATTTGGCACGCTCTCACTTCTTAGTGCAGCCCCTTAAGCCTCTTGTGGCATATAACCTTTGATCGGGAGGATAGCTCAGCAGCAACGTGCTCGCCTTTGAAACAAGACGACACTGGACACGGAGCAACACAGGTTCGATCCCTGGGTCCGCACTTAGAAACCTCTAGTATTAAGCGTGTTATAAATAACCAAATCATACCAAGCTAAACTTTACTAAAGCTAGACTTTAGGTGTAATAACAAAGCTTCAATTTTATTTTTATTTTTTCTTGCGTTGATTTCCTAGCGCCTTACCTCATTAGAGTGTGTGCTGCCTTACGCAAGGAAGCAGCATTAGTAACAGCTTAAAATTTCTGCGGTGTCATTAATTAAAGCATTTTCTTATATGATATGGCATTTATAACGCGCCTATACACAAGTGTTTCAAGGCGCGACGAGGCAGGGGGGGGGACAAGGGGAAGACAGACAACGATCCTACTAGGCCAGGTGTCCTTCAGATCGCGCAAGTGTATCTAGTGCTTCTAAGATATGTCCTTCAATCAGTATTCACTCTAATCAAATATGCCGGTAATCAAAACAGGAGGCATCTCCCGCACACCAACATCACAGAAATCCCTAAATGTATCTGCTCTTTATCAGCACCCATCTCGTATACGGAGCCGCTCCACATCTATGGGGAACGATACACGCATGTATGGGAAACTTACAGAAACATGCTCTGTTTTTACAGGTGAGCCAAAAACAAAACCCAAATCCATGGTTAAACTAGATAATCCAACAAGTAATGAAATCATTGCTTTACATCATTCAAAAGGAAATGAGATCGGCTAAAGGAGGCTGGAGTCCCATTGTCTGATGTCACCTTAGAATCAGCCCTATCGAACTATGATCAAAATGGGAAAATTGTTGGAACTGCAATTCTTGCCTCTGCATCACGAAATGAAAAAACGTGCCCAATTAAGGAGTGCTCAGTTGCAGCACAGCATGAATTAAGAAATGCATATAATGCAATGACAATAGCAGGTGAAGTCAATGACCAGACTCTTGCTTTCATGAACCTCAACAATAGCACCTGTGCTATTGTTGATGAAGTACAATTCATCCATTCAAACACTGGTGACATGATCCAGTTAAACGAAGTCTCCCCTATCCATGATATGATCATTTATAACGCGCCTATACACAAGTGTTTCACACAAGTGTTTCAAGGTGCGACGAGGCCAGGGAGGGGGAACAGAGGGAGGCCAGAGACAACGATCTTACTAGGCCAGGTGTCATTCAGATCGCGCTAGGGAAGGGGGAAAAGGAGAGTGGGGGGGGGGCTGGGGAGGGGAAAGTGCAGTACATGGGATAATAAATAAGATAAATAAAAGAACGTCCAGCTGGTGGCAAGTGCAGGGTGAGTGCAGACATAAGTGCTGGTGGGGGGACTGTAGGGATACAGAAAACAGTCCCCAGGTGCAGGGGTTGCCAGGGAGGCAGTGCAGGCGTGCAGCTGGCAGGGCTTGGGCCCGAGATCAGATGGGTGGCCAGGTAACCCTGCAGTATCAGTAGGACTTCAGCAGGAGCGAGGGGGAGAGAAAGCAGAAGCAAAGAGGAAGGTTGCCGGCTCTGTAGCACTGGATTCTTCACAGAAGGGCAACCATAACCAAAGTAGTGAATATATAACCTTTCAGTCTCCTGTAAATAATGACTGCTCAATTCATTAATTGTCATCCCACTCTCTTTCTTTTATTCTCCCAACTCTGCGTCATGTTAATAGGGATCTAAAGATATCGGAACCCTTACAAGTAGTAACTGGTGGAAATCATATTGTTAATGATGTCGCAGTAAATAATACTCCCTTTTTGACTGTAGCCCAATTATACGAGGCTGTGGACCAGTCCAAAACTATTATCGATCATGATTCAGGGACTTATACATTTTTAGGCATTGTAACCAGTGTACAACAGTGACTCAAACTTATTCTGTAGTGCTTGAAGGCACTTCACCATTATCCTCCATGGTCCTGGAGCAAGAGCCCCCACCGATGGGTAATGGTCTGCGTCAGTTGCGGTCATCTACACAATCTAATCTGACAAACAAGCCTAACATCTTCCATTGCAAAGGAGGGGAGAAATCCATTAATAGATTACCCAAATTAGATCTAAAAGTGAAAACTCCAACATCATTAAAAACCCCTGTGCTCAGTAAAGAGAGTCTACCTCCCATGTGCAATAAAAACAAATTCCATCAAAAAGCACTGACAAGAGAAATCTAAGTCAGTTTACAAAAAGGGCACAAACAAAAACAAGACGTTTTATAAAAATCTTGGCAGCGCCTGGAACAAATATCGATGGCAAAAAGAAACTAGGAATTGCCGATTTCATCAAAATACAAAAAGGCAGTTGGGCCCCAAGACTGAGAAGCAACTTGCCCCTAACCCTGTAAAGTATCAACCATTAGACTAACTCAAGAACATAGCAACCCTGAGTCCAAGGTTGAAAAATCATCGCAGTTAGCACCGGAAAAAAGTGTTCCTCTGCCATGTGACATTTCTCGACCAAGTCCCATCACCGACCAGATTATAGAGGAGGTGCAGAAATCAATGGACCACTATATCAAATCTAGACAAGATCTGGCCAGTGATCATATTGAATCAGATGTAACTTGTCTTTTTGTTGCATCTTTGACGAAGTCCTTAAGAAGGGGCATATTCCCGAATAGTGGAGAAAGTTGGTAATTATACCATACATACATTTATCATTAGATTTATGCAAGTAGTCCGATAATGCTAGTAACAGGCCATTGTCATTATCCCCTGAAACACATTTACGAAATAGAGTGCACATTTTCCACTTGTAGTTGGCGTGGACAGAGATGAGACTTAGCTCATGTCTAATAAGGGTAATTGGAATCGCAGAAGGCAGATTTAGGAGAGTTTTCCAAAATGTACCTTGCTTGATATCCCAAAAAGAGTCAGATATCCATCTCTTTGATTCGGCGCCATACAACAATATAGGTACAGTTTTTTGTTTGTAGTAACTCAAGATAGGAATGATGGAAAATGTGCAATATCTTGCACGTATTATACGTGCTTGGGCTATTCATGAGTTCAATTTATTCTTTAAGGATAGCTCATAAGGCAGGTCTACATAGTTGTTATTTACACTCACCCCCAGTAAATATAGGAGGGGACTACTTGCAAATCTGTCCCTTCCAATTGCCAATTTACCTTTTTGTTATGATATTTTATAATTTGATTGGATTAAGACCAGAGAAAGATGTCAGAAATATAAAAACTTAATCGCAAAACCTTTCTTATTAAAATGATATGGCTGACCAGAGGCATACCTAATAAAATCGCTTAATGCCAAGCATCGTGGAGAGCACATGCGGTTCAGGTTTAATTATACCCCACCAAGGAAATACTGGTAAAATGGTACCCTTCAAAAGTGGAAAATATCTTATGTCGATATTGTAAAAAATCAAATGAGACCCTGAAACACATAGTTGAATGTTCGGAACTGCTAGACCAAAGGAAAATACACTTCCGGAATTGTCTTGAAATGTATATGAATATGGACATGCAAGAAGCCTGGGAAATGATATTTCACATGAGGCATAAATCGCTGAGATACGCAACAGCAAACTTCATGACAGATCTAAATTTAGTGAGTCAAGAGTTCATGTTGATAACTGTTGAAAATACTCGATTAGGAACAGCTTTCTAAGTTTAGTAAATACAACACAGTTGATCATAGTGAATGTATTCATATTTCTATTTTGATAAGATTTCTGGAATTATTCACATTCCTTCATTATTTTATCTTCTTTTTTGTACATAATGTAATACTAATTTTAAATTCCCATGAATGCCTGATTGGAAAATAGCTCTCATTTGTTAACGGACATAATTTAAAATACTTTATTCTGGATCTTTGAATTATTTCTTTTATGGTTAACATACATATATATATATATATATATATATATATATATATATCATTTTAATGTTGAAATGTATTGAAAGGTTAATTCACCAGCCAAACAATAAAAATAATATGTGGGCAAGGTGTATAGGGGTGAAGGGAAACAGAAAAAAACATTTCCTACCTGCCAACTTTTTCCCAGGGGACATTTTCATATTGAACCCTAAAATGCAGTGGTTATGTAAGAGATGTCTATTTAATATTTAACTTTGTGTATAGTGGTCCTTTTATTCTGAAGCAGGGGTCTGCAACCTGCAACTCTTCCGATATTTTGGACTGTGACTCCCTCAACATTGACTATGCTGACTAGGGCTGATGCCAGTTGTAGTCCAAAACATCTTTAGAGCCACACTCTGCAGACCTCTGTTCTGCAGGAATGTCACTAATCTAATACCTCAAACAACAACAATCCCACCCCAGGATCACAGATAAGAAACTTTTTGTCAGAATAAGGTTTGTTTTATTAATAATAACAAATGATTCAAAATACAGGAGGTCCCTGTTATATGATATATGCACTTTTATATGCATATTTAATATGCACTGTTATATGCACTAGCGCTGTTTGTTGCCTTTATTATTTATTTATTATTATTTATCTGTTTCTCCTCTGCTTCTCACTTTTCACTTCTCCCCCTCCCATGCACTTTTCCTCTCCCATGCACTTGCGCGTTCTCAATGTCACAGGGCCTAGTAAGATTGCTGTTTTGTTCTCCCCTGTTCCCCTCCCTTGCCACGCTCTGAACACTTGTATATGAGCGCGATAGAAATAAAATGTCAATATCAATGATATGATATGTTAGTTTATATAGCGCCTATACACAATGTGTTTAGATGGAATTCCATAATGAGTCCTGGTAGTAGGAGTTTGGGGGGTCATCCTATTATGGTGAACAGGGAAGGCAGAGTTTAGCCAAACCCAAGCAAGGTGAGGTAGCAGAGTGGTCGAGGCAAAGTCTCAGGAAGAGTGTGGTCTAGGGCTACAATGAATGCACATGGAGCAACACAAGTAATTCCAGTAGGACAGATAAATATACGTAAATACAGTAGCTTTAAATGAAAATGATTTGGTATTTAAAGGGAAGTTTATTAAGCAAATTTAAATTCTCGATATTTAATCCTGATCATATCTTTTTAACTTAATTCTGTTTTTATAGTTAGTATATAGACAACGTTATGATAGTGTGGAGTACATACAATGAATCTGCAGATAACTTTGTAAGGCCAAAAGAAAAGATTACTCACTTCAGTCATTTTTGTACTTGTAGTCCATAATCGTGTACGGGACGGGATCAGATACTTTTTACACCACAAAATATGCACACTCTCATTAAGATTTAATGTGGGTACACAAAGGCGCGGCAGTGAGCTTGATTGTGAATGCTAACCCCATCCCTCAGTACCACCCATCAGTCCCTCTTCTAAGCACGTCAAGGATGACAGCTCTAACTAATCCTATTTGGGAGGGATGGTGGGTAGGGCGTATGTAGGAAAGTGGGGATATGGACCGGGAGTACAGTAGTTGCTACGGGGAGTATTTTTTGCTTGCTCCTATGTCCCGTCCCCTTTCCTCCATACTGTATGGGCGATTCCAATACGACTGTAATTTTTGGGTGGTGCAAAATGTATTAGCGATCTAAGCGAACAAGAGGACTGCCTCCTCCCTTGAACTTACATCCAGACAGTAAGGTTGACAATAATCTAATGGGGTAGTAAATGAATAGCCTTACTGATCACTTCCCACGACACGTCATTGGAAAGCCACTCGACAAGCTTTGCCCTAACCACGTCTGCATGAAATCCCTCTGGTAGGATTTCTCCCTGCACCTTGTATGCTTCTGAAATACAGGAAACCATCCATATCGCTAGGGCTGCCTTTGAAGCTTGTTTACCTTTAGATCCTCCTCCAAAGTGTACAAGCAAAGCTTCAGAAGCCCTGAAGTCTTTAGTCCTCTTTAAGTAAGGTTTCAATGCTCTCCTTACATCTAAACAATGCAAGACCATGCCTGCCTGCAATTGAGGGTTGGGAAAGAACATAGAGAGACCTATTTCCTGGTTAATGTGAAAGTCTGACACCACTTTCAGGAGGAACGACTGGTGGGTACTGTGACAAGTCAGAAGGACGCACACTGTCTGAGGACATTTTAAGAAAGATTAAATTATCAGAATGGCCTAGCTATCCCTATGGTTATGGGGTGTTCGCTACCCAAAAAATAACTAAGGAGATCTTCAGTCTGTTTCTTAATGTCCAAAAAGAATCGGTTTACCTTCCAAAAAACTATTACTGTCTGACCATATCACTTATCTTAATTTTCTCCTGCTTTCAGCACTGGTTCTCTTGATATATGATCTTTTCTTTGCCAATCTTCTTTATCAGTCCAAACAGTTATTTTCTCCCTGTAGATAGTTTGTATGCCACTTGAATTCAGTCTTTACTTTGTTCAACTTGCTTGGTTGTATAGACTGTGTAGGCCTTCTGGTATTCTCTCTTTGTTACTTTGGGCATCTCACATGCTTTTCTTTCTTTCAGGACCTCTTTGTCTTTCTCTTGTTTTCACGTTTATAGTGTTCCTCTCTTTCATGCAGCTTCCTCCCTCTCTAGTCTTTCCTTCCTTATCTTATCAGATTTCAAATTCTAGTAAACGTATAGTATTTCTGCTTTCATCCCCTCCAGGGAACAATCCTATTTTCTACCATAAACTATTACAGTTCACCTTTGATAATGGTAAATCTTTTGTATCCAATTCTCCTTCACTGGGCGCTATGTATATCATACTTATGTCATCACAGTTCACATATAGTAACTCCTCTTTCTTAGTCGTACTGGGACAAGTTATTTGTTCTGTCTTACATTCTTTGTCATTCTTCGAATGCTGCCTCGGTTCCCTGTTATCTTCTCTCTTCTTCAGACACTTTCCTGGGACTCTTACAGGTCTGGCTGCAGTTTCAGTTCTTCGCTGTTTTTGCCAGCCTGCTTTCTCTGCGTCCGTCGCATACGGCCCTCGCACTTCTATTTTCTTCAGTTTCTCACCAGGTAGCTGCGTCGTCTGCCGCGGAGTCCCTCTGATGGTCTTGGCGTTTTGCACAGGCCCACTGCCCATCCGGACTCTCCCAGGGGCAAGCTACCACAAATTCTCCTTCTCTCTCGGACGATGACAGTTCGGCGCACGATCCCTTGCCCACCAGCACGTTTGGATTTTGCGGTTCTGCGCCCTGCGATGTCCGCCGCTTCCCAGGCTTATGTCAGCAGGATACTTACCCTGCGTGGAGATGTACTGCTCTGTTTCTTTGTAAGTGTTCCCCTTCCTTATATGACGACTGTTCTTCTATCGATCCATTTGTCTCAGTGTATTGGGCACCTTTAATTAAAGAGATGCTTTCTTTCCCTTGTGAAGAATATCATCCTTCAGAATCTTCTTTGGCGCAGTCTTTATGTTCGATAAGGTTTGACAGTCTCATGTATGCCCTTATGCTTACTGGTAAATGGAGTTCCTCAAAGGAATGGGAGTCCTTGTTCCCAAAAGGGGAGTCCCTCCAGGTGAGGTCCCACTTGCCTCCACTCTTAGGGAGGGTGTTGTGTAGCAGACTCACCTCCTTAGCCTCACCTCTCCGGGTAGTGGGGGGCGGGTGTCCCAAGGGAGAAGGAACAAATTCCCTTGCTTCGTCACAGTACACAACACCTCTTCATTTCTATGGAAAGTAGTATAAGGTTCTCAAGCTACAAGCTTCTGGATTTATTTGAATTTATATAGCACACTTCAGCCCTGGGGCATTGTGGCGTTGTTACAGAAAAACTTACTTGTACAGGTTTACATAGTTACAGCAGCAATGCTTACAAAAATAGAAGCAGAGAGGGATATGCATGTTCTGTGGTTACAAAAGAACAGCATATCAAGCCAGAGAGAGATGCAGGTGGCAAGAAGATACTTAGTTGAACAGTTTGGTTTTCAGCATTTTGCGGAAGACATGGTATGATTTTTTGTTTCCAAGTGCTGTAGGGAGGGCATTCCAGTTTTTGGGGGCTAGGTGTTGAAATCTGGAGCCTCCTGCTTTTGACGTTTTGAAGGTGGGGACATAGATTAGAGAGATGTGCTCTGATGGGTCTGGCGGAGGTGTTGGTGGTGATTCTGTCAGAAAGGTAGGGAGGGGTATTGAGAGACAGGCATTTGTGTGTAATAGCCATGGTTTTAAAGAGAACGCGTTCTTTGATTGGCAGCCAGTGTGCATCTTTCCTTGCCTGGGAGATATGTTCCCTTTTAGGAATATGCAGATCTGCTCCGAGGGCATTATTTTGGCTAACTTGGAGCTTATTGATGTTTTTGGCGGAAGTGACTGGGAAGAGAGCATTACAGTAGTCCAGCTTGGTGCCTATTTTGGCTCTAGCAATTGACAGGCGGTTTTTGATCGAAAGGAATGGCTTAACAGCGTTGATGATCTTAGTGGAGAGGGCAGCGGAAGAGGTTATGGCACTGACCTGACGTTTCATGGACAGGGAAGAGTCAAGATACACTCCAAGAGTTTTTACTGCCGAGGATGCAGTAATAGTGGTATTGTCGATGTTGAAGGTGCTATATTGGGGGAAGATCTTCTTGAGAGTTTCTTTAGTGCCTACCACAAGGATCTCCGTTTTGTCTCCATTGACACAGAGGCCATTGGCAGCCATCCATGTTTGGATGGTAGTGTAGATTTTGGTTAGGGCTGCAGCGTCTTTTTCGTAGATGCCGGTTAAGGGGAGTAGGACTTGTGTGTCGTTGGCATAGTTTGTGTAGGCTATGTCACGGCAATCCAGGTTGTTTGGGTGTTCATGAGTACCTTCATTTTTAGTTTCCTAGGAAGGGAATCCCCTCTTAGTAGGGAAAGTGAGGCCTTTTCTTTCATTTTAATAAACTTGAAGTTACAAAATGTCCTCTGGTCAGAGTCTCACTTCTGGTTCGCCACACCACTGATTCCACATTAATGATTCTAATAATAATTATACTTGTTTTTGTTTTGTAACTCACTCAATACCAGAAAACAGTTTCTAAGCACGAGCCCGGGATTCAAACCTGTGTTGCTATGCATTGTATCGCTTCAAAGACAAACGCAGTGCCCCTGAGCTATCCTCTGAGACTCATGGTAATCCTATCCGCAGCACAGCTGATCTTCGGAAAACTTTCCGCCATTAGGGCGGCCAGCATGGGTCTATGCACCCCACACTGGACATAACGTTGGGCCCGTATATATCGAGGTGCCGTGCCCCGCGACATAATTTTCACCCTTTTTCCCTAGCACTATGACACACACGGATCTCACAATACATATGCTGTACTAGCTATCCGCCAAGTGGGGCATGTTGTGAGGGTGATGAGGAATCTATAGAAGGAACATCTATCAGAAAGAACATTACCAAGATTAAAAATATTTTTCTCCCAATGGATTCCTTCCTCTCACGGATTTCTCCTCTATGACAGACTCCCATAGCATTACATTTATCTGGAGGTGGGACGAGATCAAGGGACACCACGTACACCAAGGAACTCTGGAAGACTGCCCTGCCGAAACGGCTGTCCTGTCCAGAAAGGAAAACCAAGCAGTAATGCTTTGCATACGTGTGCAGGGACGCCGATGTTGCCCCATGGCAGATGTCCAAGACAGGGACTCCGCTTTGCAGGGAAGAGATAGTTGCCATTACTCTGGCACAATCACCTATGAGACTCTCAGGCACATCCTTTGCAGCCAGACCGTAGTATTCTGAGATGCAGAGAGTGAACCATCTTGACCATGTCTGTTTAGTCACAGACCTGTTAGCCAACAAAGAGCCGGTCATCTTTCCTGACGTCCCTCGTCTGAGAGACATTGTAGCTTAGAGCTTGGACCAGGTCCTGACTGCACAAACCCCATAAGAACTGCTTAACTGTGGAGATTGTGAAGCAAGCGCCCTGTTCAGGGGACCTCTTAAACACATACAGGCCGGACTGAACCAAAGACAGCAACAAACCCAAGACAGCAGATAAAGGACAAGATAAAGGGTCCAAATAGTTTTCCCGGTAGCAAGCCAGAAACCTATGCCATCTACAGGTGTAAATTGACTTAGTGGAAGGAGCACATCCAGGACATCGTCCGACAAGTCCCCTCCCTTTATCTCACCCTCTCAGGAGCCAAGTGTTAAGAAAGATTTTGGTTTTGCTGCTTAACTCCCACAGACGTCTATGGAACACCCTGTCTTGCTTTGTTTTGACTTCTGAACTCACATTATTGGGGTAAGGAAACCTTATGCTTTACTTCCCTTGTCCTTTTTCTCATTCTTGTGGGGAAACTGATCAGTCCATAAGACTATCAATACTGAGAAATTGTCTTTTTTAATTTCTTGTATGGTTACACGTGAAGTGCAGTTAGGATACTTTGTATCCTTACATCTTTTTCTGTAATTACTTTTTGGTTACTTTTACAATGTGCCTAGGTTGAAATGGTGGCAGCAGATATTTTCCTACTGTGCGTTTGTAATTTTACTCATGCACCTTTGCATTTAGCGTAAATGGCTACTACGAGTGGCTTCCACTATAAAATGCTGTGAAAGAAGGTTTTTGCTCATCCGTTGGCCATGTCGTTCTTTGGCCTTCTTGCTGCCCTTTTGGGTCTGGCATTGCCATATGTAGGACACCCTTGCCAAAGAAAGCTCCCGCTTTCCGGGGCTAAGAGGCGGTTTGTGTGTTAGCCCAGATGTGTGGGCTGGGACTGTCTGGTTGCAGTACACATCCAGGAGACTGAATGTTTGTTTCTGGTCGGATGTTGTGGCCAATGCATATCCATGATTGGTTAGCCACTGTCAGTTTGAATGGTGCCGATCTTTGCCATTGGAAGTCATGGGCGAGCTCCTAGTCTAAATCCTGGATAAACGGAGGACTCCTGTAACCATTTTATAAATCACCGTTGGTCCAAGACCACAACCACCATGTGTATACATAATATAACAACCGTTGCAACTGTATGCGATTAGCCACACACTATGTAACTTGTGTCGCTGTATCACCATATTTAACACATAACCGTGCACCCTATCTGCAACTGTATCTAAGCTTTCATGTATTGTACCCAAGTTCCTATGTAACAGCGCCTTGATGCCTAAGGGCTGCCTGCGCGCTTTATAAATGCAAATAAATAAATGATATGAAGAGCAACCCGCTGACAGTCAGAGCATAACCCCGGCAGCTGACCAGCATTAAATTCAGTACTGTCCCGGTGAAGTGCAGTTCCTCTGGCCTGATCTCAAGGCAGACCTAGTCAGTGCTTCACCACTCGACTGTTTAGAACAACCAGCCTCAGCCCCGCTAGACGATACACGCCTTCTTTGTCTCTGGACCAACCGTGGAATGATCAGCTCTCTCCTGGGCGACCTTCTGCAGCTGTTACGGTTCTGTGTGCATCCTTGGAACTTGGAGGATCTTCAACTTGTGCAATAAGATGCCTGCTCCTGCATGTTCAATCTACTTGTATCAACAGAAGCTGTGCTGAGCCTGCTCCTTTGTTCATCCATTGAAGATCGCCTGTCGCCGCCCGATTGTGGTGACTCCCATTGCAACTCGCTTCATCACTCCCTGGAGGTGTCCAGAGGTGGTCTGCCCTGCAGAAGTCTTCATCTTTGCTTCGTTTGGGTGTTCTGCTGGATTTGGTCTGGAACCTATTCCTAAGCACCATGACAAAAGCTAAATCCTGCATCCGAAAGTGACTTCTGTACCCAGAACCCCAGGGCCTCCATCGACAGGACCAACTACAGAAGGCTGTGTTCTCAACAGAATCCGTAACCTCAGCAGTGGTCTCTGGAGAAACTGGAGTCAGGGTGGTAAATGACCATACCTGTTAATGCCCTCCATCTCCCCCCTTCTCTCCCCCCTCTGTTCTCCATAGGGCTACATGGCCAAAAGAGCTTTCCCTAAATCAATCTTTACTGACTTTGGTTGGTGGAGGCCTGATCAATATCCCTTTCTAGACCTATCCTAGTGACAGGGATTGAGGGATTTTACTTACCTGAACTGTGGCTAACTTCTTGACTCTTAAAAATCCTAACCACTGGTATCACCAATCTCTTAATAAACCTTCCTGTGAAGTGTAACTTTGCAACTGATGATTTTTGGGCACAAGGCCACAAACCATCTTAGTTTTATCAAATTCTTTTTTATATCTCCTAAGGGTGAATGAATATATCTGTTTTACAGTGTTGGTCTGACAATATTTGACTAGAAGTTTTTACTTGCTTAGTGTGTATGTTCAAGCCCAAACAAATTGATGTATATTTTTGTACTTCCCTGTCTAACTAAAATGATCAGTGTTGTTCTGTGCGGACTCATTGTAGCCCTTGGCCACTCTCACACCCCTCCTAAGTCTCCTGGCCGCTCTGCTACCTTACATTAAATGGGTTGGCTCGAATTCAGTGTCTTTGTTTTCACAATGATAGGTTGGCCTCCCAAAATCCACCCCCTTCTTCAAGCACGAGGCCAGACGTGGGTACCGAACCTGCTGGGCCTAGAGCCCCATGCTACTGCTAACTGATGACACCCAATGAGGCCGAAATATGTCTGTAGATGCTTGTGGTGTCATGCAGAAGGGATGTGACCTAGCAGTTCCCACAGCCCCTTTTGGGGTGGGACCACACCGGATTTGTATATGGTCTTTCCCATTCGGTAATGGCTTGGCAGGCTGGAAAACGATTGTCTGGAGGGTTGCCCAGAGTTGTGCCGATTGATTCAAAACTTTCCAACCATCACCTTTTGGTTTTGCTACTCATTTTCCTTCAAACATAAGGCAGGAAAAAACAGGCTAACATTGGCTTTTGTTCGAGATACCCCAAGAAAGCTAGCTAGCTCCCAGAGGAAAGGGACTCAGAAGAAGGAGTTATGTGACAGGGTTTTGGGCTTAACCCCAATGTGGGGCTGGGGTGGAAGGACAACCCGGAGGGGGGACACCTCCCAAATTGGGGTAGGAGACGTACCAGGGCAAATGCCAAAAACAGACTGTTTAAGGCAGAAAGTTTATTTTCTGTCCCCCAAGTGACCTCAAGCTATTATTCCCTATTTCTTAAACTAGGTATGGGAACTTGTATCCACTGTACATGACCTTTCACAGAGTTGGGGTATAGCTGGAGACGCAACTGGTCCATTGCTGTTGCTTTTAATTTTGGAGCCCTAACTATTTTCATCCCCAATAAGACTTAATCAATAATCTCACTGAGGACCACAACTCTTGCACATATTTGTTAATGTATGCATGTCTTCCAAGATGCACCCTTAGGGAGTCCATAAGGCACCCAATGATGGGGGCACCCCTAGGTGCCCCCTACATATTGCGGGGGCGACCTTCCTCACCAGATAGGTGGAAGAAAAGGGGCTAGTGGCAGACGGGCTCTTTAAACCCTTTGTGTAAAATGGCTACTCAGACGTCATACCACGTGGGTGTTTACGAACATCCTGGAAGGGGTAAAATGGTGATATGTCACCTTCCTATTTTTCCTCAAAGTCAAGAGGGACTTCCACCTTACCAGTGCAGTCTTGCACTGGAGAGAGGATGTAGTCATATTTGGGCATGGGTTATGTGCATCCCCAGCTTGCCCGTGACCAGTATGTACTGGTTTATACCTGGTATGTTTATTCAGGGCTGAAAACACAACCTGGCTGTCTGGTGGGAGGTTTGCCTGAAAACGTTTGAATGTGGGATGCTTTCCACTGATTGGAAGGAGTGCCAAACTCCATAGGTGCAAGGTGTGTGACTGACGAACAGAGACCCCACCCTGCTACTGTTTGGGTCCGAATGTGTATAAAAATGCAAAACCGTTGCCAAAACCTGGTCGACAGTCTCAATCTGGTCCTGCTGCTGCTGAGAGGGGGCATCCTGTGTAATCCCTGGAAGCTCTGCATACCAAAGTCATCTCCTGTTCCAGGCTCCACTTCTTGTTCGACCAGAAGGTACCTGCAAAGGTGTGGTCTTTCTAGCCGGGACAGCTAGGCACCTTGTCCTCTTCACTTCAATGTATCCCATGTCCTTGGGCCCAGTGATGGGGCTGCAGATATCCCTGGAAGGGATGATGAGAGAAGTCATTGGATCTGCTCCATTGGCACTGTAGATACTCCATTCTGGAGAGCGAGACATCCTTGGAAGCTGGCTGCTCCTCTTGAGGGGATGCGGGGGGTGCCTCCTGACCTGCCCTGAGATCGCTGATCACTCTTGGGCCTCTCCGGAAGGCTGGACTGCTTTGTCCACAGACCACAGGTCTGCGAAAGTCGACACCTACCTGGGACATGACATTCTCGGCTGCGGCTGGCTGCTTTGTGGCACTTTTACTGTTTGTGTTAGACCGCAGAGGGTCCACTGGGCTCAGCTATCCCTTTGTTTTGGGTTGCTGCAGCTCCTGGACTTTGTGTGCACGCCCATTCACTTCAGAGCCTCTTCGTGATAAACACAGCATAGAAACAGACTCACTGGCTATCCTTTGCTGGAACTCTTCACAAGACTCCATTGCATCACAGGCACAAGGCATCCTTCCTGAAAACTTGTCCAACGGACTCGCAAACTCTGAAAATCCTGACTGGGAACACCCCATGTTATATTGAATAAAATTGGGACACAAACCCGTAATTTATATTTTAGTAACGGTAGGGTTTACTTACCTGCACTAGTGGTAACTTTATCAGTGGTGACATCCTATACTGAAATAACATATTTTCACCATCCTGGAGTGTATTTAAGTATTTTAATTGATTTGAAATGCTTTTTGGGTCTCGGCCTCCCTTGAACCACTGGATCTTTTTTTAAATTTTATATTCAACACTGCGTTTCATTCCTAGGCATCTAGATGCCCTACGACTGTGCTATACTAAAAGTGGTGACACTGAACATACCTGGTAACTTATTAGGAATTTTCTAAGTAAATTACTTAACTAACTACTGCTGCAGGGCATGGTACATATAGCAAAAAGGTGAATTACTTGATGATGAATTTTCTACGCAACTGCTCCCTTTATCTTCTTTTCTTCCTTCCTTGGTAATTTAGTAACACTAGTAGAATTAGTTACCTGTACCCAGATAGTGGGTGGGAACAGTATTCAAATTACTTACCTGCAATTGTGCCATAAGGCCTATTCCCACTCCTGTGCAAAAAGTGATTAAGGTTGGTGACTTGTAAAACACAGCTGCATAACTTGTTACCTTTTTCCTTTCCTCACCTGTGGCGACTTCAAACATAGTAGCAAGTGAACCAACTCTGCATTTAATGTCACAGGCATCTTTTCTCAAATATTCTCAGATCTTGCGCTTTCCAATACTCCATTTGGGGTTTACCCTAAAATGTATGTTCTGTACACTGCTTCCTTGTACATAAATGAAAATAGGTTTCCCCGCCATACTGGAAGAACCCTGTTTGATGTTATGTGCTGGTATTGGTGCAGGAATTTCATTTGACATATTATTCTGATTGTACATGCCTATGTTGCTCAGTCATTATATAGAATACACGGGTATGTTTTTATAACAGACAGTGCAGACATTACCTGCTTTTTCCTTGTGGCTCTTAACAAGCCTGGGTCCACCCTACTTCCCCATTTGAGAGCAAAGCGTTGACTGGACTGCTTTGCCATGCTTCCAACTGGAGAGTCTGGCCTGGCTTGATGTGTGCAGACTGCTCTGCAACGTTAGGGGATTTTTACTGAAGAAAAACACTCTTAACACTGTCCTAGCCCAGAGGTGAAGAAGTGGGGAGGTCTCTGCATCCCCCCTTCTTCTATGTGCCTTGTGTGACGTGATGGGCACCACTTTTTGTCACCAATGGCACACACCCTCCATTTTATGTTACAGGACTTCAGGAACCAGCACCTGCTGCTGTTGGAGTGGGCCCAGTAGAACACAGAAGTAGAATAACGACACCCACAACCATGCATGTTAACAAAGAACTGCGCTACTCATCATCACCTGGACAGAAGGGAGTACTGACGCAGAAGCCAGCAGAAACCGTACATGAAACTGTTCAAATGTTTGTGTGCACATAGGGGTAGTCTAAAGAGTGTGTGTGCTTGCACAAGCAGTGGCCCAACCCAATGGAAAATAAAAGGAATAGATTGGCTCCCAGTTTGAAGTGGAACACGTAACAATTTGGGGGCGAGGGGGTGGAGAGAGGCAGATCAAAGTGACACATGTAAAAGACCCATGAGAGTCAGAGAGTGTGCGAGGTGTTCGGATGAGGTCAGGAGGCGTGCAAGTGGAGCCAGCGATCAGGATGACGGAACGTGGATCAGAGCACTGAGGAGTCTGTAGAGCAGTTGGCAAGGCAAGCAGGTGAGGTATTATGTGTGAGAAAAAGTGGTACTTGGAGGAAAGACTGCATCTGTGATTGTGAGAGTGCATGAAAGTTAATGATAGCGGGGGGGGTTAACAAGGGTGTAGTAGGTGGAGGTAGGAAGAGATGGTGAAGGGAGAAAGTATTTGACTCTCTTCTGTAGGCTAGATGGCTGTTAAAGGGTGAAGCTGTACCTTCCCTGGCTCCAAGCAGATCCCCTTGGTGGGAGGAGGGGGCAGCTCACAACTTGTGCATATGGTAATCCGTGACAGCGCCTTCCTATTCTCGGAAGGACAGCCCTTAAAATCTGGATGAATAAAGCGTGGCTATTTTGCCCTGAACTAACATTTAGCTGTGGCACAGGTAAAGAAATTCTGATGAGTCCCTTAGCTAACAAGGGTCCAGAGAGACTGCAGACTAGAGGTTGCAGCCTTATTACAAAGTCCATCATATCCCCCCCAAGCCTAAAAGCCGTGTCTGAAACTGTAAATGCACTGCTCTTCAACATCCTGCAGTCTTATCACATTTCTTTGCCCTTTTTGTAGACCAAGGTACTGCACATTATTTTGTTGAGGGATCCACCCCTGCCCCTTTAATCTGGTCTGCTCCACGTTTCATCCTCCTAGTGTCTCGGGAGGATAGCTCAAAGGCAACGTGCTTGCCTTGAAGAAAGATGACCCGGAACAACACAGGTTGGACCCCTTGTCCGCGCTTAGAAACCTCTGGGCATTAAGCGCGAAACAAAATAACCAATCATATCAATCCCCTGTAGGGTTACAGCACGACTGATAGCAAAGGCCTAGCACTGTGTCAAAACCTGACGAGTTAAGGCTTTTGGTAGCGGGGGGAGTTCATTTTGCACTGTGTGAGAAAAGTTTGGGTATTGTGGGAGATAGCAAGGTAGACCTCTGGCCAAAATGAGCAGGGATTCTGGCACTGTGCTCAAACCATTACCCTGACCAATGACTGACAAATCCCAGCAGGCCACTGAGCATAGCATCTGACCGAGTTAGGGGCAGCTCTCAACCTGCTAACCAACATAATAAGGCAGGTGAAATGTGTGACTGCAGTCCAAAAATGTTGAGCTGCCCTTCCACTGAACCTTAAGTTCTTGCCTTGCATAAGCCTGAGCAGGGTATGGTAATGTTTCCACACAGCCCGTTCCTTCACCTGACAAATCGCAGATGCTTGTTTTGTTACTCATGGCGTACAATCTATTTAGAGAGGGAGAGCGAGAGAGAGAGAGAGAGAGAGAGAGAGAGAGAGAGAGAGAGACACAGACAGAGAGACGGCATTGGGTGATCAAGCAATGGGACCTGTCTGCAAATGTCCATGGGTAGAAGTGCAGGGTTTTTGGTGGTTTTACCTTTTAAGGATTCTCCCGCCGTCCCCCGACTAACCGACTACCCTTGAACATCTCTTACCACCTTACACTGCAGACACAAACCCCATGACAGGAGGGGTGTACTCCATCAGATCTTGGGCTCTTCCCCATGGATAACATACTCGCAATTTTCTTTCACCAACCCATAGAAAGCAGATTGGCACACAGGAACCGGGTACTTCTGACATGCACCCACCAACACCACAGGTTTCACATCTGCCTTTCCCACTGTCCCACTAATCACTAATTAACCCCCCCCCTCTTTCTCTTACAGAGCCGAATGCCACAAGGCCACCAATAGTGGCATCCAGGCACTTCACACGACCACTTACATCAGAAGGGGAAACAAGACAAAAAGAGAGTGAGTGGAATAGTGGCAGGGAGGAAGGTGGGAGATAGTAAGAGGAGGAGAAAGGTGATAAAGGTAGGCGAGAGAAGAGTGCGTGAAGACCGGAGGGACGGAGGAGACTGAATGTTGGAGGAAAGAGGGAGCGAGAGATGAGAGGAGATAGGAGGGAGTAAAAATTGAGAAGAGAAGGTGGCAGTAGAGAGGTGGGACTGAGTGAGAGGAAGAGGTGTGGAAGGAGGATGGGAGGTAAACAAGAGAGTGAGAGGAAGAAATCAGAGTAGGGAAAAAGGGAGACAGTAAGATCAGTGAGAGAGAAGAAAAAGAGATAGTGTGATAAAATACATGCACTGTTCACTTGTAAAGACCACCATAGGGGGAACAGTAGAATAAGGCAACCCATAGGAAGTCCCTGAGTAAGTGGTAAGGCCTTGGTTTTTAGGCCCTCTCAACATCAGAGAGGGTAGGTTAGACAGTAGGTGTTACCAATCTTGTGTTCGAGTTGGTTTCGGGTACTAGGGAAGCCTGGGTTAGGGTGGAGTAAGCCCTCTGCAGACTGAGGGACCAGCTAGAAGAACCCTTCAGTCACATCATCTGATAGCCAAAAACCACACAAAATTAACTAAAAGAACTTCAAAAATAAAAACCACTGAACCATTCTTATAAGTTTAAGGCCATCTGTGACAAGGCTTTATTGGAGTGTTCAGACAGAACATTGAATATTTTACCTGAGCAATAGTATCAAACATTACCAACCGACTAGGAACCCTCAGCTGAAGTCTGCAAACCTCCTGCTGAAGCCAACCAACTGACGCAAACAAACAAGAAAAATGATCTCCTGCATCCTTTGTTTAGAACTATGAAATAATCTCCCCCTAGAACAGAAAATGATACCAGAGCACTTCTAATTCAGAAGGCCAGTGAAGACTTTGGCAGAGTCCATGATGAACACAGCAGGCACATAAAACTCTTGTATTACCTTCACTATCCAGCATGCCGCTCCCTGAATTGTTGTTAATGATAATCCTAATCTTATCCTGAATCTTTTCTGACCTCCTACCACAGCTCCCCCACTAGGACCTTTCGCCTCATGGCGCTTCACAGTGACTTCAGCATCGAGCTAATGCGATACAGGAAACACAATAAATAGAATTTCTGAGGGTGGGAGATGCACTTTGTTCTTAATGGACAGCAATTGCAGAAGCTCCAGGGTCAACTGGGGAGCATTACCAGAAGTAAATGTAGGCAATACATAGATTTATAAACTACAATAAATTAATCGTTAATAAAAACTAGTGGTAGAATTAACTACCACAACAGAGGGGAATTACTCTTAACGTGGGCAAAAATCTTGAGCTATCCAGCAACTTCAAAGAGAAAACATGTTAGTTAATGTTTCTCACAAATGTCTTGTTGGAGATAATAGAACAAGATTTAAGAAAAACATTTTCAGTAACACAATTAAACATGATGCATTTATACTAGATAAATGTATACGGTGCATGAACAACAGAAGCTATGGAGAACAGTTACCATTAATCCACCGTGCACACCACTGCCACGTAAATTGGGAGCATATTCTGCAAGGTCAACAGAGCGAAGCCATTCCATAACTCGATGGTTGGTCCACTGGGAAACCTCTGATGGTGTGATGTTATTCTGCAAAGTAAAGGAACTCTTAATAGCAGTATTTCTTATATGCTGTATATTCATTATGTATTACAATAGTTTCCTGAGCTCTTTAGTTGTGGGGATGATTGTTGTACCTTCTTAATGGTTTTTAGTTTTGCTGTCCTTTAATTACTTGGTCTAGTTAATTTCATTACGGCATTCAAATATACAAGGCAAGTTTCTACTTAAAGCGTAAGAACTTCCATTGGATTAAAAAGAAATGACTTACCAGTGCTATCACTTCTGGCTGGCAGGCCCAGCATATGCACCAGCTCCTTGCCTCGTGAGGGGGTCAGAAGGAGGACGTGCACTCTGATAAGGCATTTCACATGACATGCATTACTTACCGTAATAGCATTTCTGATGGTTGTATCTGCTTAGATTCACATGCTGTGCATATAGTCCGACATCTAGTGGTAATCGTGGAGTGTTGCATCTTTCTTTCGAGGATCGAAAGGGGACGTCGACATGGGCGTTACTGTAACACTATCCCGAACGTAACGTGTAGTGTACCCAAAATCCCTCAAGCGTCGAGGTCCCTCAGATTGTTTTTTTCCACCCAACTAGTAAAAAAAAAAAGAAAAGGATAATGCCTATCTCTCCCGATGCTATGAGACGTCTCTACCTAACTTAACTAGCTATGGTGCTCATCAGTCATCCGTGAATGTCTTAAAAAGAACCTGTTCACCAACCGAACTAACCCTAACTGACCCTACCACTAACTCAGCAACTAAAGACAGGGGAATGACTCCCTTCACCTGGACTTTTGCTACTTGGAAACTTATGTTCAATAACTGATTTTCAAATAGTCTCTTGTGACTTCTTTTTATCAGTTCAACCAGTTCTTTCAGTACTTTATTCGGCTTTTGTTCCTTCTCAAACAGAGTTCACTTTGATCTTAGACCGAGATCATCTCTCTTTTATTACTTCCCTCTTTGTTCTTTCTACAAAGAGTTATTATTCTCTTTTCCAAGGGTAAGGATATCCAGCATTTATGACTATCTCTTTCCCAACTGTCTTCCCTTCTGTATAATTCACAATCTTTGTTCTCTTTGTTATATCTGTCTTTGGACATATATCTTGGTTCAGCCTTCTCTTCTGGCTTTTTTCTTATAGCTTTGCTTTTTGTGCTTTGATTAGACTTTCTTCAACTTGACAGACGAGTACAAGTACTCCAATAACGACTCACCAACTTCTCTCACTTTTAGGGTTGTACTCTCATTATCTTGACTGGAATGAGTATGATTGGTCCCATAATGATTCTCTGTTCCCTTCCTGGGTCTCCCATTTTCCCTGTGACCTGGTACTCTTAGGGATAATGTCACTGAGGTTTCTCTTCATTCAGGGTTGCTTTTCTCCTTTGCCAGTTCGCCTTCCTTCACTCTACAAAATTGTTGTGGTCACGCCACCACTCCTCACTTCTTGCTCTCTCCAAGTTCCAGCTTCGCTTCTCGCACTCTGCAAGTAACAGGACGTTGCGCGTCTAGCTTTGCTTCTGTTGTGGTGTGTGAGACATTTTGTAACTCGCATGCTTTCTCATGTTCCCAGTCTCCTCCCCTCTCAGGTACTACTTAGCTGTGGGCCTTCCCTGGTGTACATCCGTGTCCCTCTCTCTCTTTGCCTGCTGCAGCCTCTCTCCTCCTCCTCATTAAATAGGATTTTCCATTTCCATTTAAAGGGATATTCACAGTTTCCTGCTGACAAAAACACATAAAAGTCTTTGCAAGATATGCCCAAAGAGGTACTTGTTGGGATGTTTTTTTCGGTAGTACATCACAGGAACGGGAGTCCTTGTCCCCTTAGGGGGAGTCTCTCCCGGTGAGGACCCACTTGCCTTGACCCCTAGGCAGGGTGTTGCGGAGCGGGTTCACCTCACTAGCCTCACAGGGGAGGGTCTCCCCATTGGGGAAAAGTAACTAATTCCCACGATTCGTCACACTTGCCACTGGTTCTACTATATCGGACAACCAGTTTAGCAAATAATCGGTGCTTGAGAAGGAAAGGTTGGGTAGTTTCCATTGGGATGAAGTTAGGATTAGGCCTGCTGATAGTACATATAATGTAGGTGAGTAACTTTACTTTCATATCCAGACTGTCCATGCTAGATGGGCGGAAATATTTACCACATTTTTCTTTTATGGATGGAGAACCAGTTAGAATGAAATTACGAAATTATCAAGATAGCACCTGTCTTTTTTCCTTTTCCCTCAGTTTCCTGATATCTATTTTCACCAATGAGCCTCCATCCAAAACCTCAATGCAATTCAGTGTGTATGTCCCTGAAAAGTCCCAATGCCTCCGCAGCCAGGGTATCCGAAAGGCACCATGTAGTTCATTTTCACCTTGTGTGTACTCACTGAATTGTGACATATTTTTTAATACTTTAGGATGTGCGCTATTGTAGCTTTTTTGCAATAAGGAAAAGAAAATGTTACTCACTGAAGGGACTTCTGTACTCTTAGTCCATACTCCCCTTTCCTCCATAATTATGGGTATCCATCCTATGGGGAAGGGACTGGTACACTTTTGGCATAGCACAAAATTAATTTCCCTTTTTCATTTTCTGTGTTGCTCAGGATGCACTGAGGCAAGAGTGTGGGCGTGGCCAGGCCTGACGCCGCTGCCCACCGGCAACATCTGTCAGTGCTTGGATCCGCAAGATGAGAAACCTGAATAATATTTATTGGGGGTTGGTGGCGGCGTAGGGAGGAAAGGGGACTATAGACTAGCAGTACAAAAGTCACTACAGTGAGTAACTTTTTCTTACTCTTACGTTTCACATCCGGTCCCCTTTCCTCAATACATATGGGAGATTATAAATCAATTTGTCTGGGTGGCTGGACAAATATTTAAAACAGAAAGGTTCTGCCGAACTGCCTGACCAAATCTAGCATCCGATCTGGCAGCAGAATCCCTACAGTACTGCTTGCAGAAGTGGAAGACCAAGTTGCTGCTTTACTACTGACTTTGCATGGAATGTTCCTCTGGAATGCCACTGCTGTTGCTTTAGCACAAACTGATTGCGCATGCAACCCTTTAGGTACCGATTGGTTCTGGAGCTTGTATGCCCCTGCAATACAAAAGATGACCCACCTAGCTATGGTGTGTTTTAAAGCCTGAAGGCCAGCCTGTTGACCTCCAGAGAATGGACTCTCACCCTCAGTCTGGGGTGAAGGAAAACACCGGAATAGAATCAACTCTTGGTTTAAGTGAAAAGCAGACGCACCCTTGGGTAAGAACTTAGGATGTGTACTAAGAACAATTATCTTAATGAAAAATTGTGTAGGGCTCTGATGAGGACAGTGCCTGAACCTAGCCAGTCCTTCTAGCTGAAGGTAGGATACCAAAAAGGCAGTCATCCAAGAGACAAGTTTTATGTTAGTGGCTGACATGGGTTTGAATGACTTATGGGATATTGCAGACAATACTACATTGAGATGCCAGACTGGGTGAGGTTTTGACACTGGTAGGTAAAGCTTAAGTAAACCATCAAAGTTCCTTTTCATAATCGGATTAGATGCAGATCTTGTATGGTCTGAAGAGCTCCGACAGCTGACAGATATGTACAACAAGATTGAATGTTAACTACTGTCGATGCTAAGCAAGATACAAATGATAGGATGTTGTCCAACGAATAATTAAGAAGGTTGATGACGTGTTCCAGCATCCACAAACATAAGAAGCCCATTTGCTCTTATATTGGGACCTTGTTGACTGTTTCCTTGCAGCCTGCGTAATAGCCATACTATACTCTAACAGGCACAGCCCAGCAAAAACTAGGTGCTCAGGTAGCTAAGTTGAGCGATATCGGGGAGGGGGTCTAACACCTTCCCTTCCTTCTGAGAGAGTAGATCCTGTGAGGGGTCAGTGAGGCAGACAACTTTGTGAAGGTTTCTCAACAAAGGCCATTGTATTAAATTAGAAGGTTGGATGAACGCCTCACTATCCCTACCCTGATGAGAAACCAGAGGGAGGGTGGGTGTCGGTCTCTCTCCCCCTCCCTCTCCCCCTCTCCCTCTCCCTCTCCCCCTCCCTCTCTCCCTCCCTCTCTCCCTCCCTCCAAGAAAGATGCGCACACAGCCGTTGAGTTGGCATGCAACCTAGGAGACCGGTGATGTTAAAGAATATTTGAAGTGCCAAAATATCACAATTGAAGGCTGCATGTGTGAGGATGAGACGCGAGGAAAGGCAGACCTGTGAATGAACTTTTAAGAAAAAGACAGCTGGGGAATCAGTGATACTGAGTAATGGAGTAGTCCAGGGAAAGGAAGTAGCCTGTTCGAAAGTCTCAGTGAAAGGTGCATTGTATGAAACGATAAAGTGAATGAAGTTCAAAAGCAAAGTAAGCAAAAGTACCTCCTAAAAGAGAGGAGAGGAGAGTGGAAGTTGAAATTTGAACTTTTAGTCGAAGTGGTCCTGTGAAGGTCTGTAAAGAAAGCCACGCACATTCGAAAGTTTTCAACACCCAAAAGTGGTCTGAGGGAGACCCAAAGTGAAATAAGTTTGGGGAAGGGAGCCCCTTTGCAAGTTTTGTTGAACTTTGCGTTTGAAGAAGTCTGAGCCCGACAGAGGGGGACCTACGTGAACTTTATCCTGAAACAATATAAGAAGGTCTGAAAGAGAGACTTAAAGGTTGAAGGCCAGGCAGGCGTCGATCCACGCTTTGGAACTGTTTATTGTACTGAGAACCCGAGCCAGAGTGTCATCCTGTCTACAAGGACCGCCTCGCTCTGTGAGGTCTAACGTGAGGAGGAGAGCTGGTTCAGCTACCTTTGTTAATTTGATCACTGATTTTTCCTTTGCATACATTTCCCCTTTATACACTTATTGTACAAGAGATAGGGCAGGCATTAGCTTTTTGTAAGCATAGGCCATTTTGATTTGACGGACCCTACTAGGACTGTTTTGTTTATCGTTTGATGGTTGAGACTACTCCCATGTTAGTTATAGGACAGAATAGGAGTTTTTCAACCGTAGAAACTTCAACAGAGGTTTTTTACGAATTGTACCTATTGTGTCTGTGTCATACTTGTGATACTATGCCTCCCCTACACCTGCCTAAAATAAACTAAAGGAAACACTCCAAAAAAGAATATCTGTCCCTCACACTTCTACATACAACAAATAAATGAGGAAATGCATTGCAGTTCAAAACAATATTGATTAGATTCGTAATGTAACCACAGTCTATCCTTATAACCAGGGAGAATTCCCCTTCCCTAGATTAAACAGGATTCTGCTTCAGAGTTCAAGAAAACAAAACAAATTGTGGTTTGCAACAAAGTTTGAATATAGTTCTTTTTAACTTCAATTTGTTAATTGAAAGTTGCAGCAACTCCAGTGATTCAACAAAGCACATAGAAGGTTCTTCCTTTTCCTTGCACAAATGTACAATTTATCTTCCTCAGGTAAAGGACAATTTTCCAGTTTATTAACAGTAATAATACTTTTTTCTTGGTCATGATGATTTGCCACAACTAATACGTTTTGAAGAAATACAACTTCTTGTTAATAGCTTTATCCAGGGTGCCACTATTGTGCACTACCAAGGCAACGGACATAGCCTGCGGTATACAAAATACACAATAGTTGGTATAACACGTCCACTGCCACCAGCCATATCTAGGTTATTGTCTATGTGACTAAAAAGTCACAGGGGCAGAGAGAAGGGGGATACAAGGTATCCCTTTGGCACTCCACTGAAGGTGGTGTGTGCCAATCTCTCAGACTGTACGGTTTTGAGAGAGACAGAACTGTAGTTACTTTAGGATACAGAAAATGAATCTTAAAGGAGGACCCCAAGGTTCCCCAGCAACACTGCTCAGAAGGAGCTGTGTGCTGCAGTTGTAAAAACACAGATGCCTTCAAGAGCTATGGAGTGGACAGACTCCCTAGTACAGGTATAATACAAAGAATAGAGTTCCAAAAGACAGAACCCACAAGAATGAATGAGTGGGAAAAGGCTCCACTAATTCAGTATTGAAAGAAAAAGTTCCAGAAGTCCAGCAGAAGTGCTGGGGGTCTCACTAGGAGAGGGGATGAAGCATACACATGATAAATCTCCCTAGCAGTCCCTTTTCGACGTTTGAAAACAAGTCACGCAACACTCTGCACGTACCAGTAGATGGGGGCCGATGCAAAGCATGAGCATCTAAGCAGATACAACCATCAGAACTAGGATTACGTTAAGTAATCTAGGCCATGTATAGGTATGTGGTCAAGCAGCAGTGGGCTGTGAAACGCGCTGTACCGCCATTTCTTTTACTGATTTGAGACCTGAATTAAACGTTTATTTCACCTATGGTTGATTCGGTTTGTCTGGAATTTTTTCTTTTGGGCAATGTTTCCAGACATTTTTGGGAGTCATTTGGAGTGCTGTCCCAGGTGCTTTGCGACCTACCGATCCACCACTGATGAAGCCAGCTGTGGTTCCACCACTGCGCTTACCATAAGGCTTTCATGAAGCTACTCCGGCAATGAGTGTGCATAAACCCTGTTCAACGGATATATGATATGATATTTTATTTATATCGTGCTCATACACAAGTGTTTCAGAGCGCGACCAAGTAAAGGGAGGGAACAAGGAAGAACAAAAAACAAACGATCTTACTAGGCCCAGTGACATTAAGAACACGCAAGTGCATGGAACGGGGAAAAGTGCGAGGAGGGGGGAGAAGTGGAAAGTGCAGAACAGAGGAGAGAAAAGAATAAATAATAGGTGCACTAAATCAATAAATAAAAGGCAGTGAAAGTGGTAGTGCAGCCAGCCAGTGGCAAGTGCATGGTTAGTCAGATAGGGTATATCTGATAAGTGCAGAGAGAAAAAAAGGGGGCCTGTATGGGTACAGATACAGAGCCCAGTGCAAGGGGAAGCCCGGAGGCAGTGCAGGAGGGAGGCAGGGTGAGCAGGTACCTGGGCCCCAAGGACAGAGGGTGGCCTGGTGCACGGTGCCAAGAGAAAACAGATCAGCAGAGGAGAAGAGGGGCAAAGGCAGAAGCAAAGAGGAAGGTCTTGAGGTGCTTCCGGAACCGGAGATGGTTCTCCTCAAGTTTCAAGGTGGCCGGGAGGCTGTTCCAAAGGGAGGCCCCAGCCGAAGAGAGATACGCCCAGCTTGTTTCTTAGAAAAACGACTGACCCTAAGACAGTTAGAAGTAGAGGAGCGACGAGCTTGATAGGGGAGGTATTTACGGAGGGATAGTTGAGGGCATTATGGACCCAGGCCCCAGAAAGCCTTGTGGGCAATGCAGAGCGTTTTAAATGTAATCCTTGCATCCACTGGGAGCCAATGAAGGGATTTCAGAGCTGGAGAGATACGATCCCAGGGCTTGAGGCCAAGGACAAGTCTTGCAGTCCTGTTCTGGATTAGTTGTAAAGGGCGGATAGTGGGGGCAGGTAGGTTTAGAAAGAGGCTGTTACAGTAGTCCAACCTAAAGAGAACCAGAACTTTGGAAACAGTAAGCTTCTGAGGGAAGGAGGAAAGGCAGGGTGCCTCTAAGGAGGTGCAGTAAGAAATTTGACTTGTTTGAGACGTCAGAGATGTGTGCGGAGAAGGAGAGTGTAGAGTCAAGGACGACACCAAGATTCTTAGCCTCGCAGGTAGAGGTAGGAGGAGGGCCAAGGTAGGCCGGCCAAAGAGGGAGGGGAAAGGAAGGTGAAGGTGTACCAATGAGGAGGATCTCGGTCTTGTTGGCATTTAGACAGATCATTGGTGGCACACCAATTTTTAGGCGATTAGGCAATCAGAGATGAGGGAGGGAGAGGAGGGGTCAGAGGGAAGCCTGAAAATGAGTTGGGTGTCATCAGCATAGCACTGGAAGCTAGAGCAGAAAATGGAAATGCAGTAGGTGAGAGTTGCCAGGTATTGGTTAAAAAGCCAGGATGAGAGATTAGACCCCTGGAGAAAACCACAGGTAGAAAGGGAGATAGAGGATAGGAAGGACCGAAGTTGGACCGAGAGAGAAGAGGTCAGCCAGGCCAGAGCCTGATCGGTGATACCCAGGTTGTCAAGGAGACGATTGAGCAGGATGGTATGGATGGTATGGTTGACCGTGTCGAAGGCAGAGGAGAGATCAAGTAGGATGAGGACAGAGGAAATGTTAGAATCAAGGCTGGAGAGCAGGTCTTCACGGATGTTCAGGAGAGCAGTTTCCGTAATTCTGGAAGCTCTGCAATCAGAATGGTGGTCGTGGAGAGAACCAACAGAGTCGGAATGAAGGTTAAGTTGAGAGATGGCCATTATTTTCCAGGAGCTTCCCCAAAAAGGGAGTAATGGAAATTGGGCAATAGTTAGCCAGACAAGAGGGATCAGCTGTAGGTTTCTTCAGGAGAGGATGCACAAGAGAGTGCTTCAGAGGGGAGGGGAAAGATCCAGAGGCAAAGGAATGGTTCCAGAAATCGGCGAGGGCCGGAGCAAGGGTATCGATATGATCCTTAATGGTTTTAGAGGAACAAGGGTGGACCTGTTTTGATGAGGCTTTCACAGATCGGACTTCTAGCAACCTCATCCGGGGAGAAGAGAGGATGGGAGGAGAAAGAGGGAGGGGAGGGCCAGCAAGCCAGGAAGGAGAGGGGAGAGGAGGGGGGCAGAGGAGAGGGTGGACAAGATGACCTGAGTTTTGGAACTAAAGTGAGAAGCAAGGGCATTGCAAAGAACCTTGGAGGCGAGAGGAGGGGTGGAGACTGCAGCAGGGTTGGCAAGCTCCTTGCAGATTTTAAAGAGTTTGGCCGAGTTGTTGGATGCAGCAGAGACACAGGCTTGAATGTGGCCTCTCTTGTTGGAGCGCACAGTGAGACGATATTCCCTTTGGAGCAGGCAGCAGGTCAGTTTGTCAGAGGATGAGCAGGAAGTCTTCTATTTCCTCTCAGTCACCCTACACTTACGTTTAAGTGTAGCTAGGTCAGAGTCATACCAAGAATTTTACTTGGCTTTGGACTTGAAACATATCCTCATGACAGGGGTGAGAACATCAATAGTAGCGGAAATGGAGTAGAGCAGGAGCAGGGCTGTGTCAGGGTGTGAGTCAGCCTGAGGAGGAGCAGGGGGGAGAAGGTGGCAGCGAAAGCCTTGATTTACACAGGTTTCATGGGCCGGATGTCCGAGAAGTTGGGTGGCAATCTTGGGGTAGGCTTGGCTTGGGGGAGGAGATGGAAAGGGGAGAAGAGAGGAGGTAATGATCACTCCAGGAGAGAGGAGTGAAGAGGGGAGTAGAGAGGGGGAGATCGGAGGAGATCAAGACATGCGTGGCCGGCGGAATGAGTCAAGCCGGAGGGAGGATAGAGACGCAGAGCGAATCGCAGAGGTCACGAAAGAGCGCAGATGAGGAACATGGAGAATCAAGATGGATGTTGAGGTCACCAAGGAGGAGGCGTTGATTGGTTGAGGCCAAAAGGGAGGAGAAGAGATCTGCCCACTCAGAGAGAAAAGAGGTAATTTGAGCAGGGGGCCGGTAGATAGTTGTAATAGTGAAAGAGTGGCTAGGAGAGAGAGAAGAGAGAGAGAGAGCCTGCAGACAAGGGATTCAAAAGAAGAGTAGGTCTGAGTGGGGATGATAGAAGCAGGAATCCATTCAGGGAAGATCAGGGCTACAACCCCTCCAGGCCGGATAGGTCTGGGGGCGGAGAGGATGTTGTAGCTGTCAGGGAGGAAAGTATCAAAACTCTTGACAGAGCTGGCCGTGAACCAAATATCGGTAAGACCGAGGACATCAAGGTCAAGTTCTTCAAGGAGGTGGCAGATATCGGAGGAGTGTTTGACAGAGCGAGAGTTGAGAGTGGCAAGATGAAGAAGGTTGCCAACCTTAAAGACCTTCCGGGGAGGTGTAAAAATCAGAGGTATGTCCCTACTGAGGTGGGGAAGGAGCTTGAGATGGGGCAGAGGCAGAAGGAAAGGAGGGCAAGGTAGGTAAGGGAGGGGAGAAGGGGACAGCTGGAGAAGAGAGGAAGTTGATGAGGCAGGGGAACCGTATATCAAAGAGGAGGAGATTAGCGTGAGGGCCTTGCACCATGACCGTGACATTCAGGTAGACATTAATGATGAGTCAAAGAAATCCATGCAGACTTCCCAGCGGGTGCCACCATTAACGGGAGAGGAAGAGCCAGGACAGAGCACAGAGATCATATAAGGGGTTCATATATATGGCGAAGGGATGAAAAAGAGGATGTCGGTGAGGGTTTGCCTGGCAGAGGCGCTGGAGTAGGTGTCAGCGATAGGAAGACCTGGGTTGGAAGCCAAGATATCCTTTTTGAATTTCTTCTTACCAGACATAGTGAGAAGGGAAGGATAGTTAATAGAGAAGTAGTTAGAGTAGATAGGAGAGACATTTAACGCCATGGGCAAGTAAAGCGGGGAGGCAATAGGAGAAATAAGCAAGAAAAGTGGAAAGAAGCAAGTCACTGGGCTAGCAGGTTACAGTAGAGGGCCAAAGTCATGTGAAAATCAACCCAAATTTCAATTATAATACACACCCAGATTTGATGTTCAGAAACAGCCCAACATTTCAGTAACAAAACACACCCAGATTTGACTTTCAGAAACAGCCCTAAATTTCAGTTACAAAACACACCCAGATATGACTTTTAGAAACAGCCCAAAAATCAATTACAAGGGCAATGCTAAGGCAGCATAGGTGAAAGGGAATGAGGAATGTGTTAGAGGCATGTGTTGCGATGTGCGCTTTTTTAGGGCATACATGGAGACCAGATTGGAGCAAGCAGAGGCAAGACATTGAAATGAAAATGTAAGGGAAAAGGAAGGGTAGGTAGAAGGAGGGAAACTAACCCATGGAGAGGGAAGTATGAGAGTATTGGTAGTCCAAAATCATGGCTGAGTGAGCTGGCAGCACCATTGAGGATCAGGTTGTAGAGGTAGTTAAATGTAGCGGACAGGGAGCGGACAGGGAGCAGACAGGGGCCAGAAGTGGGCCTCGTAACTACAGGCCGGCTCCACGCCTCCCGGCCACAACAATTGGCAGAAAACAACTGCGTCAGCCAATCACCAGGGCCCAAAGGCAGAACAAGTTTCGGCGCAAATCAGGCAGCCATTTTGGAGTGGGTTGCAGGGTACTGCTATTGGAGGGTAAACACTCTCAGCTGGGCAAATCAAAAAGCAAATGCAGTGGTATGAAAAACGAAAAACACGTGCAAACTGCACAAATGCTTCTCAGAACATGGGGCTGCAATTTACAATGCTCACAACCCAAATACACATTCCATTAATCATTCTGGTTTCGTACATACATTAAATAAAAGTCCTTGATTGTTATTTTATTTTTCTATGAACACAGTTCATCAGAAGGGGGGGGGAGTCAGTGGTTCAGAGTGTGGGGGCCTCAAAAAGCTTACCGCTCAGGAGTAAGGCGCTGAGTGCTGGAACGTGCTCGTTAACATCCGAAGCTGCTGTAACCAAAATGGATAGCGCGCGCAGTGTGCCCGAGGTACGGAAGCCTAAAGGCACAACAGCTTAGGATGATTTCAAATGCTCGCTGCAGAGCGCAAGGTCAGCTGGCGATATAATTCCCAGCTGATCAAATTTCAAAAGAAAGTGGTTGGAAAAGAAAGAAGAACTTGAAGAAGAAAACAGTGCACAGAGGAGCGCTTGTTTAGCAAGGTGCACACCTGCACGAGGAATGTAGAAAATGGGTCCAGAAGTGGGCTCATGCAAAGACGCAGAAACAGCCGTCAAAAAGACACAAATCACATTCTCCATCAGAAAAACATCACAAGGAGCCTCATTGCTCATAGGAAAGAGAGACTCCTGGTGTCTCTGAAGGCTATGAGAAAGGCCCTTGACCTCTTTCATCATCCCTTTACAAAATAAGTTCAACGGAAAGCCCAAAGGATACCCCTAGGGCTGGCTGTTCTAAAGTAGGCCTAATAGGAACACCCAGGGCAGACCCTGATGTGGTGGTGTTCCCCCGGCAGAAGCACCAATATCTGGGACATGGACTCAAGCAAGATTTGAGGAAACGACGGATAACATATCCTTTGTTGACTTCCTGAAGACTTTTTTCTAAGGTAAGGTATTTCTCAGCTGAGATATCTAGAGATACCAACCGAGCATCAAAATCCAGTGAGATGACGCAACTATTCATCTCATTGATGAGCGTAACCTTCCAATCCCACTAAGGCTCCGCAATCAAATTACTCAGAGCCTACCAAAGCATCTGATGGTGGATCGTGATTAGATTTTTCAACCCCACCCAACCGTGGGGGGGGGGGGGGAACTGGGAGTGTTGCCAGAGAAGTATACGTTGACAGATCCCCGCTGCTATCAGGATTGAAGGGGGGGGGGACATAGTTGGCTTCAACAGCCCCATCCATCCGGAGAGAGCTTGGCAGAACAGTAGGAGTCAGCAGTTTCCCACTGTTTTCAGCCACATAGGCAGTAAAGGGTTTTTTAATTACAGAGCAAGTTGGTTATTGACCAAACTCTGCCCCTTTGATGGGGGTTACAAAGGACTTTACAAAAGGACCACTGAGGTCGAGGGGTACCTCAGAATGCTTAGCATGAATGCCCTGCCTCCTACGAGCGCTAAAAGCCAAAACTTCTGCCAGCTGATCCCCTGTGTGAGCAGGCGAGATAGACAATGCATCGGGCATGGGATTAATTAAAAAAGATGACATTGCAGATATAGCAGGGTTACTTGAGGAGAAGAGCAGAACTACTGTGGTGAAATACACCGCCAAGAAAAGGAATGAGGAAAGAACATTCCACGCCGGCGAAAGCGTACCTGCTGCGCTGAGGCCAAGTCACTGCCGACGCGAAAGAATCCGCTCACCCATATCAGCAGCAGCAGCGAAGGGGGCGATATAACAGTGCAAAGTTACAGCCGCCGTTCAGAACGCACTGTTCCAGGGGCACAGCACGGTTTCTGCGACCTCCAGCCAGAGCCGAAACCGGAGCAGTGATGCACCTGGTTTACAGGAAGGCACCCGCAGAATAGCAGGAAACCGGGAAAGAAGCGTCAAGCCGCAGTGCAGCGAGCAGCCGCTTCTGACACCATTCCCCTATAATGAACAATATTGCAAATAACAGTTGTACCTGTGAAACAAGACAGACTAAGAAACAATGTCTAAATAAGAAAAGGAAACATGGAGTAGGAAACCTAATACCTAAACAGCTGGATTGGAAACTATGATTTATTTGCAATCCGCTCCTTATTCCACACTCCACCTCCCTCCAACTGCACCGCATTGCCATAGTCCTAATGTGGCAGTCAATATGAATTATGAGTCATGTCTATCAAAGGGCGATGAGACCGCACAAACCTAGAATTTGAATCATTAAGTTGGATAGTTGTGAATGATCTCATGTAGAGGTTGACCCCAATGGCTATATCATCTGCACACACCACTATTGTAGGGTGTTTGGAGGGAATGTACAGACTTCAAGAGTACTTAGATATGGTGTTTGAGAATGTGAGCCGTCATGCTGTCTACGGACAGGCCACTGTAAACACATAGAGGACTAACGGTAGCAGCATAGCAGTTTATCACAAACACTCTACTTCAGTGATCTGAGCACTGTAATTAATGTGTCTATGCAGTAAGAACACACATGTACAGAATATCTGATGTTGAATATTGATGTTGTAGCAATTCTATGACCCGACGTGACCCATCCCTCTGTTACTAAGTCATAATAAGCATTTTTCAGCCCTAGGGATACCTTGTTTCTATTTCGATAGAATAGGCAAAACCAGGGGCCGATCCTCGTTGCCGTGAAAATTGCGATTCACCACTACATCGTGGATACATAATAGTTGACAATCAACCAGCAAGATACTTGTGTATCGCGCATATTGAAATGAAGAAATTAGGGCACAGAGTGGTCGGCATGTAAACTCCATAATATTCATAGAAACACAATCTATTCCATTGCTGCAAAGGCTTTTGCCTTGAATGCACAGCACATATGCGCTCATGTTAATATTAACATGAGACATTGATATTTATTGATGGCACACCTTGAAGCTTACACAATGGCGAAGCACGGTACATTGTTTTTAATTGAAGAAACCCTGCACGCCATAAGAATATTTTCTTAATGGAATGCACTGTTTAGATAATGACACTAACATGTCATTGTGATGCTCTGCGTCATCCCGCCAGGTATCAACAAAGCATGAGGCAAGCGCCTGTGGTTATCACAACTATTGAAGAGCGTCACTTTGGTGTGACAGATAATACACGATTGGAAGGTTGCCGGTAGTGATTACCAGGTAAACCTAGTTTTTACTTCCTAAGTGATCTGACCAAGACCAAAAAAAGGGGTATTATAGTGATGTGTATCATTGTCCTATGTAGGTTTCCCAACAGTGCAAATTGAGAAGGATTGGGAAACAAGCGTCTAGCTAAAGTTTGAAGTATGAAACACAGAGGTTTTTTTATTTATATTTTTATTTTATTCAGATTTGTAGAGCGCACGTCAGCTCATGGGCATCGTGGCACTTGTTACAGACAAAATCTTAGTTACATACGATACAGTAAGGTTAGTTTATATTGTACACACCTAAGTTGAACACAAATAGACACTATAGAATTACCTGTACTAAATACACATTATGGATTTCAGGTTTACAGATGAATGTGAATCAAACCCACAATTTTAAGTTGAAAAAGCCCTGATGATGGATGGTACATCCGAAACGCGTCGCTAATTGTAAAATAATTTGAAACGTTAATTGATAACTTGTTACACTACCTGTGTTTGAATCAAGGTGAAGCAACCCGACTTGATAACTGTGGTACACCCACAAATGTATGTAAGGACAACAGTCCCGTATTGTTAAATTGTTCGTTTATGAAATTGTATGAAAGTTTAATGGTGTAATTGAACCTTAGATCTCTATTTTATGCTTTTGAATTTGAGTAAACGTACCTTATGGTGTACTAAAAGAATTTTTGAATTTCTATTCTTAATTGTCTGATTGCTAATATTTTTTGTGTGTTGAAACACTATACAACATATTTGAATATTTGCATAAGGCAAAGAGTGTCAGGAGGTCACTGGACCCCACTAGAGTGCATAGGGGTTAGCTTTTGGAAACAACAGGGTAGCTAGGTATACAACCAAAGGCTTGTGGTCAGTTCTTACAGTAGCTTCTCTACCATACACGTATCGACCACAACACAACCAGCGCCTCCTGTTCAATCACAGAATACTGTTTTTCGACTTCCTTGAGTGCCCTAGAGGCATATGCTATGGCATGCAAACCATTACCATCCTTTTAACAGCACACTCCCGAGACCAAGCTCAAAGGCATCAGTAAATACAATGGTGTATGCACTTTCCCTGAAACCTTTTAAAACCGGGCCCTTGGTGATGTGTTTCTTGATCCTCACAAACATCTCACATCCCACTTAAATTTCACACCTTTCCTGATGAACCTCTGCATGTTACACGAAATTAGCATTTTTCTAAAGTTAAAGTCATTCCAGCCACCTCTAATTTCTTCAGCACTTATTGTAACCTGATGTCCTGTTCATTTCTGTCCTTCCCCAACACCAAAATGTCATCTGGGTAAAATTGTACACCGTCTAAACCACCTAAAATATTGTACATCACTGGTTGAAAACCACTAGCCACCGATATCAGTTCAAACGGCATCCTGACATTTGAATAAACCGACATGTGTAATGAATGTAAGTACATCATGAGATGCAGGATGCATCGTAATCTGGTGATAAGCAGATTTGAGATCCAACAGGAATAAACTTTTGCACCACTCAAATCTGTAATCATCTCATCAATCTTCGGTAAGGGAAATTTCTCCAGCATGCTGTCTGGCATGGGTTGACATGCTCATGAATATTCCCGGTTGTCAGGCTGGTAATCCTCGGTAAAATAAAAAACTGTTTCACTTTCACTTTAAAACTGTATTTCTCCTCTAAACCAATCACTGTCCTCTGAGTCACACAGTCGTCACCCAAAGACAGTCCTCTCCCTAAGCTCCATCCATGGAGGCCATCTTCAGATTTTTACAGCACGCTTCAGTGCTGGGAGTCCTCAAGTTGATCACAGAGCTATTTTTGTGCCATTTCAAATTTTTTTCCATAAAAAAGTTTTAGAATGTTGACCTATTTTTGCTTGACTGTTTTCGGCAAAGGACAGACACCGACCACGGGGATCCGCTGCCGGCGAAGATCTTCATCCACATCGAAGTTTCAATGAGGCCCGGCCTTGTGCCTACTTTGCACCTTTCAGAAGGAGGAAAGCAGAAGCCTCTTCAAACTCTGCGCGAAGTGTGGATTAAGGAATGTATTTGTGGAAGATCTGCATCATAAATGCTTATATTGCCTGCATCCAGACCACCATGAGAAGGGATGCGGGGTGTGCTGTGGTTTCTCGAAGAAAATGAAAAAAGAACCCTACAGCAGACTGTCAGTGTGGCTCAAGTCGAGCAAGACCACTGATTCAGCCTCCGGGCAGGATCAGGGCTCATCTAGGACCAGCCGGGAGGAGGTCGAGATCCTTTGAGGACGCACCGCTCGCGGGTGGTCCAAAAAAAGGCCAAGCTTTGAGACGCTGGCTCCGCTGGGTTCGCCGCTGATGCAGTTCCTGAGTCGGGCAGAAGGCGATCACCATCGGCCTCGACGGTGAGCCTGCCAACGAAAGGGGCCTTTTCTAATGAAAAGTCCCTAACCCGGTCCAAACACTCTGTGTCCACGGATAAACCAATGAGGGACAAGTCCGGAGAGGACTCGTTAAACCTAACTAAGACTTGCAGCCTGCCAGGTCAACTGAGTCAACAATGCCGCAGTAGAAGAGGGCCTCGACAAGCACATCGTCGGCAAAGTCGACAACGTCCGCCACAACAGTGTTGGATCTGCGAAGGAAGTGTCTGCCACGACCACCCCACGGGTCTTCTTGCCCCTGAGGCGAGATACGGCTGCAAAGGCAGCAACAAAGGCAGCGGCTACCCTGGGGTCAGGAAAAGACCCAGCAAACGCATCAACCCAGCAGCGTCCTGAGACGGGGGGACAAGGCCCGCCAGTGAAACCTCTTCTGTACGTGGACCCACAGGCTGCTCCAGATAAACCGGAGAAGATTTACTCAAGTTCTGAGGAGGTAGATGATAATCTGCTTGAGGATTACTACACAGATCACAAAGGGGGAGGATCTGGGGGTGGTGGACCTAGGTCCCCTGCTTGCAGAAGGAGACGCGTCAACCCAGGCCCTACGCCAATGGCTCCCTTCACCCCAGACCGAGGGACGCTTTGCTGGATATTCTAACGACTCTGCACACACTAGTCACGGAAATCCAGCAGAGAATGCCCTCGGCACCAGGGCCTACGCCACCTCAGGACCCTCAAGAGCCTCCATGGATGAGCCTGCAAAAGAGAAAGTCATAGGGGGCTGCTGGTCGTCTGTGTCATCTGACCCCTCCACAACCACCACCACATTGTTGCGACATGAACCCACCCGGAGCCCGGACTCTGCAAAGGGACACAGGCACGGACACGGCTATTGGCACCGATGAGGACAACAACTTTCTCCTGGCCGATGGGGAAACACCACACGCGGGTGAGCCCTATAGGGCCACCTAATGGACGAAGTTGGATCTTTTCGTTCCATGATGTCAAGGGCCTCTGAGCTGTTTGTTGTTTCCGGAGTAGACAAAGAAAGAAGGGTTCCAGTACCAGTGGCGCAAGTGATGAAGAAAGACCATGTCTGTTTCTTTCTTTGACGACATCTGGGAGGAAGGCCTGGTGCTAATGAAGAACCAGAGTATGGCCCCGCCCAAGCGTGACAGATTGGAGAAGTAGTACATGGCACCAGATTCAGCGCCCAGGTGATTAAGGTCTCAGCCCTCGCCTGACTCAGTGGTCTCGGCCACAGTCAGGAAACGCCTAGCGAATCCTTAGTCGGCAGTCATGGTACCTCCGGACCAGGAGAGGAAGAAGCTTGATGCAATGGGCAAGAGGAGAATTTATACAGCAGCCTCTACCATCAAGGCAGCTAATACCCTAGCCATTTTGTCCAGATATGACTGGGAACTATGGTTCATGCTGGGTCCTATTCTAGACTTCCTGCCCGAGGACAAAAAGATTGAGGCACTGGAACCTTTTCAAGAAGGGGAAATGGCCTCGGACCCTGCCATCACAGTGTGGTGGACATTGCGGACACAGGTTTCCGCCAAATGGGGAACGGGGTCCCTGTGTCGTCAAGGTTGGTTGAAGGCAACAAACTTTAGCCAGGACGTTCAGGCTAAGGTGATGGATATGCTGTTTGATGAGGAAAACCTCTCCGGCAAGGCAGTCGACAAGTCTTTGCAAACAATAAAAGCCGTCACGGAGACAGCATGCTCCATGGCAACCTTACAGCAACAACGGCTGTCGTCCTTTCGATTATCCAGAGGAAAACCCGGCAGATCTTACAAGGGTTATACTACCCCATACAAGCAGCCGTCATGCTCCTCCACGCAGGAGACCGATCCTGGATCTGCGTCGTCTCAAAAACTTAAAGTCCCAAAAGTTCAGAATGGTCACGTTGCAGCACATGCTCGGCCAACTGGAGGAAGGGCTTTTTCTGACGTTGTTGGATCTAGAGAATGCCTACTTACACATCCCCATTCACAAATACACTGCAAGTTCCTACGATTCGTGGTTCAAGGCTCTGCCCTTCGTCCTGAAGTCCGCTCCAAGGGTTTTTACCAAGTGCCTAGCCCGGTGGCAGTGCATCTTCGCCTACAATGCATCCACGTATACCCTTTCCTGGACGACTGGCTAGTGCATTCCCGCTCTGTAAGGAACTCATGGTGGCAACAGTAAAGACAGACACAGTGATCACAGTTCAACAGTGTTTATTAAACTGTATAATGGGTGAGAAAAAAGCCTAACCTAAATATAAGATGGGAGCAAGCTACGACCATCAAATAATAAGAAAGCAGTCCTAGGGCGTCATGTCAAATAAAAAGGGCCTATACGGGGGGCGTGGCTGGGCGCCCACATGGACAACATGGCTCCTTGAGAGCTCCTGGCTGAACCGAACTTTCTAGCAGCATTTACGCTATATTCTTCCACTGATCCGACACCAGAAAAGCACCAGGAAGTATGAAAAACAGTCCTCTACACGGCGCTCCAAGAAAATCAGGGTTTAAATCCCCAATACCCAAGAATTTGGCGTGCTAAAGCAGCGCCCGCACTCCTACGTGGGATTGAAAATGGTGGTCATTATAACAGAGCCCGGAACAGCCCAGGACGATTGGAGGAACAGAAGCAGTGCCATAATGAGGCCCTGCTGAGACATTGCAACAGGGAGCGCAACCCCGACATAGAACGTGGAAGAACCCTGCCCAGAGAGCACCGTACCAGGGAAAGGCGTACCAGCTATCTGACTCCCGACCCGGCTCCCGAAGCCTGTGCCAACACCGCCGGAAAGGAAGCAGAGCAGTCCGTCCAACGAAGCACCCAGACGCTGCAGCCAGAGAGGTGCGGGAGGCGCTGCAGGGACGGAGGTAACTTCCATGCCGTGGACCCCTGTGAAGAGCCCCAGGACATGGCTACATACGAAAGGATAAGACCGGGAAGGAGCAGCAGGAGCCCCGCATCCAGAGAACCATCGCCTCTAGCACAGCGGATTCCACACAAGCCTAACAACCCGCCGACCAGCCCAACATCAAGACGACCGCCAGAAAGAAAGCAGAGCAGTCTGACTAATGAAGCACCCAGACGCTGCTGCCAGAGGGATCCGGGAGACGCTGCAGCGACGGAGCCAGCTTCCGCCCCGGGGCCCCATGTGAAGAACCCCAGAACGCAGTGGCGTCCAGAATGACAGGACCAGGAAGCTCGCACCACACAAGACAGCGGTAAGTCCATCCCCCCTCCCAGCACGAGTCCCGCACCCAGAGACCCATTGTCCCTGGCAAAGCTGCAGACCCAGCGAGATCTCACGCACCCAATAGCCCACGGCCTGCCCAACACCAAGGCAGCCGACCTACATTGGGCGGACCGACCAGGCCACACAGAGCAGCACCCCACTGGCGCTAGCTACAAGTTCGTAGGAGAGCAAAGAACAGGCCGCCAGCAGACCTGGTTGGGGGGGGAGAGGGGAGAGAGTATCCGCAATACAACCCACAGCAGGACTGAACTCCTGAAGTGGGAGGCACAATCACCCAGCAGCAAGTGCACCAATCAACCTCCACAAACACCCAAGGAAACCCCACAGGGGAACGTCACACAACCTTCCAGAAAAAGGCGAGTTAATACCACCACAACAGGAAAGCGGTCCCCCCCTGATCCATCTAAAACACAAGAGCACCGCTTACCAACCTGCCTCCCTCCTCACCGCCCGCATTACCAGCCTACTCACTTAAACGGCTGCCGGAACCGCAGTCAGCAGGAATACTGGCACCACAACCGCAATGACCAGGACCCGAAGACATAACCGAGAGAGAGAGAACCACTCCGACACCCAAATATATCTATACCTGCGGGGCGACCCCAGACCCAAAAGCCATACCATGACAAAAAGCAACAAAACAAAGCAAACAGACATTGCAGCCCAAATGGGTGGACCAGCAGCGGAAAATCTAAAGAAAGCTGACCACACGATGGACCCAGCTTCGGAACTGTCCACCGCAGGCTCAGAAGCAGCTCAATCCACAACCAAATCAGACTTAAAAGAGCTAACAGCAATAACTAAGGAAATACAAAAAGGGACAGAAGAAGTCACAAAGAAAATCACTGCACTAGACAAAAGGGTGATGGAAGGTTGAACAACGCATGAACGACCGAGAAAATACCATATGCGACCATGCCTTCGACATAGAAAGGAACATGGACAGACTATCAGCCCTAGAAGCGAAATACGATCTCCTGGAACTTAAGCAAGAAGACTCCGAAAATCGATCCCAGAGGAACAACATCCGCTTAAGAGGAATCCCCACAACAATCACGGACACAGAGCTGGAGAACTTCACCAGGGAACTATTCAGATTCATCTTGACCCTCCCAGACAGCTCCCACCTGGAGATCGACCGAGTCCACCGCACAATACAGCAGCAACCCTCACAATTCCCACCAGACGTACTTGCAAGGATCCATTTCTTCAAGATAAAAGAAGAGATCATGCGAGAGGCTAGGACCACTAAACAAATCACCTTCAGGGGAGCAAACATATCACTATACCAAGATCTATCGGCCGTGACGCTACAGAAATGAAAGGCGCTCTGCAATCTTACAACGTGGTTAATAGAGCGAAAGGTGCAGTATAGATGGAGTTTCCCCAACAACCCTGAATTTCACATGGGAAGGAGCCAGGAGGTACACTTGCACTCCTAAAGAAGCGGACAAATTCATGGGGAAGGAACCAGAAAGCGAAGCTTCAGAATCCGAGACATGCAGCCAAAATAAATCGAAACCCCAGGAGAGAGAAACATGGTCCAGAGCCACTAGAAAACGCAGACTCAGAGGCCCACGGAAGACCAAAGACCCGGACTGAGCCACATGTAAGGGTAAGAAACATATCTCAGCCCTGAGATACAACACCTTACGCACACAAGGTACCACCATAATACAACCAGGGGATCCATACCAAGAGAGGGAACCAGAAAGGAGCGGGACAGTCCAGCAAACCTGAACTACACTGCAAACGGATAGCTCCCACTCACCCAAAAATATAATGCGAAAGCCTGAATACACCAACCTACACTGCGCTCCCTGGCCGATCCATCAGCAGCACTCAGGCCCAGTTGGCCACAAAGAGCTCGAAGTTAAGGTCCAGCCAGCCATCCCCATTGGACAAGGCTGGTCTTGGTCCTAGGAGTTGGGGGGGGAGGGATACAAGATCTGCTACAGATACTACATCACTCCCACACAGCTGCACAAAGCCAATCCGAGCATCCCATCGGGCTGCTGGAGGGGATGCAAAACCGAAGGAACCTTTTTCCACCTGCTATGGACATGCCCACTAGAAGCAACAAACTGGAGAGAAATCCTGAACCACATAAAAGCAATAACCAGCCTCACCATCCCCTGGGACCCAGGGATAGTACTGCTGGGAGACACAGGAGACAACGAACTCCCCCTTACTGGAAACCTAGCCATCCTATGCACACATCTTTTAACGGCTGCGAAAATAGCACTAGCCGGTCTATGGAAAAACCCCACAAGCCTATCCATCCCGCTATGGTGGGTGGAATGCTGGGACACAGTAGTCGCAGAAAAGATTACAGCCCTACACGCAGGGAGCATGACTCGCTTCCAGAACATATGGGCCCCATTCCAACCCCCTTCCGCAGACCACCACTCACCCGGTGGCTGGGATAACAGCGAACCCACGAGACACAACAGCGGCAAAGCCAGCCTCCCTACCACAACCCACCACAAACTAATCAGAGACACTACCCAGCGCCCACCCACCCAGAATATTGAACATTTACAAAACAAAGCTAATATGTGATCTGCTGTAAGACTATTTTGTGAAATGTCTGCTCTGTCTTATGTTAAAATACCAATAAAATGTTATATTGAAAAAAAAAGGGGCCTGCGCTAAAAAACCTATTGCCAATCCTTACAACTAAGTTACAAAAATAGCGTGGGATAATGTTCTCAAGAAAAGAAAGAAGTGTTCACCAAATGATAATTCAGGATGGTATGGCTGGGTCTCCCTTCCTCACGTTTTTAGCACAGGAAAAGGCATGACCCTTGAGCACAGTACACTCCTGGGCCCCGTCATCACAAGGTTACAGTTCCTTTCAATAATGCCAGGACCATCCAGAGCCAAGTCTCTTGCCTGCAAAAGTCTCTTGCCTTAGAAGGCCGGCTGTACCAAAAACAAAAGTTTTTTTGGCAATCTTTTCAAGTTGGGCGACTGCTCTTAGCCTCTTGCATCACCCTCAGCCGGGCACTGATCCTTCTTGCAACATTACTCTCCCTCAATTGGGTTCACTACAGCCTTTGACCCAAAACATATCAATTAACAGTCTCAATATTCTTTTCACCAACTATCCATTGTGGACATCCCTCAGCTGGATTCACACTTGTTGTCACAGTGTTCACAGGTATATTCGTATTTACCCTTAATTCGCAGGCATCCCTCTGTCGGGTTCACATTTGTCAGTTTAACAGTTCAATACGAGGGCTTTGGCTCGACCCTCGTAGGACCACTTTGACACTTCACTCTAGCCTCTCCTAAGGCCTCTTGGTCTTTGTAGTTTCAACAAAACACCACAACCCAAAAAGACTTCAGTCAGAGTCCTTCGAATGAGTGCCCTTGCGATACCTGACCACTCTGCTTCTGAACCTTTCACTAGGGCTTCTTTAAATTTCAAATTACACAAGTTCTTTGTTCAACAAGGTTGCCATCGGCAACCTTGGGCCCAGTACAGTTCGGTTTCACTATCGGTCTTCTCCGACTCACCGGCTGTGCTGAATGGAATTTCTTGTCTCGGGAGTCAATGACAGCACCACAGCGGCAAGTACTTCTCCCTGCTTTGGCTATCATCGCGGGAGGGCCCTGTGTGCCGTTGACACCCATCACACCACACGCCAGCTGGACTTCCCGGTCTTATGATTTCCCTTTCGGAGGCTTTGCAGGTCTGAGTTTGAAGGGCAATTCCCTCCTCGTCGTCCCTCCAGGTCTCTCTGCCTTTCTACTCCGTTTTAACTGCTGGTCCGTAATAGCTGCTTCCTCGTGCGTTTGGCCTTGCTCGAAGCATGCTTTCGTGCTCCGCCTTTTAACCCTGTGGGGAAGGGAAAGGGTAAGGGCTGTCAGGTGTGCATAGTTTTTGTCAATTGCCTGATTCTGCCTGACCTTTGTGTTGGGACATGTCAGGTAAACGGCTCGGATGTTACTCTGTTGTCTGTCACGGTGTAGGAAAGTGTTCGTATTGGAAAGGGGGGGGGGGGGGGAGAACTTCTGAATATCCTATGGGGTAGGATGAGGAAAAGGTGTTATAGGGAAGGGGTACTGCCTCTCACCCGTCGGTGTCCCACTTCCACTCCCTGGGGATCCCTTATCCAGGTGGTCCTCCCACACTGGTCCTCCCCCAGGAACTGGATCAAATAGCGATGGCCGTGTCCTGGCCACCTGGATGACAGATCCACGGGGACTAGAGGTTTCTCGCAGCTCACACACTCTGGCAAGTGAACACACATCAAGGACCGAACACAATTGCTGATGGAGTTGGGGTTCTCCATAAACTATCCAAAGTCCTGTTTGACGCCATCTCAGGACGCGCTTTTCCTAGGTGCCCGACTTAACACAGTGAGGTGTTTGGTGTCACCCTCGGAGAGGTTGAAAGCCATACAAGGCAAAGTGCGGCACATGTCATCGGCACAGGCTGCGACAGTGCAGCCCATCTAATCGCTGCTGGGCATGATGTCCTCCTGCATCAGCCTCATCCGCCTCTGCAGACTTCACATGACACCTCTACAGGAGCTCCTGTATTCGAGGTGTATGCAAGTATCGGGGACCTTTCCAGACAAGATATCCCTCAACGAGGAGTTCAATCGAGCAATACAGTGGTTGGGTGTAAGACCGCATCTCGTTCAGGGAGCTCAGTTTCAAGTTCTGCCTTACCAGGAGACAGTCACCACGGATGCCTCTCTAGAAGGATGGGTGGCCCGCACGGGACAGTTGCACGCCAGAGGCCTCTGGCAACCAGAGGAAAAGCGCCTCCATATCAATGTCCTGGAGCTTCGGCCATGTTCTGGGCCCTCAAGTCTTTTCTGCAGTCGCTGAAGGGCAAGGTGTTGAGGATCTTCATAGACAACACCACCACCATGTTTTACATCTGGAAACAAAGGGGGGACCCTCTCACCGGCGCTCTACAAGGAAGCCCAGGATCTGTGCATCTGGGCATGTTCCTCATTCTGTTTCACCTGGCGGGCGTCAAGAACACCAAGGCGGACTCGCTCTGCAGGGAGCTACGTTCCTGCCACAAATGGGAGCTTCGCCAGCACCAGATGGACCTTCTGTTTGACAAATGGGGCAAACCCCAAATCGATCTTTTCATGACAGCGACGAACGTCAAGTGCTAGAAGTTCGCCAGCAGGTTCCTTCAGCCAAGGAGCATGGGGGAAGAGTTCTTGTTCCTGTGATAGGGACGGTTCCTTTACGCTTTCCCTCCATACCGTAGGCTGCCCACCGCTTGACTTTACGCTCCTTTAATGTCTTAGGACGGTGGAGCTTACAAGCCGTGCATCCTTCCTCCTTGTGATCGAGGGGCAAGCACCGGTTGCACCGTCTGTGCTTATCTTTCCAAGGGAATTTGCTCTTACAAATAGAGCAAAACCTAAATGGAGTCCTCTCCATAGCTGAGGATGGGTAGAGTGACGAAGACCAAGAGGAAGGAAAGGGAAAGGCATTCTCAGATAGTACGGAAATGTCCACCGCGGTTACAACTGGAAGTCGGACCATATGCACAGCATGTGATTCTAAGCAGATTAACAAACCTCAGAAACATATATTACTGAGGCTTGTGGATCGGCTTAGAATCACATGCTTTGCATTGGCCAGCATCTAGTGGAAGTCGCAGAGTATTGCACATGAAGTGTGTGGAAACCGCCCACGGTAAATGTGGACTGAATTAAATAATAAGGTTCACTACCACCGGCCATTAAAGGTAAGTTTGTCCTTGTAACCTAAATGGTGCTTTCCAAACATGTGAATGTGACATTAACTTTGGGTTTTTGAGCATGTTAATAAAGAAGAATCGGAACACATTTAAACAAATGGTTCATATAAAATGGACAAAAAGTTAAAGGAGCATTTCTGGTAGCTCCTGGTTCCCCTGCAGTAGCTCCTGCCTACAGGGTGATGCCCGACACCCAGGAGCTGGTTTTAGCGCCTGCTCATCGAATCTCATTTTCAAACCCTGCATTGGATGGCACGGAGACCAGTGGGCATGCAGCCAGCAGCAAATTCGGTTTGGCTGAAAGATGCTTTCTCAAACGTATGCTTGGCATGACATCTGTGTGCCCGGTTAACCCTGTCTATTTAGAGCTGTGGCTCAGAGTGTGTATAACCCACCAGCGTAAAAAGTACTGTGATGCAGTTGCATACATATATCCTGGAATCCGAGGGTGGTGGATCCTTGCCCTGGTTTATCCGTGTTAAGAATTGTCTGACAAAATTGAATAGAGTCTAACATTGACATAACCCCTTGGGCATTAAGAAAGGTACTGCCAAAATGGTAAAGAGGGTTTCACCGGAGGTGGCCGAAGTGGAATTGGTTAATGCATGCAGTGGGTTGGCAATGTGAGTCATATCTGGCGAGCAAGACATCCCTGGGTCTTGAAAAATATCTAGATGTGGTAAATCCCCCCCCTCACCCTCCCCTTACAAGCCGCATGTATATGAAATTTAGGCTAGGCCAATTGAATCTATCATATCGCACAAGTAAGTGGCACATATCTGGAAGCGAATTATGGCACTTCATGTTCTTTTGCCAGGGTTACCATGCATCAGCAATAAATATCTAAAGACAATTTGTAATGCATACGGAATACGTCGAATAAGTGAAGCGTTACTGCGCTTTAGACGTTGTAATGATATAAACATAGTATACTTTGTGGCTAACTACATTTACCAGGCTTGGTGTGTGAGAGCTAGCATGTTTGCGGGGAACTAGGAATCAAATTCTATTTGATGCTTCAACAGATTCAAATGTACTTTTTATTGCTCGTTTGCACACCACTATGGGATTAGCCTAACATTTTGTGGACTTGTTTAATCCCTTGATACGTCTACGGCACTAATACTATACCCATGAAATGTGTGTCATTTTCAACAGATGCCATTATTAGACCTATAAATGCACTTTAGCTTTGTTCTTTTGCATTTCATTATGGGATTGACTTAAAATCCTGTAGATCTGCACAACCCTTTGGCATGCTACTGCATTGTTTATGAACTGATGTCCAGAAATGGTATTTTATCATTTCTTATCGTTGTTTATGAATTTGTGAAATTAACTTTTTACTGTGAGGGATTTGCACATGGACTAGCCATGGGATTTGTAGACTTGCTCTGTCCTCCGTTCGCCATTTCTGGTCAGTCTCCTCTTTGTGACATACTGTTTTTGTCCAGGTGGTCTATAATTAAAACAGACCTGAACATCTCGAAGTATCACCGCATGAGATAATGTGAAGACATGGTCCCACTGTGTTTTATAATCTTTGTGTACTTACCTTTTAACCTCACGCTCTGTATTAATTGATGTGTATTATTATTTAAATGTCATGATTTTTACGTGTATTTGGTAAATGCACCCCTTGCATCGTAATATAGGGACCGCAAGGAGGTCCATCCAGTCCCACCCTACTCAAATGATTCTATCCGCTACAGTGCATCCTAGCATCAACAGTCCCAGAACGTGAGATATACCTCTACATCATCAGCCACTTCCTCCCGGACTGGATGCACAGGATTCTTGGAGCCCTTGGGAGATTTTAAACCTGAGAGTGACGAATCCAGAAAGTTAGCAGCTTCCACAGGAGAATGTAAAAAACATTGCCCTCTCTTTATATTTAACCCAAAGCCTGGCGGGAAGAGCATGGCATATTTGAGGCCCATCTCGCGCATCCTCCGCTTGACATTCAGGAAAGTTTTCCTAGTAGCTTGGACCTTGTTGGAGGAGTCTGGCAACAAACAGATTGGGTCGCCTTTATACGTAAAATCTCAAAACTCTCTAAAGCGGCTCAGTGCAAAGTCTCTGTCCTAATAATTGAACAGTCGAGCAACGATTGGTCAGGGCGGAGCTCTGGGAACAGGTTCTTCCCCACCAGGGATATGATGAGCCCTCTCCACTATGTATTACCTTAAAAAGCCATTAGGCCCCAGAGCCTCATGAAGGATAGTTTCCACAAGAAGTTCCATTGGTCTGGAGGCATCCGATTCAGTTATTCCAATTATCCTGAGATTATTTCAATGTGAATGTAATTCAAGGTCTTACGGCCTCTGAGAAATTGCTTTTGTTAGTTTAGCTATTTATCTCGAAGACGCCAAGTTTCATCCTCCACAGTAGACAAATGTTTTTCAGCCTCGCCCAATCTGTCGCCGTGTTTGTTAAGCCTGACCTGCATATGATCAACCTTGCAGGTCAGTGTGTCCAATTTGTTATCAAGTACTTAAATTCCAGTCTACAGCTGAACAAACATCTCGCTTCAGGTGAGTTCTCCGTAGGTTGTTCCACACTGTCAGCCGCCTTGGAAGATGGTGCCCCAGCCTTCTTATTCTGGGTAGATTCCGCAAATTGGAGCTTGGTCTGGTGGCTCTCCAATTTTGCCCATCACAAAAGGGCATTAGATGACTTGCCACCTTTAGGCCAGCCCACTGTTATGACTCAGGTTGAAATCACTGGGCTGGTTGGGGTGGAAAGAGCACAACGCAGTTGAAACACTGCACTAGCAGCTCCAGTACCCCAAGGATAGTGCATGGCCCAGTCCACTAGCTGCTCTCTGTTCCAACTTTCAGTGCTATGCGGATGATACTCAGCTCTTTCAGGCTCCCCGCACAGCTGCCTCTTCTACCTCTCTCATCCCAGATTGTCTGTCTGCAATTCAGGAGTGGTGTTCGGCCAATGATCTCTGCCTTAATGCCAGTAAGAGGAGATCCTCTCTTCACCACATCACTAGCTCCCTCCTTTCCTCTCACTCTCTGGCCACCCACCCTGGGCACTCTTCCTGCTCCTACCTGTGAGGCTAAGAACCTTGGGGTCCTCTTCGACTCCACACACTCCTTCTCTCCTCACATCTCGGACGTCTCTAAGAAGTCAAATTACTAGCTGCACCTCCACAGAGGTACTCTTCCTTTCTTCACTTTCCCCCAGAAGCTCACTGTCTCCAGAGTTCTGGTCCTCTCTAGGCTGGACTACTGCAACAGCCTCTTTCTAAATCTACCTACCTCTACTCTCTGTCCTTTACAACTCAACCAGAACAGGACTGCAAGACTTGTCCTTGGCATCAAGCCCAGGGATCGCATCTCTCCAGCGCTGAAATGTCTTCATTGGCTCACAGAGGCGGCAAGGATCAAGTTCAAGACTCTCTGCATTGTCCACAAGGCTTTCTGGGGCCTGGGACCGCAATACCTCCAACTCTCTCTACCTAAATATCTTCCGACTTAAGCACTCCACCCCTCCAACTCCAACCATCTCCTGTTCACGATTTTGCTCTTTGCTTCCGCCTTCTCTCTTCCTCTCCCCTGCCGATCTCCTGTCTGATCCACGCACTGGAAACCCGGGCACCCTCTGAATTCGGGCCCAGGTCCCTGTCTGTCCAGTTGTAACCTACACTGCATCTTGGCACCCCCTGCACTTGTGGTCTGTATCTGTAAATCTACAGCCCCGTCTCTTGCACTTATTAGCTAGCCGTTGGCTGCACTTCCGAGCACCCGCACTTGCCACCCATTGGCTACACTCTATGCTGTTTCCTTTGTCTCGCACTTCTCTACCCCTCTGCCCACGGCACTTCTCCACTTCCCCTTCCCCTGCACTTGCGCGATGTGAATGTCACAAGGCCTAGTAAAATCGCTCTTTTTGTCCTCCCTCAGTTTCCCCCCTTGTCTTGTCACACCATGAAACACTTGTATATAGGCGTGTTATAAATGCCATATCATATCTGTACCTTCGTAGTCACAGCAGTACCAGCAGGAGCTTGCCAGTCATCTTTGCCTGCAGGTAGCACAATCCAAGAATATGCCAGGACAAGGAATGGTGAGCAAAAAGGAAATAGGGCCAGAGAGGCCTTGCAGCACACTCGTGCAGATGGAGCATGCCAGATCCACCAGCTTGCAGCAGTAGACACCCTTGACAGATGCGGGCCCAGGTTTCCCGCCTCTTCATGTCAGCCCATGGATTACCGCGGGACTAAATGACAAAATTCGGTTCACAATAATGCAATATGTGTACCCTGCTGACACTACAGGTTAATGAAGAATTCATTGTTTGTTCATCTACAGCACAGGCCCCTCTGGAGCCATGGTTATGAAAGAGCGAGCCTCTTCTGTGCTCGGGGCTTCACTTTCAAACCACCAGCACTGTGCCAGCAGTCGCAGAGAGTCAGCCTCTGGGTCGCCGGAATCACAGGTCTTCCCTGTTCTGTGTTCCCAGCCCTGGCAGCTTGCAGCTCAAGCGCGGTTTCTGGATGAAGAGGTGGCATGCAACACTCAGAAATCAATGCTTCACATGGAGAAGAAGTTGAAGCTGGTGATCGACAGAGGAATGGAGGGTCACAAATGCTGCCCGGTACTCTCCTATGCAAGCACGTCACCCCACCAGAGCATTGGTTGTGAAAACACTGTTCGTGCAAGTATAGCCGGATGGCAAACCTTTGGAGGAGTAGGCTTGGCATGGGAGTAAAGCAAGTGTAAACTGAGGTAGCAGGCCTGGCATGGAAGTAAACCAGGTAGCAGTTGATGAAGTGCTATGAATTGATCCTGACAGACTAGTTAGGTTGTTTGTGGTGCCTCGGTAGTGCACAATAGGGGCACCCAAATACCAACTTGGGGCCTTGTTAGGCAGAAACCTGTGCAGTTCCCTTAGGGACCACTGCAAAAGGCTTAGGACTACAGGTGTTGGCAGTAAACCCAATTGGTAGCAGTCTGTACCACCCAGATTTACCTGGTAGCTGTGCCTGAGCAGCGAGACCTCTCTCAAGAAGAGTTAGACAGTATATAGAGTATACAAAATAGGTACCAAAATACAGTAGCACAAGCAAACACCGACTAGAGCTTTGGTATCAAAGTATATAACTATTTATTTAAAGACACTTATAAAAAATACACTAACACTAATATGGCAAGCAAGTTCCAACACAGTAACTATCAATATATATACATCCCTGATTCCTTGCTGAACAAGTCTTAGTATAAACACCACTTATTTGCAGACAGAGGTGAGCGCTTAACCTAAGATGCCACTCCAATAAGTTAATTAAAAAGGGAGGGGAAAAAGGCAGAATTAGGAAAGCACACAACACCAACACTTTTAAAAGAACCACAGCAAGACAGAAAAGGCAGAGTCTACTGAGGAGCAAGAAATTTCATAGGCCAGGCCCACTCTTGGAGAGAGCAAGGCGGAATGTGTCCAAGATCACACAGTTGAATGATACTTTGAAAAGTCTTTGCAGATAGTTCAAAAAGGGTTGGATCAGTTCAGAAAAAGTTAGTTAACAGGTCCCAGGTCACCCCAGGATAGAGAGTCAAGGATTTAGGGGACACCTTGAACAGTCTGTTGCAAGGGAGACCAGGCGGGACAAAGTACCTGAAATGGTGAGAAAGCTCCAGCGGGGGCAGTTGTTCCTGGCAGCAGGTGCAAGTCAGTGCTTCGTCCAGGGGAAGAGAAGATCTCGACGTGGAGGAAAGCTGGAGGTCGGTGCACTGCCAGGGAAGAAACCAGCCGCGGAGTTTCCTGGTTAAAAGGTACTACCCTTTTATTTGCGGTAGTGGTGAAGCGTGGCTATCCGGCCGCCGGGGTGCTTGGCACGGGCGATTCGACCACGAGACGATCCAGAAAGGTGAAAAGGAGGGCGAACTGGTTATCCCCACCAGTTCAAAGGAAGAGGACTCTCCGGGATGAAGATCTTCTGTCGTTGGGAAGTGGTGAGGCGGTTCAGCAGGGCTCGACCGGTGGTGTGGTCGTTGCAGGTCGGCTCAGCATCTCCCTCTTCGGATTCTTTGGTCCTGTGGCGACTTCTGAAGTTCCAGTCCCTAAAGCCCTGCTTTTATGCAGAAAACCCCCATTCATCAGTCCTAGCTGTCACTCAAACATGCTAAGTGGTGAGCCGGGCGGCCCACCACTGGGCCAATCACACAAGAGTGCGACTTGAGTTGCTGAGGCAACTCAGTCCAGGGTGCCTAAACCGCCCCCTCACCCACATCCTGTAGACCCAGACAGAGTGGCACCACGTTTGGAGGCTTCTGTGCAGAAGCCCGCCAAAAAGTGGAACAAAGGGCTCGACTTGGGTTAGAGTTACAAAAGCGAACACAGACGCCATTTTGGCACCGAGTTCTGGTAAAAAATCCCAACCGGTGAATTAATATTAATTTAATAAACCGGCGGTATGTTTGAGGATATTGTAAAAAGTGGTAGCCTCAAACAATGGTAAAATCCCATAGGAATATATTTGCGGTCGAATATAAAAAGTAGTATCCACTGCCACCAGCCAAAACCCGATCAGGGGGGACTGAACAGTGCCCCCTCGAACAACAGACCCAGGGGCAATCAAATTGCCCCTACCAGTACGTCCACAATATGATGGTTTGTACTGGTTCTGTTCACAATTTAGGACTAGTAAAGCCAATGGTGACTTTACATGCCCTGGGAGACAGTAGTCAGTCCCAGGGTACGGAGTCTATGTTTGGGGGTCACTATGACACCCCTGTGTTACTGCACGGAGGGTGCTGTGTAACACATATACCAAAAACACATGAAGCCCTATGAAGTAAAAGGCCCCATAGCCCATAAAACACATTACAAAGTCAAAGGATATCTCAAATCATGTCTAAGAGTGGGGGAAAAAAGAGTCTCACTCTTAGCAGGAGAAAAAAAATAAACCCCAAAAAATCCAGCAAAGCTGCTGGGGGACTCACTAGGTTTGGGAAATTAGCATATACAGAGAATTCTCCCTAACACTTGCGCCCCCCCCCCCGACTAAGGGACAGGAGGATTTAATCCACTCCTGGATGAATCTCATACCTCTAGTCGATGACAAACATCATAGAGAGACCATCAGCATTTTGGTGGTGACACGCTGATCTGTGCTCAATGGTGAAATCAAACCCTTGAAGGCAGATTGACCATCTCAATAGTTTTGGGTTTTCCCCCCTTCATTTGCATCAACCATCTCAAGGGTTGGTGGTCAGCCTGAATGACAAAAGTAGAACCATACAAGTATGGTCTAAACTTCTTCAGTGCCCACACAATAGCAAAACATTCTCTTTCAATTGTTGCCCACCTTGTCTCAGGATCCTTCAGCTTTCTGCTGATGAAGCAAATGGGGTGCTCCCTACTTTTCTCATCCAGTTGGCCAAGGACTGCACCTATACCTACATTAGAAGCATCTGTCTCCACAATGAAAGTTTGGTGGTAGTCAGGAGCTCTCAGTACTGGAGCTTGGCAAAGAGCTTTCTTCAGGTTTTCAAAGGCCTGATTGCACTCCTCATTCCATCTTACCTTCTTAGGGAATTTTGAAGAGGAGATCACATTCAGTGGAGAAGCTATGGTCCCATAGTTCTCAATGAAATTCCTGTAATACCCAGTGAGGCCTAGGAAGGCTCTCACCTGGGTTTGAGTAGTAGGTGTTGTCCAATTATGCACAGCTTCAATCTTACTGAGCAAAGGCCTTATCTCTCTACCTCCTACCTCATGCCCAAGGTAGACCACCTTACTCTGCCCAATCTGGCATTTGCTTGCCTTTATGGTCAGGTTGGCCTGTCCAAGAACCTGCAAAACATGTCCTAGGTGGTTAACATGCTCTTCCCAGGATTGGCTGAATACTGCAATGTCATCCAAGTATGCCATGCAGAAGTCCTCCATCCCAGCCAGAACCTGATTTACCATCCTTTGGAATGTTGCAGGTGCATTTTTCAGTCCAAAAGGCATAACCTTAAATTGGTATAAGCCAACTGGGGTAGAAAATGCAGTTTTCTCCTTGGCATGGTCTGTCAGGGATATTTGCCAATAGCCTGACGTAAGGTCAAATGTGCTGAGGAACTTGGCTGAACCAAGTCTATCCACCAACTCATCCGTCCTTGGCAAAGGGTGGGCATCAGTCTTGGCGACTGCATTAAGAGCTCTATAGTCCAAACAGAATCTCAGTTCCTTGGATCCTGCCTTTGGTACTAACACAACTGGGCTAGACCATGGACCAGTAGAGGGCTCTATTACCCCGAGATCAAGCATCTTCTTGACCCCCCCCTTTGATGTGGGTCTTTACATTTTCTGACATTCTATATCCTCTGCCTTTGACTGGCAGACAGTCTGAGTATATCATGCTGGCCCCAAGGGGTCAAGCCTGGGGAAAGTGAAGAGGAAGGCAAACTGATTTAACATAGATTTGCACTCCTCTTGTTGCTCAGGTGTCAAGGGTAAGCCTCTGAGGAGATCAGGGAGAGCTTCACTCTCTTCTTCCTCTTCTGTCGAAGCTAGAAGCAAGGCTCCTACTCAGGCCGGGAGACATACGCCTTTAGTCTGTTGGTGTGGAAGACTCTGGGAGCCTCCTTGGGATTGCCCAAGTCCACCAGATAGTTCACCTCTCCAAGTTTACCCACAACCTTGAAGGGTCCCATCCATTTATCTTGCAAGGCCCTCTGCCTTGTTGGGATCATAACTAGAACTAGCTAGTCTTGAGTGAACTCAACCATGTTAGCCTTTTAGTCAAGCCAATGCTTGACCAAAGCTTGTCCAGCTTTCAGGTTATCACTAGCTTCTGCCATCATGTGTGACATTCCCCTCCGGAGACCTATCACATAGTCAGTCACTCTGACTGGCTTGGGGGAAGGAGCACTCTCCAACCCCTCCTTAATCAGGGCCAATGGACCTCTGACGGGATGGCAACAAAGAAGTTCAAAGGGAGAATAACCTACTTCCTCCTGAGGGACTTCTCTATAAGCAAAGAGAAGGCATGGCAGTAGAAGGTCCCACTTTCTTTTAATGGGATCTTCTAAAGCACCTATCATGCTCTTCATGGTTCTGTTGAACCTTTCAACCAACCCATTTGTCTGAGGGTTGTATGCGGTAGAGAACTTGTAAGTAACTCCACAGGTTTTCCACATGGCTTTCATGTAGTGGGACATAAAATGTGACCCCCTGTCAGAGATTACTTCCTTAGGAAACCCAACCCTGGTAACGATACCAAGGAGGGCCTTAGCTACAGCCTGAGCAGTAACAGCCCTCATATGAATTGCCTCAGGGTATCTAGTAGCATGGTCTACTACAACAAGGATAGACCTGTTGTCTGAGGAGGTTGGGGGATCCAGAGGACCAACAATGTCAATCCCTACCCTCTCAAATGGGACTCCCACTACTGGGAGAGGCACTAAAGGTGCCACATTCTTGGAGCCAACCTTACCAGAAGTTTGGCAGGTGTGGCAGCTCTTGCAAAACTTATCTACCTCAGCCCCCATCTTTGGCCAATAAAAGTAGAGTGAGAGCCTTTCCTTGGTCTTCTTGAAACTCAAGTGACCAGCCAAAGGAATCTCATGGGCTAGTTGCAAGAACTGTTGTCTGTTTTCTTGAGGTACTACAAGCCGCTTGTAGTTCCCAGGTGCAGACTCAGTCGGTTCACTGTAGAAGAGGCCATCTTCCCAGTGCAACCTATACTTCCCAGGCTCTTGCCCATCAGCCTGAGAAGCTGCCTGATGGCGAAGACCTTTCAGAGTTGGACATTCTCTCTGTCCCTTACTGAAGTCTGCCCTGTTGGGTCCACCTTCTGCCAGTAAAGACTGCAGCTCAGGATGGTCAACAGGATCCAGATCCCCAATGAGTTCTTGGCCTTCCACTAGCTCCTCTTCAGAGTCTAGCTCAAGCACACAGGGTTGTACCTCCCTCTCAGCCTCAGCTAGAGGTGGAGTTACAGGTGTAACTTTGGACAACCTAGGGGAAGTCCTTGTTGGAAGCACTGGAGTGCTTGCTGCTGGCTGTTTCCTAGACGTCTTGGGTTTCCCCTTTGCTTCTTGTTGTTCAGAGATAGTAGGTTGTAACTCCAGTGGAGTAGGAGTGATATCATTCTTCATCATCTCCTGGGGAGTACCTCTCATGGTTCTCTCCCTTGCAGGTCTGGTGAGCTCCTGTAAACTTTTACTAGGAGGTCTGGGGGTATGTGACACTGCTCCAAGAGTCTTCAGGTCATTACCCAACAGAACCCTTCCTGGTACTTCACTTTGTATGCTGACAGGTATCTTCACAGTCATGTCATTACACTGGATGAGAACTGGTAATTGGGGAAGCATCTGCACAGGCCCTCCAGCTAAGTTGGTGAGGCGTTTGGGTGCCTTAGCAACATCCTCTGCCTGAAAAAAATGATTTATCCACCACAGTTATGCTGGCCCCAGTGTCCCTAGTGGCAGGAGTCTCCTGACCATTCACCTGGACACTGTCCTTATAATACTCTTTAGTATTATCTGGGATAGAATTATCTACATCTAAATTCTGTTGTGCCCACAACCCCAGAGACACTAAAGAAATACTAGCTGAGACTCCAATGGGTTCATCAGCTAAAGTTTCCACTGGCCATCTGTACTTCCTCCTCTGGAGCGAAGGCTAAGGAGACAGTGTGGACCCCTGAAGGTTTACCCTTACATCTGGGGTCCCCTTTCACATGGTCAGGCGAGCCACAAACATAGCATTTACCAAATGCTTTCTGGAATGGTGGCTTGCTCTGACCTCCTTCTGGTTTAGCACCAGAAGGTACCATAGCCTGATTTGGTTTCCCTTGTGGCTTACCCTTATTGTTTTGTTTGGGGCCCTCTTTGGGATTGGAATTAATACAATTCTCTTTGGAGTCCTTTTTAGGCTTTTTCCCCTCATCCTTTTTCTGAGTTACCCCAGGGTCCTTGTGAGTAGCCCTGTTGGCAACCCACAAGTCAGCAGCCTTATCTAGTGTCCTGGAGTCGAATTCCTTTGAATCAGCCAAGTGCTGTCTGAGCTCAGGAGAGCAGGCATCATAAATTACCTCCAACATCACAAGATTCTTCATTCCCTCATAAGTGTTCACCTTGTAACCCTTAATCCATCCCTAAAAGTTCTTCAAAATTTCACACACCCAGGTAGCCCAAGGGGTACCATCATGCTTTTTGAGAGTCCTAAACCTCTTAAGGTACTGGGAAGGGGTCTTTCCAAATCTAGCTATCAAAGCTAGCTTCACACATTCATAATCCTTCTTATCCTTCTCCCCCAACTACATTACCACATCAGTTGCAACAGTGGGGAGCCTAGAGAACAACCAGGAAAGTAACTCATTTCCTGTGATGTTCTGGAGCCCATGATTATACTTAAACAGACTCAACCAATCTAACACATCCAACTTAGGTTCATACATACCCACAAGCTCTTTAGGCATCCGGGGTCTTTTGGGACTGGAACTCCTAGAGGATCCGGAGAGAGACGCATTTTCAACAGACAATTTCTTCATCTCTAGCTCATGCTTGAGCTCCATTTCTCTGAGCCTTAGTTCTTGATTCAGTTCTTGGTGTCTTTGTTCTGCTTGAGTATTAAGTCTCTTAAACTCCAATTCAAGTTTCATTTTCTCTAGTTCCAGATATTGAGGACTAAATGTGGGACCTGGCAAAGGTCCAGTAGGTACAGCTGGCAGAGCAGGCAGAGGCCTAGGGGGGACAACTTCATCATCCTCACCCTCCTCTTCTGCTTCTGACCCATGGTTATCAATACTTAGATCAATATCAATATCATTACTGGTATCTACATTTGATGGAGTGGTAGGTTCCTCTGAACCACCATCCAGACTTTGGTTTGCTAACAATCTTTCTATTAGCTCCATTTTCTTGCCTTTAGTCAGGAGATTCTTATGCTTACAGCGAACTCTTAAACAATCAGCAGTTTTTGTAGCAAGGGACTCAACTATAACTTTCCATAGTTGACAGACCGGTTAGAAAATAAACTTTTTAGTGCTAAGCTTTGTGGTTAGTTGCACTAAGGTATCTTTTTTTTATTTTTTTTTTATTTATTGACTATAGTTGAAGTTACATCAACTTTTTCAATTTATACAGATAAGAAAAATTCATAAGCATAAAATCTAGTTAAGAAAACCATATAAATTCATAACATACTGTACAATCATCATCATTGTAGGTTCAAGGCCTGTAAAAAATTAATCGTTGCAATTCTTATACTCATACATTCAGTGGCAGCCAAGGCGACCCATCTATTTCTAAGGTATCTAAAAGCACACTAAAATGAATACTCAATACAAATCCCACCGCTGTACACCAGTGTTAGGCGGAAACCTGTGCAGTTCCCTTAGGGACCACTGCAAAAGGCTTAGGACTACAGGTGTTGGTAGTAAACCCAATTGGTAGCAGTCTGTACCACCCAGAGTTACCTGGTAGCTGTGGCTGAGCAGCCAGACTTCTCTCAAGAAGAGTTAGACAGTATGTAGAGTATACAAAATAGGTACCAAAATACAGTAGCACAAGCAAACACTGAACAGAGCTTTGGTATCAAAGTATATAACTATTTATTTAAAGACACACTTATAAAAAATACACTAACACTAATATGGCAAGCAAGTTCCAACACAGTCACTATCAATATATATACATCGCTGATTACTTACTGAACACCCCCTGCACTTGTGGTCTGTATCTGTAAATCTACAGCCCCGTCTCTTGCACTTATTAGCTAGCCGTTGGCTGCACTTCCGAGCACCCGCACTTGCCACCCATTGGCTACACTCTATGCTGTTTCCTTTGTCTCGCACTTCTCTACCCCTCTGCCCACGGCACTTCTCCACTTCCCCTTCCCCTGCACTTGAGCAATGTGAATGTCACAAGGCCTAGTAAAATCGCTGTTTTTGTCCTCCCTCAGTTTCCCCCCTTGTCTTGTCACACCATGAAACACTTGTGTATAGGCGTGTTATAAATGCCATATCATATCTGTACCTTCGTAGTCACAGCAGTACCAGCAGGAGCTTGCCAGTCATCTTTGCCTGCAGGTAGCACAATCCAAGAATATGCCAGGACAAGGAATGGTGAGCAAAAAGGAAATAGGGCCAGAGAGGCCTTGCGGCACACTCGTGCAGATGGAGCATGCCAGATCCACCAGCTTGCAGCAGTAGACACCCTTGACAGATGCGGGCCCAGGTTTCCCGCCTCTTCATGTCAGCCCATGGATTACCGTGGGACTAAATGACAAAATTCGGTTCACAATAATGCAATATGTGTACCCTGCTGACACTACAGGTTAATGAAGAATGCATTGTTTGTTCATCTACAGCACAGGCCCCTCTGGAGCCATGGTTATGAAAGAGCGAGCCTCTTCTGTGCTCGGGGCTTCACTTTCAAACCACCAGCACTGTGCCAGCAGTCGCAGAGAGTCAGCCTCTGGGTCGCCGGAATCACAGGTCTTCCCTGTTCTGTGTTCCCAGCCCTGGCAGCTTGCAGCTCAAGCGCGGTTTCTGGATGAAGAGGTGGCATGCAACACTCAGAAATCAATGCTTCACATGGAGAAGAAGTTGAAGCTGGTGATCGACAGAGGAATGGAGGGTCACAAATGCTGCCCAGTACTCTCCTATGCAAGCACGTCACCCCACCAGAGCATTGGTTGTGAAAACACTGTTCGTGCAAGTATAGCCGGATGGCAAACCTTTGGAGGAGTAGGCTTGGCATGGGAGTAAAGCAAGTGTAAACTGAGGTAGCAGGCCTGGCATGGAAGTAAACCAGGTAGCAGTTGATGAAGTGCTATGAATTGATCCTGACAGACTAGTTAGGTTGTTTGTGGTGCCTCGGTAGTGCACAATAGGGGCACCCAAATACCAACTTGGGGCCTTGTTAGGCAGAAACCTGTGCAGTTCCCTTAGGGACCACTGCAAAAGGCTTAGGACTACAGGTGTTGGCAGTAAACCCAATTGGTAGCAGTCTGTACCACCCAGATTTACCTGGTAGCTGTGCCTGAGCAGCCAGACCTCTCTCAAGAAGAGTTAGACAGTATATAGAGTATACAAAATAGGTACCAAAATACAGTAGCACAAGCAAACACCGACTAGAGCTTTGGTATCAAAGTATATAACTATTTATTTAAAGACACTTATAAAAAATACACTAACACTAATATGGCAAGCAAGTTCCAACACAGTAACTATCAATATATATACATCCCTGATTCCTTGCTGAACAAGTCTTAGTATAAACACCACTTATTTGCAGACAGAGGTAAGCGCTTAACCTAAGATGCCACTCCAATAAGTTAATTAAAAAGGGGGGGAAAAAGGCAGAATTAGGAAAGCACACAACACCAACACTTTTAAAAGAACCACAGCAAGTCAGAAAGGGCAGAGTCTACTGAGGAGCAAGAAATTTCATAGGCCTGGCCCACTCTTGGAGAGAGCAAGGCGGAATGTGTCCAAGATCACACAGTTGAATGATACTTTGAAAAGTCTTTGCAGATAGTTCAAAAAGGGTTGGATCAGTTCAGAAAAAGTTAGTTAACAGGTCCCAGGTCACCCCAGGATAGAAAGTCAAGAATTTACGGGACACCTTGAACAGTCTGTTGCAAGGGAGACCAGGCAGGACACAGTACCTGAAATGGTGAGAAAGCTCCAGCGAGGGCAGTTGTTCCTGGCAGCAGGTGCAAGTCGGTGCTTCGTCCAGGGGAAGAGAAGATTTCGACGTGGAGGAAAGCTGGAGGTCGTTGCACTGCCAGGGAAGAAACCAGCCGCGGAGTTTCCCGGTTAAAAGGTACTACCCTTTCATTCGCGGTGGTGGTGAAGTGTGGCTATCCAGCCGCCGGGGTGCTTGGCACGGGCGATTCGACCACGAGACGATCCAGGAAGGCGAAAAGGAGGGCAAACTGGTTATCCCCACCAGTTCAAAGGAAGAAGACTCTCCGGGATGAAGATCTTCTCTGTCGTCGGAAAGTGGTGAGGCGGTTCAGCAGGGCTCCACCGGTGGCGTCGTCATTGCAGGTCGGCTCAGCTTCTCCCTCTTCTGATTCTTTGGTTCTGTGGCGACTTCTGAAGTTCCAGTCCCCAAAGCCCTGCTTTTATGCAGACAACCCCCATTCATCAGTCCTAGCTGTCACTCAAACATGCTAAGTGGTGAGCCGGGCGGATCACCACTGGGCCAATCACACAAGAGTGCGACTTGAGTTGCAGAGGCAACTCAGTCCAGGGTGCCCAAACCCCCCTCCCACACATCCTGTAGACCCAGACAGAGTGGCACCACTTTTGGAGGCTTCTGTGCAGAAGCCCGCCAAAAAGTGGAACAAAGGGCTCGACTTGGGTTAGAGTTACAAAAGCGAACACAGACGCCATTTTAGCACCGAGTTTTGGCAAAAAATCCCAACCGGTGAATTAATATTCATTTAATAAACCGGTGGTATGTTTGAGGCTATTGTAAAAAGTGGTAGCCTCGAACAATGGGAAAATCCCATAGGAATATATTCGCGGTCGAATATAAAAAGTAGTATCCACTGCCACCAGCCAAAACTCGATCAGGGGGGACTGAACAGTGCCCCTCTTGGAAAACAGACCCAGGGGCAATCGAATTGCCCCTACCAGTACATCCACAATATGATGGTTTGTACTGGTTCTGTTCACAATTTAGGACTAGTAAAGCCAATGGTGACTTTACATGCCCTGGGAGACAGTATTCCGTCCCAGGGTACGGAGTCTATGTTTGGGGGTCACTATGACACCCCTGTGTTACTGCACAGAGGGTGCTGTGTAACACACATACCAAAAACACATGAAGCCCTATGGAGTAAAAGACCCCATAGCCCATAAAACACATTACAAAGTCAAAGGATATCTCAAATCATGTCTAAGAGTGGGAGAAAGAGAGTCTCACTCTTAACAGGAGAAAAGAAATAAACCCCAAGAAATCCAGCAAAGCTGCTGGGGGACTCACTAGGTTTGGGAAATTAGCCTATACAGAGAATTCTCCCCAACAGGCCTTGCTTATTTTTTCACAATTACTAGCATGGTTGTTCTTTGTTAGCCCTTCTTCTACCATTCTGGGTGGGGGAGGTCTGTGTGTGTTTTGCCTTTGCTGGGAACCAGTAGGTATCCCCACCGAGGCTCGAGAGTATCTGAGCAGGCAGGAAGTGGGGGAGGAGTCTTCCACCTCCTCCTGTCCTTTGTCTGCCAGAGTGCCTGAAAAGGTCCAGCTCCCCCAGGGGGTCTTGGCTGTCCTGATTGGACAGCCAAACGCCCCTATCTGTAAAATGCTGAGAGAGATTGCAGAGGAGAGTGTGCTGGAAATGTATAAAAGATGAGGCTTCTCAAGTGTAAAGCAAGTCGCCCACAGGAAACAGAAGCAACTGTAGAAGACGACCAGAGACGCCTGCAGACCCTTTGCAAGACTGTAGCGACTACTGCTGCCCTGACCCCGTTTTCTGCACGACAGAGGAGCTCCGAAGTCGGCGACTCCTTCACTTTGGCTGGTGGGAACAACCAGTCCCAAGACCAACTTTGAAACAAGCCATCTCCCGAGGTCCTAGGAGCTTCCAGAGCTACGGAAACCCAATAACAGGAGACCTGCTGCCCATTTCGAGTGCATCATTTTGGAAAAGCTGAATCTGGCCAAATAGTTGCTTGACCCGTAAGGACACTCCAGAGATCTGATCCAATTCACCCAGACCCCCTCAGCAGAGTGCAGGACTGCAGGAAGCAAAGAAGATTTATCAGGCAATCCGTGTCCTTAGTGGGTGCTGCTGAAAAGGCACCAAAACCGCAGAGTGCACCAAGAAGTTGCTAAAAGTAATGCATAAGGTTCATCCTCGAGACTGCTGCTGAGAGAAAACTTCCATCGTCCTGCCTTTCGACACCAGGCCAAGGAAACCAGAGGTTGAGTCCAGAGCTGCAACATCACACAGAAACCAGCACAAATACTTTCTTCAAACCTAAAGTACTGTGGGGGGAAAAGGTATTGCTTACCTGATTCCAAGAAGTCGCTCCAGAGCACTGGAGTGCAAATAGAGGAGTCCACGGCAACCCCCTCTTACCTCTGACGCAAGCTGCTGCTTGTGTCGCCTTCTAGAGTCCGTTTTAAGGTCTCCTTTGTTAGTTGCTAACTTGTTGCTTCAATAACTTTAGACACTGGAAGAAATCCACGGGAACTCTTCATATTCTGCTATTTGTCAAGACTTGAAGCCCTCTCCGAACTGCCTTGAGCTAGGGTTGTGTATTTGGACTTAAAAGACTTGCCAGGCGAAGAAAGAGTCTCTAGGACGTTGAACTAATTTCATGTTGAACTAACCACTTATTTTATTCCCTTTAAGTGACTTTTCTATATGTTTTACAGAGTAAATGAATTACAGTACAACCCATTGAAAACCGCATAACCGATAATACGATAACATCGTCTTTTCCCCTTTCTAACGTTGCTACAAATGTAACGTCAAACAAACACAAAAGTGAAAGTTCCCTTTGAAGTGTATTATCTAGTATTCCTAAGTGTTCTATCGTAAACGTCTGAAGTATTTAAAGGAATTCTGGTGTAAATATATTAAATATAAAACTTTTATATACATACATGTGCAAGTGCTTCTTTTTTGTAACGGTCCAGCTAAGATTCAGTGTACTTACCTACAACGCACATCTTCCTCTTAAGATACGCTTGCCACACTACCAAGGTCCTGAGCTAGTACAGACTGATACTAAGAGCTGGGGATCTCCAAACCACTGAGATAGCTTACTGAAGTCTTACTACCAGTAGGACTTTAGGAAAACTCCCCTAACAGGGTCGTCGAGTTGGCGTGTCTGTAATACTAGCCATACTGTTACATCCGTAGAACCCATGGTCCTTTGTGCGAAGTCCCTCAGATTGTTCTGTTTCTGACATGAGGGAGCATGAAGTGTATGTGTGAGTACATAAGAGCAAGTGTAAGATGTTTGATGTCTATGTACCTTTAACTGCATGAGAGGAGGAAGGGTGGGAGATATGAATCTAAGCAGATACAAGCATCGGAAATACGATTACAGTAAGTAATGTATGCCTTCTGAGGCGTGTGGATCTGATTAGAATCACATGCTTTGCATAGACTAGCAAGCAGTACCTGCAGGGAGAAGGCAGGTGGATGTTTGAAGGTACAGTAGCAAAGAGATGTTTTAAGACTGCTTGTCCCACCGGTGAATCTTGTTTGGAATGTGTATCTAGACAGAAATGTTGTGTAAAGGTATGTATAAAACTCCAAATAGCTGCCTTGCAAATGGCAACTAAAGGGACATTTGCAATAAAAGCTAAGGTAGCTCCTGTGCCACGTGTAGAGGGTACTCTGGCCGTGAAAGGCAGAGTTTTGTTAGAGAGTAGCAAAATTGAATGCATTTGACTATCCACTTTGAGATAGTTGACTTGGAGACAGGATCCCCCTCCCTTCCCAATAGCTATGGAAACAAAGAATGTATCAGTTGTTCTGATTGGCTTTGTTGGTTAAAGTAATACATAACATGTGTATTTGTATTTTTATTGTTTTATATAGCGCCTTAATCCAAGGCGTTTTACAGATAATAACCAGTAATACATAAAACATGGAACAGTAGCAGCCAAGCAGTAAACGTGAATCAAACCATAAAATCGGCATTTAGAACAATTTGCAAGTAAGAAGGGAGAGGAGATGAAGGGAGGGCGGGTAGGGAAGGATGAAGAGAGGGAGAGAGTAATATGTGAAGTGAGCAACAAAATAGTGGGATCACAGTAGAGACAGGAAAAGATATAGATAAGGAGAGCAGAGAGAGGATAATAGAAGGAGGAAGGGGATACAGAGAAGGGGAAGGTATCAGGGAGGGGAGTGAAGAAGAAGTTCTTTCAAAGAGGAGCAGAAGGAAGAATAGGTGGGGGAGGAGCGGACAGAGAGAAGTAGGGAGTTACAGTGTAAGGGGACAAGAAGCTGAAAGGAGCAGAAACGAGAAGAGGTACATGGTGGTGGGGGAACAGAAAGTAAGAAGAAATCAGCAGAAAGTATGTACGTAGGCTTTTTTCTGCTGAATTGGTAGGGTTTTGGAAGAAAGCTGGAAGTTCTATGGACTGGTTGACAAGGAACTTTGGAATAGATTTTGGTGAAAGAAATGTGGGTGTGTTCTTAGCACCACTTTGTCTTTATGGATGACGACAAACTAATCCTGGACTGAAAGTGCCTGCGGTTCACTGACCCTTCGAATGGTTGTAAAGGCAATGAGAAAAGCAGTATTGCAAGTGAGGTGCTAAAAACGGATTCCATCCATTGGCTCAAAAGGGGGACCCATGAGCTTTGTAAGAACAATATTTAAATCCCATCAGGGATTTGGGTTTGAAATAGGTGGGTGTAATCGTTTAATCCCCTCCATGAATGCTTTAACCACTGGCGCCTTCCACCACAAAACTTTTGTTTGAGAGGTGGTTTGTGCAGCTAGATGGACCTTAAGACAGTTGAAGACTAACCCTGAAACCAACAGGAAAAGCAAATATAACAATGTGTAAAGGAGAATAATCACTTGGACTGATGTGTCTAGCTTTGCACCAAATAACAAACTGTTTCCATTTAATGCAGTAGCAACGGCTGGTATTAGGTTTGCATGCCTATTTAAGGTTCAATACATCTTTGTGATAAGTTGAGATGACCAAACTATGACTTCTGGAGCCATGCGGCCAAGTTCAGTGTTTGAGGACATGGGTGATAAACTGTCCCCTGATGTTGCGACAGCATATTGTATGATATATGATATGATAATTTATTTGTATCGTGCTCATACACACGTGTTTCAGACCGCGACATGGCAAGGAAGGGGAACAAGGGAAGACAAAGCAACGATCTTACTAGGCAAAGTGACATTGAGAACGTGCAAGTGCAGGGGAGAGGGAAGGGGGAAAGTGCAAGGGAGAGGTTAGAGGGGGGAAAGTGCTGAGCAAGGGATAAAATAACATCAACTGGTAGTGCAGCCAGCAAGGTGGCAAGTGCAAGGCTTGAAGCGCAGACAAGGGGTGTCAGATAAGTGCAGGTAGTGTTAAACAGGATATCATATTGTGCCTCCTTTATTGAATATATTGGCCTAAACCCAGTCGCTTTGCGGAGAAATCCGCATTACAAAGTGCTGACCTTAGATTGACTTAGCCGCCATTTTAAGTCTATCCGCCATTTTCATTTCCACCTAAAAGTCACTCTGTATTCTAAAATGGTGGACAGTGTTCTCCTGCTCATTACCTTAGCTGTCCTGACCTTAACACAGGTTAATGCCTAGACTGCCTTTAGGCTAAATGTTTGGGTCGTGTAATAAGACCATGTCCTATGTTTGACCTGAAGATCAAAGGATTAATCGCGCCAATAAGTCCGATGCGTGGGCATACATTGAATACAATATTGTTTAAATACTGAATGTGAGCACTTGTTGAACTACATTGTATAAGACATGTACTAAGGCTTAATGTCAAATTCTAAGATACACTGTTGCCATTGTGGCTTGTTGTTTTATAAACTAGACGTAATCCACATGCATATAGTTGGACTAACTAGAGGTGAACTTGGCACGAACCCTAGACTGAGAATAATTAACTTGCAGAGGGGATGGACGTTGCAACTGAGAATTGTATATAAGATGTGAATATGTAGACGTCCAGTACCTCTCACTTATCACACCGAAAGGGCTGGTATTTGTTGTGATGTACTGAGGGCCAGATAGCTATCTGATACTTTGTTCCTTTGTAAACTGTACAGTTTTAGAATAAAGATCTGTGAATCTTTATAAGCCTGTGTTTGGTGTATTTCCTTTTGGTGATACTCCGCCTCGATATTTCTCTTTTGCTTTTACAGAAGGGGGACTATAGGGTTACAGATTACAGACCCGAATGCAAGGGTTACCAGGAGGCAGTATGCGTGTGTGGCTGGGTGGGTAGGGACTTGGGCCCGAAATCAGAGGGTAGCCAGGTGCACGGAGCCAAAGCAGACAGATCAGCAGGGGAGAGGAGGAGCGAAGGCAGAAGAGAAAAGGAAAGTCTTAAGGTGCTTCCGGAACCAGAGATGGTTCTCCTCAAGTTTCAGAGTGGCAGGGAGGCTGTTCCAGAAGGAGGCCCCGGCCGAGGAAGAGACCTACCCCCAACTCGTTGCTTGGAGAAGCGACTGACCCTGAGGGAGTTGGAGGTAGAGGAGTGAAGAGCTCGAGTGGGAAGGTATTTACAGAGGGAGAGTTGAAGGTATTCTGGACCCAGGCCCCAGAAAGCCTTGTGGACAATGCAGAGGGTTTTGAATTTAACCCTTGCAGCCACTGGAAGCCAATGAAGAGATTTCAGGGCTGGAGAGATACGATACCAGGGTTTGAGGCCAAGGACAAGTCTTGCAGTCCTGTTCTGGGTGAGTTGCAGAGGGCGGAGAGTAGAAGCAGGCAGATTTAGAAAAGGCTGTTGCAGTAGCACAGCCTAGAGAGAACCAGAGCTCTAGAGATAGTTAGCTTCTGGGGGAAGGAGAGGAAAGGAAGAATACATGGGCATGGAAGTTTCACTTGTGAGCAAAGGGACATTCTGAGCAGATGTGAGAGCCATGGCTGATGTGCACGCATTAGAGCTATCAGAATTAGTTTTACTTGTTCTTGGTGCATTTTGTGGATCTTGTTCAGAAGAGGTTTTGGGGAGGGAGTGCATGGGGGTGGGGGGTGGAGCATAAGCAAATCTCCCTGACCAATTCATCCAGAGCGTTCCCCTTGGACCCTGCTTGGGGGTACCGGGACATGTAGTCTGGGCATTGTACAATGTGCTGGGTTGCAAATAGATCTATTTCTGGTTGTGCCCAGTTTGAGAAGATGTCGTCTTTTTGTAACTGCCATTCGTGTTCTGATGGAAGCTGCAAGTCTCTGCTTAGGACATCGGCTAGGCAGTTGTGTTCCCTTAGAACGCATTGGGACAGAAGGAACATGATGCGTTTCATTGCCCAAATCCATATGTTCTGTGCTAGGTTGGACAGACTTGGCATATGTCTTCCCCGTGCTTGTTTATGTAAAGTATGGGTATTGTGCGGTCTGTTAGGATTTGGACCGTTGTTCCCCTGAAGGTGTTGAAAGGCTGGAAGCGGTTTGAACACTTCTAACAATTCACGTCTGTGGTAAGAATTACTTCTACTGCAGGGTTGTGAATAATTTTCCATGTAGAAGGTTCTCCTTTGTCCACCACTGAAGGGAATGACCTAAGTTCTGTAAAATTACCACTAAATCATCCCCTTGACCTCTTACTTGTGACCATTGTTTCGCTAGCCACAGTTGCATGGGACACATACACTACTATGTAAATACATGAAGCCATCATCCCTAGGAGGTGCATGGCTTTCCGTACGGTTATCTGACGACCGGCTACATAATGTGGAATTTGTTGTAGGAAATGCTGTACCCTCTTGTTGGAGGGGAAGACTAAAGTGTCTTTCGTTTGAATTTGGGCCCCAAGAAACTGTTTTGGTTGACTTGGAACAAGAATATGTTTCCTCTTTGATTGAAAAGCCTAGACTGAAAAGCAGGTTGATGGTCTCTTGGGTGTTTTGATGACATCTCCAAGGTGTTGCTGTTATTAGCCAGTCGTCGAGATTAGTATACACAGCAATAGACTGTCTGCGCCGGTTGGCAGCTGCCACTGCGAGCATTTTGGTGAATACTCTTGGCGCTAAGGATATGCCGAAGGGGTGCATCTTAAACTGGTAATGAGTTGGTCACATTGAAACATTGAAATATGAAAGTATGCATCTTTCATATCCAGTGTTGACATGTAATCCCCCTATTTTAAGACTGAGATTACTTCCTGAAGGATAGTCATTAGAAATATTTACGGTTTGACATATTTGTTTGCTGGACGAAGGTCTAACAAAGGGCGCATAGTTAAACCTTTTTTGGAACAAGGAAGGAAGTTCAATAAATACCATAGTTTACCTCGCGAGGAGGGACCAGCTCTATCACTCCATTTTGTAGTAGATTTCGAATTTCTTCTTGTAATATGCATTGATTTTCTTGTAACATCTTTTGTTGCTTTGGTGGATGGTTGTGAGGTTTGGTGAGGAACTCTATAGAGTACCCCTTGTTCACGGTGGCAAGAACCCACTTGTCTGAGGAGATTCCCTCCCATCGACTGGATTGCCACCGTTTTTGGGCACCAGAGCCTTTAGCGACTGCTGCTCTATAGCGACCTCTACTTCATCTCAAACCCCTTTGATAAGTAGATTGAATGGGGAGTGTTTGTGATGTGGTGGAATACCAAGTGGTGGGATGGGGAGGGGGTGATCTTTGGTTGAAGGTGGATTGTGATGCGCATGGATATGTTTGTCAGCGAAAAAACCTATGTATGTTAAAAATACAGCGTTGAATATAGGGTTAGTTAGAAATCTGGTTTAAGGATTTCAGAGTTTCATGCTCTTTTTTAGCAGTTTCCAAGGTGTGATCTACCGCCTTTCCAAACAACACGTTATCTTCAACAGGCATATGAAGTAAGGTTGCTTGAGTCTCCACCTTAAACCCAGATTGTTGCAAACAAGCATGGCACTGTAGTATTGTGCCTTCTGCTAAAATTCTACCTGCATTGTCAGCTGCATCCGAATTTCCCTTTATAACATTGTTATCCACTTGTTTGCACTCGGCTACTGTCTTCAGAATTTGAGTGCAACGAGGTTCAGGGACTGTGTCCAGCTGTGACTGGACCTTGTCCCAGAGTGCTCTATTATAGATGGAAAACCACCTTATTCGCCTGATCACCTTATGATATTTGAACTGTGTACATTTTATGCATAACATGTATTACATCCCTGCGCTCCAATGTTGTAACATATGCATAATGTAACTAAGCATGTTGCAAGTAACAGCACCACAATGCCCCTGGGCTTTCTGTGCGCTATATAAATGTAAAAAATAAAATAAAACAAAGAAGAGTGGCATTGTTAGCAATACGCACTTGATATGCAACTGAAGTTGCCACCTTTTTACATAGGGCGAAATGCTTTTTACTCTCCTTTTCAGGAGGAGCTTCTGTGGATGCGGAGGGAGTACCTGCCCTCTTGTGGGTGGTGGTAACCACCAGTGAGTCTGGTTTCAGGTTACTGCGTAAGTACAACAGGTCAGAGGGTGCGGGCGAAAAGTATTTTCCACTCTGGGATTAACAGCCCGGTTGAGAGAAGGTGTTTCTAAAGGTGGGTATTCTTTTGGACACTGACTGAAGCAGAGGAATGAACTGTCCTAGATCTAGATCGTGTGAGACCTTGTGTCTGCATTTTTAAGTGGCTTGCTCCTTTTTAAGCTGATTATATAAAATCCGATCATGTACACGAAAGTCAGCTACAGGCTGGTCCCCATCTGTAGGTGAAGTAATTAAACATTCCTCATCCTCATTATAAGGATCATCACAATATTGATCCTTGTCATAATCAGTATTATCCTGATCTAAATCAATGACTTCTTCTGTAAACCCTGCATATTTATGTAATCTAGAGGATTTAGACGCGAGCTCTCCTTGCATTATTTCAATAAGATATGATAGTTTATTTATATAGCTCCTATAACCCAATGTGTTTCAAAATGCTTCAAGGTAAGGGAGGGAACAAGGGAAAATACAATAACATTCTTACAGGCAATGAACAGTAAGGATGTGAAATTAACTATCGTACTTGGCCTGACGACATTTCAGAAAGTGCAAAAGCTAAGACATAGGTAAGAAAGGGAGGGGGAGAGTGGGAAGGAAATGAAAACAAACAGGCGACTATTGTCCTAGGCCTCACGACATTTCTGGTAGAGTCAGAGAAAAACAAAAGGTGAGGGAGAGGGGTGCAGAAAGGGAGGGGAGGAACAAAACAAGCGACTATCATATTAGGCCTGACGCCATTTCAGATAGTGCTGGAGGGGGTCGGGGGTAGGGAAACCGTAAGGGGAGGGGGGAGGAGACAGACGAGGTTGCTATCATACTAGGTCCAGGGACAATTCTGATAGAGGAAGTACATAGAAGCAAATAAGGGGAGGAGATAGGAAAAGTGAGAAAGGGAGAGGACAGAACAGAGAGTAAGCAGTCAAAAAGAGTGCAGAAGCAAGAGGGGAGAGCAAATATAATTGCAGAAGTCAGTAGTAACACATAATGTTGCGGGCCAGGATACAAGATGAAGATGGGAATAGCATGATTCAGGGCCACCATGAGTACAAGATGCAAAGAAAGTCTAGCATAAGAGTTAAGAAAGGGTGACGCACCGTGATCAATTAAGTCCATAAAAGTCAAATCCAGCATTGGTCACAAGACAGTGATGGTGAAACCAGAATGTATCAGGACATACTGTTGCAGATGAAGGCTGGAGGGAGGGTAAGGGGGAGCAGGGTAGAAGAATCAAGCACAACAGAAAACACCTGTGTGCGAGAAGGGTAGGTGGGCACAAGGAAACATCACAGGGGGGGGGATCAGAGGGGTATGGGGATGGCCTATGGGGACAAAACATGCTTTTGTGATAGTGGCTATTTCTCCATAAAAGACACAAAGAATGAGACCTTGTCCATAGTTTGCTGAAACCTCTCCTTTGTCAAAGAACCTGTCTTAGGTGTGTCATAAAAAGGGTCAGGGTTACGTCCAGGACTAGAATGTAAAGCTTGTGACAGATGTGACGAGGGCTCAGTGTAGTGCACTCTCTCCTCACTGCCCGCTACGTGAAGCAATCTTCAATTCTCATCCTCCTTGACCTCTCTGCAGCTTTTGATACTGTAGGCCACCCCTTACATTTTAGCGCTCTGTTCTCCTTCGGCTTCAAAGACCCTGTTCTCTCCTGGCTCTCCTCATACCTGTCCAACCGATCCTTCACTGTCTCCTGGGGCGTACCTCCTCCAGCCTCCCCTTGAACTATGGCGTCCCTCAGGGATCTGTACTTGGACCCCTTCTTTTCTCTCTCTATACCTCCCTTCTCACCCCAATCACCTCCACCACACTTTCTTCCTGCCACACAGCCATAAAAAACTGGATGTCATATCACTTTCTTTCCCACAATACTGACAAAACTCAGGTGCTTTTCTTCCCTCCTAACACCCTCTCCCTCTAGCCCCCTCCTTTCATCCACTTTCCACCTTCCAACCTCCCCATATCTACCCATGCCCGAAATCTCGGCCTCCATCTCGACTCCTCTCTCTCCTTCTCCAACCACATCTCTCTAACCTCTCGAGCCTGCCGGCACCACCTTTTTAACATCCGCAAGATCTGCTCCTCTCTCATATTCCATGTTTCCAAACTCCTGATCTACTCCCTTATTTTCTTCCGCCTCTTCTACTGCTCCTCTCTCCTCTTTGGTCTCTCTGTCTCTTATCTTACTCCCCTAAAATCCATCTACCACTCCTCTATTTGTACTCTACGTCTTCTCGGCCCTCGAGACTATTTCTTCCTCTCTCTCTCAACTTAGCTGGCTTCCCTTCCTCTCACGAATGAAATTTCAATTCCTCCATCTTGTCTATAGATCTCTCCATGACCTGGCACCCCCCCTACCTTCCTTCCCTCCTCTCATTCTACTCCCCCTCCCGCTCTCTCCGCTCAGTAGACCTCTACCTTCTCACGGTACCCCCTGCCCCATTTGCCTCCTCACGCTTCAGCTCCTTCCAACTCTTGGCCCCACCTACATTGGAACTCCCTTCCACTCTCCATCCGCTCCACCCCTACCTACCCATCCTTCTGCTCTTCCCTGAAATCCCCCCTTCACCCCCCCCCCCGACTCCCCTTCCCCACCTCTCTCCCCTTCCTTGCCCCCCCCCCTTCCAATCCCCCTTCCCCAATGACCTCAAACCTGTCACTGATACCAATTAGGGGCATTGGTGACACCAGACCACTCCCCCTTACTTTACCCTCCCCCTTCCCCCTGACCTTAAAACAGACATTGTAACTCCATCACCTAACCCCTCTCCCCTTCCCCCACTCTCCTCCCTCCTTTAGTAAATTGCTCTACTTATTGTTCTAATGACTTGTTTCATGTTGTCATTATGCTTCTCTCACTTTTGTACCTGTTAATCTGTAAAGTGCTTTGGCTTAAAGCGCTATATAAATTCAATAAACATAGTGACTGCATTTCGGCGATGTATGGACTTGCGCCGAAAAACTAGTTTATGAATGAGTGTGTTTGGACAATTGTTTTAATGCTGTCTCTAGTGTACTAGTCTTCGATGTACGTTCGGGAGCCTGAACGCTGGAGGAAATAGGCATCGGTTTCGGTGTACATTCAGTTGCGTGTGTTTTTGAAACTTGTACCCTTTGTTTTTTATGCAGACTTTGAGCGCCTGGGGAAGAAAAGTAGATTCTCTACCGATTGTCTGCAAGGGATGATTGCTAATAGACCTTGTAAATATATAATAAAGGTGAGCAATAGGCAACTAAGTAGATTTATTATGTTATTGAGATTTAATATGCTACCTTGTCTAGAGTATGTTGGTGCATGGAAGAAAATATCCAGGGAAAAAAGGATATGTAGATTTTGTAAAATGGAGGTGGAAACTATAATCCATTTACTGCATGCTATAAATTGAGTAACTGGTATGAAATGGGATACAAAGACTTAATTTGGGATAACAGAATGATTTGATCGGATCAATTCTGGTCCTGTATTTTTAGGGCAGACCCCGTGTATATATGTGTTGCCTTTTATATTCAGAAAATAGTTATATCAGAGTGGGATAAATTGGGAGTCCAGGTATGATGAAATGTGTGGTTTTATTTCTATATTCCCTAAAATGCATTTTTCCCTGTATATATACATCGATATATCTGATTAACTTTTTAATATGCCTTTTTGCCATATATATATATATGTGATCAAGTTAAATGAATTATATATTTTATCTTATTTTGATGTAACGAGTTTAATATAAAGAGTATTTTAAATGTAGTTTATGAATCTCAATTGTTATGTTTTATGTTCTATTATGTATTCCTTAAAGTGTTTAAGGTTTTTATTAGCCAATATACACTATAAATAAAAAATGTTTTTAAAGGAGTTTATGCAAGAAAGATTTTTCGCTTAACGTTCATTTTGGGGGACTGCCATGGCGCACACGAGATGTGGGCGGAGAGGACTGCATCGGGGTAGAATCGCTGGTAGAGCCCTTCTGTTTCGCGTGGCCTTGCTTCGAAAAATGCTTCATCGAAAGGCTATGGGTTGTCTGCTTATCCTCGTCAATGTGTGAGACACGCCCCTTGTTCCCTACGTGCGTGTGTGCCACTATCACCGGATGTGGTCTCCATAGCGATGCCGCCTGCATGCCTTTAGGAAGGGGGGTGGGGGGACTAGCACTTGGGAAGCCGTTGCTCCCATTTAATCTTCGATGTCACTTTGTGCGCTGAATTCTTCAGCGCCCATTGGTACATCTACACAAGCCTCTACCTGCATGACGTGGGCTGCCCATTTGGTCTGCCAAGATTTAAGATTCTTTGGGCAAAAAATCTGACAGGCAATGCCACGTTTTTCGCAGTGGTCGCTAGGAAGGCACTTATTACACACTTTATGAGTGTCCTTCCAGGGGTCATTTTTATGGCAGGAGGGACAGAATTTAAAAGGTGTGTTCCATGATAAAAGAAGCCAAATAGTTAGAAGAAAGGAGGGAAAGATAAAATGTAGGCACTCTCTAAAAAGGTTGAATGTAACATTCCCCTCGCGCCCCACTTTGAGGGTCAAGGCCTAAGGTAGGCCAAAGCTGCGACAGTCGTCGATGAGGAGACTGCTGTCGAGATGAGATTGCAGTGTTGTTTCTCTGAACACAATATTTAATTAAAATAAACAAATATGTCTATAAAGGCTAAAAGCCATAATCTGAAGTACTTCAAAGCGTGAAGGACCATGGGTACAACAGAGGTCACACTAGCATAGTATTATACAGACACACCCAGTTGACATCCCTTTTTGACTTTCGAAAACAAGTCATGTAGCACTCCACACTTAAGACTAGATAGTGGCCTATGTAAAGCATGTGATTCTAAGCAGATCCACAAGCCTCCGAAATATATTTTATTTGTATATCTCTCAGGTTCTAATATTTAAACACAATTAGGAGGCAACACACACAAACTACTAAAAAGTACAGATACCTTTCAGTGCTGCAACAAGGAAAAATGTATTTTAAATTAAGTAATTGCTAGTAGAGGTTAGCCAAACAAGGCACTATGAATGTCATGCAAGACGCTATTAATTAGTCATAAATTATAGTCCAGGAAGTAGGATAATATCAGCTGTATGCAGTTATTTAAATTTTGTAAACCATACTGGCTTCAATGTCAAAGTAACACTGACAACTGTTACAAAATTTGGAGAATGTACCATCTGACTCCCAACATTTTGCCGGTGAATTTCAGCACATAATATACATTTGCCCACAATACAGAAGAACATTAAGAGGCCTTTCTCAATTGTTCCTGTAGAAAAAGTACATCTTGCGCATTACTGCATGCTTCCACGTAACAATTCTTAGCCTGTCGACTGAAATTAAGTTTTAATGTCAGAAGCCATATTGTCCACTCCCAACCAAAGTGCCTCCAAACCCTTTAAAACAATTCCAAACAAAACTCCTCCAGCAGACTGTGTGGGATAGAAGTTCTTCTGCTGAAAGAAAACCCCATTACCCCATGTCAGGTTGGATGCCTTTGGTTAAAAGAGTAATTGATCGTTAAACTCTGTAATGCGTTTTATGTTGCCGACATGTTCAATAGAGTATGGTGCAAGTCAAAGTCCACTTTGCAGGATGCCAATTGTTGATAAACAGTTCTATGTAGTCAGCAACACAAGGATTGCTTGAAAAGGGAATCCATAGCTCTCAGTTATTCCCCTTGAGGACGATCATGAAATCACTGTTGAACCCAAGCATCGTTATCTTTGATTCTGTCAATCTATGGGTCTGCCGCATGTGTACCTACTGTACGTATTTGATGGTATGCAGTTTATTGCTTGCGACTGTAGACTCTCTGGTTTCGTTAGACTTGGTTGGTGCTCCATCTCCTTTAACTGTTGATCCTTCAGTAAACAGTTTTAATTGCTTAAGTTAGCACTGCAATGAAGTAACTGCAGATTATTCAGTACATTTTGTTCTAGTGAAATTAGAGCTCATCATTACAAGGTCATCTTAGAAACACTCCGAATCTGTAGGGCGGATTTTTCTGCAGAAAATACAGGCCTCTTATGATCACAGACTTAGAAAATTCTTCAATGATTTCAGAAATCGCCTACACATTTCAAAATGTTTGGAGAGTTCTGGCATAGCTATGGAAATCCAGCCTCTGCAGGAATATGAAAAATATCTAAATATTTTCACAAATGTTTTCTGTAGCTTTGGATTAACTCTAGTAATCAGGATGTCAAATTACTTTACCTCATCAGAAGGCCTTCTACGCAGACAGTTGGGATCAAAGTTATTTATCCGTAAGACCTGTATGGCACGTTTAATGCTCAGATGGTGCAGCACACTAACAACCTTAAGTGACAGTAAATCATCCTGTGGATAACGAGAAATAAATGAAAGTACCATTAACAATTAAGGAATGACAAAGTAAAACGGTACAATTTTATTTACTAATCTGACATTGAAAAGCTCAGACTGTTTCTAAATAATTTCATAACTCTAAATACTAAGTGATTTTGGCATACGCAGCGTGACTTATTGAAGCCAAGAAATGTATCTGGTTAAGATTTGGTGTGGTTTTTGGTGGGGTTAGAGGGAAATCACAGGACTCTGTTAAACCAGTAAAAGGAATATTTGCACTAACATAGAAAACCTTTCTGATGAAAATGACCAAGGTTGAGACTAGCACCTGGCACTCCAACAGAATGCTTACATCAAGCACAAACATGTGACAGGCCTTATTAAGGTATGTTAGCTTAAAATGAATCCTCTAGGAATTGGACATGCAAACTTAATGGGGCCTTCAAAGACATTTATTTTTAAGATATTTTTGTTTTTGATTTGGGGGGTGGAGGGTGATATTCAAAAAGCCCCTACTGACGTGGGGAATGGGTAGCCAACCTAGGGGATTTGGCAGGGGCTTTCATACTTGCGTCTAAACAAATTCTCTGGATAGAGTCGGCTGTGAGGAAGGTTATATTTGGGAGGTCAGGAGCTTGGAGTAGAGGTATATTAAGATGGGTTTCCAAAATCAGCCCTAATGGGAGGATTTTGGAAGGCCACCCTATTATGAACAGGGAAAAAACAGACGTTTGCCAAAACACAATCAAGGTGAGGTAGCAGAGCAGTCAAAGCTTAGTCGCTGGAAGGGTGTGAGAGTGGTCTAGGGATACAATGAGTCCACACAGAGCAGCACCAGCAATTCCTGTTTGACAGGCAAGTATAAAAATAAACAATTATTTATTGGACCTTTAGATTGCACACTAAGCAGATACGTCTAGTCAAATATTGTTGTGCAACAACCTTATAAAACAGATATACTTCCACCCTTATGAAACATAGAATTGCATATGAATCAATTACCAGTGCAACACAGGTGAGTAGTAAAATGCATAGAAATAGGCATAACTCTTAGAATCAACACAAAACAGCTTCCCTACTTTTTTAAAATAAAGTTCAGCCAAAACATGGTTTGGGGCACTGTGCCCAAATGTGACTGATTGCAATGCATATACTTCTTCAGGTCGGCATATATAGATTTTTGCAGTGCCAGTGGTTAGGATTAAAAAGAGTTATTCAAAGTTGGATGAAAATTCAAATGAAGTTCAGATTAGGACTCAACTCAATCCAACACACTAAGTTAAGTCTGTTGCACCACCAAAGGTCAGGCTGTATTCTCGTATCACCACAAGAACAATCCCAATCTCCACCTAACCATAGCAGGGTAAAAGACATGGACTGATGATCTACTGCATCAATCCCAGAAACCCTCTGTCTTCGTTTCTAAGGATTGTTAGCCCCTGACATCAAAGAGATGGGGGCTGAGCAACAGGAGGCCTGTATAGTTTAGATTGTTGTCCCAAAAACGTTCCTTCACCCCGTAAAGACTATTTGAATACTACTTTAGCTCAAGAATTTCAACCCAGGGGGACCAAACCCATTACTTCACCATTAGCTGCTGAGTTACACCAGGGCACTAAATCGCACCGCCTAGTAGACATAATACCTCAACCTTTTGATGTTCCCATTAGTAATACTCATCCAGAAAAGTATGCTTCGGTCTCCCTACTGTTCGGAGACCATGAATTTTAACTGTTGTACTGTTTGGAATGTATTAATGTATCATTTTAAAACAGATGTTGACCTTTTGAAAACACAACCGATGAACATGCAATCACGCGTGGAGAACATATCGGTCATTGGGATTATCACTAGGAAGGATCCAACTGTTGAGAATACTACGCCTCCAAGGGCCCATCCCTCTTTTCCAACAAGTGTAAAAACTCTGGTATGCAATATTGTATGCTCAAATGCCAAAACCATGTACTTCCCAAATTACCCCTGTCTTCCAGAACTAACATTTCCTCTTCTAGCCCCTCACTAAACCAAACTCTGATCCCATATTACCAAAATGTTGACGGAAAACATGCTCTGTGTTCATAACGAAAGTCCAGAAACTCCAGAGAGGTCTAAATGAGTATCCTGAATCATTAATAAATAAGACGATTCACTGGATACAACATACCAAAGACTGCCTAAGAGTGATACGCTCAGACACTCAGGTTAGACACTGCTCAGATCCTACAAATTCCACCTACAACTATATTCATTTGGTACTTACCTCGGAGCATTTAGTGCATGGTCTTCCATCAATCAAATACTGTGCACTCTGCCCCTCCCACTTGGATTGCCACATAAAACTGCAAACAAACCCCTGCCCTCCCTACACCGGGAAGACACAACAAAAGAGCAACCAACAACTACCGGGGACCTCATTGATCTGGTGGAGCTTAGCAAACAAACCTCTGAGAAGACATTCAACCCACAGGCCCACTGATATGAGACAGTGACCACCCCCCAGCAACCTATATTTTTTTAGATGGGGACCCAAACCTATCGCAGGGTTAATTATAATTGCCCCTCTTTCCTTTCCTGGAACATCTGTGGGCTAGTTAGTAAAAATGCAGACCCAGACTGGCATACAGGAACATAAAATCATTTGCTTCCAGGAAACCTGGTTTAGTGATCCCATCCACAAATCTTATTGCACCTTTTTTCACCCAGCCCAAAAAGCAGAAAAGGGACTCCCTACAGGTGGTGCTGCATGTTAGTCTTGGATCCATGCGTAAAATGATAGAATTTAAGCCCCCAGACCTACTTTCTACTTTGTTTAGTTCTTGGTTTTAAGGGGGGTCCAACTTACTGAAATCTTACATAAAACCTAAGGGGCAATAAATGATCTTGAACAAGCGCTAGCAACTGTTTGTAACATCACTGACAGGTTAAAAAAAACAGGGCCTTACTATAACTATGTGACACACATTGTCAACCTGAACATGCTAACCTGTCTTCTGAGGATCTTGCACTAGACCGTGAGATCTGGGGCATCCTAGATCTCAAAGTGTATCCCCCTGTGTGCAATTATCCCGTAGCAAACTGTCCTTGCAGCCACCCATTCATATGGACTCGGACCCTGCAACAGATGTTTTCCTGAAGTCTTCCCCCACCAAACTCAATTTTCAGAATAAAGCCCAAAAAGAGCCTGATTTTATTTTGATAAGTGTAGAACATTGGGGTTTAATTAAATCTTTCAGAGTAGCAGGGTGCTCAGAAAGTGACCATGATCTACTTATTGCCAAACTGACCCTACTGTCAACTGGGCCAGTGATCGAGCTGCTTATTGTCTTGCTATGAGGCTCGAGAGAACCACTAATCAGAAGGCTGTTAAATGGACAGCAGTCGCTAATCTTTCTATTTTACCAGCAATATATTCAGACGTGTTGTGTTACCTCTCCTGGAAGAATATGCAACATGCAATTCTGCATTATCCCCCCTTTAATTGTATGATATATTGGCTAAGAGCATATTGCCTTTTTCTTTTTTTAATTAGAATGGGAACAGCAAACAAAAAACTAATTAACAAGAAATGTTGGTTTGAAAACAATTTCAGGAAGGCTAAATCCACCCTATCACAGGAATTAAAAGCTTCCAAAGGAAGAGACAGCGAAGCAGTGGTCTGTAAAACGAATGACTAATATAATTGAAAGAAAGAAAGCAGATTATACTAGGGCCCTGTGGGACTCACTCATTTATCCAGCTAGGCTACATAAGGCCAGAGACTTGGTTTATAGTCAGGAGTGGCCTAAACCCTGAAAACAGCCACTTATAAAGCAGCACTTCAGGCCAGGCTTAGCAAGATCATTTCCATGGTCCTATAAATAATACTATGAATTCAAATGAGTCATTCTGTAGGAAGCTTTAAACACCCGATGGAAATTCCATTGCCCTGCCGACTCAATCCTCTTGTCTTTTCAATGACTGTGGAGAGGGCTCTGCTTTCTCAACATAACAAAGCTCCTGGCCCAGACAACCTACCAGCAGATCTCTCATCTCTGTAAGAGTAATGCCCATATCGGGATCCCTATTCTTTAATGAAATAAATAAAACTTATAGCTACCCTGCAAGGAGGTGCAACAATAATTCTAATTTACAGGAAGGTAGACAGAGCTACCATCAAATTACAGACCGTTATCTTAAATCGACTCATTAGCCAAAATCAATACAAAAACTATTCTTTTTCGACTAGAAGAAAGGGTTGAAAGTCATCAAATTCTCTCACCAGGCCACGTTCCGTATCCTCCAGAATCTGTAAAACTGAAAGGCCAAATTTTCTATCTGGCTTTTATTGATCTGCATACAGCTTTTGACACCGTCCCCCGTCTTTGCTATGGCAGACACTTGATGCTCTTCAGATTCCATCCAACTCATGCCGCGCTATAGAAACCTTATAGACCAACAACTATGCAAGGATAAGATGGAGCCCAAACGCCGAATGCCCTGACCAGTAATTATTAATGTAAGAGTGAGACAGTGGTGTGCGTTGGCCCTTCTGCGGTTCCTGATATATATCAATATTTCCATCATTATAAACAGCCTATCGGTAGAAGCCCCGTCCCTAGTGAAAAATAAGTGGAGTCTGGTTTTGGGAGGACGCTGTACTTTTATCCAAGACCCCATTCGGTTTACAACAACTCCTTTTTTTCCCTGAGGTTATGAAAGGTCAAGGGCTTAACCATTAACATATCGGAAGCAAACATTATGGTATGTCAACATGCCGGACGTAGCCATCAAGCCCTACCAAAATTATTTCTAAATAATCTTGGCTGAGCCTCTGTTCCCACCTTTGAATACCTACGAATTACTATTTGCAGTCATTTGAATTGGACCACACAGATAGACCAGAGTGGGGTGGTGCCGTCATTGGTTTTTCGTCCTGCTTTGGGGGAAAACAGGAGGCAAAACGCTCTCAAATGCTATTAAAGTCTACAAAGCCCAAGCAATCCCAGCTATCACAGTGGGGCCAGAAATATTGAGCTATGTGCCATGCTCCAAAATTCATGTGACAGAGAATACCTTTTAAAAAAATGTTAATGGGCCTAGCTTATAGTGCCCCCTCTGCACGTTGCCTTGGCACTAGGCGTAACTGAGATCAAATATAAAATCCTGTTAAAATCCCTTGTTTTTTGGCTGAAGGTATGTAACACGGATGCTCTGGCCCGTTATAGAGAAGGCATCCATGACGCCCTGCAGTCCAATGGGGGAAGTTACTACCATGATTCAAATTTGTTGAGTGGGATAGGACTACAAGTCCTTTGGTTTGAACATTTCAAATGTGACGCATTGTCTAAAACTATTTTAATTAATTCTTATAAAGATTGGTCATAAAAAAACTGGATTTGTTACACTCGCAATTTGTTGTAAAAATATATACGACAGTAAAAACCCTAAGGACAGCCAATTTATTTACAAAATCCTTAACAAGCATTGGCATTTATTGTTATTAGACAAGGACCTCTGCAAACATTTGGACACAATGCCCAACATCATCTTCACCAGGACACCAATACTTAGGAGCAGACTGAGTCCATCATGTCCACCAAGTTCAGGCACCATACCAGTGATCAGTTTGACTGCAGCCACCCAAAAAAGATCTCAATGTGCGGTACTTGCACACACCAGAAGACCGCAATTTGTTGACCCACAAGGAACGAGCTGTAAGATCTCAGATAACATTAACTGTAGATAAAAATACATGGTTTATGCCATCCTGTGTGCCTGTTGCAAAATATATATTGGTCGCACTGATTAAGAGGGGAGGAGACAAGCAGCGCAAACTTCAGCAGACTGAGTCCAAAATCATATGCCAAATGCACACAACACAATACACAGAACTGGGGTGCTTTCTGTGACAGCATGGGTCTCCTATGGTGTCACAACTGGCTTATGTACTGGCATACATTATATTGACTTCCTTATGTATTACGTGTCAAATCCGTTAAGAATAATGGCACAGTGGTCACAATGCATAGCAGGTGTTTTCTTTTCTGGCTCTTATTGTTTAGATACACATGACCCATTCTACAGGATGACAATCAGTGGCATTTCTCACCAGGACCTCCTTTATTGATATTTTAGCTCATGAGGCTGTACAATTGTGACAAGAGCAAGCCTAGATCGGTTAACAGATCCTTCTGTGCGTGCATAGTAACGCTGATAACACATCTGTGGAGTATATTACTGATGAGCTGTAAGTGGTTTCAACCCAGCACTCCAACTAAGTCAATGCCTAGTATGGGATGCCCAATGGAAACCCTTATTTATATATTTGTATGTCAAAAGTTCTTTTATTTCTGGATGATGTACCCTTATATAACGCCCCTCTCTTTGAATCCCCCCCCCCCCCCCTGGTCTCACTGAACCAAGAAGGAGGTTTGTTTTGCAAATTAAAAGATTTATTTGAAGAATTGAACTATATATATAGTCCTTGGTGTCCTGGAAGCCCTGTTCACGAGCTTACCTGTGTGCGTCCCTGCAAGGGGTTAATCTTCCTGACCGGCGAAGGAGGCGGGCCTTCAGGCACGAAAACCCTCGGCAGCGCGGAGCGCGCGGAGTCCGCAGAGTCCTTGGTGTCCTTTGTGGCATTTCGTGGGGAGGCAACTTACATCCGCGGCTGGTGCTGCCCTGAACTGCTCTGTCAACCCCAGCCCTCTGCATATGACATCAACGAAAACTTCAACGAAAATTGCATGCACGTAAGGTACGGCTTCTGCCGCAGCTGTTCGCGGTTTAATTCTGTGCTTTTGTTTGCCCATCTTCTAAGGCTTGCTGGAGGGGCGGGGGGGGAGAGACGGACTACGGCAGCTCCCTGAGCTGTCGGGCGTTCCCCGCCCTCCAGCTCCAGTGACTTTTTGCCCAGACCACTGGTGTGCTCCCCTGAACTTGGACTGGCTTTATAACCCCTGTCTTTGTTTTTATAAGCCCTGTTTGCAGCCACCCACCCACACCTATCCCTGGAAACCGTGATTTACAACTGACTTTGCTCCAGACCTGGAGAAGGAAGGAGGAAGGGGGAAAAATTGGGCTATTACTACACACCATTGACTGCTACTGCCTGCCTCTGACTTATGTAAGGGGGGTCTTTACTTACCCATATCCCCATCCGTGTACGGCTCTTTTTTTTTTACATACCGTTTTTTACTTATCAAATGCGAATGCTCGTAATTCTATTTATCCCATGGTTTTAATATCTGTATAACATTTGTTGTATTTAACCCATTCTATATTCACATATTTATATACATATTTTATATGGGGGTTTTTTATTAGAGTATAACTCTCTTTTACCATTATATAGTATAGTACAGTATTTAGTGTTTAACTTTGTAGAGAGTGTGAGGGGGCTGCGAGATTTTCTCTTTTTCTCTCCCCCTCTTCTCTCACTGTTATCTTACCTCCGGCTTATACTGGTTGCCCAGTTCTTTTTGTTCCCCGCCCACCATTTTTTCTTAAGTTTCTAATCTATATTATCTATGGGGAAGAGAAAAGCTGGAGAAGGAGGGGTTGGGGCTGGCGCTGGGGTGGTTAGCAAAAGGGCGAAAAAACCTAAAAACATCACATCTTCCCATACCACCAAACCCCCAAAAATAGGAATTAAAGCCAAATCCCTTCCGAAAGCTGGTGTAATACCTTCCCAGAGATCGTTGGACTTTTATATGGACGCCATGGCAAATAAAATAGTTAATTGTATGAATGCGGTTGAACCTGCCTCTAGAGAGGTTGACCCCAGGGGCGGCGGACTGGGTTTGGCGGACCTGCAGGGACAGGGGATAGTAGATAGGGATGTGGTGTCGAGGGGGGATGCGCCTGTCTTTGGTCTGGTGACGCCTCCTCATCCACTGTCACAATTAACGCACCCCGTGGAGGGGGCATCCAGTATTAACGGCAGGACTCTGGCGCAAAGGGAATCTGGGACGCTAGACTGTTCTGTCGCCAGTGAGGGCGACAAAGAATGGTTGGAGGCCATACTGGAGGAGAAGCTTAAGCCTCTACAGTTGATGTTAAACTCTTTAAAGGGGCTTAAAGAAGGGGTTCTGACCACCTTGGCCATTATGGATGACTCCATTAGGGCAATATCTCTTAAATTGTCTGGTTTGGCTGTTATTGTTGAGGAAAGAGGCCCAGAGGATTGGCGGTGCAAGTGCCCACCAACCGCCCCTTTACCGAGGAAAACCGCCTCCAATGGTAAGAAAGTTATATCGCCGCTAAGGTGCAGTCAGGAGGTGGTGATTATTGAAGATCAGGATGATATCTCGGGGGCTAACAAGAATTTAAATGGGCCTGTAAGGGATGGGGAGAGTGACGAACTTAGAAAAATGGAATGTGAAAAGGGGCCGGGGATTGGATTAGGGACCAACACAATCCTGAACCTACCCCCGGAAGCGGTCCCCCTGGTAGGGATTATTACTGGTCTGCCCGGGTTGCCAATTGGAAGCTTTGAGTCCACTCATTCCCTGATGAATAAAGCCTCGCACTGGGTTAATTCGAATCTGATGGGACCCAAGATCGATCCCAAAATGATCCGTATGGCTAGGCGTGTGGGATGGGTGGGAAATAGACCCAAGAATCTACGGGGAGACTGTGTGGTAATCACCTTTTCTGATGCTCAGATTACGGACTATCTCTTGAATACCAACTTAGCCCGGGGCCTTAAACCCAATGGCTCTAAACTGTCCAGTAAATTATTTCCTTTGGATTATTTCTATGTCCCTGTCGGGGAAAGGAAGGTGCCGACCCCATTTTTAGGTAGTAGGCAGGCCGGAGGTTTTGGAAACTCTAATATTAGCCTGGACAGAAAGGCATTGTCTAATAGCCCCCTGGACGGTTGGAGCACAACCTTATCCAATAAGGGTCAGCGTAAAGCCCCGGCAGAAATCGTTCCAACACCCTTGCCTCTGGAAAATCATTTCGAGATCCTGACGTCGTGTGAGGATGTGGACTGACAAGAGGCTGTAACTGAGGATGTGGCAATGGGGTCGACCCCCTTAGCACTCCATAGGAGTTTGGCTATAGATAATCAGCAATTGCGCATGCTCTCCTGGAACATAGCAGGCGCAACGAGGAAATTAAAGCTGGGTCCAGTGATGGAACTTCTCCAAGCTAACTCTATAGTCCTACTTCAAGAAACTTGGGCCCTAGAACCTCCACATTTAGATGGTTTTATCTCATTCGATATTCCAGCCAACAAAAAGACGAGAGGTAGACTTTTTGGTGGTTTGTGCATCTTGATCAAGGGTGCGCTGGAATGTAGAATTGAGTTGATCCCAACCGGGCTGGATTTTTTGCAGGTTGCTTCCCTAACAACTAGGTTGGGGAAGGTAATTTGCATTATCAATTTCTATAATAGCCCCCACTCTTCTGATCTGGAGCGACTGCCCAAGGTCATGAGGTTCATTGAGAACCTCTTGTCCAAGGAAGGCAGGAAGTTTACCTCCTGCATCTGGGGGGGGGACTTTAATTTAAAAATGGGGGGGGGGCTGGACCAGGGTGCTCTTGACCCCCTTGAGGATCTGGTAGAGAACATCCCGCCTAGGTGCATGAGAGATGCAAGAGTTTGCCCGAAGGGTTTTCAGTTTAACTCCTGGCTGTTGGAATGGGGGTTCCGTATTGTTAATGGTCGAAAGGCCCCGGATATCCCAGGGGAGGGAACGTTTAAGAACCACCAAGGCTGTTCCACAATTGATTACTTTTGTATTTCAGTAAACCTCTGGGAATGTGTTGTGAGTTTTGAGGTGCAGGCGGATACTCATAGTGACCACCTGCCCATCTGTCTTACGCTAATGGGTCTGTTAGGGGAACGGGAATCTCTGGTTACAGCCCCCAGTCCGCGTCAGGGGGTACTCTCAGGTTCCAGAAGAATTAAATGGGGTACCATCTTAGAGGAGGGGCTACATCATGCTTCCTTAAGGGAGAATAACTCGCTTGTGCTGGACATATTGGGCAATCATCATTCTGCACACATAATTGTAGAGAAATTTGTAGAATTATTGGCCGCACTAACTTCAAAATTCTCCAAAACTATCAAGTCCAATGGTCAAATATTAAAGAAAGGTTGGTTTGATGAAGCCTGCAAAAATGCTAAGAAATCGCTGCTGAGAACCCTTAAGGACCCATTTAGTTCTAGATCGAAGATTGCACAAGATAGGAAAACCTACCAACAGGAGCTAAAGAGAAGGAAAAGGGAGATAGAACAGGGAGCCTGGGAAGGTTTTTTGAATGCCGCCATGAAGAGGGACCAGAAGGCTTTTTGGGCATTTGTAAAAAGTGGCCCGGATGGCTGGTGGTCCAACGTGGGGAGTGGCACCCATGTGGAAGAAGGGGCATGGATAGCGCATTTTGGTAGTCTATTTCGATCTGAACATTCAGAGGTCGCGTTAGACTTTAGCGGCCCCTGTTTGATGTTTGAGGTGGAAGAGACTGCTAAGGCAATTAGGCTCCAAGCACACAACCGCGCCCCTGGCCCGGATATGATACCCTCAGATATGTTCCAGGACCCAGTTGATCTGTGGGCCCCACTTCTGACTGTGGCATTCAATGCATGTCTTAAATCGAGGAAATACCCTTCCTCGTGGAAGAGGGCAATAATATTCCCCATTTTTAAAAAGGGAGACATGTCTAGCCCCGGTGCTTATAGACCTATTTCCCTACTAGACTCATCGTTTAAAATCTTTGGGAGAATATTGCTGGCCCGCATAGAAGCTTGGCTTGGGGCACAACCAGTTCTCTCTGATATTCAATTTGGGTTTCGTCCTGGAGTAGGCACCATTGAACAAAGTCTTAACCTGTATTTATTGGTGGCTAATTCTGTGTTTTGCAGGGGCGAGGCTGTTTATCTAGCATTCATGGACTTAAGCACTGCCTTTGATAAAGTAGATAGAGCTAAGCTCTGGGCAGTGCTTGGGTCCTTAGGGTGCCCTGGGGAAATTTTGCAGGCTTTGGTTGACCTCCATACAAACAATGAGGCCTGTGTACGAAGTGGCTCTGAGGGGCATTGTACGGCGTGTTTCCAGGTGGGGTGCGGTGTGAGGCAGGGCTGTGTGCTGGCCCCCATCTGCTTCTGCCTGTACATTAATGGCCTATCACTGAACCTGACTGGAGTATTGGCCGATTTTTTAGTTTTGGGAGGAAGGGGGTTTCCAGTATTGGCCTATGCTGATGACACTGTCCTTCTTGCAAGAACACCTAGGGCCCTACAGATACCGATTAATGCTTATTCAAGGTTTATGGATAATCTGGGCCTAAAAATTAACCCCAAGAAATCGGCAGTAATGGCGTGCGTCGGTAGAAAACGCCCTGTGCCCATGAAACCCATGCTTTGTGCAGACGAAATTATTCCTAGAGTTAGGACTTTTGATTACCTTGGAATAAGTTTTTCGGAGGCCCTAAATGGTAAAGACCACGTGACCAAACAATCTATTAAGATGAGTCAACAGATAGGTGGAATTTTTAGATTCATGTCGAAGTGCAGGGGCCGGCCTTTGGATGTGATCCTTAAGATTTATGGCACTCAAACTGTGGCTTCTACCCTCTATGGCGCAGCTATCTGGGGTTTCCAGAATACAGGGGAAATTCAGACAAAGGAGAACACATTTTTCAAAAATCTGCTTGGGCTCCCGTCCAGTGTATCTGGAATAGCCGTCCATAGGGAGTTGGGTGTGGAGTTTTGGGAAGATCAGTGGGCGTTGGCCCCTCTTTTATTTTGGGTCAGGCTGTGGGCTAACGAGCAAGCTTCCTTATGCCATACTATTATTCGTACCGTGTTGGGCAAAGGTGGCTGGAAAAAAATTCCATGGCTTGCGTATGTTTTCTCAATTTTGGGTGAAGCCAACATAGGCGCCCTTTTTCCACCTGATAATATTCTGACCAAAAGGGAGGGGTCTGTTTACAAAGCCTCGCTGGGTAAATTCATAGCAAGCAAAAGAACTCTGCTTGAGCGTGGCCATAGCAAAGGTGAATTTCATTTAAGTATTAGTTGTCTAACGGGAATTCAACCTTACCTGCTTTGGAGTACGTTAAAAAGGGATAGGTGGCTGATTACAAGGGCACGGTTCGATTGCCTTCGGTTGCAAGGCAACACCTATAAATGGAAGGGTTCTTCTGACTCAGCGGGCTGTCCGGTTTGTGGACATGATAGAGAGGATCTCTCTCATTTGTTATTCTTCTGTATAGGGTATGCAGGTATACGCAAAATGTCTCTGATTCCTGCCCTTAAGAAGTCAACGATTCGCACACACAGGGCTGCTCTTGTGTTTCTCCTGAGCGCTGAATCAGTCTATACCGCTTGGGCTCTCTTGACGTTTCTGAAAAGAGCGATGTATTTTAGGAATCGCATTGTGAAACTGCAAGGTGGCGAGGGCCCGTAAGAAAACTCTATAGTACCTGTACTGGGTTAAAGTATTTTTGTATTGTCTTTTTAATCTAATCCTCACTAAAATAATTTTTAAATGTAGTTCATGTCGAGACAACCGCCTAATTGCCAAATGCATTTGTATGCTGTTTCCGCTAATGTTTTGTAATTATTTTTTCTTATGGAAGTGTAATTTTAAGATTTTTGCAATTTGAATTAGTGTAATAATTGTGTTTATTTGTCGTTTAATGGTTGCTTTATACAACCGAATAAACTTGTTTGACTGACTGATATATATATATACATACATACATATACATATATATACACACATATATACATACACATATATATATATATATATATCACTTTTATAGATATGAACAATATCTGAATATCACACTAATGAATATGAACAATGATCAGCAATGGGTGACATTACAATATCAACCACCTCTTTAATCAATTAGGAGTAGGAATAGGAAGAATAATGTAGCAGTGAATAACGTTGTATGGGTTCAAGGAAATGCAATGATAGGAAAGAATGCAACACAGAACTAAACTGGATATGAATTTAACCTTAGAGAATGTGATCACTCCCCCCCCCCTGTTATTACTCACTCCTACCAATATGCAATATGAAGAGATGGAATGAGGGCACACAGGTTTAAGGAATAACAATCAACAATTGCAGTTTCAATCCCGATTCCCCACCCAGCAAGCTTAGAGAGAACAGTAATGATTTTAAAACAGGTCAATTGCTTTTAAATGTGGTTTGAATTGAATGGGAAAAATGCTACAAAAAAATGTCATTTGCTAAATAGTATTCAGAACTAGTGAGAGTTGATTTGGATAGTTTCAGGGAAACACTAGCAATGATTGTAGAATGATTAGCAGGTTGAAAAAAAGAAATTCAGAAGTTGAAAGCAAGAAATAGCTGTTTTTACATGTGGTGAAATTGAGCCAAATGCAAAATCGCTGCAAACCTTTCAGCGCACGAAAAAACGCGATTACAGCAAAACTATCAGGAGTTGGAATGCGGTTCTTAGTTTGTTTGAAAACTGAAAATGACATTTAAAATTCGTTCCTGGTACGTACGGTTCAAAAGTTAGAGGTTTTAGTCAAGGTTGATTTTTCTCAAAAGAGTCAAGATTTCAAAATGAAAGATGCGCTGTTGAAGATTTGGAACAAAGATTTCTTAACACTAGGGAGTCTATGGAGCTGCAAACTAAACAGACAGCACAGCCACCTATCCAGAGGCGCCTCCAGATGGTTTCTATCTGCCTGAGACAATTGCCTTTCTCCAGAAAATATATATTAGCGCCAAGATGCTTATCACTACAATTATCACAGGATTATGTGGATGCGAGAAGAATTTAGGTTTGACAAAAGAGATTCAATAATACAGTCTGGATATGTTGGAATGGGTTGGATTGGGTTACTTAATACTAAGAGGTTACTATGGACAGTTCTATGCTAAATACTCACTACTATGGCTTTGGAATGGAATGGGCCCATCAAAGATCTGGTCAGGGGTTTGGCTTGGACTTCGCTCACCACCGGACAGGATTCAGGGCACCTGGACTCTGCTCTCAGCAAGGCACTCTGGTCTGCACGTCCTCTTGGACTGGATTTGACGGGTTCTGGGTTGCAGCTCTGCTGGACTGATCTGGATCTTTGGTTCTAGCAAGGGTTCTTGGCCAGAAGCAGCAAAACAGCTCAGCCAGGCTGTTGAATGGTTTAGTCCCCATGGAAGTTTAGGGGTTAAAATCAGGTTGCTAGATTTGAAAGGCCTGCTGAAAAGGGTTCAGCTTTTTGGGTTAGGCCTTTGCTTCAGGGTTCTGGTTCTGGAGTCTGATTGTAGAGTCTGGTTCTGGATTCTTCCTGCAGAGCTTCGCCGGTAGATCAGTGATGAGTGAATGTGTGTGTCTGTCTGGGTCCTCAACAGTCCCTATTTATCCATCTTCCAAAGGGGTGGGGAGGCTGATTATACTATGCCCAACCCTCTAAGGATCTGATAGGTCAGAGAATTCCCCCTCTCCTTATTTGAGAAAGGAACAGTGTGTCATGATGTGTCATCATGTGTCAGAGTGACACTGTGTTTAGGGTCCAGAAAAAATCCCTCCCCTTTGTTCTAACCCAGAAAATCTATTTTTCCCCAAAAACATATTTCCAATATGCACAATTTGTTAATAATACATAATTACATGACAGATTGACTAAGGTATGTTTCTGTCCAAGCCTCCTCTTCCTACGAGTTTTGATTCACAAATGCCAATTTTTCACGCTTTTGGGCAGTTACTCAGTGTCAGTTCTGTACCAGTTTTTACACATGCATACACATACCATCTGGGCATATTCCTGGAAATTCTCATGTTCCTAACATAATCACAATAGCTAGAATATGAACTTTCTCATGGTTCAGTCTCTGAATGTCGCACAGATTCCAGATTAGTTTTAAACTGGGAGCAAACTTTTCATTTTAATAACCTATAAGTCCCATATTTTTACCAGTTCAGTACAATTTGCTATAAGTCTTTTCCACAAACATACAGTTAAAATCAGTTAGAAAATCAAAGACACATACATCAAAGATGATCATGGAGTGGAATACATGCATCTACTACAACATTTTGTGGAAAAAAAACAGGGATTAAGAAACACTGGCTTTGCCAACAAACATAAATTTGATGTCGAGGTAATGAGAAGAAAGAGGGAATTACGTGCCACAATCAGACATATAAGACCCACGGACCCGATAAGCTTCCTGCAAGAAAAATGTGCTGCAAAACAGAAATACAAAAATTGGCTAAGATCTCACAAAGCCTTAATGATCCAAAAAGACACAGAACTAATGCTGCAAAAGATGAGAAACAAAAACTCGGCTGAGTTCTGGAGACTACTGAATGATGAAGGTGCCCCTCAATCTGCACTGATGGCAAACATGGTATCAGAAGCAGGGTGGATTTTACACTTCAAAAATCTGTATAGCAAAAAAAGGGAAGTGGTTGTATCCTACAACATCAAACTTAGTAAAATGGGACCTCACATTCTCTAAAGACGATGTACTCCAGATAATTAAGAACGCCAGTGCTTCAAGGGCCCCTGGTCCTGACGGTGTTACTAACTTTACCTTAAAGCAAAATCCAGAACTATGGGCAGAATTTTGTGAGGAGCTCTTCACCCCGAATTTGCAGAAGATGTGCCACGCCAAACGCTTGGAAGAAAGCAATAATCGTTCCCATTTTAAAAAAAGGAAATCGCCTGGAGCCAAAAAACTATCGCCCGATAGCGCTCCTGGACGTGCTAGGTAAAGTATATGCAACCATGCTGCAACAGAAACTCTCACAATGAATTGTAGACAGTAACCATATAGATGTAAGACAGATGGGCTTCGTAAAAGGGGTCGGCTGTGGCCTAAACCTTCTGCTGATAAACCTGCTAAAAATGGAAGCCATTAGATCTGGGAGAAAGGTCTACCTAGCCCTGATAGATTTCTCCCATGCCTTCAACTCCATCGACCGAGAATTACTCTGGATGAAGATGACCAACTGGGGCTTTCCTGAAAGTTTACTAGCTGCCATTAAAGAAATCCATTCTGCCACTACCATCAGAATGTGCCTTGATCAACGTGGATCTCTAACAGAGGAAATCAACACCTTCTTGTGGTGTTAAACAGGGGTGCCCATTGGCGGCGCTCATATTCAACCTGTTTCTTTCAGACACTGGCATTGCAATTGACGAGCCACGATCTTTCTCCCCAAAAATACAGGGCTCTGCATTAAGCTGGATGCTATACACTGATTATTTGATCTTGTTAGACACCACGCCAATCGGCCTACAGCGCAAAATGAACGCAGTAGAACGATATGTGGAAACCAATGGCCTGCATATCAACAACACAAAGAGCGAAATCCTGACGCTACAAAATCTGCAAGCAGGCCGCCTTCAGAATAACAACAAATTCAGATGGCATTTGGGAAAAGAAAGACTAATCACGGTGGAAAGCACCAGATACCTCAGAATGCAGATCAGTACAAATATAAATGACAGCCCTTGGATGGAGATCACGAAAATAAAATGCCGACAATTTGCTTGTCAAGCCTTGATACTAAACAAAAAATACAGGAAGTTTTCACTTAAGCCAGTGATGACCTTTTACCAGCAGAAGGTGGTCCCAGCCCTCATATACGGAGCTGAAAATACATTCGGATGTCCAGTCGAATTCTGTTCAACCCTAGAACACAACTTCTGGGTGGAAATCTTACATCTACCGAACAACATCTCAACAGCTTGCCTACGATATGAGTTAGGCTTGATTTCTATCGAAGCCCGGATCACCTGGAATACTCTTGCTCTATTTAGGAAAAATATTCTGCCAGATGTTGCCCCACAATTCAGAATACTAAGCAAAACTGGCAGTGGCAAACCTGAGTGTCTACTAGCCCTTTGGTCTAAAAGATGTGAAGAGTTGCTGATCATGCATGAAACGAACATCAAATCGCTCCAGGACAATCCAGACTTGGTGAAGAAAAAGCTCTGGGAAACAGACTGGATCCAGACTAGCAAAGATCGAAGGATGGCCAAAACAATGAAGGACGCCCCGAGTGAAGCCAGAGCGTTCAATAAACTGCAAAATTACGTAGTATTATTTCCGGACAATAGGAAAAGGGCCACATACATGAGATTTCGTCTAAACCTGATCAGAACCAAAGATCGAACAAAGAACTGGGCTGGAAGGGACAAGACGAACACCGCATGTAGATTTTGTAAGGCCTGTGATGAAACAACCAAACATCTTGTCTTATTCTGCCCCATCTTTGGATCCCAAAGAACGAAACGCTTTGGCCAACTGTTGAAAGACCAGCCAATGAGGAATGCCGAAGAATAGTGGCAGTTGATGTTCACGGGTGCAAACACAAAATTGACAATTGTGCTAACCTTGTTCTTGAACGAAATTGAAAAGAGCCTTGAGTCATCAGATAATGAAGTACAAGGATGACGGAATGGTGTGCAGTTTGTTTAGTGATCACACGCGGCACACCCTTCACTCTCTGACAAGGCTCCTTTGGCAATGGAGAAATGTGTCTTGTAAAATGGATGGAATTTCCATCTTATGTATGTATATGATGTGGAGACAGATGACTTGTTGTTTTAAAGGCTTGTATAAGCCATAAAACATACATACAGTTACTTCAGTTTCAAATCCACATTTTCAGTCTGGCCTGCCTCCAAGGCTTGGCTGAGCCAGAGAGTCACATGGGCTTGTCTTCCTGGCCAGTTGGTGTCAGTCACACCCGAATTAGCATTTTCTTTCAGTTCAAGGAACCCATTGTCTTTCCCAGAGCAGCAGAGGAAGTCTCCTCCCCTTCTCATTAGCAACCCCTGAGATATTCTCTGCTTTTGGTGGGAATGAACAGGGTGGTGTGTTCTCAGTGGGGGAAAACCTCTTTGAAGTTTTAGCTGAATCAGGTGAACTTATAGTCAATTGTGACATTGTTCCTTGTGAAAAATTACATTTACAAATTTAAAATAGGCAAACATATCTTCAATTCCAGTCTTTTTCAACATGAAAATCAATGTGTGGCACCCTATATTGCATTTGGTGGAGGTCCCTTCTTTGGCATATTTAGCTTTTGAGACACAAGTTTCACCTGACAGATTTAGAGATCGCCAGCGTCTGACAGAGGCGAGTAACGGTATTGCACCCATTTCTGACATATTTCTTTCAAGCAACCAAAAGTGGATTTTGTTCTGATAACATACTTCTGCTGACATATTTATGTGGATTCCTGAAGTAGAATCATGATCAACACCCAACAAGGAGGTTGGATCTTTTGGGTGGTTTGTGAGCCATGATTTTTGCAAATTTGACAACCAAGAAAAACGGATTTCCACACAGCTCTGTTTTTTTTGCAGTCATTTTGCTCTGTGGGCAGCCAAATGATGGGTTTTGGCAGCGGTCTCCTGTGTTACCACTGACATAGGCAAAAGTGGCCGGCGGCCTATTTTTCAGATTTTTCCTGCGCACTTCTGGGTGGTATTTAGCATGCATAATGCTTTCCAGCAGCCATTCTGGTGTTCCTGATGCAAGCAGTGCACAGTAATGTTGCAGGGCTTGGATTAGTGGGTTGAAACATCCCCTAGAGCGGTTGGTTTTACCACTTCATCAAGTCATTAATTAACAGCGCGTGGCGCAACAAGACTTCATTATAGTAACAGACAATTCTATGTTATCACACAGCCACTTATTACAAGAAATCGATGAACTCACCTTCTCATAGCATAAACATGTCTGAATGCTCATGACATCGCAATGATTCAACTCATTAACACAGGGGTGCCTCAACCCCACCGTAATTACATTAATCATTTCCAGTAGATAAACTTCTAAATCAGATCACTAGGTTGGCTTTGATTTCCCAGTCAATGCTAAAACTTTTTCATACTTTGGTGAACCAATTTACAGCATTATTGGCTCAGCACTATGTAGCCCGCATCTGCCGCCTCCAAAATGACAGAGCCGGCACCATTTCCCGCAATGCATGTCATCACATGACAGTACCAGCGCATTTACAAAGATATATACCTAAACTGATGGCGGCCGTGTGCCAACTAGAACGCGATACGCCATCAGGTTTGGATCCCGCCGTTACACGGGGATCCCCATCATGTTAGGTAAGTGTGCACCTTACGAGTAGGCTACTCTTTCTACATTATCTGATAACACGGCACCGCCGTATATGCATCAAGTTCGCATTAGTGTTAACACGACTGCCGGAGAACCTTAGGGGTGCAGAGTAACTGCACCGTCACTGCCACAGCGCCGATGGAGACGCTGCCATAAGGCCTCCAATCCACTCTGCAAGAGCCGCCCAGCTTATGTCTCAGCAGCTTGTACCACCAAGGGCGGTTTCAAAATCCCCTGATCCCCATATTCTTAACCGTGCTACACTGGGTCTCTGCATACTCGCATCACCACGGGCAGTTTAAAAATCCCCTGATCCACATATTCTTAACCGCGCTATACTGGCTCTGTGCAGGGCTGGACTGCCCCACCGGGACATCCCCCGGTAGGCCTCTGGCCCATAGGGCCTCTTTGGAGCGCACACAATCAATGTGGACTGGAAGATAAGCAAGCAGACACTTGATTAAACAAAGAGATACGAAGGAACTTTTCTTTTGAACTGTGTGTTCAATCCAAAATGTGCCTTCTACGACATTCCTAGTGTATGCAGCTCCATTCCAGGTGCTGGAAAATGAGGTAGGTACTGGTTTCTCTTCTGAGTTGCAACGAGAAATCGTATATTTTTGGACAATCGGCACCCCTTCACATGAAGGATCGCCAGGCAATTTCTCAAGGTCTTGCTCTGAAGAAAGCAACTTTTCTCAGGGCGAAGGCATGAACAACATATTTTTACCTGGGGCTTTTATTTGGCATTTATCCTTTCTGAAGCCTTTGACTTAAGAGTTGTTACCTGAAGGGTTGAACCTACATTTGACCAGAGTCTTGCCAAAATAAACAATTATTGACAATGCCAACAGGTTGGGCTTTTGTGTAGGCATGGGAAAGGCATTTACCTGGGCATCTAAAAGCAGTGCCTGTCAAAAGCCTAATACTTATATACACAAGCTTAAACTGTTGGCTTTACCAATGCTTGTTTTTAACAGGACTTCAGTGGAGGACACACATAGTGCTTACAAATCGAGTGGCTAAAGGCAGACCTGGGTAAGACGTTATTATTACACCAGTAGTGGGTTTACATATCTAATTAAGTCATTAACTCTCAGAAGACTGCTTTGAAAAAACACTGGCAGGGACTTCAAATGCAAAGTTTGATGGTAAGGCTTGATTAAAGCAAGCTCGAAGAGTTCCTGTGAGGAGATATTTTGGGCTGGGAGGGGCAGAAACTGGGTTGGAAAGGCCATAAAGATTATCATGGCCATGGGCAGTCAATGGGTGGGCACATAACCAAACAACACCTACAGGCTGCGAGTTCCTCCCCATATACCATGTCTCTCTATCTGTACTCTTATGCAATAGTTTTGGCTTATAGGTGGTGCAAGTACAGAGGGTGTTTCCCTTCTGGTCCAAAAGCTGAATGTGCTGTCTTTGTGTGGGATACGGATGCTACCATGTGTGATCATGATCTGTGTCTGTATCGGAGAGCAAGGGCTGCCGTGTGTAGAACCTGATATGACCATTGTCACAGTGTGAATACAACAAAACATTTGTGGTTCAAGTAGGTATTATTTATATATGGAGCGGGGTAGGAAAAGCTCCTTCAGGGCTATGGGGAAACGCCCTGAAACATTAAGGGGCGGAGGGCCTATAGTAACAGTATCAGGATGGAGAAATCTGGTGTAAGAGTCTAATCTAAGTGGACCTAATGTCATAGTCAAGTATCCAATGCCCTATTGTAAGCAATAAGGGAGCCTCATTTTCAAAGTCCCAATAATTGCACAGATGGGGCCCCCTACATTTACGCTTGATGCGCAAACAGGTCCCCTCTGTACACTTTAGTCATTTGCAATACAAAGTGCAAAACAAAGTTGTAAATGTGTGAGTAATCGACTGTGCACCTTTGTTTTTGCACGTCACAGTGCAAATAAGCACTGCCTGATATTTATGCATGGCAGGCAGCATCTAAAATGGATTCAAAAGGAATCTGCCTGCTTTTTGCTGGTTTAAAAACCATTCAGATTGTATGGGAATCTACATCATTTACACCAGCATGAATATGTCATGCCGCCGTAAATGCTGTGGCATATGGCGGACAGAATGGGGAGACGCAATCCGATATTAGGTTCCATGACCCCTTTTTGCCATATGCATGAAAGAAAATCAGGCAGGACATCAAATGGATGTGTACAATTTTACACGTACATTGTACGCATTCACTGTATGCTACAGACTGCAAAACATGAGTTCAAAATTGCCTGGTCCTTAATGTTTTCTTCAGTGCACTCACTATCTCAGGGATTTAAAGCACCCAGGGGTGGAGTGGCCTATAGTGAACTCTGGAGATTTCCTGGTAGGCCTGTGCACCCTGGGCCCCTTTTGTGTGGTATTTACAAATTTTCCCATAAGAAAATGTCTGGGCTTGCTGAAAATGTCCAATATGGGGCCTCTTTGAAAATTATTTCCAGGGCCTCTTTTCGTTCCCAGTCCACCCCTGGCTCTGTGCATACTCGCATCACCACCCGGGGTTTCAAAATCCCCCTATTCTTAACCGTGCTACACTGGGTCTGTGCATACTCGCATCACCACCCGGGGTTTCAAAATCCCCATATTCTTAACCGTGCTACACTGGCTCTGTGCATACTCGCATCACCACCCGGGGTTTCAAAATCCCCATATTCTTAACCGTGCTACACTGGCTCTGTGCATACTCGCATCACCACGGGGGGTTTCAAAATCCCCATATTCTTAACCGTGCTACACTGGGTCTCTGCATACTCATATCACCACGGGCGGTTTCAAAATCCCCTGATCCCCATATTCTTAACCGTGCTACACTGGGTCTGTGCCTGTGCATACTCGCATCACCACCCGGGGTTTCAAAATCCCCATATTCTTAACCGTGCTACACTGGGTCTCTGCATACTCGCATCACCACGGGCGGTTTAAAAATCCCCTGATCCCCATATTCTTAACCGTGCTATACTGGCTCTGTGCATACTCGCATCACCACGGGGGGTTTCAAAATCCCATATCCCCATATTCTTAACCGTGCTGCACTGGCTCTGTGCATACTCGCATCACCACGGGGGGGGGGGGTTCAAAATCCCCATATTCTTAACCGTGCTACACTGGGTCTGTGCATACTCGTATCACCAGGGGCGGTTTCAAAATCCCCTGATCCCCATATTCTTAACCGTGCTACACTGGCTCTGTGCATACTCACATCGCCACGGGCGGTTTTAAAATCCCCTGATACCTCCATATTCTTAACCATGCTACAGTGGCTCTGTGCATACTTGCATCACCACGGGCGGTTTTAAAACCCCCTGATCCCCATATTCTTAACCGTGCTACACTGGCTCTGTGCATACCAGCAGCCTTCTGACATTTACGGGATTCCCGCACAATGAGCAAATCATGTTAGATCCGCTGGCATTCGGACGTGAACAAGCGATTTTACGCATCACTGCAATCACACTTGTCATCCGTACAACAGGTTGCTCGCTTGTGTATGAACACACGCCAAATAACGTACACTTGCCTTCCTGGTATAATGGGATTCATCCCGGTTTATTTACAGGCATAGCAAGAGTGACAGGACCCTCAAAGGTGTGCGCGACTACGGAACACTGAATGCTAATCACAATTTACGTAGCATAGTTACAATTTATTTCATGCACACCTCCAGCACTCCTGGGCAACCTATGATAAGTGCATGTTATTTGCTTAACCAAGCTAGAGCACCTGATAGCAACATAATAAACGAACGGTTATTTATATAATTCTTACATTTTACATTTAATCTTTTCAACATATATATGTTGTACTGGCATCTTTTTACAAATGTGATTCTTTTTGACTGTTTTCCCTTCTCTGCCTACCCTTGACAATTCCTTTGTGTTGATACACATTTTGTACTTCTATCCTTATTGGAGGTACATTGTTGCATATTAGAACACCCTAGTAGTGTTTCTGGGAAGCTGATTGGTCAATCTGCAGGCTACATGCACTGATATAGCCCGCATATTGATTATAGCCCTGCTTCCTTTGGTGCATATGAAGGTGTTCATGGACACAACATGGGTGTATATGAACACTTTCACATACATTAAAGCAAGCAGCTTCAACGTTGTATTCTGCAACGTTGAAGCTGCTTATTTTGGTTTATATGAATGTGTTCATATACACCCATATTCTCTGCAGCATTTTTGTAAAATAACGAATATGTTGTTATTTTACAAAAATGCTTCTGCGATTTCAGGATTGTGCCCGTTATGATAAACAGGCGCAATCCTGAAGGTGCACTGTTGTTCACTACGAGGATGCCCAGGCCCACTTGAAAATACTGGTGGAGCCTAGGCGTACTGATTTGGCATAGTGAATCCTGCTTTTTAGCACATTCACTGCGCCAAGTTCAGAATCGGGCTCTGAGGGTGTTCTAATAGCTTTATAGACCTGCAGCTCGGGGGTACCGGGGGTTATGGTCCTTCATACCTTGTTAAAGGTCCTCGTTTCCCTCGGGCCATTAACTCAGTCTTAAAGCTATATTATTGCTCGCCCATAATAATTTTTGTTTGGTTATCCATGCCCTGGTTTTGTTACTTGTGATTTACCAGAATGAATGCCCTGTTTGGAAAAAGACCAGAGTTGGTCGAAACACGTGCCAGCAAAAGGGCACTTTTTCTAGAATAAAGAATTCTTTTCACACTGATTCCACATATTTTCTTATATACCAACTCATGACTATTTATGAACTGAGAGGGATCAGCACCATTTCCAGGTACCCAACCGAACGCTCGTTTTAATGGTCTTCCCTTGAGAGCCTTGGTGGTGGATTGGGGATGTGACCATGATAATGCCTTCTGTGTGGAGCTCCCAGGGAGGATATTGCTCATTTTTGGTTATGCTGCCCTGCATTTTCAGAGCTAAGTGCCAAAACGTGGAGGCGACTTTTGCATGAACTGGGGTTTTCGCTGTATGCACCTGCATTGCTTTCCCTGCTTTGGGCTGATTCTCCTCGAGTGGGTTGGCACTTTCGTCACTCTTGAGACATGCTTTGAACATAACATAAGGAAATATTCGTTGAAATGTTAGGAACCTGTCTTGTCTATTTTTATTGTTTTTATGTGGTTTATCATTTCTTTTAACTGTGTATTTGCATGTGGTTTTTAATGAATGAATGAATGAAAACCCTATTCGGTATGGAAACCACTTTATGTCCAAAAACCTTATATGTGAAATTCTGTTTGGGCATTCTGCAGTTGATGAACTTCATTTGCTATAAGCATGTCCTTCATCTGAAGTTGCTAGACGCAAATGGCTTGAACAGCTTGATGGGAAGCGGTCACGGTAATTATATCTAGTATTGCTTTGCCTGTGTTCTTTGCAGTATCTACATTTTTAACAAATGCCTCGCTCAGCAGAAAGAAACTTGAGGATAAATGATCATGGTTTTATTCTGGCGATTTCATTTCTCAAATTGTGAACTATTGGAAATCAATTGTTATTATCTCTTTGGATAAATGATAGTTTTTTTACAGATGAGAAATACGGCCCTTTTTACTGTGCATTTTGTGACATTTTGTTAATGCTTTTTATGTGGCAAACTGAATTAGAGCTTGACTGATTGAAAATGATAGTAGGAGATAGTCAAGGAGGATTTCCACAGGATTGGGTAGACCTAGTAAGGAGGGGGAGGGGGCGGCAAATGCCTTTTAACTGTCCATTGTTTCCGCAAAGCATGCACTGGCGCAGGATATATTACCATGGTAACAGAAAGCAACATCAATGTGACTGCAGTTAACACAGAAACTTCCCAATGGGTATCAGTCTTTTAAAATAATTGGCACGACATGGACAGTGGTCATGGCCAAATGCCATGGCCAGTGGGCCCTGCAGAAGATACAGCACAACAAAACCTTTGCATTTAAAAGAAAAAAGGCTTTAGTTAAGACAGAGTTAAAACGATTTGATTCATCACCACAAAACCCATGAAATTAGGTGAGCATGGGAAGTGATGACAATCTTAATTCATTTCTTAACCCATGAGCACATACATGAAATCACAGCAGGGATTAACACTGAGATAAAAATGATACCATAGGGGACATCTAAGGGTGGAGGGGACGAAACGATCGCATCATCCACACTGCGGCAGAGCTAACGTTTTCCTGTGAATATATACATTTATGGGCAGCTGTATGAATATATTTAAGTATAAAGAGAGAGAAGAACAAGTTACTTTCTTACCTGGTAACGTTCTTTCGATGGGATGGTCCGACGACGTATTCCATATCTATGACATGTAATCACCACAGCTGTGCTGCTTCAGAAACTTTTTTCGGCGTCTGCGTCCTGCGTCGATGACGTCGATGCGCCGTCGTCGAGGACCTCCTCCGACATCATCCGATGTGATAAGTAGGACGCACGACGCCCGTAGCCTCAGTTGTAGTTTTTTTTCCCCCAGAACGTGTGACATTAGTCAACTGCCAGTCAGACACAAAGCCTTGCGGAACGTAAGCTGCAATCGCAAAAGAAATTCTGCAGCGGGGAAGGCAGGGCGGGAGCGATATGGAATACGTCGTCGGACCATCCCATCGAAAGAACGTTAACAGGTAAGAAAGTAACTTGTTCTTCGAGGGGATTGGGTCCTCCGACGTATTCCATATCTATGACAGACTCCCAAAGCAGTACCAGAGCAAGCAGGAGGGAAAGAATTTAGAATCAAAATTTAGAATAGTCAATCAAATAGCAGAGCAAAGGACCGCCTTGCCAAAGGCCAGATCCTGTGCTCGGATGGAATCAAGGGAATAGTGACGTACAAATGTATGTACTGAAGCCCAGGTGGCTGCATCACAGATGTTGCGAATAGGAACACCCCTCTGCAGGGCAGTAGATGCAGCCATACCCCTGGTAGAATGGGCCCGCAAGCCAGCCGGTGGGTCCTTACCCGCCAAGCGGTAGCACTCCGAGATGGCCAAAATAATCCAGCGAGACAAAGTCTGTTTCGTCACAGCTTGCCCTAAACGCTTTCCAGCGTAACCAATAAAGAGTTGATCGTCCACTCTGACCCGGGACATGCGTGAAACATAAAAGCTTAAAGCTCTCCTAGGATCAAGCCTATGGAGTCTCTCCTCTTCCTTACCAGGATGCGGAGGAGGATAGAATGCCGGAAGAACAACCTTCTGAGCCAAATGAAATTCCGTCACTACCTTCGGAAGAAAAGAAGGACGAACTCTAAGGACAACCCTGTCCTTGTGAAATACAGTGAAGGGTGGCTTAACTGAAAGTGCCTGTAACTCACTCACTCTGCGAGCGGAAGTAACCGCAACTAAAAACACAGTTTTCAGAGTTAACAGCCTCAAAGGGCAAGAATGTAAAGGCTTAAACGGAGCACCCATAAGAAACTTAAGAACAAGGTTTAAATCCCAACCGGGCACCAGGAAAGGTGACGGAGGGAACAAGTTAGTGAGCCCTTTCAGAAACTGTGAAATTTAAGGGATTTTAAAGTAAGAACACTCTTCAGACGAGCGCTTAAAGATGGACAGCGCCGCCAGGTAACCTTTAATGGTACCCACTTGCAAGCCCCTGTGGGCCAAAGAAAGTAAAAAGGACAGAACCATGGGGATGTCACATGCGAAAGGATCCACATTCTGAACTCGGCACCAGTCGCAGAACTTACGCCAACGGCAACGGTACAGAGACTTTGTTGCTGGCCTTCGGGCCGAAAGCAACACCTCCATCACGTCTTCAGGGAGGTCCCAATCCATATACCTCAACCTTTCAGAAGCCAAGCGGGAAGGTTGAGGGATCTGACCTCTGGATGGAGAACCTGACCCCCCTCCCGTGAGAGCAGATCGTCTCGGTAGGGAAGACGATGCGGAGGGCAGATGGACAAGTCGAGAAGGTCCGGGTACCACGTCCTCCGAGTCCACGCCGGAGCAATGAGGATCATCCGGGAACCGAACTTCCGTAACCTCCGCAGCACTTGCGGGATGACGGGGACTGGAGGAAACGCGTACAGCAGCGGGAACGACCACTCCACCACGAACGCGTCTCCCAAAGCTCCTTTTGGAGGAAATTCCCGCAAGCAAAACCTTTCGCACTTCCGGTTGACACTGGAGGCGAAGAGATCCACTTGAGGGGTCCCCCAAAGGGCGAAGATCTCCAGGAGAATCTCCTGAGCCAACTCCCACTCGTGAGAGATCGTGCTCTGCCTGCTCAGAGCGTCCGCCGTCACGTTTCGTCTCCGGCCAGATGAACTGCCGAGATCGAAACTTCCTGCTGGATGGCCCAGAACTCGAGCTGCATCGCCTCCCTGCACAGAGGAAGTGACCCTGCCCCCCCCCTTTTTGTTGAGGTAGTGCATGGCCACTGTGTTGTCCGTCAGGATCAGGACACTCTTTCCTCGAACAGTCGGCAGAAAAGCCTTCAGGGCTAGCCTGACGGCCCGCAGCTCCAACAGATTGATATGGAGTCTGGACTCCGACGGAGACCAACGACCGCTGACTGTCAGCCCGTTGGCATGAGCTCCCCAACCCGTGAGGGATGCATCCGTCACGATCGTCTCCTCCGGCCAGGGAAGCCAAAAAGGAGCCCCCTTCATCAAGTTGCCTTCGACGGCCCACCACAGAAGGTCCCGGGCGACCGAGGGCGGCACCTGAACCGGGTCCGACATCCTGCCGGAGGACTGCGACCATTGCGTCTTGAGCGCCCACTGCAAAGATCTCATCCGCAGGCGAGCCTCTGGCACCAGAAGAATGCAGGATGCCATGAGGCCGAGCAGCCTCAAGAACTCGAACGCTGGGAGCGTCTGGGCATGCTGAAACTTGTGCACCATCTGCTGAATGTGAAGAGCCCTCACCTGGGGAGGAAAACACTGCCCCAGGGAAGTGTCGAGCACTGCTCCAATGTACTGGAGCCGCTGTGTTGGCGTCAAATGGGACTTCTTTAAATTGAGGGAGAAGCCCAGCCTGTGAAGGGAGTGGCAGGTGACGGACAGAGACAGATGATCCAGGACTTGCTCGGGAGAGCTCCCCCTGATCAACCAATCGTCCAGGTAGGGGTAGACGTGAATCCCCCCTTGCCTGAGATGCGCTGCCACCACCACCATGAGCTTGGTGAAAACCCTTGGGGCGGAGGTCAATCCGAACGGCAGGACCCGAAACTGAAAGTGCGAGTCGCCAACCGCGAACCTCAGGTACGTCTTGTGCTTGGGATGGATCGGCACATGGAAGTAAGCATCCTTGAGGTCGAGTGACAACGACCAGTCCTGAAGCTGAAGGGCATGGAGGACTTGAGAGAGAGTAACCATCTTGAACTTGTCCTTCCTGAGGAGTTTGTTCAAACCGCGCAAGTCCATGATGGGTCTCAATCCCCAGTCTTTCTTCGAAACCAAAAAATAAGGGGAATACCATCCCATGTTCCTCTCCGCTACAGGCACCAGTTCTATGGCGCCTTTCTCCAGCAGGGCTTGAATTTCCTGCGCAAGGAGCGGATCTGGACTCTGCAAAGAGAGGTTCCCCGGTGGATTGTCGCGAGGCCTGTGCCGAAAAGGAAGACAGTAGCCGTGGGTTATGATCTCCAGAACCCACACATCTGAAGTAATGGCTTGCCACTCTACAAGATGCTGCGCCAGCCTTCCCCCAACCGGCGAACCATGGGACATGGCCTCATGACTGAGTGGGAGCGGCCGCGGCGTTACCTGAGGGCAAAGAGGCAACTGCCTGAACGGCCTTGGCACCACGGGTACCCTGTCGTCCACCTCTGGTACCCCTGCGTTGGCCTCTTTGACTGCCAGTTCCTCTTGCTTTACTGAAGGACGAGTAATAGCGAAAGGAACCACCCCTCCACTGCTGTCCCCTAGGATGAAAAGGCGGAGGTTGGCGAACTGCAGCGCCCAACGACTTCGCTGCAGCTTTCGAGGTCTGCAACCTCTCAAGGCTCTCGTCAGCCTTGCTGCCAAAAAGGTGTTCACCGTCAAAGGGCATGTTGAGGAGCCGAGACTGCACATCAGGAGCAAACCCCGACTTCCGCAACCACGCAAACCTGCGTATCACGGTGCTCGCCGCCATGGACCTACTGACGCATTCAGCTAAGTCCAAACCCGACTGAACGGACTCACACATGGCATCCTTACCATCCTGGACCATAGCAAGGAAACCATCCCGTTCGTCCCCTTCGGGAATATGTTCAGCCGCTAACGCAACACAGTTCCACAGAGTGTGTGTGAAACGAGACAAGGCACAAATGGAGTTGGCCGCCTGAAGCGCCATACCACCAGAAGAAAACACTTTCTTCGCCCAGCCATCAAAACGTTTGTCGTTCCTATCAGGAGGGATGGTACGGTACGACGCCTGCTTTGCCGGGGCCGTGGCCGCCTGCACCACCAAACTCTCCGGAGTAGGGTGCCTGGTCAAGTAGCAGGGGTCGCTACTGGCTGGACAGTATTTTTGCGACAAGGATCTGCCCACCGCCGGGAGACTCTCCGGAGCAGTCCAAGCCGCCGCCACCCTTCTCTCTAAAGCCATATGGAACGGCAGTACCGGATCAGTTGGGGGACCAACATCAAGGATGTCCGTCAGATCATCCTGCACAAACTCCCCTGGGGGAGCAGACCATCCCAAGTACTCAGAAACCCTAGCCATAAGGCGCTGGTACGAGGAATCGGCATGAGAGCCAGGCTCAGGCCTACAAAACTCCACCTCCGGAGAGGTGTCCAGTCCACTGGCATCATGCAGTGACTGTCTCAAATCGTCAAACTGACTATGGCCCGAGACAATTTCATCTGGAACCTGACTAGGAAACAGGCCATCAGAATCCTCATCCGCCTCTGAAATATAGTCCAGGTGGCGAAAAGAAGGCACCCGAGAGTGCTTGCTCTTAACCAGAGCCTTCCTAGGGGGTTCTCCCGTGCCACGGGGTACCTCTGACACGAAAGGCGTTGATGGCGTCGAGCGAATCGGCGCCGGCGTCGAAAGAACCGGCATCGGTGCCGAGAGGATCGGCATCGAGGAAATCGGCGTCGACGTCAGATGCAGCGCCTCCAGCAACAGCGGCGTCGACACAGCCCTCGAAGCCGGAGCCTCGAGCGTGTCCCTCGACGACCTGAGCGTCGACGGCTTCGACAACTTCCTCGGAGCCTCGAGAAAGCCTGTCAACGCCCTCGACGCCTCAGACGTCGATGTCTTCCTCGAAGACCTCACAGGTGCACGCGGTCTCGAACGCGTCGAGGACCGGGACCTGGAACGGGTACGTCGAGAACGAGTCTCCTTGTCCGAACGGGACCTCTCCCGTGACTCGTGCCGACCACTTTTGCGAGCGGTGTCTCTCGACCTCTCACGACCGACCCCACTCGGGGGCGCGGACGGCATAGTACCCTGCGACTCAAGAATCGCCAGCATTTTCTTCCCGAAGGAAGCCCATTCCTCCGGCGTCGCACGGCTGGTGGGGTAAGCAACGTGTCGGGCAGAGTCCTCCGAAGAGGACCTGGAAGACGACCGGTGTCGGTGCTTCCGAGAATGCCTCGAAGAGGCTGAGGAGTGGCGAGACCGACTCCTAGAAGGAGACCCACGAGACTTCCGACGATGACGCGGAGAGTCACCCCTCGAATCATCCGTCGAAAGCCCCGCTGACTTCGACTTCCTGGGCTTGGACACCCGACCTACCGACAACTTCTTACGTTCGCGTAAGGCTTTGGACGTGAGCGACTGGCAGTCGATACAGTCATCCGTGTCGTGGGCCTCCCCGAGGCACCAGAGGCAGGCGTCGTGCGAGTCCGTCACCGACATCTTGGACCCACACTCCCCGCACTTCTTGAAAAGGTTCGAAGAACCGAGAAGAACAGAACTCTAAAGAGTCGAGGCGTGAACCGAGAATCACGAAGCAACACGTTCGCGGAAAAAACGGAACTGAGGCTACGGGCGTTGTGCGTCCTACTTATCACATCGGATGACGTTGGACGTCGGAGGAGGTCCTCGACGACGGCGCATCGACGTCATCGACGCAGGACGCAGACGCCGAAAAAAGTTTCCGTAGCAGTACAGCTGTGGTGATTACATGTCATAGATATGGAATACGTCGGAGGACCCAATCCCCTCGAACGTTGACTTACATAGCTCAAAAAGCAGATGCCCAAAGTCAGGCTCTTAGCCCCCTCCCCCCCGCCCTAGCAAGAGAAATAAAACATGACAAATGCATTCTACAGCCCTTGTGAGGGACAGGCCTACACAATAGCAATCCAGCACCCCCATTGGTAACGCACCCCCTGTTTATGCAGCCATTGTGTAAGGCTGGAGCACTGCTTCCATCGGGCCAGTATGAACATGGTATGATCCTGAAAGATGGAGACTTTGGACGAACCCATCACAACTTGTCTCGCCCGTTAAAGGTGCTGTAATCTAATGTCAGCAGGATACTAATCTCGTATCGAGTGGTCTAGAGGCTGTACTTTCAAACTCTATTTATATTTCATATACACACATGGGCGATACGGACTTCGGAGAAACACCATTACTGCATGCACACTTATCCATTCCCCTTTGAAACACACACTGGAATCTCCCACAGCATTGAATGATTTGTTAAAAAATATGTTTTATTCCCTGTTGTTCTACATCCAAGGACCCAACACAGCTAATTCATTCACCCTATTTCAAACTCCCCACACGGTTGTCAATGGCTTTCTTATATACTAATCGAATGTATTAACACAAGATGGACAGTCATATTGTATATGCACAGACCTGTAATTACGTTGATCTGACATTAAGTTATATCTATATTACTCTTCAGATTTGTTTATCTGCACCTGATGAAGGGAATTCTGAATCCCGAAACGCGTTGTGCTTTTTACTCACTAATATAAAGAAGAACTGGACAAAGAATTTTTCTCTGTACTTTGTCATTCATTTATTTATCTCAACATTAAATGTACTAACATTCTGGTACACAGCACATAGCTGTGCAGGGGACGGGAGTGTCCGATACTCTTCGACACCATCTTGGTTTTCTCAGGTTGTTCCGACTCCGTGTCAGGGTTAGGTTACCTCCACTGCACCCAAATTTGTCATCAATAGATTGCAAAATGTTCTCAAATAGTTTTTCAAAGGGTGTGCAACTATACAAATTACATAATTTATTTTGTCTCAGAATGCATTATTAAGATTCAATCTGAAATTGTTATGTTTCAAAGGTAGGGGGAAATCATTAGTACGATTATATGAATGCACATATAGGTTCAGACCTGGACTCTATCACAAACCCAAGAGACAAATGTATTCTCAGGGCATACACCCGACCAGGACAGCCCATCGGAACACGGAAATAGCTATGACAACACCACTAAGTCAAATGGTAAGAAGTTACTAAACCTGTGTAACAGCACAGATTCAGCACATGTTATGTTACAGTAATTTGTAAAGCGCAAACCTACACAAATGAAGGCATCATGGCGCTCAAAAGAAACAGAGATAAGAAACAGATGCGAAACCAAGAAAAGAATAAAAAAGAGCAGGGTCTTAAATTGTCTTCAAAACAGCATGTGATTATCACGCATAAGAGACATCCTGAACGTAAGGACAAAAGGCAATACCTTCAGAAAATGTATTCTCAATTCTACTCAGGGTAGCAGCGTAATTGATTATGCTATTGACATAGACCCTTCTGAAACCAATGTCGTGATTGTAAAAGAGCAACCACCCCTTTCAGACCATTGTCAACTGGTTTTATACATACATAAAACCAGCCCTGCACAGCCAGGAACACCCCCACACCCCCCAAGAAACTTTGCAAACTCCCCAAACATTTTGCTCGATTGTAGAGAGTTAAGACACATTCATCTCCCCCATCTATTCCAATGAACTAACAACTATGACCAGCACCTTGCTGAACAAAAACCCCTACAAGGCAAAACCCCACTGAAACCAAGCTGTCAGGAATGTGAATACAATACTCTTCAGGTCAGACACCCTTAAATCACAACCCTACCCCCTCGAAAAGAACACATTTATTCCCACTCGGTAATGTTTTTCTGATGGATGTTCCTCCTACGGATACCTCATCTATGATATCCCTATCGCATCACAGCTGTTCCCCAGAAACTTTTCCGCAGACAAAGTGCACTGCACGGCTTCACCACACGCCTCTACACGCCGAGCGCCGAACATGACATCAGGGTCAGTAAATATGGTCGCCAGAGCCCGTGACCTCCGCTCCACCCTTTATCCATAGCACTCCAAAGTTGAGGGACCGTAGAACTGATGGTATGCTAGCTGGCCGCAAGAGAGGCAGGTAGTGAGGGCAATGAGTAATCTGTTGCAGGAACATCCATAAGAAAGAACATTACTGAGAGTAAGTAATTTGCTTTTCTAATGTATTCTATTTATTCTCACCGAATTCTCATCTATCATAGACTCCCAAAGCATTACGTAATCTGGAGGGAGATAGGACGTAAGGACACCACCTAAATCAGAAAACACTGGAGCACTACCTTTCCAAAATGGGCATCCTGGCCTGCAAGGGAATCTAAGTAGTACCGCTTAGCAAACGTGTGTAAAGACGCCCATGTTGCTGCCTGCCAAATGTCCAGGACAGATACTCCCCTCTGCAGGGCAGAGGTGACAGCCGCCACTCTGGTAGATGCAGAGAATGATCCATCTGGACAGGGTCTGTTTGGTCATATCCCTGTAAGCACGAGCCCTGTCAGCGCGAGCACCAGCATAACCAGTGAAAAGCTGGTCATCTTTCCTAGACACGCTAGTACAAGAGACATAGAACTTAAAGGCCCGTACCCGATTCACCCAACGGATTTGTTCCTCTTCCTTGGAAGGGTGAGGTGGAGGAAAAAACACAGGACGATGGAGCTTCCAAGGGAGATGAAAATCCAAGACCAGCTTTGGCAGAAAAGAGGGTCTCACTCTCAAAGTCATCTTTGGGAAAAAACAAATGGGTGAGTAAAACAGAACGCTTGGCGCTCACTCATCCGTTGCGCAGAAGTGATGGCAACCAGGAAAATCACCTTAAAGTTGAGTAAACTAATAGAACAGGAATGAAGGGGCTCAAACGGAGCACCCTTAAGGAACACTAAAACTAAATTTAAATCCGACACCAGAACCAGTTGGGAGGAAACTGGTTATACAAATTTCACCAACAACTGCATAGCAGTGGGGATTTCAAGGAATGAGCCCTCTTCCGGGTACCTCTTGAAAACCGAAATAGCAGCGAGGTAACCTTTTACAGTGCCAATCTACAGGCCCGCTTTGGCCAAGAAAAGCAGAAAATCCAATACAGGAGATAGAGGACTGGTTTAAAGAACCTGGTCTCTCTCGCGGCACCTAACCAAAATGTACGCCACCTGCAGACATAAATGGATTTCATAGCAGGCCTCACAGCTGAAAAGAGCACACAGAGGACGTCGCCTGACAGTTCCACTCTTATACCTCAGCCTCTCAGTAGCCAAGAATGAAGTTTCAGGCTGCTGAGGTTCGGGATGAAGACCTGGCCCCCAGATTGCTTCGGATACCACTTTCTCTGGGGCTAGACAGGAGCGATCACAGTCATCGTGGTTTCAAACAGGCGCAACATCCTCAGAACCAGCAGAATGACCGGGATCGGCAGGAATGCATAAAGGAGGTATAAAGTTCACTTGACTGCCAGTGCGTCCATCAGAGCTTCCAGACGAGAACATTCCCTGGAGCAGAACAACTCACACTTCCTCTTGACACTGGAAGCGAAGAGGTCAACTTGAAAAGTTCCTCAAAAAGAGATTATCTCCAGAACACTGATGCAAGATACGCTTCAAACAAAAATCAGAAGTCTGACAATCCAGACGAAGATCTTAGACAAAAGACCACGGTAGACCACAGTCCACTCACCGTTAGATCTGACAGTTGAGCAGAACAACCAGTCAAAGATGTATCACTTGGAACCAAGGTTGGCAAAACAACGCACCTTGCATCAAGTAATCTCACACGGGCCAGCACACCAGACTTAAGCCACCTGGTCTGAGACCTGTAGAAGGTCCAACATGTGGCAATGAAACTGCAACCATTGGCAACGGAGAAGCCAATGAAGCGATTCATGTGTAGCCTAGCCACCGGCATCACAATGATGCAGAAGGACATGAGGCCTAGAGGGCGCAGGCAAGCCCAAGCCGTGACTTGTACCTGGATTCGAGGACATTGACCATCCAAAAGATGTTTGCCATCTGCCCTCAGGCAGATTCCAAGACTCCTCTGATGAATCATAGAAACTGGGACATCGAAACCTGAGACTTTAAGTTCAGGGAAAAGTCCAAGCTGTGCAAAAGTGTGCATTTACAGAGTAGGTGCTCCTACTCCTGATCAGGGGAGTGAGCTCGGGGAAAAAAGGCAATCATCCAGGTATGATCTATAATATGGTAAGTCATTTATAATGTGCCTGTACACAAGTGTTTCTAGGCTTGACAAGACTACGGAGAGGAAACAGAGGGAAGACACAACAACTATTTTCCTAGGCCTTGTGTCATTCAGATCGTGCAAGTGCGTTTAACGCAAAGTGGAGGGGGGTGAGAAGACGGGAGAAAGGGGAAGTGCCAGGGAGAGGGAAAGGGGATGTGCAATCGGGGCAGAAATGCTCTGTGTAAGCGCAGCCAGGGCAGCGTGGTTCTGGTTAAGTGCAAGGAGGCAGGGGACTGTAAGTGTGCACTAGGCTGTAGTGATACACGAAATTGCAACCTTGCCAATCAGGGCTTTAGATGACAGCATTAGCCGCTGAAAGCCAATAGTGTATTCAAAGTATGTGCTAAAAATGCTGACAGTAGTCTGTTGTAGCACTTCCATTATGCAGTAGTGAGCTACAAGGAATATGCAGGCCTAGTATGAAATAGGTCACATTATGCATTGTTGATAGACAGGCAGGGAGAGGGCCCCTAGCTCTGTAGCTAATAGGTATTTTTGGAGTGTTTGGAACATCATGGCACCTATATAGCGCTTAGATAGCCAGTCTTAAGCGCTATAAACACTAAGCTATGAGTGCATGCCTTTTAGAGCTTGCAGATGGGGTTAATACATCCCTGCTTCCATCTGAATATTCAGCCTCACTAACGGTAGCCCTGGCTCCAAAGCTAATCTTCCTTTTCTCTGGGAAGGCACTGATAAGACATTCCTCAGCCTTCGCAGATGGGAGCCAGGGAGGGGCTCAGACGGAGTGGTGGAAATTAACAGAGCTGGGTTTTTTCCATGAGCCAGCCTATATATTGCACAGAGAAAGTTCTAGAACTGTGCGGCATGGACGGGCAGCACGAGATTATAAAATATCCATGCACACATGACTCGGTGGGAGATCGTCCTGTGGACTTGATTCGTGCAGAAACAAGTGCCCGGAATTGGCTCTGACGGTGTCCTTCAGCATTGTCCTCTGAGCGGGGCTTGTTTACAGCTAGCTTATGAGGGCCCAAGGGTCTCCCAGTGCTGATTAAAGGGACGTAAGACTGTGTTTCTCTATATTTCTCTATGTTTCTCTATGTTTCTCTATGTTTCTCTATGTTTCTCTATGTTTATCTAAGTTCCATGCTTCACTATATTTTGCATTGCTCTAAGGTTTATGCTTTGTAATATTCTCTAACTTGAATCCCAAATGTATATGAAATTCACTGCTTAGAATAAATATGCTAAAACTTTGAAAGTGTCATTTGTCACTAGCATGAGATCACTGCTCAGCACAATAGAACCTGTATTTTGGGCTGAATTGGGTATTTTTGCTCTCAAAGGGCTGGCCCCGAGGAAGATTTTGCCCATATCAAGACATAGGCCCGGAGGTAGTGCAGGGGCGGCTGGTCGTGCAGAAGCCTGGTACCCGGTGAGACTCTGAGGGTAGCCTGGCCACCAGTTAGTGCAGCAGATAGCCAGTTCAGTAGGGGGGAGATTGAGAGAAAGAGAGAGAGAGAGAGAGAGAGAGAGAGAAAGAAGAGGCGAAAAGGAAGGTCTTGAGATGCTTCCGGAACTTCAGGTGGTGTGGCTCAAGTTTGAGAGGGGCAGGGAGGTCATTCCAGGGGGCAGCACCTGCAGAGGAGAGAGATCTACCCCCCACTCTCTGCTTGGAGAAGTGTCTGACCCTCAGAGTTAGAGGTGGTTGAGCAAAGGGCTCGAGAAGGAAGATGTTTAGGAAGAGAGCGTTGGATGTAGTGCAAGCCCCTGCCCCGGAAAGCCTTGTAGACAATGCAGAGGGTCTTGAACTTGATCCTTGCAGCCACTGGTAGCCAGTGGAGGGATTTCAGGGCTGGACCGATACGGTCCCTGAGCTTGATGCCAAGGACAAGTCTTGCAGTCCTGTTCTGGATTAGTTGCAGAGGGTGGACAGTAGAGGAAGGCAGATTGAGAAAGAGGCTTTCTAGTAGACCAGCATAGAGGGAACCAGGGCTTTGGAGACAGTGAGCTTCTGGGAAAAGTGGGACAAGGAAGAATACCTCCGAGGAGGTGGAGCTGGTAGTGGGCCTTCTTGGCAAGGTCTGTGATGTGAGGCGAGAAGGAGAGAGTGGAGTCGAAGATGACACCAAGGTTTTTTGATAAATCGTAAGAAAAAGGGGGAGATGAGGGGCACTACTAGTTTAATGTTTGTCAGATTACTATATAGGATTGGTAAGGGTATCAAGGAAATTCAGAACTATTTCAGGTGCAAGAAGTTAGAAGGTCTCTAGGGCACACCAAGACCGTCGCAACAAAGCAACCTTCATGCACTCCTCGTGGGGCGCTGCCCAGAGTTACAATACAATGGTAAAAGTTATACAATTGCACTGTAACAAAATTTCAAACATTCAATATCTCTTTAAACAGGAACATACCTGTGTCGTGTAACCAATGAATATTCAATCTCGAATAGAAATATAAGGAAGTTTTTTTAATACCAATTTTAAACAAAGTGGGTAAATATTGCGGGTTTTCCCAGCCATCCCATGTGCTGTGAAACCCAAAAACAAATCAATAAGTAAGCCACCGGCTTGTTCTGACAAAGTGAACTTTTACAGAGAAGCGTAATTACAAAAAGAGAACATTTAGACATAAGATATCAACTTTCTAACAGCATTACATATCGGTTGTGTTGATAATGTGCTGCAAATTGTCCAACACAGTAACAAAATAAAGTTGCAATAAATTATGGATGTCAATTATTCACAAACTCAAAACGATGTAGAAACAACTAATGCCAACGCGTTTCAAACACAAAGTTCATCCTCGGGGCGTTTGAGTGAAGTGTTGCATATTCTATTGTTCATCCTGTGAATGTAACCAGTAAGTGTTTTAATGTCCTTGTCCAACATCATGATCTTACTTAGATTAATGGAGTAAAGAGAAGAGTTGTACTAACCTTCATCCTTTTATCAGTGCTGAAGACTGAGCATGTACTTAATGAAACAAAAACCATAAATATGTCCTTGTCAGCCATGCTCTCATATCGGAAGTTGCGAGCAGACTGTCTATTGTCAAACTCAAAAGAGTGTACTCTGCTACAAGAAAAAAATCTACTTTTTGAAATTATTCCGTAAAATGAAATTAAAACTTTTCTTCAATTCCCTAGAAGAACAATCCCTGATGGAGCCTCCTTCCGGCTTCCTGGAGCGATCACCTAAGAGCACATTCAACCTGCCAATACAAAATCACATCCTCAATACTTTTGAGAAAAAGGTTTTGGATGAATTGAACAAACTATCATTCCGCAAAAGAAAACACGGAAATCTCTGCAAAGCAGACAGAGTGTTAAAAAGACTACTGGACAAGCAGAGCCCAACGAGGAGTGCATGAAGGTTGCCACGTTGGCAAAAACAGGCTCTTTGTTCCTATTACCAAGGTTTTTTGCCTCACAGGAAGGCGAAGGAAGAGGGCCCACGGAGGGCAGCCATAGTGAGAGTGGGAAAGCGAGAGCAGGGTTCACAATGAGAAGGATCTCAGTCTTATTGGCATTAAGGCAGAGATTGTTGGAGGCACACAAATCCTGAATCATGGATAGACAGTAAGGAATGAGCGGGAGAGGAGGCTAAGGAAAGCCTAAAAGAGAACTGGGCATCACCCGCATAACACAAAGTTAGAGGAGAAGGTAGATAATGTGGGCCAAAGGGGCCAAGTAGACATTGAAGAGCCAGGGTGAAAGGTTAGAGCACTGGGGAACACCACATGTGGAGAGAGACATAGTGGAGAGAAAGGGCCAAAGTTGGACCTGGGAGAGTTGGTCCAGGTGAAAGGACAACCACTCCAGAGCTTGATCAGTGATACCCAAGTTCTCACTGAGTCGATTGATCAATATGGCGTGGTTGACTGTGTCAAAAAAAGATCAAGGAGGACGACAGAAGGAAGGCTGGAGTCAAGATTAGAGGGCAGATCTTCACAGGTGTTCGAGAGAGCAGTTTCTGTGCTTATGCCTGCTTTGAAGCCAGGCTGATGGTCATGGAAACTACCAACAGATTCAGTGCGGGGAGTAAGCTGGGAGATGCGCCCCAGGAAAGGAGCGATAGAGATCGGGCGATAGTTTGCCGGACAGGTAGAATCGACGGAAGGCTTTTTAAGGAGGGGGTGCACAAGGGAGTGCTTGAGAAGAGAGGGGAACATTCCAGTGGCAAAACTGATTGCAGAAATCGGCCAATCCTGGAGCAAGGGTGTCAATGTGGTCCTTGATGGTTCTGGAGGAGCAGAGGAGCACCTGTTTGGACAACACTTTCATAGATCGGACTGGTCTAGAAACCTTGTCAGGTGTAGTCGGAGAGAAAGGAGGAGGAGAGGCGGCCAGAGGGGGGCCAAAAGAGGGAGTGGAAGAGTAGAGAGAGGACAAGATGTCCTGAGTTTTAGTGGTGAAGTGAGAAGCCAGAGCCATACAGAGGGCCTGGGAGGGAACAGGAGTGATGGAGGCGGCAGAAGGATTGGCCAGCTCCTTGCAGATTTTAAAGAGTTTGGTCGTGTTGTTAGAGGCCTCAGAGACACAGATTTGTGTTCTCTTCTTGGCCAGGACAGGGAGTCTGTATTGTCTTTGGAACAGGCAGCAGGCCAGTTTATCAGAGGATGCGCCCGATGCCCTCCACTTCCTGTCAGCCACCCAACACTTGCTTTTCAAGGTGGTGAGGTCGGAGTCATAACAGGATTTTCACTTGGAAGTAGGCTTCAGACGGATTCTCATGACAGTGGCCAGGACGTCCAGAGTGTTGGAGATAGAAAGATGCAGGTAGAGAGGGCTGTGTCAGAGTGTGAGTGAGCCGCAGGCGTAGAAGGAGCAGAGAAAGTAGCAGCAAAGGCATCCACTTGGAACGGTTTTATAACAGGGCACACTCAAGCCAGGGACTCCTTCCCCTAACAATGAATGTGGCGCACAATAAAAACTCTTTTCATCTTTAATCAACCACAGGTTCTTTTATTTGAGTAGGCCCCCAACCCGTCTCACACCCACCTTCACTAACACCCCTTGTCACAGTAGACGAGGAACCAGACCGGTGTGTATCAATATGAAATGTATTAATTTTATGGTTCAATGAAAAATAAAGCAAAATCAAACAGTTGGGCAGCAGCCACCAATGCTGTGGCAATACAATACAAAGATTCCCACAACACAGTTAGTTCAAACTCCTAACACATTTACAGAAACCTTTAATAGCAAACAGAACAAAAAATCGTTCTGAAAATAACAGATGGCATTCAAGTTAAGCACACCCCCTGAAACAGTCACCACCAAACATCTGATAAATTATTTTTGGATGAAAGGCAGTGGCAAGGAGTCAGTATGAAGAGGGAAAAATCAGATTTAGAATTCAGCCCACCACCCCAAGATGGGAGACCAGAAAAGGAAATGAAAACCCGATTTATGAGCAAAACGGCATAATCAGATTTCACTTGTTACTTGCACAGCAGCTTACAACCGCGGTGGGATAGCTAGGACAGAAATTCGTGTTGCTACACTCGAGAGATAAGGACACTTACAGACTACTAAGTAGGGCACCAAGACAACTTGAACACAAAGTAGGAAAATCGATTTTTGGGACAGAAGACAAATGCAAAAGAAACCACACGCGGCAGCATGGAAATTTGTTTCTACACAGGACTTGTGATAACAGGCAGCCACGAAAAGGGCTTGGCTGTCAAAATCTGAAATCTGTTTTCAGGACAAGGAACAGAGGCACATAACGGATAAGATTCTGACAGAAAGGGGTTACTCTCAATGGGACTGTGGTTTGGGTTTTTCAATGGGACAGATGCACATTCGAAATTCGTAGGAAGGCAACAGTACACAGACAAATTCTTTTTTGTTACACACAGACGAATTCTGTTGAGGCTATACTTTAATGATTATAGTTATTAAAGAAAGGCACTTGGCATGAGGTGGTTAATTTTGAATGTCAACCAACTCACCGTGAATCTCTTTATAGGGGAATTAATTCATTTACTGCTAATTGATGCTAAGGATTTATACAGACTATTGAAAGACTTCTAAAAGGAATGCTCTAACATACACACGCTAATACAGATTAGTCTATGGAAAGGTGAATGGATTATACTGGCAATTCGGGACTTTGAATGGGATTTTTCCATTGGGATGCAAGAGTCAAAAGAGCAGCATATGCAGTTTGGAGATTGGGGTAATGTGCTACTTACAATGTAAGCTTCAGTTTGGGATTCTGGAAAGCCAGCAATGTCTCTGGTCACTCTGGTCAGCTAGGCCAAGGGATCTGGTCACTGGGCTCTCCTGGATGGGATTCTGGACCACTAGGCAAGGTCTGGCCACTGCTCTCTCCTAGATGGGGTCCACTAGCCAAGGTCTGGTCACTGCACTCTCTTGGATGGGGTCAGCTGCCTCCTCTCCTTTTTCCCTGGATTCCTGGGTGGGCCTGGATCTGGATTGTGGATGGATCTGCCTGGATGGATGTCTGGATCTCATTTATGAATCCCTTGTATTTCTCTGTCTCCCCATTATATAGCCAAAATTACATCATCTAATTTACAGTATGGGGGAAATACTCTGAAATAACTCCTATCCTGGGATAGGACAGCCTACCCGTCCTCTCTCCTCCCCCTGGGCCGATTGGTTCAGGGAAATGACATCATTTGTGTGTTTGCTTTTATGACCTTTCTTTGTCTCTTAAGCCTACTTTTTAAAAAGAATGAATTATAAATCAAAACTTCAAACTTATACTAAACACCGCCATAAGAAGCAGATATATGCGGATTCAATAAGTCACAGGGAACTGGACAATCCGATCGCCAGCTCTGTGCAAGGTCGCATCGCCCTTATGGCACATTTTTACCATTTTTATGAAATGCAGAATACTTAAAATTTTACCAATGATTACATAGGTTCATAATTACATCTTGCATCTTTCCACCTAGTTTCATATCTGTCCTATTTATAATTCAAGTCGAAATGCGTCTTTCATGACCAATTCAGTTCACCAGGTGCTAGCAACATGTACTTGGACTCTTAACATTCGCCAAAAAAATCACATGGAAAACTAGTATAATACAAAATTACTACTTATTAAGGGTGCAGGTAAAAATGTCTTAAAATACAGAAGTCCTTTAATGTCAATGCGGAGGATTTTGTCACATGTGTGGGCGGTGCTGCACACCCCCACAGCAAACTGTGTCTGCCTGGCTTGGCTTGCAACTAAAGACTTTTATGATGCCCTTTGAAGTTTGACAGTTCCTCCTTCAGAGTGGGTGCAGGAGGAAATCACACCTCTTGGTCACGCAAAGGCCATGCTGGCTTCCTTTGTTCCTTCTTCCAGAACTGCCTGCTAGGCTAGCAGATCAGTGAATCCTCACACTCTTGGTCACCTCACATACCATGGTGGTCCAGTTCACTTATGGATGCCACTTTTTTGTGTGAGGCAAGGCCTGCCATTGAATTCTGTGCCTCGGCCAAAAACCCAGTAAAAAATGATCTATTTATTTTTTTACATGCGTACAGGGAACCTTTGTTTTTGCTATTTATTTGAGTTTTATCTTTTGGTTGTCTCCTTACATTGTTACAGGATTATCTTCAACACTTTTTGCACAGTGTAAAACAAAAACAGCATTGCCAATGTTGTTAAAAAAAATGCCATTTGCATGAACCCAGTGCAAATTTCGCTCATTAATGATGTCATAGTTGGTGGAGAACATCCCAGCAGTGGACATAAATTGACACATGCGTCTGTTAATGAAACACCTTCCGACCTATGGCTGGGGACAGATTACACCGACATGGTCCCGTGGCTCCTCTTGGTGGTATGCTTGAGAAAACCACCTTGGCAGTGGGAAAAATCTGCATCACTTCTTCCATCAACTTCTTTAGGCAACAGAGCAAACGTCCACACGACATGTACCCCAAATGTACAGCTCCATAATGCAGTACGACAACATCAACAGTACAGAGAAAGGCCACACATCTGCAAAGGTCAGCCATACCGCCGAAACTGCCCTCATGGACAGTGCCTCAGAAAACCTCCGCTCCTTCCAATGCAAAACTAGCAGCCATGCCTCTTTGTGCAGCATACATGTGCAGATCTTGCACAAAGGTATCACCCTCTATTCAGACACTGCGCTTCTCCATCGCTGCCTGCCACCCTCGCTGCACAGACTGATAGGGAAAAATAGTACCAGCCCTTACTGTGAGGCACACCCTCGACACCTGATTGGCTAATTCCCACAGTTCCATGCCCACCATGCTTAATAGGGCAGGATGTGGCATGCGCACCTTCTCAGCTACAGTGAGGGCCATGCCCCAGTAAAGCAGGGACAGCCTTCCTTCCCTTTCCACTCCAGCCATGCATCCAAGGCGCTAGGCCCTCACCACAGAGAACACACATAGTACACCTTATGTTTAAATGCTCATGTCATGTGCAATTCACTCCCCATCTGCAATTGAGCCTGCCAGCTTTCATCCTAGCCACATGTTTCCATGCATGGCTGCATAACGTTGCGTCGGGTGTGCTGAACGGTATGTACATTGGCCATATTTTACATGTGTGGTGCTGAGCACTTCCTTTCATGCTGCAATATCTTACAGCACTTCCTAAAGCAAGGGTCTTATAAGGGCCTAAACACAGCAAACTCAAATGGTCACATGTGGCTCCCTATTGTGCAACGGGTGCAATGATGTACCCCATATGCTAATCTATGTATAGCAGCTCACTTCTGCTGTTCTACCAAATCTACAATGACCTCCATAACCATTGTGTAAAAGTCACCAACTTCAAATACAGGCAGAGTTACAACTGCATACCTGCATTGTGTTGCGGTGGTGGTGAAGGGCTAGGGTGTTGGGTGCATGGCCTATGTCCTACGGCCTTTGGCCATGCGGCCAACAGTCTAGGCCTTGGCCACACCCGCCACAACATAACAGAGCCATGCAGGCGAACATGTAGCAATGTGCTAGAATTCACAATTGCAACATAGGGACCAGCACTTATACCCAACTGCTGCACCATAAATCAGGGGTGCACGCACACATGTTCCACTTACCATCATGCAGAAACATACCACAGTGTTCGGCACCACTACCCACTTCCATTCACAAAGCAGTGTATTAATGCCAACCAAACAACAAAATCTTCACAACATTTGTTCTGCTCCCAACACTGTACTACGTGCATAGAACCAATACTTCATAGTGCACTACAACACTTAGTAACCTGCGCAATGCAGACTACGCAAGCACATATAAGAACCAGTTTAACCGTGCTTCTTCTATTTGGACACTATTCCAACACTGCACCCAGTAGACACACTGCAAAACTGCTCACTGCAGCATCTCCACCCATACACCGACAACTGTAGGACCTTCTAACAATCGCCACACTCATGCAAACAACGTGTGTAATGTAGCCAAACCCCACACACAAAGCAACAATGTCCCACCTACTTGCAACCAGTGGACATACCTTTTCAACCAGCGGGCATTTTTTTCCATGCAAGGGCTCCAGCCATGCATCGAAGGGGCTACAGACTTGCCACACACAACACACCATAGTACACAATATGTTTTGATGTTCTTGTCATGTGGAATGCACTCCCCTTCTGCAATTCAGCCTGCCATCACTCATCGCAGAAAGGGATCGCCGCTGGAGCTGTCATGGCATAACGAAGGCTGCCTGCAATCACCACACAAGGTTGTTGCCTGTTGAGGTAACTGTGAATTGGCGTAGTATGTAAGGATACCGCTGACACCACCGTCGTCTTCTAATGAGATATATCAGATGACGCACTTCTCACTCCCCCAACCTTTTCCATCCCTTCTGCCCACCACCAGATGCCGTAAAGTAGGTTTTCCAAGCCCTTTTGCCGCCGCATTGTCCTCGTACACAACATGCCGGCAGTATGGAAAACTTATGACGCACGGCAGTGGAATCAAATTTTTGACCGCGCAGCGATCAGGGGAATGGGATGCCAGAGCGGAGCCAGATATGACTAACTTTAGTGGGCACACTGTTACGTACAAGAGCCCCAGCCATGCACACAATGCCTAGATGCTTGGCACACACACCACAACACTCTCCTCCGATACACCGTGATGGCGTTTCCCAAAAACTTTGACGCACAGCACGCTTCCCTCCAGCCAACCACCGGCCGCGTCCACAGTTCGCCGACAGCAAGGCATACTGCAAGCCAATGAGCCGTCTGTCCGCACAGCGAACAGGGAAATGGGTCCGCGGTGCAGAGCCAGATATCACATTTTATGAGACGTACATTTCAGTTCTTTGCAACAAAAGTACTGGTCGGATTTCCACCAACCACACAAAAGCATGCTTTCTGAACCAAGCCCCTACTCCTGCCGCAAATTTGGTGCAAATCCATCCAGCCGTTCGGCCTGTAGCCGTGCGCAAAGTTTTCGCCCATTCAGTCTATGGAAAAAATTTTATTTTGGGACCCCCCCTATAATATTTCCCCCCTGCACGAAACCTCACCAAACTTGGAGAAAAAAATTCAGGGCGGCCATATAATTTACTTTGCAAAGTTTGGTGAGGATTCCTCCAGGGGGAAGCAAAGTTATAAGTCGACGAAAAGGTGGTCTATCTATGGGTTTCGCAACTTAACCATAACTACATGGCCGCTACCACGGGCCGTGTCATACATATATATATATAGGATACATTACTCACCGTAATCGTTTTTCTTATGCTTGTAACCGCTTAGATTCACATGCTGTGCATAGGGCGACATCTAGTGGAAGCTGCAGAGTATTACAGTTGTTTTCGAAACTCGAAAAGGGACGTCGACAGGGCGTGCCAGTAATACTATCCCTAGTGTGACGTCCACTGTACCCATGTTCCCTCACGCGTCGAGGTCCCACAGATTGTTATTTTTCTGACATGAGGTAGCATGAGGTGTAGCGTGAGTACAGTTGTATCCAAGCAGATATGTATCAGACAAGCTCATAAGCATTCATGCGCCTTCTCTCCGAGGGGAGGAAGGGTGGATGCATGTGAATCTAAACAGATACAAGCATCAGAAATATGATTACGGTGAGTAATTTATCCCTTCTGAGGCCTGTGGAATCTGCTTATATCACATGCCATGCATAGATTAGCGAGCAGTGTTAGGTGAAGGTGGTGGGTTGCGAGAAGGTTCATGGGCGAAAAGAGGTCTTAGAACCGCTTGTCCCACTTGAGTATCTGTCTTGGAATGTGTGTCCATGCAGTAGTGCTGAGTGACAGTGTGTACTGAGCTCCATGTAGCCGCTTTTCAAATGCTGTCTAAGGGGATATTTGCAATGAAAGCCAGCGTAGGTCCTGTGCTCCTTGTGGCGTGAGTTGTTGGCGCAAAAGGCAGTGTCTTGTCTGACAGTGAATAGTACAGTTGTCTGCACCTGACTACCCACCTGGACAAAGCATTCTTGGAAATGCAATCCCCTTCTCTGCCCGGTGCTACGGAGACAAACAGTTGGTCGGTTTCTCTTAGCAGTCTGGTCTTGTTTACATAGTAAAGGACCGCCCTCCTTAAATCAAGTGTGTGGAGTTCAACCTCAGCTAAGCTATTTGGGTTCTGGAAGAAGGCCGGGAGCTCAAGTGACTGGTTTACATGAAATTTAGAAATTAACATAGGGGAGAACCTAGGATCCGTATGTAAAACCAGTTTGTCCTTGTGTATGATAATGAAAGGATCCTGCAATGACAATGCTTGTAATTCACTTACTCTGTTTATGGAAGTAATAGCCACTAAGAAGGCAGTCAAGTACGTCAGGTGTTTAAAGCTTGATTTATGCATCGGCTCAAATGGAGGTCCCATGAGTTTAGCGAGTACTACATGCAGATCCCATCCCAGTGGCAGGATGGAGGGTGGAGTCTCTTTACTCCCTCCATGGATGCCTTGATGACTGTACCTTCCACCATGAGATCTTTTTGTGGGAGGTGGTGTAGGCTGACAAGGCCACCAGGTGGACCTTCAAAGAGTTGAATACTAACCCTGAGTCTAGTAAGTCAAGCATATAGTTTAGAATGTGTGATGGTCTAGTCTTAGACTTTGTGCCTCCTTTAGTATATCCATACACTTTTGTTATAGGTTAAGCTGTCCGAACTCTGACTTCAGGAGCCATGCTGCCAAGTTCAAAGAGTGAGGTTGAGGGTGCACTGTTAGTCCCCCGTGTTGAGTGAGCAGATTGTTCATGCACGGGAGCTTGATGGGATCGCACATCGCCAGTTTGTGCAGGTGTGGATACCAAGGTTGTCTTGCCCACATAGGAGCAACTAGGATGAGCGTCACCTGTTCCTTGTGGATCTTGTTCACCACACTGTTCATTAGGGGTGTTGGGGGGTGGGATGGGGAGTGTAAGCAAATTTCCCTGACCAGTTCATCCATAGGGTGTCCCCCTTGGAGCCTGGTTGGGGGAACCTGGACGTGAAGTCTGGGCATTGACTGTTTGATTGTAGCGAACAAGTCTATTGTGGGGAAATTCCATTGAGAGAAGAGTTGCTCTACGACTTTTGAGTCTAGTTGCCACTCGTGTTCCTCTGGTAGGGGATCTCTTCTCAGAGAGTCGTCCAGAGTGTTGTGTTCCCCTGGAACATGCTGAGATGATAGGAATATTTTCCATTTGAGTGCCCATTTCCAAATTTGTTGCGCTAGTTTGGAAAGATTTGGAGAACGTGTGCCCCCTGGTTTGTTGATGTAAAACATTGCCATAGTGCTGTCCGTGAGGACTTGCTCTGCCTAGTTCATCAGGTGTATCTCGAACGTTTGAACGGCTTAGAACACTGCTAGTAGTTCCAGCAGATTGATGTGGTTCTGCACGGTAGCATGAGTCTACAGACCTTGAGCTGTGAGGTAATGAGCCCCACATCCGGCAAGCAAGGCGTCTGTTATGACAATCGCCTGGACTTCAGGATCATGGAAGGGTTTTCCCCTTCAACAGATTTTTCTCTCGTCCACCAACAAAGGTTTTGTACTAGTGTTGGCTAAACGACCACTAGATCGTCCCACTGAGCGCTTCTCCGAGATCATTGTTTCGCCAACCTCTCCTGCATGGATCACAGACGCGTATGTGTTACCAGGTAAATGCAAGACGCCATCATGTCTAGCAAACGCATAGCTTTGCGTACACTTATCTGGAAGCCGCCTTAATGTGTAATTTGCAGTAGCATGTTTTGGACTATTTCCTCTGATAGAAAGACCAATTCCTCTTCCAAGTTAATTACAGCTACTAGGAACTGTTTTGTTGTGCTTGGCACAAGGCTTGAACTTTTCTCGTTTATTGAGGAGCCCAATTGAAAGAGAAGGTTGATTGTTCTTTGAATGTTTTGCCTGCAAACCTAGGGACTCTCCCCCGTAATCAGCCAGTTGCCCAGTTAAGAGTACGCTGGGATTGCCTCCCTGTGCAGGTGTGCTCCCACCACCGCCAGTACCTTGGTGAATACCTTTGGGGCAGATGCTATTTCGAAGGGTACTACTTTGAATTGGTAGTGATGGTTTGATATCCTGAACTGCAAGAATCTTCTGTGCGCTGGGAACATTGAAAATAGCCACTAAGAAGGCAGTTTTGTATGTCAGATGTTTAAGACTTGACTTATGCATAGGCTCAAAGGGGGTGGGGGGTCTCATGAGCTTTGCAAGTACTACACTGAGACCCCAGCCTGGCAGAGGATTAGAAATTGGAGGGTGGAGTCTCTTTACTCCCACCATGAATGCCTTAATGACAGGAACTTTCCACCACAATACTTTACTCTGGGAGGTGGTGTAAGCGGATAAAGCTGCCAGGTGGATCTTTATAGAGTTGAATACTAACCCTGAGTCCAACAAGTGGAGCATATGATTAAGAATGTGGGATGGAGTACATTCTATGGGGTTTATTTATTTAGACTAGCACCAAATTACAAATCACCTCCACTTGTCGAAATAACAGTGTCTGGTGTTTAGTTTAGGTGCCCCCTTGAGGATAGCCATACACTGTTGTGGTAGATTAAGATGTCCAAACTCTATGATCTCAGGAGCCAAACAGAGGGGGGTCTGAGAAACTCTACCAGCACAAACACAGCCCACTGACTTGTTCTTGGGTGGAGGGCCCCTGCGAGAGTGTCAACCAAGTCTTTAGCTCACTGTTCTTTTCACAGAGAAGAAATGTCCCCGCATATCAGTCTTTGTCCTGCCCAGGGGCAGTCCAGCACCGAAAATGCTAGGCAATTCTCCTCTGAACAAGAGTACCACAGCAACCCCATACACGTGTTTCAGCCTAGTTGGGCATCATCAGTGAGCTGAAGCTGTGCCTCTCTAAGAGCAGTGAGCAAGGGGTCCATGTCTGGATTCCCCTGGTAACCTAGGGTGAGACCCAAAGTTACTTTATGCAAAACACAGGGAGGTCTGGGAATCTCTCTACCAGCACGAACACAGCCCAATGACCATGTGCTGTGTGGTGAAGGTGATCTGCCCCCCACCCGGAGAGTGATTTGTCTGTTGTAACGAATGCTTGCACTGCCGGATCGTGAAACAGTTTTACCTTTAACAGGCTTTCCTTTGTCCACCAGCAGAGGTTGTCTCCTAATGTTGGCGAAACAACCACTAGATCGTCCCACTGACCGCTTGCCTGAGACCATTGTTTCGCCAACCACTCCTGCATGGGGCGCACGCGCAAACATGCGTGTGGGACCAGGTAAACGCACAATGCCATTATGCCTAGTAAATGCATTGCTTTGTGTACGCTTATAAGGCGACCGGCTTGATACAGATGTATTTGTCGTAGCATATTTTGAAATCTTTCCATTGATGGAAAGACTAACCCTGCTTCCGTGTTTAGGAGAGCTCCTAGGAACTGTTTGGTTGTGCTTGGCACACGACTTGATTTTGTCTTGTTTATTGAGAAGCCTAATTGGAAGAGAAGATTCTCTTTGAGTGGTTCTTTGAGTGTTTAGCCTGCAAAGATGGGGTGATTCCCCTGTAATCAGCCAGTCGTCCAGGTAGGGGTACACTGGGATGGCCTGCCTGCGCAGGTGTGCTGCCACCACCGCCAGTAACTTGTTGAATACCCATGGAGCAGACGCTGTTCCAAAGGGCAGAACCTTGAATTGGTAGTGCTGTTTTGCTATCTTGAAACGCAACAGTCTTCTGTGCGCTGGGAACATTGAAATATGAAAATAGGCATCTTTCATATTCAGTGTTGCCATGCAGTCTCCCCGCTTTAGCAGATGGATAACTTCTTATAGCATTGTCATGCAGAATTTTTGTGGCTTTACATAAGTGTTTGCAGGGCGTAAGGCTAACACTGGGCGCATAGTTGGATCTTTCTTTGGCACAAGGAAGTACATTTAATAAATACCCTAGTTTACCTCGTTCGCTGTTACGATCTCTATGGCATCCATGAGTAACAGCGCTGCAACCTCCTCGAGAAGGATGAGCTGTTCTTCCTTCGTTGTTTTTCTTTATCGTGGGGATGATTAGAAGGTCGTTGAATTTGCTCTACGCAATACTCCCACCACCCCCCGCTACGGTCGATAGCACCCACTTGTCTGTGGTGATTCCCTCCCATGCGTGGGTGAAGTGTGAGATACGCCCTCCTACTGGAGCGGAATGGGAGCGGACCTGAAGCGGTTTGTCATTGTTTAGGAGGTGTAGCTCCACCTCTGGATGTGGAGGACTTCCCCCGGCCACGAGATCGGCGCTGGCCTCTTTGGAATCCCTGCAAGGCTTGTCCCAGGTTGTTGCCCCAGGATGAGCCCTGACCATGTCCATACCCTGAACCCCTTTGTGAGTTCTGACCATGAAACCGATGGACATTGCTTCCACCTCTTTGGCCTGATGGCTTGTTTGTTATCTGCCCTAGAGATTTTGGGGCAACATACTCCTCTTTAGCAGATTTGAATCCATCTTCCACTCGCACTTTCCATTTCCCCCCTTCCATGCACTTTTCCCCTCCCCCATCTTCCATGCACTTGCACGTTCTCATTGTCACTGGGCCAAGTAAGATTGTTGTTTTGTTCTCCCGTTCCCCTCCCTTGACCTGCCATGCCTTGTCACGCTCTGAAACACTTGTGTACGAGTACGATACAAATAAAATATCAATTCAATTCCCAAATAAGACGTGGGCTCCACCGGCATGTTAAGGAGTGTTGCCTGTGTCTCATGTTGGAAGCCAGACTGGCGCAGCCACGCATGGCTTTTGATGATGGTACCTTCTGCAATGATCCTGCCCACATTGTCAGCGGCATCCAATTTGTTCTTTAAGATGCTGCTGGATACTGCCTTGCCATCTGCTGCTACTAGGGCCAGTTGCAATTTCAGAGGTTCAGGAGCAGAAGCTATTCGTGCTGTCACCTCGTCCCACTTGTGTCAATTGTAGCTTGCCAGTAGTGTTCAGGTGTTTGCAATCCTTGTCTGGAAGGCTGCTGAAGTAGCTACCTTCCTTCCCATAGTGTAGAGTGTTTTACTCTCCTTATCAGGGGGTGCCTCCGAAGAGGCTAAAGGTGTTCCGGCCCTCTTTCTGGTTGTGGTTACTACAAGCGAGTCTGGTTTTAGCTAGCCCCGGATGTAAAGTGGGTCCGATGGTGCTGGATGGAAGAGTTTTTCAACACGCGGGTTGACTGCCCGTGTTTGACTCGGGTCTCGAGTGAAGGTTGAATCCTTCTTTGGATGGACTGAAGGATAGGAATGAATTGAGTGGCGGCTTTCCTGTCGCCCAGTTAATCTTCCACAAAATCTTTGTCCAGCCGAGTCTCTTGGGTTTGGATTCCAAAGTGCTCAGCTGCCTTTAAAAGCATATTGTTATGTAGTGGTTGATTGTCTACTGGCAAATCTGCAACTGGTGCATCCTGATTAATTTTGCAGAAGGTAGCTTGTACACATCCTCCTCCTCATCATAACAATGATCTGTCTCTTGTATGGTATCATTGTCACAGTGTCAACAAATTGTTGGCTGACAACAAGCCATCAAGAACTTGGGTATTATAATATATTCAGTATGAAGGGGAAAATACTGTGTCTAATCGGCTGGAATCACCGCTTTCACTGACAGCAGTCTCCTCTCATGTGATCGCCCTCATATTACCACACCAGGGTCAGGTAGCGGCTGCCGTCCCCTAGCCACATGAGAGGAGGGACAAAACTGGGAATTAGTGATGACTCCATAGGATTCATCACAGGCATCCTCCAACATAAGGGGCTAACCAGACCCAAAGCGCTGTAGTCCATTAGATCTTGGCCTCTTCCCTATGAATAACATACTCCCAAGTTTCATCCACCAAGACCATAGAAAGTAGATTGCCATTGAGGAACCAGGTACTTCTGACCTACACCCATCAACACCACATCTCCCCTTTCCTGGGCAAACTCTTGATAAAGCTGGCCATCTCCCAGCTTACTCTCCAGACTGAATCTGTTCGTTGTCTCCATGACCATCAGTCTGGATCCAGAGCTGCCAGAGGCATGGAAACTGCTCTCCTGAACACCCATGAAGATCTGCTCTCGAAACTCGATTCCGGAATTCCTTCAGTCCTCATCCTCCTTGATCTTTCCTCAACCATGCAGCCCTGACCAATCGACTCTGTGAGAACCTGGGCATCACGGATAAGGCCCTGGAGTGGCTGACCACCTTCCTCTTGGACCCCCCCTACTAGCGCCCCCCTCCCTCCCAAGGTCCAACTTGGTCCCTTTCTCTCTGCCACACCTCTCTCTACCTGTGGCGTTCCCCACGGACCAATCCTCTCACCCTGGTCTTTCAACCTCTACTTGGCCCCATTGGCCCACCTCATCTCTACCTTCTCCTCTTACTTTCAGTGGTATGCGGATGGCACTCCGCTTTCCTTCCGGCTCCCCTCAGCCTCCTCTCCTCTCTCGCTCATTCCTGACTGTCTATCCGTGATTCAGGATTGGTGCGCCTCCAACAATCTCTGCCTTAATGCCAGTAAGACAGAGATCCTTCTCATTGGGACGCCTGCTTTCCCTCTCTCTCTCTCTCTCAGGCCGCCCACCTTGGGCCCTCTTCCTTTGCCTTCCTGCAATGCAAAAAACCTTGGCGTCATCTTCAACTCCACTCTCTCTTTCTCTCCTCACATCTCAGACGTCCCCAAGAAGTCCCACTACCAGCTGCACCTGCTCAAGGGGACTTTTCCCTTTCTCACTTTCCCCCAGAATCTCACCGTCTCTAGAGCCCTGGTTATCTCTAGGCTGGACTACTGCAACAGCCTCTTTCTTTATCTGCTCCTCGCCTCTGCAGCTAATCAAGAACAGGACTGCAAGCATTATCTTTGGCCTCAAGCCCAGGGACCGTATCTCCCAAGCCTTGACATTTCTCCACTGGCTGCAAGGATCAAGTTCAACACCCTTTGCATTGTCCACAAGGCTTTCTGGGGCCAAGGCCCGCACTACATCCAACGCTCTCTTCCAAAATACCTTCCTTCTTGAGCCCTTCGCTCAGCTACCTCCAACTCTCTAAGGGTTAGACGCTTCTCCAGGAAGAGAGTGGAGGTAGTTCTCTCACCTCTGAAGGTGCCTCCCTCTGGAATGGCCTACCAGCCCCTTTCAAACTTGAGCAGGACCACCTGAAGTTCCGGAAGCAGCTCAAAACATTCCTCTTTTCCTCTGCTTTCTCCCTCTCCCTCCCCTGCTCACCTACCTGTCTGCTGTACCGACTGGTTGCTTGGCTACCCTCAGAGTCTCACTGGGTATCAAGCTCTTTCTTGGTCAGCCACCCTTGCACTGCCTCCGGGTCTACCGCACACTTAGGGGCTGTAACTCTAACTGTAGAGTCCCTTGTTCTCCTGGCACTTAGCAGAACCGCGCTGCCTAGGCTGAACTTACTCTGAGCATTGCTGCCCTGTTTTCCTCTGCCCTCTCCTTGCACTCTCCCCCTCCCTTTCCCCTTGTACTTCTCGTTCTCGCATAATCTGAATGAAGAAGACCTACTAAGATTGTTCGTCTTGTCCTCCCCGCTGTCTTCCCTCCCTTGTTTTGTCGCGCCTAGAAACACTTGCGTACAGGCACGTTATAAATGACTTATATATGATATATTTGATATGATGTGGCATATATAACGGCATTTATCACAGGTTTTGCATCTGCCTTTCCCACTGTTTCACTAATGGACTCCACCCCCCTTTTCTCTTACAGAGCCAAAAGCAGTGAGGCTTCCATCAGTGGAAAACAGACGCTATACAAGACCACCTGCGTTACACGTATGACCTAATCTAAGAGGCCATCCCACATGGGCACTCAGGGTAGGAAGGCAGTTAAGGACTCACATGGAAAAGAACATGTCCACCCTGATAAAAGCATGAAGGGCCAGTTGCAGTGAGCCTTACTTGGAAGGCCTTGACAGGGGACAGGAAGCAAAATAAGCTCTATACATAAGCGGCGTACCAGACACTTACTACCCAAAGCATGTGAATACTACAAAAAAAACGGGGAATAAAAACACCACCACCCAAAATAAACATGAAACAACTGACATATGAAACTGTCTGGAAAGGAGCTAAAAGGGAAATGTAGGACTTAATTTACATGAGTTACTAGGAGCAATTATGTATGGTTTACAAAAATATATTGATCTAAGAGTCAAAATGTATTTTAATTTGACCTCAAAAAACCTATTAGAAACAAGAATTACTTTTAGAATTTTACTTTCAACTTCGTAAAATACTAACATTTAAAAATCCTATCCAGCGCCCTGAGCAAAACACAGATTTTATATCTGAACATTAAGTACATTTAAAGAAAGATTAAAGGCTGTAAATGAAGAGCCTTTTAAAAAACACAAAAAAACAGCAATGAGAGCAAGGGAAAGTCCTGGATTTTAAGAAACCATCAAGAAAAGATGATTCGCACTGAGATGGCCTGCACTAAAGCAGCATACACTGGAGACATACCAAAATAGCATAGAATAAGTAGGTAAGTTAAATAAAATTCATGACCCAACAGAAACAATTATACATGCATTACAGGGCGCTACAGTCGCGTTATGTCCCATGCATTGTGAGTCCAAACAGATGCATGATAGACTCAATAGAAGTGTTTCTTTGAATATGTGTTTTTAAGGGGCATATCTTTATTCAACATGCATCTTTGAAAGACTTATGTATGGTTTGCTCTATCTTTCTATGCAAATCAAAGAATAACATTGAAAGAACATACTATAAAGCAAGGATCGGGTCATTTACTTACAACAGCCATGTAATGTAGCATCCGGCCATCAACTTTCCCGTGATCAAACTGTGTCTTGTACTGCGGTAATCCTATGTCATCCAACCATCCTAATGAATGAATACAGGGATATAATCATGAATATACTATTTTAACAGGCTCCTTACACAATTACACTTGGGTCTGTACCTGTAACCCTACAGGCCTCCTACCTGCACTTTTGGACACTTGCTATCTGCATTTACCCATGTACCTGCCACCTGCTGGCTGCACTTCTTGTTATTGTTTTGATCCGATGTACAGCACTGCTCTCTCCCCTTTCTTTCCCCTGCCTTTCCCCCCCCCCCTGCACTTGCGCAATCTCAATGTCACTTGGCCTAGTAGTAAGATCGTTGTCTCTGGCCTCCCTCTGTTCCCCCTTCCTTGCCTCGTCGCTTCTTGAAACACTTGTGTATCGGCCTGTTACAAATGCCACATCATATCCTGTTAAATCATCTTATGTTAATCAAGTGTTCCTATGTTAATCAGAATTCTATAACGATCTTGTAAAAATGCAAATGCTGAACATTTATACAATAGGCTTCTTCTGATAAATTGAATAAAATGGGGCTGGAAGAGTAACTGTATTAAAAAAATACATTCCAGATCTTGAATCTCAGCTATAGAACATTTTTCTATTGCTTTTGGTTCATTTCGCCTTCGATTTTACTGTCATGCAATGGTTAAACACTTTTCAATTTGTAAACAGCAGTAATATTTTAATTTTCAAAATGATTTGTGCTTTTTGCATTTATAGAACAAATTACTTACCTCTCAGCATTGTTCTTTCCGATAGATGTTCCTCCCACGGATTCCTCATCTATGAGATCCTATCCACAGCACAGCTGTTCTTCAGAAACCTTTCCGCTGCTGCAGGGCGCAGAGCCGCTCTGCGTTGGCTCTGTCCAGTGCCACTACACGCGCCACACCAGATATGACATGGGAGCCAGTACATATAGAGGTGCCGTGCCCCATGACCTCAGTTTCACTCTTTTTCCCTAGCACTCTGATGTTGAAGCACCGAAGAACCGATGGTGTACTAAGCTTCTGCCAACAGGGTCAGGTAGTGAGGGTTGATGATGAATCCATGGGAACAACAGCCATCAAAAAGAACAGTACAGAGAGGCAAGTAATATTTTCTTATGGATTTCTTCCTCCCATGGATTACACATCTATGATAGACTCCCAAAGCAGTATGAAAATCTGGAGGAGAGAGGAGAGCAAGGACACCACTCTGGAGGACAGCCCTATCAAACCGGGCATCCTGACCCAAAAGGGATTCCAAGCAGTAATGCTTACCAATTGTGTGCACAGACACCCATGTTGCTGCCTGGCAGATATCCAGGATGGAGACCCCCACCCCTTTGTTTTAGGGCAGAGGTGGAAACCTCTCCTCTGGTGGAATGGGTTTGGAGGCCCTCAGATACATACTTTCCAGTCAGATCATAGCATTTTGATATGAAGATAATGATCAATCTTGACAGGGTCCGTTTGGTCACAGCCTACCAGCACAAGAGCCAGCGAATCAAAATAAAAATGGTAATCTTTCCCAGTCTCTCTCATCCGAGAGTCGTAGTAGCTGAGGGCTCACACAGTGTCGAGCCAATGAATCACACCTCTGCCTGACAAGGATGAGGCGGACGAAAAATTACAGGATGAAGAATCTTCTTAGAGAGATAAAAAGTACTTTTGGAAGAAAAAAGGGCCTCATTCTCCTTGGAGAAAACCAAGTAGAGAGGTTTAACAGACAAGGCCTGGAGGTCCCTCACCGGTCTTGCAGAAGTGATGGCAACCAAGTAAAAGATTGTATGGGGGAGAAACGTAATGGAACAATGGTGTAAGGTCTCAAACTGAGCTCCCATAAGGAACACAAAAAACAAATGTAAATCTCACTCCAGGACAACAAACTGGTTGGAGGAAACTGGTTACACAAACCTTGCAAGAACTGCATAACAGTGGGGATAGTGAAGAACAAGCCCTTTTCCATGGACCTCTTAAAAACTGGATAATTGGTGAGGTATCCCTTAACAGTGCCAATCTGCAGGCTCCCTTGGGCCAAAGAAAGCAACAAAAAAAAAAAAAGAAACGGGAGATAACGGACAGGATAAAGGGTCCACCATTCCTCTCCTGGCACCAAGCCGAAAAAGTATACCATCTGCAGGCATGAATAGACTTTGTAGCGTGTTTCAGAGCTGAAAAAAGCACATCAAAGACATGAGCCGAAAAATGCCATTCCTTGCATCTCTGCCTCTCAGCCTCTCAGCAGCCAAGCATGAAAGTACAGGCTGCTGAGTTTCGGGTTAAGAACCAGCCCCTCTGATTGGGAGAGCAAATCAGATCTCCTCAGAAGGCACCAGGGAGGGCAGATGGACATGTCCAGCAACTCCAGATATCACGTTATCCGGAGCGATCAGGATCAGTGTGATTCCAAACAGTCGCAATCTCCTTAGGACCAGCGGAATGACAGATCGGCGGGAAAGCATAAAGTAGATCGAAAGTTCACTAGACCGTCAGTGCGTCCAGCAGAACTCCCTGACACGGAAATTGCGGGGACCAGAATAACTTGTACTTCCGGTTCACACTGGAAGTGAAGAGGTATACTTGTCGAGTTCCCCAAATGGAGAAGATTCCCTCCAGATCTTCTTGGTAGAGCTCCCATTCGTGGGAGACCAAGGTCTATCTGCTCACAGCATCTGCTGTGACATTCTGTCCTCCGGCCAGATTGGCAGATGTCAGAGAGACACCATTCTCCAGAGCCCAGAACCACAGTCACATTGCTTCTCTGCAGAGGCCAGGACCCCACGACACCTCATTTGTTAAGGTACTGTATGGCCAATGTGTTTACTGTCGGGTTTAGCACAGTCTTGCGTTTCACAGGGGAGGAGGCAACCAGGGCCAGCCTGACTGTCGTCAGCTCCAGCAAGTTGATGCGTTTCCGAGAGTGTGCAGTAGACAACAGTCCGCTCACTGTCAGACATGAGAGGTGAGCGCCTCAACCAGTCAGAGATGTGTCCGTGACCACCGTCACTAGGGACGAAGGTTGACTAAACATCCTTTGCTTTTTTTGGAGTCTATCTAGAGACCAGCCAAGGATCCTGGGAGCCGAAAGGCCTTGCTTAGCCAAGCCTACCGGAGCCAGTATTTATAGGATTGCGGAGCCACAGCTATCTGTGGCAACCTTGAAAAACCAAACAGGACAGCGGGCCGTTCGAGGAGAAAGGAAGAGAAGGTTGCGGCGTGCCTCCGAGGCGGTCCGGGCACCGAGACGAGATCGCTGAGGGAGCGCTGAGGGGCTGCCCAGGCCCTGGGACCCAGAACATCAAAAGAGCATTTTGGGGGCACAGCGGGGCAGCCTGGCACTGGCGGGCATTCTGCGCCCATGCCCTCTGCATGCGTGTGCCTCGTGGGCTGGGTTGCTACGCCTCCCCCTGACTCGCGGCCACACGTGAGAAGCAGTTGAGGGGCCAGAGCCGCAAGGTGAGGCACACGCCACCCCCCCTCCATTCCGGGTGATCCCTGTGAGACTCGCGGGCACGGGGGGTTGGGGGGCGCAACACCGGGCTGTCGCAGAAGCGTGCCCCCGCCGCTCTGTAGGAGAGAGGCGACACTTGGAGCTACTGGTGTGGGCCCCCCAGCCCCAGGAGGAACGGGCGCGCCCTGCCTCACCACCCACCACGGTTGGAGCCTGTCCGGGCCTCCAGCATCCGGGAAACATTCAGCAATAAAAGAGGCAAGAAGTCACGGAGGTCACGCTTGAATCCACACCGGGGGTTCCCCAGCCTGAGCCTTCGCGGGAGCATGCCCATAACACAACAGGCTGAGGGCCACACACGGACGGACCCACGCTGCAGGTGAGGGGCCCAACGGGCCAAGAACCCCAAGGCCAACTTCTTTATGCCGGACCCCCGGGGGGAGTACCACTCAGACGGGGGACATGCCCTGAGGAACACCGCAGAGGGCATTTTCTCCCACCTTGTGCTTAATCTATAGACTTCCACCTAGGGGTCTCTCTATCTCTGGGTGTGCACACCCATTTGCCCATTGCCACCCGGATTGACCCCATCCGAGGACCCAGGGACTGCCGCCTCGGGGGTAATGACCTGCCTCAAACGGATCTAGCTCACCCCTGGAGCCAACACTCACAAACACTGCATCTCCCCCCCACAGGCTCCACTGCAATTCCGCCGAAAACCGTGGGCCTGGGCACAGGGTCCTCGCCGCCGCAGGCCATATAGGGGGCAGTTGTTACGCCCGCCCTGAGCAAGAACCTCATGAGCTGGAAGGAGGCCCTTGCAAAGTACCAATTTTGCACCGGCGAGAGCGACATGGCGGCTGGGGGTCTATCCACACCACCTCCCGACCTGGGTGCAATCAAAACAACATTCCGATGATCCTGGAGGAGATTTGCGGGATACGAACCGATATGGGCGCCAAGCTTGCAGACCTCACAACAAAAGTCACCACCCTGGAGGACCGCATGGAGGGAGTTGAAAATAACCAGCTCTCCACGGCGCTCCTGGAAACCCAAATGGAGGCTAGGTTCCAAGAGGTGCAACGTCACGAGGAGGAACTACGGTTCAAGGTGGACAACATGGAAAACAGGGAGAGGAGGAATAATCTGCGCATTTTCGGCCTTGTAGAATCCGAGGGCGAGAGCCCACAAGCCCTAGAGGGCAAGATGTATGACATACGGATTGTCTTGGGGACTGATGCCAATGGAGAGATTAAACTCGACAGAGTCCACCGCGCCGTGGGGGCGGGGGGGAGAGGAGGACATTATTACAAGGACAAAGCCAAGATTTTGGAAAAAGCCAGGAATCTCGGAAACATACAATATGGAAACTCCATGGTGGCTATCTTTCAGGACCTCTCAGCCCTCACCTTGCTGATGAGGAAGAAATGCAGGAACCCCACCAGATGGCTCCAGGGAAAGGGGGTTAGATACCACTGGGGCCACCCCTTTTACTTGGCATTTGAATGGATGGGGGAAAGACACCACTTGGTATCAGAGGAAGACATTCAACGGGCCACGGAGGACCTGGTCAGCGACTGGGCCGGCTACTCAGGCAGCCGAGAAGGATACACTCTGGACCCACCACGGGGCCATAGCAGACTGGATAATCCCAGTGGTAAAGCAAGGGTGAAGGGAGTCTGCAAGTTTAAAAAAACTAGACACCCCTTAGCGGCTTCTGAGGGACACCGGAAGTGACCGTGATGTTACCTCTTGAGAAATGGGCGAGGGCCCCTTCAGGACGACAGTGCCAGGTGGGGGCACCCTCGGTACTTGGGGCCGGGGCCCAGGACCACTAGGGTCACACGCCACGTTGGTGCCATGTTCGGCCCCTAGGGTTACGGAGCCAGTTGTGGTTTCTTGAACAGTAACCAAATTGTTGAGGGACTCACGCCCAGGGTCCAAGTTTAATAATATGGGCGGTGGGAGGGGTCACAGACGGAGGATCCCACGGTGAACATCCATGTCGAGGATAGCATGGGATCACCCCACACATGATGACAGGGATGGGAACCCCGAGCATTTGCACTATCTGGGGCTTGGGTAGAGTCCTTGGTGGTTCGCTGACTAACCCCAACGAGTGTTGTGGGACGTAGACGAACGCCTTAAAATGGGGAAGAAGGGGGGGAGGGAACGAGGGTTGGGGAGGGGATGGGACAGGGTGGGAGGGTTTGGGGAGACTAATGAAAGGGTTAAGGAGGAGACACCAAGGTGGGTCAAGGGGGGGGGGGGGGAGGGGGTCAGCCAGATCAAGCCAGGGTCCCGAGCTTCACAAGGGGCTCTATATCAGAACCAAATGAAGGAGCAGGTAGAAAACGATACCAAAGACAACAATGGTTGAAAGTAGGATAGGCACACTCAATGTCAAGGGCTTAAACAAAACAAAAGATCACTGACCAGCAACATGTTCCGCAAACAGCAGCTAATGGTACTCTTCCTACAGGAAATCCACTATAAACAGGGGCAAGAGTCCCCCATCAAAGGAAAGGAAAACGGGAGAAAAATCTGGGCATCCCATAGAAGTTCAAAGAAGGAAGGGGTGGGCTTTCTTCTCAATAAGACATTCCACCTCGCAAACACAGAAACCAAGAGGGGCTTTGGGGGGCGATTCCTGAGGGATCAAGGGCACCTGTGAGGGCGAAAGCATCACTCTGAAAACCCTATACGTGCCCAATTCAGGTCAGATAAGGTTTCTGACCCAGATCTTCAGGGTAATGGACGAATGGGCAGAGTGGGCCATGATATTAGGCGGTGACTTCAACCTCATAATGGACCCCAAAATTGACTGGTGGACGGCGAGAGGAGTGGGGCCACGTGGTGTCACCAAAGATAACCTAGCATTACAGACCCTTGTAAAGGAACACTATTGGGTAGACGTATGGCACACGGCGTGGCCGGGCCCGGGGGGGTTACACTTTCTTCTCTCCCCCACACTACACCTACACGAGAATCGACCTGCTCTTAACTTGAGAGGTGGGGGGGGGGGGGCGGTGGTGCGCTCCCCAAGGTGGAAGCAATAACGTAGTCTGACCACGAACTGCTGGTAGCAAATTGGTCACTGCCCCTGTCCCCGAGATCCTCACGCTGGCGTTGCAATGACACACTCTTGAGGGACCCAGTATTTAGAGACTTAAGGAACTAAATGGTAGCCTACTTTGAGACAAACTATAATGGGGAATCTGACATGGTGATGGTGTGGGAAGCGGCAAAGGCCACCTTCCGGGGTCTCCTTATAGCTGAGGGCGCCAGGCGTAAGCGGGAGAGAGGGCTCATTGAAAACAAGATACAAGCAGAGTTAAAGGCCCTACGTGCAAGGCTCTACCTCAGTGGGGAAGATAGGGAAACCCTCCTGGCAGAGATACAAGAGAAGAGACAGGCACTGCATACAGTCCTCATAGGGGAGGTGGTCAAGAAAATGAGATAAACGCAGCAAAGATACTATGAAAGGGGTGACAGAGTGGGGACTTTACTTGCGCGCAGAGCCAGGGGATGTAGAATGGAGAGGAAGGTGGGGCCTACTAGGGATAGCGGGGGCAACATGCACAACAAGAAGGCAGAAATAGTAAACTCTTTCGCTGACCTATATAGGGAACTCTATACAAAACAGGGGGGGGAATCAGTGGAGGAGATCCAGGCATATCTAGCGGAACACCTACTACCCCACCTGATCGAGCAGGAGCTACAGGAGGATATCACAGTGGAAGAGGTTGAGGCCGCCATTAAGAGGCTAAAGGTGGGAAAAGCCGTGGGGGGAGATGGGTACACGGCGGATTTCTACAAACAATGCCAATCCAACCTAGCCGAGCCCCTAGCTCAACTGTTTAACCAAATTAGAAATTGAGAAACAATCCCGCCCACCTTTCTGCAGGCCCTCATCACTGTAATACCCAAACCGGGTAGAGACCTGGCAAACTGAGGATCATACAGGCCCATTTCCCTCCTGAACCTCGATGCCAAGATCTTTGCCAGAATTCTAGCAACCCGATTAGAGAAATGCCTACCCCGCCTGGTCCACCCAGATCAGGCAGGATTCATCCTCAACAGGCAAGGCTCCGACAGCATGCGCAAAACCCTCCACGTATTAAATTCAAGGTTGGTCCGCGATGAAGGGGTTCTGCTTCTGGCGCTCGACGCAGAGAAGGCTTTCGACAGGGTTGTTAGGGAGAATTCTCGGTTTATGCTGAATTTCCTAACCTAGTGAGTCCCCCAGCAGCTTTGCTGGATTTTTGGGGTTTATTTTTTTCTCCTGCCAAGAGTGAGACTCTTTTACCCTCACTCTTGGACATGATTTGAGTGTGTTTCTTTGAATCTAGATGTGTGTAATAGACTATGGAGTCTTTTACCCCATAGGGTTTCATGTGCTTTTGTGATGTGTTACACAGCACCCTCCGTGCAGTAACACAGGGGTGTCATAGTGACCCCCCAGTATAGACTCCATACCCTGGGACTGACTACTGTCTCCCAGTGCATGTAAAGTCACCATTGACTTTACTAGTCTTAAATTCTGAACAGAACCAGTACCAACCATCATATTGTGGACGTACTGGCTGGGGCAATTCGATTGCCCCAGGGTCTGTTAGTCGAGGGGGCACGTCTCCGTCCCCCCTGATCGAGTTTTGGCTGGTGGCAGTGGATACTCCTTTTTATATTCAACTGCGAATATTTTCCTATGGGATTTCCCATTGTTTTAGGCTACTATCTTTATTTAATTATTTAAGGTAGCCCCGAACATACCGCCGGTTTATTTAATTAATATTAATTCTCCGGTTGGTATTTTTTGCTAAAACTTGATTCTAAAATGGCGTTTGTGTTCTCTTCTGTGACTCCAACCCAAGTCGAGCCCTTTGTTCCACTTTTTGGCGGGCTTCTCCACAGAAGCCCTCCAAAGTGGTGCCACTATGTCTGGGGTACTTAGGAGGGGTGGAGGGGAATTCAGGCACCCTGGACTGAGTTGCCTAGGCAACTCAAGTCACACTCCGTCCTGATTGGCCCAAGTGGTGAGCCGGCCTGCTCACCACTTAGCATGTTTGAGTGACAGCTAGGCTGAGTGAATGGGGGTTTGCTGCATAAAAGCAGGGCTTTGGGGACTGGAACTTCAGAAGTCGCCACAGGACCTATGAATCCGATGAGGGAGAAGCTGAGTCGACCTGCCACGACACCACGACCGGTGGAGCCCTGCTGGACCGTCTCACCACTTTTCCCAACGACAGAGGAGATCTCCCGCCGGAGAGTCTTCTTCCTTTGACTGGTGGGGATAACCAGTTTCACCGTCTTTTCGCTTTCCCGACGTATCTCGTGGCCGCCTTGCCCGTGCTAAGCACCCCGGCAACCGGGATACCATGTTTTACCACGACCGCGAGATAAAGGTACCACCTTTTACCAGAAAACTCTGTGGCTGGTTTCTGCCCTGGTAGTGCAACGACCTGCATCTTTCCTCCACGTCGAGATCTTCTCTTCCCCTGGACGACGCCGCAACTTGCAACCACTACCAGCAACAACTGCCACCGCTGGAGGATCCTTCCCACTTAAGGTACCGTATCCTGCCTGGCTTCCCTTGCAACCGACTGTACGGGGTAGATTTAGCCCCTGGCTTTCGAACCTGGCTTGGCCTGGGACACCCTGGCTAAACTTTTCTACGCCTCTCTGAACTCTTTTCTGAACCCTCTGCAAGACTTTCTAAGCCTAGTGTAACTGTGTGATCTTGCCACATGTGTGCTCTGCTCTCTCTAAGAGTGGGCCCAGCCTTTGGACTTTGGCTCACCAGTGACTTTTTTTGCTCTCTGCCTTGCTAATAGTGTTCCTGAATCGTAGAGTGGTGTAATCCTGCTTATTCTGTCTTTTTCCCTCCCCTTTTTCACAACCTTAGTAGAGTGCAATCTAGTTAAGCACTCACCTCTGTATGAAAATAAGTGGTGTCTTACTGTGATTTTCTAATAAGGGAAAAAGGGGTGTATATATCATAATATTAACTGTGTTTAGAATATTTTACAATAAGAGTGCTGGAGTGTTTCAACTGTGTGTTTTTAAATAAATAATTATATACTTTGATACCAAAGCTCTGGTCAGTGTTTGCTTGTATTATTGTATCTGAGTGCCTATTGAGTATACTTTGCATACTGCCTAACTCTTCTTGAGGGAAGTCTGACTGCTCAGCCACAGCTACCAGGTAAATCTGGGTGGTACAGACTGCTGCCAAGTGGGTTTACTACTAACACCTGTAGTCTTAAATCTTTTGCAGTGGTCCCTAAGGGAACTGCACAAGTTTCTGCCTAACAAGGGTTAGTTGGGGATTCATGGGGGAGGTCTTCTCAGCGGTAGGGATGGGACGAAGATGGTTGGGATGGATGTCAGCATTTTACTCCGCCCCATCGGCTAAGGTGGTTGCGAATGGGACGGAATTGAAGGCTTTCCCACTAGGGAGGGGAACGAGACAAGGCTGCCCACTATCCCCCCTAGTATACGCCCTGGTCATGGAGCCCTGGGCGATCTCTGTTCGAAATGATGAAACAATGAACGGCGTACTGATAGGTGACTCCCATTGTAAAATTAGCTTATTTGCCGACAACGCGCTCCTCTATATCACTAGACAGTCACAAACTGTTCCTCATGTACTCCCGAGGCCTGGCACGCTACGGATATCTCTCGGGATTCAAGGTCAATTTGGCTAAGTCGGTGGCATTTATAGGGGGACACCTATCGGAAACAGACAGAATACGTGGAAGAGCTCCCCTTCTGACTTCAGAGGGACGGGTTCTGATACTTGGGAGTCCAGGTCACAGCCAATCCTGCGGACCTTTTCCCCAGCAATTTCACCCCACTATGGACAGAGGTCAGGAGGGATGTAGACAGATGGGCGGGCTCTGGGTTCTCGTGGATGGCACGTCTTAACGTGATTAAAATGGTGGTTCTCCCTAAATTCTTGTTTCAGATGCTCCCCATCCAGGTGCCCAAGACCTTCCTAACGGCAATAAAACATACCCTTATTAGATTCTTCTGCGCGGGCAAGAAGCATAGGATCTCATATGATGTTCTAACGAGGCCCAAGGAAAACGGAGGGGTGGGGTTCCCAGACCTCGAAACATACTACAAGGCAGCCCAGTTGAGAATTCTCACAGATCACTTCAACCCTGGGTCAGAGAAGCAATGGGTGGCAATGGACAACAAGGTACTTGCCCCGGTCACGCTGGATGAATTGTGGGTCCCAAGATCACGTGTCCCAAGAAGGGTCCTACACCACCCGGTTCTGGGGGTCTTATGGTCGATTTAGAGGGAAGGAGGTTACTTTAGATGGCTTAACACCTGGCCCTCCCCGCTGAGCTGTATTTGGGCCCTCTCATTCATTGATAAGGTGGCCGAACCAGCCGCCTTCCAACAGTGGTACGAGGTGGGTCTCACCAGGGCAGGCCACCTATGGGTGGAGGGATCCTTCATGCCCCTATTAGACCTGGAGGAGGCCCTGGGGTTGGGCAAACTATCACCGTTCCGCTACCTCCAGCTCAAGGGAGTCCTCACTAAACCTTCATGGGGCGACACCCTCAGGAGAGACCGAACAGACTTTGAGAAAATGCTCATTTCCACTCGGGGCTCCAAGGGGGTCATATCTCGCCTCTATAAACTCCTGCTGTTCTCAGCCACTGGGGAACCCCCAACAGCCCGGACACAATGGGAAACGGACCTGAGAGGGGTAATAGACGACAAGAGGCGGTCAAAGATGTGCATCCGAGCCCATTGCTCTACGACTTTGCTACAATACCGACACCAAGCCCTAAAGGTATTACATAGGTGGCACTATCCCCCCAGAGGATCGCCAGAATGAGAGCGGGATACGACCCGCACTGTTGGAAATGCCGTAAAACAAAAAAGTGACTACATACACATGTGGTGGTCATGCCCCAGAGTACAGACATATTGGGGAGAGGTCCTATCCTGGATTATAGGGGTCGATGGAGTGTGCAGGCCCCTGTGCCCTTGACTGCTCCTCTTTGGGATCGATGTAGGAGAAGTCCACGAGGAACCCCAGGGCCACATGCTACAGGTCTTGCTGGTGGCAGCTAGGTGTTGCTTAGCCCAAAAGTGGAAGCGCCCACACATGCCGGTTGAGAGGGATTGGGTCTCCAAGGTCCGGGCCATTTATGACGTGGAGTTTTTGACACACGTCCTCGATGAATCTAGGTCCAATATTGAAGAACTCTGGCTCCCCTTTTTTGAGAAGTACTAACGCCCGGCCTGAAACAATAAAAGCACACCTGAGGACCTACCCAGACACCAATGAACACCTGGGCGGAGCCCACTTCAGAGGGGCTGCAACAAGCTGAGCCCAAGACATTTGTGCACAAGAATTTTGACAGACTGCGTCAAGGAACGTTTTCTGTCAGCCTGTCGGATAAGCCAGATACCAATGCTCTATCTACGGCTGGGGGGGGGGGGGGGGGGACTAAGGGTTGTTAAAATGTTTTTGAGTTGTTAATTGATGTAACAAAGTGCATGATTCAATAACCAAAAAATGCCAATAGAAATTTGATTTTCAAAAAAAAAAAAAAAGAAAAACGGAGCAAAGGAACTCTGTGCCTGCTCACGCCAATCAGGATATTCTCATCGCCAAGCCAACCCACCGAACAACCGAAGGCAGTCAAGAATAAATGTTGCCTTGAGAAAGTCCAGCACGGGCGAAACATGCATCGGCTGCCCTACCTAAACCACTGATTAAACCCTTTACATGAAAACCTGAAAAACTAGGTTTACTTTATTACTTACAAGCACACGATTTCCAGGGTCCAGCCCCTATATGCTAACGCAAGAGCTGCGGGAACCACCTCTCCCTCTCGTGAGCTTGGTGCTTATTCAACTTACCATAACAGTGATTTAACATAGACCCTATTCCTAATTACGCATTAATGTGCTGCATGAGTTGATTCAGCCTCTAGTGGCCACTTTCGTATCTTCTCACAATGAAAAGCAATTCAAACCTATACCCTTTTGTGTGGATGTTAGTATAAGGCTGTGCAACTTAAGAATTCCTTCCTTATTTTTATTTTTATTACAATCTTTTTTCAATGTTAGCCTTACCCAGGGTGTCTAGGAGCCCTGTACACAAGGGTGAAAACGTGGGAGTTGAAACCTCTGTTACAAAATGTTTTCAGGATACGATAGAAATATCAGGATAGACAAGTGGTAGCAGGTGACATGTAGGGGCAGGGATATTTATGTGTGGTGAAATTGTTATTTTTTGTAGCCTTTCAGAAAGCGGTGGAGGGTGCAGTGTGGATGTGAAGCAGTAGGGTGTTCCATGCTCTGTGGGTAAATGCAAATTTGTGTGTGCATGTTAGTTTGTAGAGTGAAATCTGTAGGAGATTCTGGCTTGTTTTTCTTGTGTGTGGGTGATGGGTTTGAGTTTGTCATGAAGGTAAGTAGGAGACTTGTGGTAGATAACTTTAAAACAATGCAGAGTCCGTTGAAGGCAATTCCCTGTGAGTATGGCGAGCCAGTGAGATGGGTGAGAGCTGGGATGGTGTGTGAATGTTTGGGTAGGTGTAGGAGGAGTCAGGCTGCTGACATTTGTATGGCTTGCAGAGGGTGTAGATGGGTGGACGGGGGGCAAAGCAAGAATGCTTTTAGGGTGTATAGTGGGAAGAGCACTGCCATAGTCCAGCTTGCAGAGAGCCAGTACTTGGATTGTGGTACAGAAGTTGTCAGGTGGAAGGATGGGTCTGATCTTTCGTAGAAGGTGTAGTTGTAGATTGCATATTTTGATGATATCAGCTTTGTAGTGAGTGAATGAAAGGTGGGGGTCGATGGTGAAGTCAAGGGATTTGACAGGTGTGGAGAGGTTAGGATATGATTAGGTTGTCAGTGGCAAGTTCTTTGATGCAGGGGATGAGTTTGGGTTTGTATCTGGTGGCGACAGAGGATTTATTTCAGTTTTGGAAGGTTCTAGCTAGAGGAAGTGGGTAGCCATCCTGGTGGTGATAGTGGAGCAACAGCTTTTGAGGATGTGTAGCTGCGAGCGCATTGAGATTTGGAAGAATACTTGTTGTCTGCGTATTGGAAATAGATGTTGTGCTTGCTTAGGGTCTGTCAAAGGGCTTTAACATACAGGTTGTTTTTGGATTAAAACGCTATATAAATTCAATAAAATACAAATACAATTATAATGGACTCCGACAAATTCCTCATCTTTGATATCTATCTCTGAGTACAGCTGCTCTTCGGACACCTTTTCACTGCAAGGGGACATAGCATAGCTCTGCCTGACGCCTGATTGCCAGCCATGGCGTTGGGGATAGTATCTCAGCGAAGGTCTCCAGTCATCCTCCCTTATGCCACTGAGAAGTGTCCTACATGTGGCCGCACGCCTCATCAAGGGTCTACGCAGATACAACCACATCGCCCCAGCCCTCCTTGACCTTCACTGGCTCCTACAACATACATGAAACACCTTCAAGTCTTGCTGCATCATCTATAAGGCAGTCTCCCTCAAGCCAGCCAGCTACCTTGTGGAGAAACTCTGCATCTCTGGCAGACAGCACACCACCAGAAGCCAGGACACCAGAAGCCACTGTAAAATTTAAAGTTACTCACTGTAGTGACTAGTGTACTCATAGTCCTTAGTTCCCTCTCTTCCATCCTTGTGGGTGTCCTCCAACATGGGGATGGTAGCGGAACATTTGGCAGCAAAAAATTGAGCTTCCCCTTTAAATTTAGCACAGCGCGCGGGGCACGGCTCTGGGCGTGGGAACACCCCCAAGGCCCCGCTCCCCAGAGCCTCACCTCAGTCCCCTTTCTAACACAATGGACGACTTAATACCTTGCTATGCTAAATACTTAAGTCCCCGGCATATAAGCAGGGGAAGATGGGTGGGACGTATGGAGGAAAGAGGACCAAGGACTAAGAGTACTCTAGTCACTACAGTGAGTAACTTTAATTACTCATGTATCCTGTCCCCTTTCCTCCATTCTTGTGGGTGATCCCAAAGAACAAGAACATAGGGTGGAGCTGTGACAACCTGCCTCATATCTAGAATGAAGCAAAAAGATTCTTCAGAACTGCCTTACCAAACGCTTCATCTCACCCGGAGCTGGTAGCCAGGGAATAGTGCTTACAGAATGCTGGAGTGGCACAAGTAGCCACCCTGAGAGGATATCCCAAGAAGCAGGTCTCTGAAACACCACAGCCGTGGCCTTATCTTCGACCGCATAGGCATGAATCCCCTCAGGAACTGGTTTGCCCATGGCTGTATGTGCCTCCGAAATGGCCTGGACAATCCAACGGGCGATCAAAGATTTGGTAGCCTGGGTAAGGGGAGATATGCCCCTAAACGTGAACAATGCCTTAGACTTCCTGAAGGATTTTGTCTGAGAGAGGTAGAACTTCAGGACTCTCTTGAGGTTGAAGGAATGCAAAGCCCTTTCGGCATCAGACTGCAGGTTCGGAAAGAACACCGGCAGGCAGATCTTCAGATTCAAATGGAATGGATTGACCACCTTAGGCAAAAGGTTTGGATGCGTGCGCAAGATGACATGGTCGTTATGAAACGTGGTGCAGGGCTTGCATGACGACAAAGCCTGCAGCTCCCTGACCCTGAGCAGCGAAGTGAGCACCACCAACAATACTGTCTTTAGTGTCACCAGCCGGATGTCCACCGAGGCCATCAGCTCAAAGGGCTTGCAGTGAAAGGCTGCAAGAATCACATTACGGTCCTATACAGGATGAAGTCTATTGTACCAGAGGAAAGAGCCTGGACAGCCCCTTGAGGTGGGGCCTTAACCACCGGGTTGGCTGATGAAAAAACATGCTCTGGGGAATTCTTATAGGACCTAATGCCTGCCAAACAGGTGCAGCAGGTATCGATCTGAATTCCGGAACAAGCCAGATGTGCGGAGAAAGCCAGCATGTCGTCCAGGGAGCAGGTAAGGGGGTCTAGCCCCTTATTGCGAAACCCAATGGCAAAATCATGTCCACTTACTCTCGTACTGAGCCCGCATAGACGGCCTCCTGAATGATGTCCCAGTTGTCTTCAGAGAACGGAGCATGGTGGAGTCTCAGGTGGTCAGGAACCAGACAACTAGGGCCAGCCTGGCTGGATCCGGGGACTCCACTGTACCACTCTTCTGTGTCAGGAAGCTCCTGCTGGGGATCAGAAGATGGACCGGTACCGGGGATCACAAAAACAGAGTTCAGAGGAGATGCAAATAAGCCCACCTCCGGAAACCACCATCTCCGGAACAGGGTCAACAAGGAGTTGATATCTAACTCCCACTCATAGGTGTTGAAACCCAAGAGGCTGAGCTGGTCCGCTTTCACAGTGTCATCCCCCAGGAGATGAACTGGGAAAATAAAAATCCATTCCATAAGGGCCCAATCCCACATTGCCACCGTCTCCATGCAAAGGAGGTGGGGCGGAACGGCATGGATGCCACCCTGCTTGTTCAAGTAAAACATTGTTGTGGAGTTGTCGGTCCCGACTAGAACCGCTGTGTTCCCGATGAGGCAGAAAAGCCTTGAGCGCCAGGCCCACCACCATGAGTTTGAGAAGATTGATATGCAGGAGGGCTTCCGCCTTGAACCATGCATCATGTATGGAGTAGCCCTCCAGAGTAGCCCAGCGCCCAAAAGGAATCAGTCATCACCATGAGAGTGGACTGCAGCCAGGTAAAGGGGGCTCCCACTGCCACATTGCAGTCCATCAGCCACCAGCAAAGATCCGGGAGCAGGAGCAGGGGATTGGGATCTGTCAGACTGCGACCCCGTCTCCTGGTGCGAATTAGCCACCAGGTGGGGCTGAAGGTGTCTCATCTTAAAGTGGGCGTGCTGGACCGTGAGCATGCAAGATGCCATCAGTCCCAGAAGGTCCTGGAACCACCATGCTGAGGTGGTCGACTTGGCCAGAAAGTGCCCTATCGCCTTGCGGAGGGAGAGGAGCTTGGGGAACACTCGCTGCACAACAATGTCCCAGCACACTCCATGGAACACCAGATCCTGGGCACGAGTCAACTGCGACTTGTGCTGGGTGAGGGAAAACCACAGCTGGTGAAGAACGACTGCCAGCCGTTGGCAGGAGTGCATCACACCCTTGGGTGAGCTGGCCCTGACCAGCAAGTCGTCCAGATAAGGGTATAAGTGATGGCCCTCCAGGTGGAGTAGACCAGCCACAGCATTCATCAGCTTCATTAACACATGAGGAGCTGAATTAGGGTTGAAATTCCACACTCTTTACCGGAAGTGGTACGACAATCGTGAACCGTAGAAATTTCCGATGCGGTTGGTAGATGGGGACATGACGGTACGTAGCCTTGAGGTCTGGGAAACACATCCAGTCGCCTGTGCATAGAGACTCAGCTATGTGCGCTGGAGTAATCATCTGGAAGCGTTTGAGCGGTAAAGACAGGTTGAGAAATGACACGTCCAGGACTACCGTCAGGCCAGCCTACAGGGCTAGGGTGTAGCATGCACAGGAAAGACCATTACTCCCTTCTCCTCCGTCGGTATGGCCTCTCCAACTAATGAACAACCCCCTAGACATTTGATGGTTAAATGACCAATGAGCATTTTCAGACGCCCCCTTTTGTGTATCATTCTAAGACAGCACATTGCTGTTCTCTGTTTTTTGCTTCGAACTTGTAAGCCCTTAGACATATAGCCTTGCTTCTACTACCTAGCCTTTATGCACAATGAGTTCCTACCTACACATTAGGGAGACCATTTGGGAAAGCACCCATGGACTATTGGTACTACGTGCACCTCCATGGGCATCCCGATACGAACCATGGACCATATGATATGGCCCTGCCCTTGACATAACCCTCAGGGATGAGGTGAGGATTAAATCAAACCTACAGGGTTGGATATTTATTTAATAACGATCTCGCCTTAGTCAGGTACAAGCTCTAGGACACCTTTCTTTCCAGTCTTTATGTCTCCCGACCCTAGCAGTAAGATGATGGCGCTCTGAATAGATGTGCTGCCATGGTTGCTGTTAATGTATCGATGCCTATACACACGTAGCAGGAGACCTAGGCCCAGGTAAAAGAAGAAAAAACTATCATTCAGTTACTTTGCCCATTATTTGATATGTATGATGACCAACCTCTGCCCTCTTATGTTGTGACTCTACAACCAGTTTTTAAATTCACTGTCAGCCACAGAGGATTTTTGCAAGAGGAAACTATCCCCATTATACACAGACCACAGTGATCCTCTTAGGTTATTGCAACATTTTAAATGAAATCCTATTATACCGACACAATGCAACATCATGGTGAATGCATTGTTGCTGTACCTTACCATTTTTTACCACTCATCACAGACTTCCATTTTGAAGCTCTGTTCTTTGGTGCCTAACGATACATCTGAAGCACCCTCAAGTTGATCCCACATGGAGGATTTAACTTTTAATACAAGGTCAGTCTATTTTTGTGGGCATACCATTAGCCCCTTTTGTATTTTTGACATCTGTTTAACTTCAGAACCAGTAACAATGCCTCCAAGTAACTGAGAAGTTTGGTGTTCCCAATATAGGGGTGCCACCAATCAGGTATGGATGAATGCAGACTACTCTATAACCTCCCGAAACGTCTAAAGAAGGGACAGAACTCTAAAACACTGAGCTCTGTTCATACTTCGAGCTAATAGTTATAGATGTCAACCCACATAGAAACTCCTAGGCTTCATCGTTTAGAGATATACCAGGAGCTCAGACCAACTGCAATACAAAAATAGTAGAGGCACTACTGTGTACTCCTAAGACTTACACACCTTATGAAATGTTTGTTATTCACAGTTGCTTACAAATTTCTCTTTATGTAACATTGGGACATAATATCCCTTGTTTGGTTATCTATACACTGAATATCCATGTATTGTTTTCCGGTGTACTATTGTATGTACTGTTGGATTTAGAACCTAAAGCATGTCATCATAAACAAACCGAGCATGAAGTGTTAAATGCTCTATGTTTCGTCAATATATTATTGTATGTTTGAAACTTGAAAAAAGTAATTCCTGCTAAAAAATCATGGTAAAAAGTAAATGGGTGGGAATTGATAGACCAACCCTCTTTGCCTCTTTGCATAGTTATACATAAAATAAGTTAGAAAACCATGTAAGTTGTTAGTGTAATTTGTTGTTGCTATCTAGGAAGACTGGTATCCTGGAGACATCCACTGTCTCAAATTTTTAAAAAATGAATGCACCCCTTTAAGCTTGTTAACAAACCTATTAGGACAACCATGTGTTACATAACATTTTACCGCAGCCTGAAATCCCATACTAGCTCTCACAGGGATGGGCATTGCTTGGATGGGATCTTCTTCAGAAACTTAGACCAAACCCTTCTTTCCACCCTCTGTATTTCCTGGAGGTATCACTCGGCTGGTCGTTTTGTAATTAAAAGTTGCCACTACACCAACTCTAGACACTGTATTGCAGCCAAACTGCAACAGTCCAAAGGAGCACCATCACAGATTAACTCAGATGATTTACTTTCCAATTTACCAAATTGTGATGACTTTTCCGTTAATCCTTTTGTGACCAATGTCCATCCTCATTTGAACAGATATTTGATTCCTTTGCCCCCTTATTCCCTTTCAGATTAAAAAGGCCTCTAATACCTTGCGTTCCTATGAGTTAAAACCCCTAAAACAATACCAACGCTGGACAGGAAATATTGGGGATGAAAATGAAGGATGCATCTCTTCTTCAGGAAGTATGTCAAGCCCTCGCAGCATACTAACAAAGCTTATCTTTAATGCCAAATCAGCCTTTTTATGAGACAAAATCAACTCTGTTATTAATAAGCCTGCCATGTTATTTTTGATTGTTAACAATGATCCTCCTTGTTTTTCTCAATCATTGGAAACCCTTAATGGTTGTAGCAAACCAATTTAATTACCTTTTTATCGACCGGATCCACAAGATATACTCAAGTCTTCAATCCACCAAAACCATCCAGGTTCCTTTATAACTCCAATCTTTACCTGCACCCAATAGGCAATTCACCTTTAGAGAGGTTTCACAGGAAGGAAGTCTCCTCCTTACTGAGCAAGCTTACACCTACCTTATCTAGTATCAATTTGTTACCATCTCACCTTACCCACGGCCATTTGACATCTCAGACTCAACACCACTTATTTTTTCAACCTGTTCCTTACCCACGGGATTGTCCCACAAGATCTAAAGCACAACCTCATTATGCCCCTGATTAAGAAACCTTCTCCCAATCCTATGAAATTGGGTAATTATCAACCCATAGCTGGCCTTCCTTGGTTGGCTAAGAGCCTTTAAAAAGTAGCACTATTGCAACTGATGGCGTATGCGAAGTGTTATTTGATTCTAGATCAGAAACAGTCTGGCTTTTGTTCTCTCCATGGGATGGAAACCGCTTTGTTTTCCGTGTGGGGCAAACTCCTTCATCACTCCGATCAGAATGACTTGTCTTTATTAGTCATGTTGATTTGTCCACCACATTTAATATGGTGGCCCAAACTATTCTTTTGTAATGGCGTATAGATTTAGTAGGAGTCACAAGCTCAGCCCTGGAGTGGGTTTAGAGTTTTCTCTCAGGTATAACCCACATGGGCAGGGTTGGCCAATTTACCTCATCCTCCTCCCTGGTTACCAGTGGTGTTAAATAGGGATCATCCTCGTCACCGCCTCTCTTAAAAATGTGTGTTTTGCCACTTATGTCCCTTAACCCGGAACTACAATATTCAGTTCCACTCATACGTCGATGATACTCAACTGTGTCTAAAGGTATCCGGCCCCCAGGACACTTTTGACCAGCTTCAGCTCTGCTTGGCAGAGGTTACACTTTGGCTGGCCAACAATAATCTTATCTCAAATCTTACAAAAAGCAAGCTTATGCTACTGGGACCCAAACATTTATTAAACAACTGCTTATGTCACCCTCGGTCTCCTCCACTGTTGGGCCTCTCGACTGCCTTTGCTGATATGCAAAAGCTCTATATGTAGGTCTTCTGAACCAGAGTATGCATATACTTCATCTTCCTTACAATACGGCTACTCAGCTACTCACCTTATTTTCCATATTCTTAAGTTCTCGTCTGTATCCGAATTCAGACACTACTTTCACTAGTTACCCATCCATCAGCTGTACCACCTTTAGGATACTCTGCTTAATATTCAGATGTATACGATACTAAGTCCATCCAGGGTAAGGGCACAGTGCTGTGCAATGAAGGACCGCAGAGACGCCGGCCATTTGGTACGTAGCACGTTTGGCTTTGTTCCACGCATCAGATCCTTTAAGAACCGAGGATCAGACCCTCTGTGACAAAGCCTGTGCAGGCTAAGGGTGCAGAGTTGTGCGACACAGGACCACAGGAGACGCTGGCCATTTGATACGTAGCACTATGGGCTACGTTCCACGCATCAGATCCTTTAAGAACAAAGGATCAGACCCTCTGCAACAAAGCCTGCGCAGGCTAAGGGCTGTTACAACAGAGCCAAGAAGTACAGGCAGTTGAACTCATCCTGTAGCCGATGAGTTCTTTCTGCCAATATACCACTCAGGTGGTTCAATATAACACACTGAGAGACAGATTGAACAAAAGATGGTTTGGACGCCTACCGCAAAAAAGAACGAATACGTTAAAGCACCAGAAAGCAGTAATAAGTACGTAATGGGTTAATCCAATGCTAACCTGTGTCAAAACAACAAAGGTGCCTACAGTAATTTGTGCAGTCAACAGTTTCCCAAATTTGGACCCCTGGGAATAGGGACAAAAGAAACTTAAGTATGCAAGTTTGTATACTGTATTCCAAGGAAAGAATGAACAAATAACGTTTCCTTACCAAGCGGCGTCTGTATGCGCGATGAAACAAATGCAGGGGGTAACGAGTCCTGAGAAGATGTAATCCAAAGGAAACTTGCCTGCACCGACGGCAGGCTGATGCCTAATCCGGTAAGTAGAGTCCAGCATCCAAACCTAGACCGATGGCACAAGGACGCCTAGGAGAAATACAAAATAATCCAAGGCAGTGCTTTTATGGCAGTCTAGTTCGAGCACTATGAAACCGAATGTTCGTGAGACAATGGGAACAAAGTAAACAAAGTCAGAGAGCGTTCCAGGTCGGGGTAGCCGTGAAGCAGTAACGAGAAAGCAGGAACGTAAAGCATGGGCAGGTCAATGTAAACAGTCCGGGTCGTTATTTCCAATCAATCAATTCCAGCAAACAGTGGACAAAGAAGACAGGTCCAGTAAATAGTCCGTGGTCAAAATTCTTAGAAGGCAAAAGAGAAACAAGAGTCGCGGCTGATCCGAAGTGAAGATTCCATATTCAGAAGCACCGCTCTGAGGGATGGGCGGTGCTTAAATACGATCAGCTGATTCAAGACGAGCGGGTCCGCCCCAGCGTAGTGCGTGAATGAACGGGATACCAATGTCTCCATGGCAACCCCCAAAACACTCTGAAATGCATCCCCTGCATGGGGAAGCAGCCGGGTCTCTTATTTGCATGACTGTGTTCTCCTTTACGACTGACCTGTTATTAGAGGAATCACCACATTTCATGACAGATGGAACTTTAGGCGTGGGGCGAGAAGATTTAGGCGCAATGCGAGACGGTTTCCTGACAAGGGCACAGTGTTGTGCGATGCAGGAGACCCTGGCCATTTGATATGTAGCACGTTGCGCTATGTTCCACGCATCAGATCCTTTAAGAACCAAGGATCGGACCCTCTGAGGCAAAGCCTGCGAAGGCTAAGGGCGCAGTGTTGTGTGACGCAGGTGTTTGGCGACAAGGGGGTTGTAACCCAGAGTGTGAGTATGCCGAGCATCTGTCGACCATCAGCGACCGTACAGTGAGAAAGGTGCGGGCAGGGAGAAAACCAATTCTGTTCTATACTAAACGGCTCTGCGCTTGTGCATACTTCCATTTAAACGCTTGTCACAACGTACACTGTCTCTGTGCATCCATTAGGCAACCTCTCTCACAGTTGCCTCATATTTGTCCCCTGTTTGTGTGTTTTCACCCCATCTAGGTGTGTTGTTCCTGTGCTGTTACTTCCACTTTGCTTCTGCTCTCTCTAGAGCCCAACTCTGTGTTTACTGTTGGTTATTATTCTCGCCACTAGGCCTTTCTCCCCCAGCCCCCTTCTAGGTGCCTGCTCTTCTGTGCATCCACTTGGGCTACTGTTTGTTGCTCACCCCCCAATCCTCCACCCCCCCCCAAAACCTCCTACCCCAAGTTCTGTTGATCCCAGCCTTCTGCCTCCTCTGCCCTTTCCCCTGCATGTTCGTTCCCACTGTTGAGTCTACATGCTTGTGCTTCTCTGTTGCACTCTTTACTGTGCCACCCTCTGTCTTACCCCTCCCCCGCTACCCCCCCCGCCCACCCGTTGCATCCTGTGTGGCGTAGTTCTGTGCTCCCTCTCCTTTCCAACTACACCAGTCTATGGTGCTCTCGGTCTCACCCACCTTCTCTTACTGCTTTTCTATCTCTTATCCTATACCACTCACAAAGTCTGGAAGGAAAAAGTTCAAGAAGGACATCCTGATCTCCAATCCAGACCTCCTCATTGCTGACACACATGTCAATGCCTCCTCCAGACAGACTCTCAGCGACATCCTCTTTGTCATTCTCTTTCCTGACCAATGGACCCTTCATATGGTCGCTGTTCTCTCCCCTTTCTCTTCATCTCCTATTAACAGTGGCACAAGATGGTAGGTCCTCTTGGCCTCCTTCCTGTCCTCCGAAACCATCATTAAGTTCCATCTAAATGGGACCATCTAACACCTCTCTGACCCCTCTGCCGCCTGCCATCTCTACCTCTCCGGCTCCTCTGCTACTCCCTTCCCCCACCGCTGCCACCTCTGTGGCTTTACCCTCTGCCTCTTCTCTGGGCCCTTTGCCACCTAGCGCTACCTCTACCAACTCTCTGGCATCTCTGCCACCTTCCTCTTCTACCACTCTGACTCCTCTGCCACTCATCTCCTCCACTGCCTCCTCTCTGGGCCATCTGCCCCCTCCTTCTACCTATGCCCTCTCTTAGGCCCCTCTGTCTCTTCCATTGGGTTTACCTTTCTCCTGTGTCCCACCCCGGAAGTCTTTCAAAAGTGGCAACCTGGTCCACGTAGCTACTCTCAACGTTCGCTCTGCTGTCACACACTCCTCTGACATCTGCCACCTCCTCGAAGACCTTAATCTAGATGTTCTCCCTCTCACTGAGACTTGGTTCACTGCCAGATCGGCACGAGTTTTAACACTCTCCTCCCTGAGGGCTACAAGATCCTCTCTGAACCCAGGACCAATCGGCCCGGAGGTGGAGCGGCCCTGATCTTACCTGAGTGGGCCCCTGCCTCTATCATTCCCACCCAGGCTTTATCCCCCCTTGAATACCTGGTCTGCAGGTTCTCTATCTCTCCAAGCCTATCTCTGACTCTGGCCACCAGGCCAGGTCCCGCTCTTCCACTCTGAATGGGCTGATCTCTCCTCCTCTCTCCTTGCCTCTACCTCAAAGCTTCTCTTTCGCTAGGATTTCAACATCCACTTGGATTCCTATGACCACTGTGGGTTTTTCTGCAACCTTTGCAACTCTCTCCCTCTCTATTCTTCCCTCTGGTCTGACACACTCAGCCAAACACACCATGGATGTTCTCATTTTCTCAGACATTCCCCTCTCCAACCCTCTCACTACACCACTCTCTTGGTCTGACCACTTTCTGCTTTCCTCTCACCTGCAACTGTTTGTCCCCCTAGCAAATCCTACCCCATCGCTGCCACCTTCCTTCGCGGTCATTCGTCCCATGAAGCAAGTGTCAGTTGCTTGCTGCTTTTGCCTCTACTTTCTGCCCCTTTCCTAACCCAGCGACTGACTTCCACTCTGAAACAGCCCTCTCCAACCTTGATCTCTCTATCTACAATGCTCTCGATATCCTTGCCTCTGTCATGAGGATCCATCTGAAGCCTGCCACCAAGTGCAATTCTTGGTATGACTCTGATCTGGCCGCTCTGAAACGCAAGTGCAGACCGGGCAAGCGGAAGTGGAGGGCTTTGGGCACACCCTGGGAAACTGGTCTGCCGCCTGTTCCAAAGCCAATACAAACTCTCCATCTTCTCCAATAAGAGGGTCCACATTCAAGCCTGCATCTCTGCGGCCTCTAACAGCATGGTCGAACTTTTTAAAATCTGCAAGGAGCTGGCCAAGTCGACTGTTTCTACCTCTCCTGTCCCTTCCCGAGTCCACTGTACGGCGCAGGCTTTTCATTTCATCACTAAAACCTAGGACATCCTATCAACGCTATCCTCTTCTCCTCATCCCTCTCTCAGGCCCCCTCCTGCCACCCTTTCCTCTCCTCTCCTGTAACACCTGATGATGTTTCTAGACAAGTCCGACCTATGAAAGTTTCATCCAAACAGGTACTCTTCTGCTCCTCCACAACCATTAAGGACAACATTATTTCCCTCGATCCAGCCTTGGCCGATTTCTGCAATCATTCCTTTGTCACTGAATATTTCCTATCTCTTCTCAAGCACTCCCTTGTGCACCCCGTCCTGAAAAAGCATTCTGCTGATCCTTCCTGCCCAGCTAACTATCGCCCGATCTCTATCACTCCTTTCCTAGGCAAACCACTTGAAAAACTGGCCATCTGTAAGCTAAACCTCCACAATGAATCTGGTGCGCAGTGTATTCTGGGGGCACTCAGAGCCATAATGGATATTTACTCCATTCCTCTGTGAAAAGCTGTACTTACTTTGCTGAGAGCTGAATTTACTTTGCTGAAGAAAACATGCTTTCCAAACCTGGTATGCAGTCAAGGACATTCTGCTGGGAAAGCTGGTTTTGTTATGTCTTGTTATGAGTTATGGGACTGTTTTCCGTGGCGTTTGTTCTTAGGAGAGGGAAGCGCTTTGCTCCTTGAGGTTACTGTCGGTTGACCCAGCTGGCAACCAACGGTTACCCATCAATGCGCAAGTGCATTGCCAGAAGGTTTGAGAAATTACCACCCCTTTTTGAGGAGTGCATATATGCGGAATCCCTCAACGGTCAGAGGGGACAAGTACAAAGACCTCAGTCGGAAAGAGGACGCCTTTGTCCGGCATACCTGTGGGCTGTTGTGCTCTCGGCCTGGCTGTTATTGGGGTCTTCCAGCCGCTTCTGGCGAGATGAGGGATTCAGTTACGCCCACGGTGATGTATTTTCTTTTGAATTCTCTGTCTTTTCTGTGATTTATTTCTGTGTTATCACTTGTTGCTTCCAAGCTTTGAATAAATAGCCGTATAAGTGCTCATTATTTTCTAAGCGTGCGTGTGGTTGTAAGTCATTGCGTTGTCTACCTGTGTTTAAAGTATTGGCTCTGCAATTGCGCTGGTGATTAATGACTGTCCGTGCACTCTGGGCGAGCAATACACTCCATGACCATCAGTCTGGCTTCAGATGGGCCAAAGGCATGGAAACGGCTCTCCTGAACTCCTATGAAGATCTGCTCTCCAACCTCGATTCCAGCTGTCACTCTGTTCTCATCCTCCTTGAGAACTCCTCTGCCTTCGGCACGATCAATCACGCCACCCTGATCAACCGTCTCAGTGTGAACCTTGGTATCACTGGTCAGGCTCTGGTCAAGGCTCTGGCATGGCTAACCTCCTTCCTCTTGGACCGACCCTTCTAGGTCCAACTTGGGTCCTTTCTCTCCACCACCTCTCTTTCCACAAGCAGTGTTCCCCAGGGCTCTATCCTCTCACCCTGGCTCTTCAATGTCTATCTGGCCTCTCTGGCCCAAATCATCTCACTTCTTCCTCTAACTTTGTGTTCTGCGGATGACACACAGCTCTCTTTCAGGCTAACCTCTGCCTCCTCTCCCTCCTCGCTCATTTCAGACTGTCTATCCGCTATTCAGGGATGGTGCGCCTCTAACAACCTCTGCCTTAATGCCAGTAAGACAGAGATTCTTCTCATTGGGACCCTGCTCCTGCTTTTCCTCTTCCCCTCTGGCCACCCTCATGGGGACCCCTCCCCTAACCCTCCTGTGAGGTAAAAAAAAAACTTGCCGTCATCTTCGACTCCACTCTCGCCTTCTCTCCACACATCACAGACCTTGCCAACAAGACCCACTTCCAGCTGCACCTCCTCCTGCCTTTTCTTTTCTTCCCCCCAGCAGCTCACTGTCTACAGTGCTCTGGTTCTCTCCAGACTGGACTACCGCAACAGCCTCTTAATCTTCCTAACTCTACTCTTCGCCCTCTTCAACTAATCCAGAACAGGACTGCAAGACATAGCCCAGGGACTGCGTCTCTCCAGCTCTGAAATCTCTGCACTGGCTCCCGGTGGCCGCAAGGATCAAGTTCAAGACCCTCGGCATCATCCACAAGCCTTTCTGGGGCTGTGGTCCTATCTATATCCAACACTCTCTTCCTAAACACCTTCCTTCTAGAGCCCTCCGCAAAGCTACCTCAAACTCTCTGCGGGTCAGACGCTTCTCCAAACAAAGAATGGGGGTAGATCTCTCTCCTCTGCAGGTGCCTCCCTCTGGAATGGCCTCCTTACACTCTCTCAGAAGAGAGTTAGATATGATATGATATGGCATTTAGAACGTGCCTATACACAAGTGTTTCAAGGCGCGACGCGGCAAGGGAGGGGAACAAAGGGAGGACAGACACCGATCCTACTAGGCCAGGGTTCATTCAGATCGTGCAAGTGCGTGGGAAGGGGGCAGGGACAGTGCAGTACATGGGAATAGATAAACAATAAGTAAATTAACGGCCATCTTGTGGCAAGTGCATGGGTAAGTGCAGACATCAGGTGTCAAGGGCTGATATGGGGACTGTAGGGAAACAAACAGTCCCCAAGTGTGGGGGTTGCCAGGTGGGCAGTGTAGGTGTGTGACGCTGGAGGGGGAGGGACCAGGGTCTGAGATCAGAGGGGGTCCAGGTAGCCGGTGCAGTTCCGATAAAACCCAGGAGGTCAGGAGAGGAGGAGAAAAAGCAGAAGCAAAGAGAAAGGTTTTGAGGTGCTTCCGGGACCAGAGATGGTTCTCCTCAAGTTTAAGAGCCAGGGAGGCTATTCCAGAGGGAGGCCCCAGCCGAAGAAAGAGATCTACCACCAACTTGTTGCTTAGAGAAGTTACTGACTCTCAGGGAGTCGGAGGCAGATGAACGGAGAGCTCGAAAAGGAAGAAATCTAGGGAGAGAGAGTTGAAGGTATTGAGGCCCCAGGCCCCAGAAGGCCTTGTGGACGATGCAGAGGCGTTTGAACTTAATCCCTGTAGCCACCGGGAGCCAGTGCAGAGATTTCAGTCCTGGAGAGATACAATCCCTGGGCTTGAGGCCAAGGACAAGTCTCGCAGTCCTGTTCTGGATAAGTTGCAGAGGGCGGAGAGTAGAAGCAGGCAGATTTAGAAAGAGGCTGTTGCAGTAATCCAGCCTAGAGAGAACCACAGCTCTGGAGACAGAGAGCTTCTGCGGGAAGGGGAGGAAAGGAAGAATACCTCTGAGGAGGTGCAGCTGGTAGTGTGGCTTCTTAGAGACGTCAGAGATGTGAGGGGGGAAGGAGAATGTAGAGTCGAGGATGACCCCGAGGTTTTTAGCCTTGCAGGTGGAAGCAGGAAGAGGGCCAAGAGAGGCCGGCCAAAGAGCTACAGGAAAGGAGGTAGCAGGTGTGCCGATGAGGAGGATCACAGTCTTACTGGCATAAAGGCAGAGGTAATTGACAGCACACCACTCCTGGATAGCAGACAGACAGTTAGAGATGAGAGAAGTAGTGGAGGAGGCCGCGGGTAGCCTGAAAATGAGCTGGGTGTCCTCCGCATAGCACTGGAAGTTAGGGCAGAGAGCAGCAATGTCTGATGTTACGGAAACTGCTCAAGACCTTCTCTTCTTCCTTCGCTCCCTCACTAGCTAATCTGCCTGTCTGCTCGTCCTGACTGGTGACGTGGTTGCCCTCAGTCACACAGGGTACCACGCACCCCACCTGTTAGGCAGAAACCTGTGCAGTTCCCTTAGGGACCACTGCAAAAAGCTTAAGACTACAGGTGTTAGCAGTAAACCCAATTGGTAGCAGTCTGTACCACCCAGATATACCTGGTAGCTGTGGCTTAGCAGTCAGACTTCTCTCAAGAAGAGTTAGGCAGTATATAGAGTATACACAATAGGGCTAAAAATACAGTAGCACAAGCAAACACTGACCAGAGCTTTGGTATAAAAGTATATAATTATTTATTTAAAAACACACTTGTAAAAAATACACTGGCACTAATATGTCAAGCAAGTTCAAACACAGTCACTAGAAATATTTACACCTCCCTAATTAATTATTTGACAAGTCTAGGTTAATAGACCACTTATTTAGCAAAACAGAGGTGAGCGCGTAACCATAGATGGCACTCCAATAATTATTTAAAAAGGGAGAAAAAAGCAGAAATAGGAAAAACACACAATGCCAACACTTTTAAAGAACCACAGCAAGTCAAGAAAGGCAGGGTCTACTGTAGAGCAAAAAGTTCATAGGCCAGGTCCACTCTTGGAGAGAGCAAGGCAGAATGTGCCCAAGATCACACAGTGGAAATGCACTCAAAGTGTTTGCAGGAAAGTCAAAGAGGTTGGATCAAGTTAGAAAGGTAATGTTAACAGGTCTGAAGTCACCCCAGGATAGAGAGTCAAGGATTTACGGGACACCTTGGACAGTCTGTTGCAAGGGAGACCAGGCGGGACACAGTACCTGAAATGGTGAGAATGTTCCAGTGGGGGCAGTTGTTCCTGGCAGCGGGTGCAAGTCGGTGCTTCATCCAGGGGAAGAGAAGATCTCGACATGGAGGAAAGCTGGAGGTTGTTGCACTGCCAGGGAAGAAACCAGCCGCGGAGTTTCCCGGTTAAAAGGTGCTACCCTTTTATTCGCGTTAGTGGTGAAGCGTGGCTATCCGGCCACCGGGGAGCTTGGCACGGGCGATTCAACCACGAGACGATCCAGGAAGGGGAAAAAGGCGAACTGGTTGGTCCCACTAGCTCAAAGGGAAGAAGACTCTCCTGGAAGATCTTCTCTGTCGTTGGGAAAGTGGTGAGTTTCGTACAGCAGGGCTCCACCGGTGGTGACGTCGTTGTAGATGGCTCACCTTCTCCCCTCTTCGGATTCTTTAGGTCCTGTGGCGACTTCTGAAGTTCCAGTCCCCAAAGCCCTGCTTTTATGCAGAAAACCCCCATTCATCAGCCTAGCTGTCAATCAAACATGCTAAGTGGTGAGCCGGGCGACTCACCACTGGGCCAATCACGCAAGAGTGTGACTTGAGTTGCCAAGGCAACTCAGTCCAGGGTGCCTATTCCCCCCCTCCCACACATCCTGTAGACCCAGACAGAGTGGCACCACTTTTGGAGGCTTCTTTGCAGAAGCCTGCCAAAAGTGGAACAAAGGGCTCGACTTGGGCTGGAGTTACAGAGGCGAACACAAACGCCATTTTAAAACCGAGTCCTGGCAAAAAGACCCAACCGGGGTATAAATATTAAATAAATAACCCAGCGGTATCTTTAACATTGCACCAAAAAAGTGGTGCGTTTAAAATGAATGGGAAAATCCTATAGGAAATATTCTGGTGGAATATTTCGCGTGGTATCCACTGCCACCAGCCAGAAACTCGACAAGGGGGGACTGGACACCACCTAGCACCCTCGACTCTGCACTGCCTGGCCTACCCAGCACTTCCGGTCTGGCACTGCACCCGTGTAGTCCACTGCCGTCCTCACACTTACTCAGAGCCCTGCTACCCTGACTGCACTTCCACGCCCTCTCCCCTGCACTTCTCGCTGCACTTGCAAGATCTGAATGTCACAAGGCCTAGTAAGATTGGTTGTCTTGTCTTCCCTGCGTCTCCCCTCCTTGCCTTGTGGCGTCTAGAAACACGTGTGTAAAGGCGAGTTATAAATACCATATCATATCCATGATCTTGCAACACAATAGCTTATGAAATACATCCAGCCATATAAGTCTTCACTGCCCCTTAAATCAGCGCAGTTAGACCTTTTAACCGTTCCTCTTTATCGCTGCACCACACAAGGAGATTGGCGATTCTCTGTGATAGGATCTTGCTTCTAGAACAAGCTTCAGATTCACCCCCGCTCTCTGACCTCATTGCTAGGATTTTGGCATAACTTCAAAACCTTTCTTTTATCTTAAGTATTCTCGGTCTATTCAATTCACCAACTGAATACCTCTGGCTAATTATACTGCAGTGAATTTTGCTTGGTACCCTGGTGGGGTTTTGCAGGATAGACATTAGTTAAATCAACCATTAGAAGATTCTAAAACTGTTTTTGTTGACATAGGACACATTTTAACTGACTTATGTGTAAAAGATATGTTTGCTGTGACAATTGTTGTATGAATGAAGTGCCCTTGCATGTATATTTGCTGTTCAGATAGCAACCTAGACGAATAACTTTGCATTGTATTTTTTATATTTAAGAATATTTCTGTAAAACAATATATGAAATAATGGTTTATACCAAAAAATTGTAATACGTTTTTTCATAGTCTTTTTAAAATTGTGCGCTTTGTTCCTGCACTTATATTCTAAATTGACCAATTGAATACACATATACATGCAAATTTGTAGGTTGGGGTAGAGGTGGGCGAGATCCCTCCTCAAAAATGCATAAACAAAATGCACGTTTGAAAAGAAGTCTTTAAAAACACATGGAATATGTGGAAAGGTTTTCTTTGTAATTATTTCTCAGGAACCTTGATTTGATAGTACACATATGCTCCCGTTGTGGCTTGAATATTATAGGGGTCAACCTGCTTTTGTTTGTGTTGGTTTTGGAAAATAAATGTCCCCAATACTGCCAGAATTGTTCTATTTGGCTATAAAATGGCAACAGCTGGAAAATTGTGTTAGTACCTGGACATATGATAGCAGTGTCGGGCAAATGATTACTTACATACATTTGGCTTTGTCAATGCTCGTTTTTAACAGGCCCACAGTGCAAGGAACAGATATAAATCAAGTGGCTGGAAGCACACTTGGTTAAGGCATTGTTATTACACCAGTAGAGCATTTACAGCTGCAATGAAGCCATTAACACTCGGCAGGACTGATCAGAAAGAACAATAGCAGGCAAACGTTGTGTTGCTGCTTTATTGAGCTAGCTCAAAGAGATCCCAGGAGGTTGTGTATTGGGCAGAGACCGGCAAATTCAGGGTGGGAATAGTCCTAGGGATTAGCATGGCAATGGCAGGTGGTGGTTAATAACCAAACACCCACATGTTGTGTGTTCCTTCTCACATTTCAACTCCCTTCTAGTTCTACTCAAATGCAATAGTTTTGGCTCATATGTGGCAATTAATAGCCAAAACTAAAAAAGAACTGGAGGTCATGGGGCAAAACTGGTTTCATATGCATTACCCATTACGCTGGACCCAGAGATATGGGCACAAATGAAGTATAGCATAAACGACTCCGCAAAACACATTTCTATGATGAACGAGGCAAGAATTAATTGGAACTGTGCTTCACATTAGTCCGAACAGCACAAGGTCTTTTAGAAATGCACATAATCTAAGTACTTTCAAGTCTTCACTAGGAAGAGTAAATTCCCTTTTAAAGAAATTAACTAAGCAAATAAACTCGACTGTAGTAAAGCATAGACTTGAAAAGCTTACTTGTCACCCAGTTGTAATCGAGCTTTCCATAATTGTTCTCCTCCTCAGACCCCAGTGACTGTAGGACTAACTGAAGTTTCTTGCGATGTAGTGGGTGCTTGATTCCAAGTTCCTTGAATAAGAAAACAACATGTGTAATGTCTTTTCAGAACGCAGAGGGATGGAAATAGAGCAGTGCAACACTATGTACTAGAAACAAGGCAAGCCCATCGCGATTCTTCATAATGGATTAATTGAGAACAACTGTTATGATATGCTAACAAGTAAACATTTGCTCCTGTGAACATTAAGCTTGACAAAAATGAAATGCAAAAACAACATCCAATAAGGTATTTTACTATAAGAACATCTGAACAAATATTAACATTTTTATTTTTATTCAAAATACATTAAAAGAAGCTTGGACAACAAATGTGGTCGTGATTGGCTGGTACTAATTATAGGTATAACCCCAAAATATCGTGACCGAAAAACCTGCACCGAAACTGCAGAATTTTGAAATGCGCATTTCAAAACATTTATATGTAGTGGGAGGGTTAGGGTAATGCATATTTTAAGGGGAGCGCCGTCTCCCCCGCATATAAGTGCCTTGCAATGTGCACAAAAAGAAATCTATATTTTCGGCCGCAGGATTTTTTCCCCAAAAATATAACAGATTCCTAATTATAGATTTTACAAGAGAGGTTACAAGGGAGATATTGAAGGACCTTATGAAAATGAAAGAAGCCATTACAAATATGACTCTATTGGGGGCTTTCAAGAAGAGATTGGAAGAAATAGATAGGGAGATTGAAGAATTTAAGGATTTCACATCTGCTGATAGAATAAAAAGAATGAAAAGAGATCTGGTCAGATTTAAACATGGTAATGCATTCCCATACTCGGAAGAGGGTTATTCGGAAGGCAATGAATCTGGGAATTGATCTAATAAGCGTGTCATTTTTTGAAGCACCTTCTATAGTTCCAGTAGTGACGATAGGAAAGATACATCTCTTGATGAAACTCCAAGTAATTCTAATATAGGAGAAGACGTGAATAATGGAGGTCATAGATGGGGCATTCTACGTGTTAACACACAGGGTCAACCTTTTTTAGGCAGAGGCATGGGTCACCGGAGAGGCCAACGATGGCACCCTCAGGAGATGAGGGTAACGAGAAGTGGGCAACAACAATAATTAATTTGTCTTAGTACACATCACCGCTGATGAAATGCACGTTCTTAACAAAGGTTTAGGGTTCGTTATTATCAACAAACATGACCCATTTAACTACTTTCAGGACCTTATTCGAAAGATTAGACAAAGAATTCTTCGGAATCAGATAACAGAACAGGCTTTAGGGCCCCCTCCACGTTCAATCCACCGGAGTCATTCATATCAGCTGAGCTCAATGTTTTTGAGAAGCGTGTTCTGCGTGTAGTTGAAAAATAAGAGGAACACGACCATGTTTTTTCATATCAGTACAAAAGAAAGACTAGCTATGGAGTCACTTCTAAATAATAACCAAATCACAATAAAACCTGCTGACAAAGGCAGAGCCATTGTGGTTCTTAATACTGATGATTACATCTCAGAATTCTTGCGACATGTCACCAACAGTAATATTTATACACAACTTTCAGGTACTAATAGCCAGGTTAACGTTCAGCTCATCCTAAACAACCAACACTTGCAATAATTTGCACCAACCACACACACTCATGACATCCCTGGGATGACCGGTGTGAATCCAATCGCACTTAAATGCCATTAATATTTGAAGCCTAGGCCTTTCTCCCACTGTCTAGAAATCTCAAATTTAGGTGCGTTTATATCTGCCATTTTGTGGAACCCAGGCCTTTCTTCCACTGTCTTGGAATCTCAAATTGAGATCTGTTCATATCTGCCATTTTGTAAAACCCGGGCCTTCACCCACCTTCCAGGAACACCCGGATACCCACTGAAAGCAACAAACCACAGCTTGGTCAATACCAAACTAAGAACCAACGTCAGGTCGTCCACACCCCACAACCGACCATTAATCCAACTGTCTACAGTCTCTCCAACGCTCAATATCCTGACACCACCAGACTTAGACCCTCCACACACAGGAAATAGACAATATCCAAATCCACCATTTTGGTAGCTACACCAGCAAACTACCAGCACCCTAGAACAACCCAAGCCCAGAGTCCTCCAATATCTCAAGATCAGTCATATGCAGACACCCCAGCCAATCTACAACAGCAGCCCACTATATCACAACTATCTCCAGATTATAACCATGTACAAAACTCGCAAGGCCACATAGTGCAAAGCGCAATCACAACGCAAAAGGACAAGACACAGCACCATCCAAACCACACAAGGACCTACAGGTGGGCTACAGCCCCTGTAACCCAAACTCTAAGCCATCCGACCACAAGATGCCCTGACACAGAAAGGATGCTGCCAAAGAAACACAGAACAAGGAACCATCTGAATCCAGCTCTCCCTCTTCCAGTAGAAACTGCCACAAATACAGAACACACCCTTACAAACCACACAACGAGCAGAACACACATAACGAGTAGAGTAAAATCCCTATATCCAACAGTGTACCTCGCAACTGCCTCCATACTGCAACACCTCAATGCGACCGGCAGTTCTAGGCAGACCGAAAACCTATTGGAACCTCGCAAGAAAAGAAGACCTGAGAAGATAAAGTAACAAAATCAACGCCCTCACTCCCGATATCACAAAAATACAAGGGCAGCGTCAGCAACTACATCAAAACATAGAAGATGAAGTAGTCGAAGATTTCTCCAACACAGCTATTAATCTAAAAGAATGTTTCAAGGACGAAGCAGAATCCACAGAGCTCCAATCCATTTGTGGAAGCAAGACAGAAGCAACCCAACAGAACTACTGCAAGACAAAACAGATAAGAAAATCAAAATAAACATAACACCATCAAAAAGATCCATTGTAACCTAATCAACGCAAGATCAATGTCCAAACATGCCACAGAGATTTTTGACCTCCTGTTCGATGGGGGCATTGACATCCTATTCATAACCGAAACTTGGCTAGACAAAAACTACAAAATCACACTCCACAACTGCCTCCCTGACAACTTGAAGTGCTCACAGGCAAAAAGAAAAAAACAAGAGTAGGAAGACTGGCAGTAGCTTACAAGGAACACTTGAAAATTCAAACAGATGAACCACTAAGCATTGAAAACTGCGAATCCCTAATTGTTCACCTAACAGCAAACCCCAAAACAAACCTCACATTTTTTCTAGTTTACAGACCACCAACATATGATGCAACCTTCGTGGATGCCTTCACAGAAGCCATTACCAACCTAGCCATCGAACAGGAACACCTGATAATCCTGGGAGACTTCAACATCTGGTTTGAAGAAGAAACCACTAACTCACAAAAATCATTAGCCAAACAACTGAAGACAACGAAACTACATCAGCTAGTCAATGGAGCAACTCACACGGCAGGACATACACTAGATGCAATCTTCGCGAACAAAAACCTCATCACCACAGCGCCACCAATACAGATACTCTGGAGCGACCACCACATCATCCCTTTCGTAATCACGCTACCCAGGACAACAGCCAAACAACCGGACAAATTGACCACTATCATGAAAAGAAACTGGAGGACCATCAAAGCTAGCAACCTAATACAACTGGAAAACAACCAACCACAGACAAAGGCCCTGGACAAAGTTGACCTCAACATAAAAAAAGAAGTACTTCAAAAGTGGATCGCCAAAACAATCGACGATATCTCCAAGGGAAAACCTTTCACACCATCATGCAAAAGAGCAACAGCAAAATGGTTTAACCCACTACTCAGCAACATGAAAAGACAAAACAAGACACTTGAACTAGAGTGGGGAAAAAAAATACAACCAGGCAAAAAAATACAAATTCCAACAACAAATCCACTGGTACAAAAAGGAAATCCACAAGGCCAAAAAGAAACTCTACAACAACCGAATCTCCAAAGCTGTCAACACTCAATAACTTCATAAACGAAATGAGAAACACCCCTGGCTGAAACAACACACCAATACCCTCACTGAATCTATGCAACAACCTTGCAGATCACTTCAAAAACAAAATCATCAGCATCCACCAAATCGTACAAAGCAGACCAATGTACCACAACGCGCAACCCCACCCTGCCAGCCGAGGATCGTCAGAACAAACTGCAAAACCTTCCCCAAATATCAGCGGAGACATTCGGCAAGCTGGTAAGAAACAGCAACAAAGCCAGTTCCCCCATGGTTCCCTGCCCCCTAGACATACACAAATCAATCATCACAAAAAGGGCACACATGGAACACTACAGAAACCTTTTCAACCAATCACTATTAACAGGGAAAGTACTGCGATCATTTAAATCGGCACACATCAAGCCGCTCCTCAGGGACACAGCAGGCAACGTTGAAGACTTTGACAACTACAGACCCATCTCAAACATTCCAAGACTACATAGAAGAACACCTACTGCTGTACCAGCCGCAAGTAGGCTTCAGACCGATGAGTAACAGAAACGGCACTGCTCTCAATAGAGGACAATCTGAGGGCTAAGGCAGACTGATACAAGCACAGCTCCAATACTTCTGGATCTCTGCATCATTTGACACAGTCAACCACTGATTAAATCATTCCTAACAGATAGAACGGAAACCGTCTGGATCAAATCTTTCAAATCCACCCCAAGGGAATCCACCTGTGGAGTACCACAAGGATCCTCCCCATCTGCACTGCTCTTCAACATATACCTGACTCCACTAATAAAGCTAACTAAAAGACATGGCCTCATATGGTACAACTACACTGATGACACACAGATCATCTGCAAAATACAAAACACACACAAAGAAAACACAAACCTGGAGGAATCCCTACAAGAACTCTTCGGCTGGATGAAAGCAAACAACCTGAAACTCAATTCTGGCAAAGCAGAAATCATAGTTTTATCGAAAAACGGGAAAAACAGCCACTACATCCCATGGCCAACAGAACTAGGAGCGGCACCGACCCCATCAACAACAGTAAAGAACATTGGAGTCCTCATGGACAGCAAACTAACACGTAAATGCTATAATCAAGAAATACTTCTTCCTCCTGCACTCAGTAAAAGGATCCTACCATTCCTCTCCTTTACCCACAAAACACTCACCATCATCACACTCATCATGTCCAGAGTAGACCATGCCAATAGCCTATACCTAGAAATGCCAGAACGCCTATTACAGAAACTTCAGCTTATCCAAAATGCAGCACCCAGAAGAGAACACATTAGCCCAGCACTGAAAATACTACACTGGCCACCGATAAAACAACAAATAAGGTTCAAAACAATGTGCATAATTCAAAGAGCAATCCACGGCTGTTACGCTCACCTGGTATCCACGGAGACACCACCGAGCCCTGGTTGGATGATTTGCACTCTCGAACCCTCTCCCGGTCCCTTGGTAAGGCCTCTGGTTAAAGATGGGTCTGCAATATAGGAGAGCTGGATTCAATACCAGATTGTCTAAGTTTTCCCACCTCCCTCGGCCTCAACTCCTTCCTCCCCATTGGGCCTTCTGCTCACCTTAATATTGTAAAAAAGTGGATTCTCCGTCTTGCTCCTCCTGGCAGGGGCGCGTAGATGTGGTGGGCGAGCAGCGACCAAGTTACTTCACTGGTGCAAGCCCCCCCCTGTGGGAATCCAGGCCTGCTGCAACTCCGTAGGTTTGCTGCTTTACAGTCTATATGCAGTTCTTATGTTCCTCTTAGTTCGAATAATAATGTCTTGCTTCTTTCCTTTTAGGTATGGAAAGGTATTTTTGTTGTTGTCATGCAGTTTGAAGATGAGCATGGGCCGATAGGCGAAAGCGTGGTGTGCGCAATGCTGTCCGGTGAGTAATGCGCGATGCGCAGCGCTGTTTCGCCTTTTATATTGCTAACCTGTGTCTTTTCTCTCCTTGCAGGTTGAGATGTTCCTCGCCAAGCGCCATAATGTTCCAGCAATGATACTGATCAGGAGAGGACTACCCAGTTAAGAATTGTGTGGCTTTCTTCATTCGGGAGGAAACGTGAGTAAACGCTTACTAATGATGTCTTTCTTTCTCCTCTTTTCAGGTTATGGTATTCCAGGATGCATGCAGTGCCGGATGATGGAGTTCGTACCTTCGGGTGAGTGGAACTGAAGTCAGCGATGGATTGAAGACCGGATACTGTTCCAGGTAAGTTTTGTAGTGTTCTTCCTCTCTCTGCAGGTTCTTGGTTTCAGGTAAACTGGCATCAAAGAACTGGACACGGTGAGCATTACGCTGCCCACAGCAGAATAACGCAAAGCATTTTCTGCTGTTTGGGTGCAGTTTAAATAGTCTCAGGTAAAGTAGTCCAGGTAAAATAGTCCCAAGCCTGCCACACCCAAAGTAGTCCAGGTAAAGTAGTTCCAAGCCTGCCACATCCAAAAGACTAAACCGCATAGCTCAGTTACAAGGAACTGAGGTATGTGCGTGCCTCCATGTTGGCTGAATCCCCCCACCCCCCAAGTTAAATAGTGCCAAGTAAATAGTCCCATTCTAATGATGGTTATGAGACTGGCGCCAAAGGAGTCCTGGATGAGGTTTTTTTTTTTTTTTAAACTTGAATTTTATTAATTTTAACGTTGGATGCGAACTTACAGGTGGGTACATGTTATGCATTGCCAATTGTTTCATGAGGGTATTCCAGTCCACCTTAACAATGTTTGTTAACATTATTGTTCGTTAATCCAAAAAGGAAGTAGGAAAAAAGAAAACCAGGGAAAGGAGAAAGAAAAAATAGAAACACCTCTCCCATTTTCCGAGTTGCGAGTCCGCTTCCTTCGAGGCATTGCCATTCTGAATCGTAGTTGGCTGAGTGACGTTCGAGATTGAACATTTTAAAGACGTAGGTCCCTATTGTGGTCTGTGACAGGCAAGGGTTATTGACAATGAGCTTTTCGGCTTTTCGCCAGTGATGGCGCTAGATCGGTGCTAGTTTTCTTGCTGTGTTGGGTCGTCTGTTGCTGAACGTGTGATGTACCGTACAGTGAAGTCATACCAGGCTTCTTCTTGACGTGCTGCTTTGTCATGTAGTATAGCCGTTATCTTTTCCATCGTGTAGATGTTTGTGGCGATCTGTATCCAGTCCTTTTCATTGGGGAGGCGTGGGGCTTTCCATTTCGTCACGAGAGCTGCTCTCGATGCTAGTAACAAGGAGGATGTTAAACCCTTTCACCCTGACCATTTCGTCGTCTTCTTCGAGGCCAAAGAGAATCAGGAGGGGTGACCTTTCCCTCTCAATGCCGTCCATCTGTTTGATCCATCCCAGGACCTCCTGCCAGTAAATGCGGACTTTGGGGCAGGTCCACCACAAATGCCAGTAGTAGGCATTCATACTGCATAGACGCCAGCATCTCGGGCTGGAGGTCTGGAACATTTTGGACAACCTGTATGGATCGTACTGCCATCTGTGGAGTAATTTTATGGCATGCAGTTTATACTGGGCCGCAATTGATATCTTCGATGGTGTCTCACAGATTTTGTCCCAGGCCTTCTGATCAAACTCTCTAGCAAAGTCTTGCTCCCATCTCGCTTTGAGACGGTGGTTTGGGGCGTCATCTTTGGTAATTAGGGCCCTGTACATTCGTGCTATGAGGCCTTTGGAGGCGGTAGTGGTATCCAAGATCGTCTCAAAAGGCGTGAGCTCTCTCTGTGTGGTGGCCTTCCACTCCTTTCTGGAAATAACTCCTTTCAATCGCAGGTACAGGAAAACTGGTATCAGATGAATTTGGAGGGCTTCTTCCAATTCACTTATTGATATGAATTTCCCTTTTCTCCACAGCTGGCCGACTCTCTCGAGACCAGCATCAAACCAAGCTTGATATCTAGCATGTTCCAGGATTTCTTCTCCGATCCCGCGGGACCAGAGATGGCTCAGTGGCGAGGGCCACGTGGTGACTCCTAACATTGCCTTCCCCTTCCTCCATATGTTCCAGAGTGTGCTCAGTATCGGGTGGGTGCGCAACTTCCTTGATAATTTGTTTCTGGGGACCCATAACCATTCTGCTAGCGTTACGTTGAAGAAAATGTTATTGTCCAGTTGGACCCATTGGAGGTCTTTCCTGTCTCGCAGGTGCGGGATTAAAATTCTGAGCTGCGTGGCCTGATAGTAGCGTTCTATGTCCGGCAAGCCCTCTCCTCCCAGGTCCTTTGGTAATATGAGAACCTCATAGGGGATCCTGGGTTTCTTTCCATTCCACAAAAATTCTAATATCGCCTTTTTGACTTGTCTGAAGAAATGCGCCGGAATTGTGATGGGAAGAACCTGAAAGGGGTACAGGAAGCGTGGGAGGGTAACCATTTTGATTGCGTTTAGGCGTCCCATCCAGGAGATTGTCAATGGTTTCCATTTTTTGAGATCGACCTTAAGGGCCTCAAGGAGCTGAGGGAAGTTAGCTTTGTAAGGGTTGTCAAGATGTTGCGTCAAATTAATCCCCAAATATCTCAGAGTTGGGCCTCCAATGATCAGCCCAAGGTGTTCGAGGGCGATTTGGTGTTCCGGGGATGGTTCGTGGAGTGGGAATAGAATGGATTTACATTTGTTGATCTTGAATCCCGAGAGCATGCCGTAATCTTCTATCAGCTGGATCGCTCGTGGAATGGAAGACGTTGGATTTGAAACATGGAGCAGAATGTCATCCGCATACAAGGCTAATTTGTATTCTTTGGCGTTCACCGTAATCCCTTCCACTGCTGGATCTGCTCGGAGCATCACGGCGAGAGGTTCTAGGGACAGTGCAAACAGTATTGCCGAGAGGGGACAACCTTGTCTCGTACCCCTGCCGAGAGGGAACCAACGGGAGAACTGGGCGTTCACCGCAACCAATGCTCTCGGGGAAGTGTAGATTGCTTTACTCCCTTGACGGAGTGTGGAACCTAGGCCTATCTTCAGTAGCGTGGCCTCAAGGAAGTGCCATTCAACTCTGTCGAACGCCTTTTCGGCATCAATGGAGAGCAGTGCCGGTTTGCTCAATGAGGTTTGGGCTTCATGGATCAGGTGCAGGGTTTTCCTGGTGGAGTCCGCTCCTTGTCTGCCCAGGATGAAGCCCACTTGATCATTGTGAATTATTGCGGGCATATGTGACTCCAGCCTTGCAGTAAGGATTCTTGTGTAAATTTTGGCATCAATGTTTAAAAGGGATATTGGGCGGTAGGAGGCGCACAGCTTCGGGTCCTTACCCTCCTTGGGGATGACTTATCAGTGCTTCAGAAAATGACTCAGGTGCCACGCCGGATTGCAGGATATTGTTAAATAAGTCGACCATGAAAGGGAGAAGGGAGTCTTTGAAGGTTTTATAGAACCCAGCCGTGTATCCGTTTTTACGGGGGCCTTCCCCATTGGAAGTCTTTTGATCGCTTCTGCAATTTCTCCTCCTGTGATGGGGGCTTCCAAGGTAAGTGCTGTGTCAGGCGGGATAGCGGGCAAGGGTATTCGATCCATGTATTCATTTATCGCTTCCAGATGCGAGGTAGCACGTGACTTGTATAACTCATAAAAGTCAGCAAAAGCCTCGGGGACACTGGGGGGAGGTGGTTCGTCTGAATCCCCTTCTGTTTGGATCGTGGGCACCCATCTCTCTTGGCATTGGCCTCGCAGTCTTGCGGCTAGTAAGGCGCCTGCTTTGTCCCCATGTTCATAGTGTTTCTGCTTAAGATATTGGAGCTTGCGTGCGACGCCATCCGTCTCCAGTTGTCGCAGTTCATTCCTCTTGTCGTTGGCCTCTTTGATCTTTTGCGGTCTATCTTGGTCAGCAGACTGTGCAGCAAGGTCTAATTGCGCAATTTCGTTCCGGAGCCTATTTTCTATCAATAATCTTTCTCTTTTTTTTGGCTGCTCCCTCTCTAATTAGTAGTCCTCTCCAGGTCGCCTTGCCCGCTTCCCAAATTGTGTTCATGGAGGTTTCGCCCGTATTGTTGATTTCGAAGTATTGGGTAATGTCCTGCTCTAGTTGCGCCCGAAAGATTGGGTCCTTGAAAAGGGATTTGTTGCAGCGCCATTTAGAGCATCTTCGAGGAAGAGCCATTTGATCGAGGGTGACCGTGACCATGTCGTGGTCTGACCACGAGACAGGAGTTATACTGGCCTCAGTCATTGCCGTAATGAGGTCCGCTGTTAGGTATATATAGTCTATTCTGGAATAGGTCGCATGCGGGGATGAGAAGAAGGTAAAGCCCGTACGAGTGGGGTTGGCATGTCTCCACGCATCGGTAAGATTGTAGGCAGTCATCATGTCTGCGGTGGAAGGGCGTCCGACACCTGCGGAAGGGGTCGCAGAGATGCGACCCGATTGTCTATCTTGTTCTGGGTCCATCCATGTGTTCAGATCCCCTCCAAGTATTACATCTCCTTCTGCCTCGCTCATAACCTTTGGGATTATCTTCTGTAGGAATCTGTCTTGTCCTGTATTGGGGGCGTATATTGCCCCAAGGGTGACGACCCTGCCTTGTATTCTGCCCACAAGAACTAGCGCTCTGCCACTGACGTCCATCCATGACTTCAAGAGTTCAAATTGAATCGCCCTATTGATTAATATGCCGACTCCGGCCTTCTTCAGCGGACCAGAACCCCAATAATCAGACCCTAGTTTGGTGTACAGAACCTTCCTCTCTTCTCCCTTGCTATATCGTGTTTCCTGTAAAAAGAGAATGTCCAAGTTGGCCCTCTTGAACTCCCTTGTCACAAGCGATCTCTTGGTAGGGGAGTTGAGTCCCTTTACGTTCAGCGTGCCAATTTTCAGTGTACCCTGCCTGTCACTTGATTCATTATGTCTGTAGGACATTGATGTATTTGTGGGAATTATTCACTAAGTCACTCTGCCCAGTATTAGAGCTGGCCATGTCGGAAGTGTTGTTGCAGCTGCCTCTCCTTAACAGGGGCTGTTTCTGAGGGTGTGTCATTCCCATTGACCATCCCCCCCCCATCTGCCCCTGCCGGGTATTGAACATCATACCCTGTGTCCTCTTGTCCAATCGCATTGTTCTCTGATTTTTTGACGAGGATCTGTGGGTGTTTGTGATGGCGTCCGAGTCGGGCTGGATGCGAACAACCAGTCCACTGTCGGACCACCAGTGAGGGTCATAACCGCACGACCCCGTCGAATAATAACATCAAAATAACGTTTTTTAGCCCCCGCCCCCGTTTTCATAAGATCATTTAACAAACGGTAGTATGTCAACATACAACAATCTTAACTATGAGATACATGCGTTTTCCGGAATCTTCATTCTACGGCAGATCTCGTATTCTAATCAAGAAGCATAATACGCCAGGTTGAAGAACTTGGAGTCGCTACTTCACATTGTTGTCTGGTGTGTCGTTGGGCCACCTGTATTTCCTCAATCCCTTCACCCTTTTTCTTCTCGGGCCTGAAGTTCCCAACGTGATCCGTCCTGCGCAGGGGTGTTCTGAGCTCCCTCTCCCGAGGCTGTTCCGAGAAGGTCAGCAGTGCAGTCACGGATTTCCTCTTTAGAGCGAAGTAGAAACTTCCTGCTCCCGTATTCAAACGAAAGGGAGAAGGGGTATCCCCATCTATACCTCGTGCCTTGATCTTTTAGCCAACTCGTGAGAGGGCCGCACAGGCGGCGTAAGGCTAACGTTAGCGATGAGAGATCCTGAAAAATAGTAATCTGGGCTCCCCCAAGGGTAAGGGTACCCCCGGACCTGGCTTTAGCGAGTATCCTTGTTCTATCCTGATAGCTGTGGAATCTGGCAAGGACTGATCTCGGGCCACTTGGAGGTCCTCCAGCTCTGTGAATTCTCTCAATCTTGAGCTCATCAATGTCCTCATCTGAGGTCAGGATTTTGACGATATCATGTATCGTCTGTTTAAGGTGTTCCTCCGTCTCCCCTTCTCTATCCGGAATTCCAAAAAGCGTAGGTTATTCCTCCTCTGCCTATTTTCCAAGTCATCAATCTTAAGGCGAATCTCATCCTCCTCCTTCTCCATGTTCCGTATTCTAAGATCCATTTGGGCTTCCAAAGTGCCCATCGAGGCCTGGTTGTTCTCGACTCCCTCTAGCCTCTCCTCAATGTTATCTACCCTCTGGGTCATCTTATCCATTTTACCACCAAGGTTGGCACCCATATTTCGAATTTCACTAAGGAGGGCAGCAATGTCTCCCTTGGTGGCCGCTGCGCCCGTCTCAGGGGCTTCTATTGACATCGTAGGCATGGAGTCAGGAGTCTGTGGCGGTGGAACGTAGGCGTACTTGGCGAGTTTACTTGGAATGTTCATGTAGCACCGGCCTGCGAGGAGGCACACGCCCCGGAATCGGGGGCCGTACCCTCGAGCCCGATGTGCTGAAAGGCACGTGGGGAGAGTTGGAGGGTCCCGGCGTGTTGTTCCTTGTTGCGGAGCTCTTTTGGAGGGGGGAGTGGGAGGAGGCACACGCCCTGTCACCAGGGGCTGTACCCTCCGCCTTGGTCCGTGTCTCCCTGTGGGTCAGATGTCCAGGGGGGTCGGAGTCCTGATACCAGCACGTAGTGGGAATCAGGAGAGAGTATGCGGGGTCCAGCCTCCGGGAGAGGGCCCCTGATGCAAATACGGCGGGGTTTAGGCACCCCTGAGTAATCTGCTGCTTTTCCGGATGCTGGGCTACTTGCCCGTGTTTCAATCAGGCTCTAGATGAGGGCACACGCCTCATGAGTGAGGGCCCAACCCTCTGCTGTCCCCTCGTGTGTACTGTCATTCGTCGCTGTATGGGGAGAGGCCCCGGGCAGAGAAGTCCGCAGGAGGTACTTCGGCGGGTCTGGGGAAAGGCAGTGTAGGCCGGGGTGGGAGCGTTACTTCAGTGATTGAACAAGATCCCTGCAGTTTGAGGCCAGATTCGAATTAATTTGGTCCCTCAGCGTTAATGTGTAATGATGCGGGATACAACGTAGCTGCCGATACAGGAGTGCGTGAAGCATGCAACTCCGTTCCTGTGCCAGGGCCTCAATTTGTGATTGGGTGCTCCACTCAAGGGGGCTCCCCGGGGGTGTCAAGAGGGGAGCGCCGGGGGAATTGGGCAGCCGATAGGCCCCCCCCCCGGAATGAAGCTTCGTTCGGTCCTCCAAGAGAGCGGGGGAGGAGGGGCTGCCTCGGCCACCTCCGCTCGGCTGCCGAAGGCCGGGAGGGGGGGGGGGGGGAGAGAAGCAGGTCCCCGTCTCAACACCGCGATGCAGAGCACTGCGGGCGGGCACTCACCTTCGCGGGCCTCCGCCATGCACCGCAGGGTTGGCGTTCCGCGACCTGAGCCCGGGGGGGAAGGCCGGCCTCCGAAGTTCGCGGGGGCAGTGAAACATCCACGGCCTCTTCCAAAGTTCCCGCGCGGCTCAGGTCGTCTGCAGGGAGCGCGGGAGGCGGAGTCGGGTGCCGCGAGCCGCGGCCTCCTCCCGAGCCGGCGTCCTCGTGAGCGAAGGGGAGGCGGATTCTCGCATGCTTTTCTATGTCTCCGGAGGTCCGATTTCGATCGGGTTTTCGCTCAGGGGATGGGGGGGCACTCCTCTCAGGTTAAGCCACCGTTTTTGGGCACGAGGGGGGCAAAAGTGGGGGCTCAAGGCACTTTTGGGGCCCGTGAGCTGGGAGATCACACGGAGGGAGTCATCGTCCGTGCGCCCCCCTGGTGGCCAGTCCCTACGCCAGCCCTGGATGAGGTTTTAAGGCATTTGACCTGGCCCTAACTGGAAGGCTGACTTGCCAGTGAGGGCCAGGGGCAAGGGTCATGACAACGGCCCAGGAGCAGAGTTCCTAAAGAAGAAAATTACCATCAACCATCCAACAAGACCACTCAAATCAAGCTATGACATTTGCATAGAACCAAAACCAAACAATAAATCAGAGGATCATCTTTCTCACACCTGGCAACATGGATTTGCCTACCAAAAACAAAACGCAATACAATAGATCATCTGGAATTCAGAAAACGACCAGAAAAGAACAAGTTACTTACCTGTAACTGTTGTTCTCCAGCATGGATCTGGCATGGATTCACATGCTCATGAATATTCCCCGTCGTCAGGCTGGGAATCCTCGGTAAAGAAAAAACTAGTATCAGTTTTGTTTCTGATCTGTCTTTCGTAGTAGTAACCAATCACTGATCTCTGCGTCATACTGACCACAGCCAATGACTGCCCTCTACCTAAGCCCCGCCTCTGGCAGCCATCTTCAGATTTGGTAGCACGTGAAGTGGCAGTATGACCAAGTGAAGAGCCGCAGAGGGGTAGGCGGGAGGGTTCGCATGTGAATCCATGCCAGACCCATGCTGGAGAACAACAGTTACAGGTAAGTAACTTGTTCCTTCTCCAGCATGGGGTCTGGCATGGATTCACATGCTCATGAATAAAGAATACATAGCAGTACACACATGCACAACCACGGGAGGTGGCAAAGGCTCAACATTAAGCATCACATCAACTCAACATTAAGCAAATCTTACCTCCTCACCAGGCTCACCTTAGGCGAACAGGTTGGGCAGCACTGCTTAGCCGACTCTGGACTCCTCCCTGGAATCCCGATTGACGCAGTAGAACTTCGTGAAGGTGTGCGTCGACCTCCACGTAGCAGCCCTGCAGATGTCCAGCAAGGGCACACCAGATAGGAACTCCGTGGTAGCTGCGATCGCTCTGGTGGAATGGGCTCTCGGACGGCCAGGCAGCGGTCGGTTTGCCAACCGATGACAGTACATGATACAGCCGGAGAGCCATCTAGAAATGGAGGCCTTTGAGAGAGCCTTCCCCTGATTGACAGGTCCAAAGTTCACAAAAAGTTGTGACGTCTTCCGAAAACACTTTGTGCGGTCCACGTAAAACTTCAGCGCTCTAGCCACATCCAGCGAGTGCAAAGTCCTTTCGGCCGGTGACGAAGGCGACGGGAAGAAAGCAGGCAACACCAAGGGTTCGTTGAGGTGGAAGTCCGACGGCACCTTGGGCATGAAGGAGGGGTGCGTCCTGAGCACTACCCTCGTGTCGTGAAAAGTCAAGTACGGGGGCTTGCAGGAAAGGGCCTGTATCTCTCCCACTCTTCGTGCGGAGGTGATGGCCACAAGAAACGCTGTCTTCCACAACAAGAACTTCAACGGAGCCGAGTGCAAGGCTCGAACGGAGGTACCATGAGCTTGGTCAGCACCACGTTGAACTCCCACGCCGGGGCCGGAGCCTTCACCGGCGGGAACGATCTGAACAGTCCCTTCATGAACTCTTTCACCAGACGAGACCACGAAGACGTCCGCCCTGTGGTTCTGGTGTATCGGGAGATCGCAGCAAGATTAATCTTGATGGACGCGTGCGCCAGTCCAGCCTTGGCCAGCGTCAGAAGGTACGGCAGTACCTGGGGAGCCGTAATCCGTAGAGGGTTAATCTTCTGTGCGTGGCACCAGACAGAGAACCTCTTCCATTTGTGTCCATAGCATTTAAGAGTTGAGGACGCCCTGGCCTTTGCAAGAACCTCTCTGCAGTCGGCCGGTAGCCAGGCCTGCAAGTTCAGCGACTTCGGGTCGTGTTGGAGGATGGCACCTCCTTCCCTGGAGAGAAGATCCGCGTCCACTGGCAGCCTGATTGACGGGGACGCTGACAAGTCCAGAAGGTCCGGGAACCATATCTGCCTCGGCCACGCAGGTGCGACGAGGATCATCCTGCACCGTGACCTCTTGAACTGGTTGATGTGCCGGATCAGTAATGGCAATGGAGGGAACGCGTATAGAAACAGGCCCTCCCAGGGGAACGAGAAAGCATCGCCCATGCTCCTCGGCTGGGGAAACCTGCTGGCGAACCTCCGGCACTTGGAGTTCGTCGCCGTCGCAAACAGATCGATCTGGGGTGTGCCCCACCGTCGGAAGAGGCGAGCCACTAGATCCTGTCGTAGTTCCCACTCGTGGCACGAGCGCAGCTCTCTGCTGAGCGAGTCGGCGATGGTGTTTTTTATCCCTGCCAGATGAAACGGCACCAGAAACATCCCTTGGGCGACGGCCCAATGCCACAGATCCTGCGCCTCCTTGGACAGGGCTGGGGATCTGGTACCGCCCTGATTCCTGATGTAGAACATGGTGGTGGTGTTGTCGGTGCAGATCCTCACCACCTTGCCCTTGAGGGACGGAAGAAAGGACCTGAGGGCCCAAAACACTGCACGGAGCTCCAGGACGTTGATATGGAGGGACTTCTCCGTCGGAGGCCAAAGGCCTCTCGCGTGCAGATTTTCGGTGTGCGCTCCCCACCCTTCCAGGGAGGCATCCGTGCTCACTCTCTCCTGGTGGCCGGGGGTCTGGAAGTCCATGCCCGCCGGCAGATGCGCGCGGGTGCCCCACCACCGGATCGCTCGTCAGAAACTCTCGTCGAGTGTGATCCTCTCCTCGAAGCTGCCCGTCGTCTGGATCCAGCGCGCGTCCAGGAACTCCTGCAACGGGTGCATCCGGAGCCTGCACAGGCGGATGAGATAAATGCAAGAAGACATCATTCCGAGGAGGGACTTGATGGACCTCACCCTGGCCGCGTCCGCAACCAGCATCCGCTGCACCTTGCCCAGGATGGCCCTCGTCCTTTCCTACGACGGAGAGGCCAGAAGCGACACTGTGTCGAGCTTCGCTCCCAGAAACAGTGCGTCTTGCGCGGGCACCAGGTGGGACTTGGCGTAGTTTATGGAGAATCCCAGGTCCGTGAGTAGTTGGACGGTCCTTGCCGTGTGCTCCACGGCAAGCTCCTTCGTCTTTGCTCGGATGAGCCAGTCGTCCAGGTAGGGGTAGACGTGGATCCCCTCTCGGCGCAGCTGCGCCGCTACCGGTGCGAGGCACTTGGTGAACACCCTGGGTGCCGACCTCAATCCGAAGGGAAGGGCTTTGAACTGGTAGTGACGCCCTTGGACCACGAACCTGAGAAACTTTCGGTGTCCCTTTAGGATGGGAATATGGAAGTAAGCATCCTCCAAATCCAACGACGATAGGAAATCGCCCTCCTCCAGTTGACCCAGGACGTGTTGGAGGGTGACCATCCGGAACTTCTGTGCCTTGATGAATTTGTTCAGTCGTCGTAGGTCCAGGATGGGACGCCATCCTCCCGTCTTCTTCTTCACGAGGAAGTATCTTGAGTCAACTCCGGAGCCCCGAAGTCTCTTTGGGACGAGCTCGATGGCGCCCTTCTTGAGCATCGCCTTTACCTCCAAGAGAAGTTGAGGGACGTGATGTTCTTTCCTGGCCACACGGGGGACGCGCGGGCACCTCCTTAGAAACTCGAGCGCGTGACCCTGAGCTAGGGCGTCCAGCACCCAACGGTCGGTGGAGATGGACTCCCACACGCTGACGAAGCTCGCCATCTGGCCTCCCACCGGGGTGTTTCGGTGGGGGCCCGACCCCACGGCCAGTTCAATCCTGCTTCGACGAGGCTTTGCCGCCTTGTCCTCCTTCGCGACGACGGCGGGGTCCGCCTGACTTGCCTCGTCCCCTGTAAGCTTCCTGTGACGACGAACGGGCCGCTTGACGGTAGGTGGAAAATCCGCCGCTGGAACCTTTGGAGGCACCCTGTTTGCCTCCGCCGCTCCGAAAGGGCGGCCGCCGTTGCTGGAGAACCCCAAGAGCCCGGGCCGTCTCCGTGTCCGCCTTGATGGCTTGAAGGGAATCGTCCACTGTTTTCCCAAACAGGTTGTTTCCGTCGAACGGCATGTCCAAGACTCTGGTCTGCACGTCCTGACGGAAGTCAGTAGCCTTCAGCCATCCACGCTGCCTAAGGCACACGCCGTTGCCCAACTGGCGAAATCCAGTGTCAGCGATGTCCGTCGCAATCGTAATGGCGTGGTCCGACGCCACCTCTCCTTCCTGCAAGATTTCTAGGGCTTCCGCCCTCTTGTCGTCTGGTAGGAAGTCCAGCAGGGGGGCCAGTTTGTACCACAACTCCCTGTCGTAGCGGGCTACGATAGCCAAGGCGTTGGCCGCCTTAATCGTCGTCGCTGCCGACGAGATGACTCTGCGTCCCATCGTGTCTAATTTCTTTCCCTCGCCGTCCGGCGGGGAGGTCGACGTAGAGGCCGCGCCCCCCCCCGCTTTCTTCCTGGCCGCTGCGGAGATGACCGAGTCCGGGGTCGACTGTGCCCGAAGGCACAAGGGGCCCGCGTCCGGGACCCGGTACTTCTTCTCGTACCGATCCCTTCTAGCCGGCGTCGTGGATGGGTTCTTGAGGAGGGCGAGGCCCTCATCCCAAATATCGTCTAGCAGAGGTACAGCGAGGACTGTCTTCCTCTTGGTCTCGCGCCGTTGATAAAGGAAACCTTCTTTCTTCTCTTCCGGGCAGAGCTGGAAAAGCTCGGATGCCCTGGCGATCATGGAGTGAAACGATCCAATCTCGTCGGGCGGGGAAGCCCGGGTGGGAGGTGACGACGGGAGATCCTCGTCGTAAACCTCGTCGTCTGTACCCGTCGCGGCCGTGTCAGTCCCCGTATCATCCCCACGTGTCGTGGACGGGGAGGAGGGCTGAACAGGGTGCGATGGCTGAAAAGGAGGTGGAGGATGAATCCTTCTTCTCTTAGGGGGAGGGCTCCCAGAAGGGCCTGGCTCCGGGTCCCCCGTCGGGAGCGGCTCCTCCGCTGGTGGTAAAGCAGTCTCGTCCTTATCTCCGAGTATAAGAACTGTATAGCCAACAAAATGGCTGCCGAGTTGTCTTGCGGCACTGGTTGAGGGGAGTCCGACGGGCGGTCAGGAGCCCCATCGGCACCCTCGACGTTCTCGTCGTCTCCTACGTCGGGGTCCCTCCCGACGGGATGGTCTTCTTCCACGCCAACGCCGTGGCTTAAGACTTCGATCAGCTCCTCCTCAGAGGTTGAGGCCGAATCCACGACGACCTCTTGCCCCCCCTTTTTCTTCTCCGTCAGAGGTTTCACGGGGGTCCTGTCGATGGGCATGAAAGAGGACTCCCTCCGCGGTGGCAGGGAGACTCTGGGCCCCGAGGTCGCCACCACTGGTGTAGCCTCCACAGGCTGAGCCAGGGCCGCCGCGACTGTCTCGATAGAGGCCTTGGCCGGGTGGATTAAGGCTTTCACCACCTTAGGTGCGCTCACCGCCTTCTCCTTGGGGGGGGGGTCACCGCCTCGCTCCCCCTCCGATGGGGCCTTCGAGCTCGACCGGGGTCTCTCCAGGAGCTTCGCCGGGTGCTCGGCCTTCCTCTTACCCGAGCCAGAGCGTTGGCTCGTGGTTGATGGCGCCGGGGAGGATGCGCCCTGCCTGGCGCCCGTAGAGCCCGACCGTTCGGCGCTCCCGGTGCCAGCGGACTCGCTGTGCTTGGCCTTCTGTTGGACCCCCGTCGCCGGGGCACCCTCAAAGGTCTTAGAAGACCGCTCGGACTTCTTCTCGCCTGACAGGCTCTTTCCTTCAAGCCAGTTGGCGAGACGTTGATGGCGGTCCTTCATGGTCCGCTCCGACATATTGCCGCAAAACGCACAGTCCTTCTCCACGTGCGTCTTGTCCTCATGTAGGCAGTAAAGGCAAAGGGAGTGTTCGTCCTCCTTAAAGACATTCTGAAGCTGGCATCCAGGGCAGACCCTGAACAGCTTTCCGGGCGTCGAGCTTCCCTTCTCCTGGGCCATGTGATAGATTGGCCTGAGAAACTTCTGGAGTCCTCCAAAAGCGTGGCTCGACGAAATCTTCACCCTTGAGGGGCGTAGACGAATCCGACACGGGTCCCCGTTGATCGGATGAAGAAACGGTGGAGCTTGCGGCTCTTTTGACCGAAAAAAGAGAATTTTTTCTGAGAAAAAACGTGAAAAAAGACACTAATGCTCGAGAGCAATAGCACGAGGATCCCAACACTTGAACGTGCGGTAAAAATCTGAAGATGGCTGCCAGAGGCGGGGCTTAGGTAGAGGGCAGTCATTGGCTGCGGTCAGTATGACGCAGAGATCAGTGATTGGTACTACTACGAAAGACAGATCAGAAACGAAACTGATACTGATTTTTTCTTTACCGAGGATTCCCAGCCTGATGACAGGGAATATTCATGAGCATGTGAATCCATGCCAGACCCCATGCTGGAGAACTAAAGGTACTAAGAGAGAACCAGTCACACTTCTTACTGTTAACTAAAGAAGCATGGTCCTGGATTGAGACCAAATACGGACAGGATGATAACCCGGGAGCACACCGGAACGGGGAGAATCAAAAACAATGACGAAATTCTGAAACTGAAGACAATTAAGGTGATGGAAACAGTAAGAACTACTGAAACATTTCGAGGATACGGTTTGAGAAACCAGAAATGTGGAACAGGAGAGGAGGAGAACCAGAATCCGGGGCCAACACTAAGGCCATGCACCATACTGGAGTCCTGTAGGCCTTGCAACCACCAAAAGCAGGGCAAAAAGGACGAGCAGTCATACCAGAGTTTTTCGAAGGTGTCGAGTGGCGGATGTCCATCACAGTTTAAAGTAGGAAACTTCTACTCTAAGAAAAATATTGGGGTATTGAGGAGTCAGAGCGGGGGGGGGGCAGAAGGTGTGGGAGTTTGCGGGAAGGAAAGGATGAAGGAGAAATATAGCGTAATTTTACGAAACCAACAGTTTGGCAACAAGACAATGACATAAGGAACTACCAGCATAACTACAGTTGGGACATTTGTTTATTTTTGAAGAAAGCCTAGCTGGATAGCAGACAAGCACAGCTGGGGACACAAAGGGAAATATACTGTCAACTCAGAAAGGTGAAATATCCAGGAGAGGGGTCACATATCAAGAGAGTTTGGCAGTTCCTGCGCCTGCATGGCATTCAGGTGGCATTATTACAAGAGACGTACTTAATTGTGGTTGAAATCGCAGATCTGCTAAAAGGTTGGGGGGCATACTGGTGGGATCATCATATTCAAGAGGGGTGTTGATTTGGCTAGACGCGAAAAGTACCACTGCAGTTGGAAGCAACTAAGGGGGGACACAGAGGGGTGCACATGTATAATGCAGGGTAGCTTAGAAGGGCAAAAGATTTGCATATTGAACTATTACACACCTAACAAACAACGAAGAATACTTCAAACAGATTGGGGAATTCATGGGTGGAGACAGAGCAGATATTTTCATCTGGGGAGGGGACTTGAATTGTTATCTAGACCCAGACAAAGACCGGACCGGACAGGGGTTTATCAGAGGTCGCGCTCAACACGCTCCCCTAATAGAATGGTATCAGAGCTGGACTTGCAGGAATTATGGAGAGGGTCACATGGCGACAAAAGAGAGTATTTCTTTTACTCACCAGTACAAGTCACATACACTCGCTTAGACTATTTATTTACGGGCACAGAGAATGCACATAGATTCTCCAAGACGGAAACCTAGGGAAAGTGCCATCAGGCCATGCCCCCTGGTCCCGACACTACAAACGGGAAGCCGTCGTCCAGCAACACCAACTTGGAGACGAAAAGTGGAGTCACTACAGGACAGGGCGTTTAACATGACACAGAGAGGAGATTGTCTCATTTCTGGGAAATAAGGGCTCAGTTGAAAAAGTAGGCACCATGTGGGACGCTCTCAAGAGATCGATGAGGGGTGTATGTATATCCAAGACAGTGGGAATGAGAAAAACCCTGTTCAGAAAACTAAGGGACACAGAAACATCAGCGATCTGGAAATTGACCTGGACGCAGGGAAGGTGGTGGGCCCAGATCTGGCAGGAGCAATTACCGCCCAACACACACACCAAGAATCATTGCCCAAGTTCGATAGGAACCAATATACCAAGAAAATACACAGGGAAGGCGATAAAGCTGGTCAGCTACACGCGTGGTTGATCCGAAAAGAACACCAGGGGGGGGGGGGGGCAATTACACAAATCAATGACTATGAGGGATCTAGAGTAGTCATACAATAACAGATTAACAAGGTCTTCCAAGATTATTATAAGAAATGATACTGTAGTGAAGGCATGTACTCGGAAGAGGAGGCATCAGATTTGTTAGAAATAGCACATACGCCTAGGCTGACGCAGCCCCAAAGACAGGCACTGGAAGCATTGATAGAAGCAGAGGAGATTGAGCGAGCATGAAGATCAATGCTGAAGGGTAAATCCCCTTGCACCGACGGATTACTGGTGGAATAGCCACTGTGGGGTGTCACAGTATTAGTTTTATGACGGTACGATAACCGTCTTGCCAAATGACGGTATATCGTGGTTATCGCGGTATATATAGCAGGTGGAGTTAACTAATCTTAAATATTTTCTAAAAGGTCATAAATTGTCAGATTTATCATCGCAAACAAAACCAGGCACCCAGGGCCAGAATTGGGCTTTTCAACATACTTTCCACTGAAATGCCATCCCTTGCTTCCACCAAACACAAACACACGTGTGGAGAGGAGGAGAGTGGGGAGGAAGCCCTGCTGCGACTGGCAAAGCAAACTGAATAGCTTTTCTTAAGTGGTCATTTAGGCTTTTAGCTCCCCCACTGGCTACTGGTGAAGATGAACATGTTGCCATCTTGATAACCTGCATGCCACAGATCAATGGAGGCTGATGGTAGTATACATTTGTGCACATACACACACGCACACGTATGGCAGCAGGGAATATCCACAGAGATGAGTGAATTTCGCAGTGTGACTTATTATTTGTAAATTCAAAGATAGAACCAGGGAAATCCTCCATTGTCATATTATTTTGCAAACATCCATTATAAATATATAAACCCCAAAGCCGCCAACCCAAAGTAAACCCTTTTCCTTCTTGGCACTTTATGTATTCTTCCTATTGATAACATATTGATATTGTGTCAGGCACGCATGGTTTATGGAATGGCATTAAAAACTGCTCCAACTGAAACTACTTTGCAGACGGCACATCCAACAGTGCAAAGCCAAGACTGTGCAGCACTTGCTTACTGCAGCCTTTCCGAATCAGATTGAAAAGCACACTTAACGATATAAACGGTATACCGGTATGAACAATGTGACGGTTATTATTGTTCAATTAAGTGGTTCACGGTATCTTTAACGGTATACCGTTATACCGTTACATCCCTAGCCACTAAGGCCTTTGATTCGGTGGAAGGGCCATGGCTCTTCAGAGTATTGGGGGAGATCGGGATGGGTCCTCAAATATTGCGGTGGATCCGGTTATTATACTCAAGCCCCCAGGCAAGAGTCAAAACAGGCGATTGGATATCCGAAAAATGGACACGAGAGATAGGGAACCAGGCAAGGGTGCCCGGTATCACCAATACTGTTCGCCTTGGCCCTGGAACCCTTGGCAGGGTACTTCAGGGAATACATACCGGAGACGGGAGTTAGGGTTCGAGGTATTATGCATAATATATCCTTATACGCAGACAATGCATGGTATGTATATGTTAGTAACCCTATAGTAAATGTCCCGGTGATAGTTGAGATACTAGCCAACTTTAGAAAGCTGTAAGGCTACAATGTGAACAAAGAAATCCCTAGTATTCTCATTAGGATCCATGCGTACACAATCCGTAGATCTACTCCCGCAATGAGGGATACGTTGGGAACTCTAATCCTTTTGCTACTTGGGAGTCACAATTTTTCACGAAATGGAGAAGACTCATGTTCAAACCTGGGAGGGCATTGTCAAATATAGGAGACTCAAAAGAATTCTGGAAATCCCTGCCACTCTCCTTGATGGGAAAAATCACCTTATGTAAGATGGAGGTGTTACACAGACTACTTTATTATGTTGTTAATATACCATATAAGATTAAGAAAATGTTTTTTAAAATGCTGGATGCCAAAATAGGGGAGTTCCTATGGGGCTCAATGACAGACGAGTGGCACGAACCACTCTTCGTAGGCCATAAACAGAAGGGGGACTGACCTTACCTGACTTTGAAACTTATTCTGCATCAGCTCAGTTGCAAACAGTATCTAACTGGGTGGACAAACCAGAAGTGGATCTAAGACATATGCTAGGAGACTTTCCATCACACAGTTAGGGAATCGAATTGCTGTGGGACCCAAAGTTACTAAAAAGTCAGATCAAAACTGAGGCAGAAAAGGCCAGGGGGATGGATAGGGGACACATGTTTAATGAATTAATGAATACTCTTACGTCCACCCTGATTACGAGGAATAAAAAGAAGGGCGATCTAACGAGAATCCTTTGTTAATCTACATTAGAAACTGAACCAAGTACTGGAACGACAATTTGTATTATTATTGCCAACCTGATTGCCCACACCCGATCAGTAATTCACCTTGGACCTGTAAGCTCATGCTATACATTGATTACATTTATGTGTAATGGTTTAAGATATTCAATGCGAAAGGTAATGTTTGATGAATTGTAGAATTAAGAATTGCTTATTGAAAATGTAACTGTGGAATGAAGCTGTCACAATTTCACCAATAAGCCAATAAAAACAAATATTGAAAGACAGATGAGTATAGGTTTATACGTTGAAGTCTTGAGGAAGTGAACCATGAGACTTGCTGAACTGCAATGCTATCTTGAGGACGGAGCCTCAAGACCCTTTCCTTGTGAACTGTGTTGTCTTAAGTTTGGGGAAGTGAACCTCAAGGATTTGTGGAACTTTCTTGAACTTGGGGAAGGGGAGCTGAAGAGGAAGCTAGGAGCTGAAAGAAGCTCAGAACTTTGTGTCAATCATCATTTCCTTTTCGTGGTGGGCGCAAGGTTAGACTACTGAAAGCTTTATTTGCTGGCACCTCAGCCCATAAGGTAAAAAATACTGCAAAACATCCAAAAGAACACCCTACGAGCTGCCCTTAACCTCCCCAGATCTGAACACATAGCTGCCCGCAAGGCGGTACACTGGCTCCCCATCCGGGAAATCATTATTTTCAAGACCCTAACCCCTAACCATCACCCATAGTCGGCACCGCCCTACCTCTCCTAAAGATTCTCCAAATCGCAATCAACCAGACCCATTAGAACACCATACTCACCAAAGACTAGTTCAACCGAAATTCAAACGAGCTAAAGCAGGTGGTTCAAGCTTCCCAGTTATAGAAACGAAGCAATGGAACTCCCTCCCACCAAACTCAGATCAGATCAGATGATTCCTTCCGGGCTTTCCGCAAAGCCCTTAAAACATGGCTCTTCAATTAACCCTCCCTGATTCATGCATCCGACTGCATCCTGACTCTGTAGCCTCATGCATGTACTCCTATGACTGTAATGCATGTACTTCTAGGACTGTATGTAACGCCGTAACTATGTATTCTACCTATTGTGCCTAAGGGCCTTTTGTAAACGGTTCAACCTAGCGCCCTGATGCCAGAGGGCTTGTGCGCGCTATACAAATGAAAAAACAATTATTGACATCCCGACACATTGCTTAGCTATAGTTGTGAGGGCAAGGCGTTAGGGAGAATTCTCTGTTTAGGCTGAATTTCCTAACCTAGTCAGTCCCCCAGCAGCTTTGCTGGATTTCTGGAGTTTGTTTTTTTCTCCTGCCAAGAGTGAGACTCTTTCTCCCACTCTTGGACATGATTTGTGGTGTTCCTTTGATTGGTAATGTGTTTTATGGGCTATGGGGTCCTTTACTCCATAGGGTTTCATGTGTTTTTACTATGTGTGTTACACAGCACCCTCCGTGCAGTGACACAGGGGTGTCATAGTGACACCCCACCATAGACTCCATACCCTGGGACTGACTACTGTCTCCCAGGGCATGTAAAGTCACCATTGGATTTACTAGTCCCAAATTATGAACAGAAACCAGTACAAACCATCATATTGTGGACGTACTGGTCGGGGCAATTCGATTGCCCCGGGGTCTGTTAGTCGAGGGGGCACGTCTCCGTCCCCCCTGGTCGAGTTTTGGCTGGTGGCAGCGGATATTACTTTTTATATTCGACCGCAAATATATCTCTATGGGATTTTCCCATTGTTCGAGGCTACCAACTTTAATTATTTAATTTTCATAGCCTCGAACATACCGTCGGTTTATTTATGTAATATTAATTCGCCGGTTGGTATTTTTTGCCAGGACTCGATTCTAAAATGGCGTTTATGTTCTCTTCTGTGACTCCAACCCAAGTCGAGCCCTTTGTTCCACTTTTTGGCGGGCTTCTCCACAGAAGCCTCCAAAAGTGGTGCCACTCTGTCTGGGTACCACAGGGGTGTGGGAGGGGGTTTAGGCACCCTGGATTGAGTTACCTTGGTATCTCAAGTCGCACTCTTGTGTGATTGAAGTTAGAGTTCAGAAAGATGGATCCACTTTAAGAGGATCAGAACGAAATGTGTCCAAGGTCACACGGTTGAAAAGTGCACAAAAGTCTCAAAGGTTCAGAAAGAGTTGGACCAAAAGAAAGGGACCAGTTAGATGGTCAAGGCGGCCAGCCCAGTCCAGAAGGTTAAGGGGTTATTATTACCTTGTAGCAATCTTTAGAAAGGGAGGCCTGGCGGACACGGTACCTTAAAGTGGTGAGAACACTCCAGCGGGGGCAGTTGTTCCTGGCAGCGGATGCAAGTCGGTGCTTCGTCCGGGGGAAGAGAGGATCTCGTCGTGGAGGAAGACAGGAGTCCGTTGCACTGCCAGGGAAGAAACCAGCCGCAGAGTTTCTCAGGTACAAGGAGCGGTCCGTTGATTCGCGGTTCAGTGGTAAGTGGCTATCTGGCTGCCGGGGTGCTTGGCACGGGCAGTTCGACCACAAACCGGTCTGGGGTGCGAAGAAAAGAAGGTAAACTGGTTGTGCCCAGCAGTCAGGGGAAGAAGCCTCTCCAGCCGGGAGATCTTCTCTGTCGTCGGGAAGTGGTGAGTCGGTTCTGCAGGGCTCCACCGGTGGTGTCGTCGTGGTAGGTCGGCTCAGCTTCTCCCTCGTCGGATTCTCAGGTCCTGTGGCGACTTCTGAAGTTCCAGTCCCCAAAGCCCTGCTTTTATGCAGCATACCCCCATTCACTCAGCCTAGCTGTCAATCAAACATGCTAAGTGGTGAGCCGGCCGGCTCACCACTTGGGCCAAACACACAAGAGTGCGACTTGAGTTACCAAGGTAACTCAGTCCAGGGTGCCTAAACCCCCTCCCACACCCTCTGTGGTAGCCAGACAGAGTGGCACCATTTTTGGAGGCTTCTGTGGAGAAGCCCGCCAAAAAGTGGGACAAAGGGCTCGACTTAGGTTGGAGTCACAGAAGAGAACACAAACGCCATTTTAGAATAGAGTCTTGGCAAAAAATACCAACCGGAGAATTAATATTAATTAAATAAACCGGCGGTATGTTCGAGGCTATGAGAATTAAATAATTAAAGTTGGTAGCCTCGAACAATGGGAAAATCCCATAGGAAAATATTTGCGGTCGAATATAAAAAGTAGTTTCCACTGCCACCAGCCAAAACTCGATCAGGGGGGACAGAGACGTGCCCCCTCGACTAACAGACCCCGGGGCAATCGAATTGCCCCGAACAGTACGTCCACAATATGATGGTTTGTACTGGTTTCTGTTAATAATTTGGGACTAGTAAAGCCAATGGTGACTTTACATGCCCTGGGAGACAGTAGTCAGTCCCAGGGTATGGAGTCTATGGTGGGGTGTCACTATGACACCCCTGTGTTATTGCACGGAGGGTGCTGTGTAACACACATAGGAAAAACACATTAGACCCTATGGAGTAAAGGACCCCATAGCCCATAAAACACATTACCAATCAAAGGAATACCATGAATCATGTCCAAGAATGGGAGAAAAAAAAGAGTCTCACTCTTGCCAGGAGGAAAAAAAACAAACTCCAGAAATCCAGCAAAGCTGCTGGGGGACTTGCTAGGTTAGGAAATTTAGTCTAAAGAGAGAATTCTCCCTAACACAGGGAATCTCACCAACTGCTTTCAATCCAATTGGCATTCAATCAAACTTGCTTTCTTTCGGTATTAAAAAAGTTTCAATCAGTTAGATTTAATAAACTACCATCAAATTTCCAGTTTACTCTCCTGCTGGGAATGTGCACCCTCTTCACGGGCGTATTCACAAATTCAAAGGTTTCCGTTTTCCTGGCCTTTTCTTGGCCTTGTCATTTTCATCTCGTTTGCCATTTGGTATTCATAAAATCCTTTCATTCAGTTATCTCATCCGCTTACTTTTTAACAGTGTTTATTTCAAGTGGGAGTGGCAATCATATTGCCGAAATGGTCCTTTCGCGAACGATCCGACCAGCAGCAACCATGCAGATCTAACCACAGCATCCCGGAGTCATTTGGCCTTCTTTGACTCACTGTGTACGCCGTTTCCAGGTGCTGTTCTTCACGTCGGCATGCTCTCTGTGGCTGTCGCTGCTCCCGGTTCGATGCGCCTCTCAAACAGGATCTCCGCCACCTCGGTTGTACCGAGAGGAGGATTCCCTGACTCCAGGAGGTAGGCAGACCAGCTCTGCTACCGGAGATCTTGCGAATGCTTCCGCCACAATCCGCTTCCCTGACTCTGCAGAACGTAGGTGCTTCGGGCATGCTTCTCCCTGGCTTCACCTCCAACTTCTCCTTCAAGCGTTGCCAAAGGCAATTTCCTTGGCTTCACCTGAGTGGGCCATTTATACCGCCCCCGGACCATAGATCCAAGGGCCGGTATAAATGCAGGATGGTCTTGGTACTCAGCATCCCTCTTCCTTGTCCCAGTACCTGAGTGGTGTTTGTGTATGTCTGAGTTAATAAAGAGAGGATGTATGGCTCTGGGTTATCTCTTCCTCATCTCAGTACCTGACCGGTGTGTATTGGGAGAGGGGTTTCTGGCAAAATAGGGAAGGGATTGGTAAGACCCTACAAATGCCTGGGGGTATTTGACTCACTATAAAAGGGAAATGGGGCAAACCGTGTCTTACCCAAGGGTGTCTCATCACCACTCCTCAAGTCTCCTCCACCCAGGTGATCCTCCCTCGCATATCCACCCCAGGGTCAGAATTATAAAGCGACGGCCTTTACCTGGCCACCCGGGAGGAGGATTATATTGGGGAAAGAAGTGAGGACACCCTCAGATCCCACACAACTGCTACTCGACAATTAAAGGGGTCAAGTTCCCAAAAAGTTGATGCTATAAATATTCACAGGTTGTCGGCCTCACGCCTTGGTTCAGGTGTTGATTCACATAATGCGGGCTCTTTCTCACCACCGACAATGCCTCCCTTTTCTCCACACTTAATTGATGGCTCTTTACAGCAAGTTACATTAGGTCCTTCTTCTTTAGCAGCACTACACCTTGTACTCCAATTAGTTCTGTCATATGAGAACATGAAAGACAATCAAAATGATCAAAAGGCTTTGATGCATGCTTTAAACTCAAAAGTGTTATTTATAGAAGAATGTATTTTAGCTCAGAACAAAGTTCAATTCATCAATATATTTCAACATTTTCACCAGCAATTGGAATCTGTGATGAATTTGTCGGTGCCTATAGTCACATAAGAGGAACCTCAGTGCAATCATCATTTGTCCGTATTACTAACAGATTATTTTTTTCTGGTTACTGAGGAGAAGATTATATTAGATGTTACGGAAGAATCCGAACAATTGTATTCCCAAAAACTCAGCCCAGAGAACACAAATTATGCCATGCTTTACCGAAAGGAAAAAAAGCCAAGGTCTTCCCAAAATTAAACCAGAGGCAAAAAAAAAAACTAAAATCCAGGAAGGTATTAACATTACTAACAATTGTGGTTCTAGGAAATTTCCGACGCAACTTAAACACTACTTTCAAGAAGTCGGAAGAAGTTGAGGAAGGATCACTAAGCTAAGCCATCAGAAAAAAAAAAAATAATTAAAAAAGAAAGCGTGGGGAAAGTGTGCTTCTGTCATAACACTGAAAGAGGTTGAGCCAGTAACTGATGCGCCTGAGAATGTCGATCCAATTATTAGCACTGGTGATATTGAATTACAGACCACTGACTAAGTGGAAGCTCTGATAAATGTTTCGACATACTCTAAAGAGGAACGTCTGTCTAAGTTAGAAATTATAGCAATGAATGAGGGAATGCACAAAGGAAACAATCTTTCCATCTGGGCCTCAAAATCTACATGTTGAACATAAAAGATTACTCCTGCCCAACTCTTCCAATATGAGACCTTCTAATTTTAACTTAGTACCTCTTGTATCACAGTTCCGACAACAACCTCTACCTGTACAATCTTCATCACATCGGGTTTTATTAGGAAGAGTCATAGCATCAGACCATAAAAGTATCCATAATCGATCCAACATTCTATCTTTGTCTGCTAAGCATGGCTTAGGATTTATACAAAAAATACCAACATGCTGTACCCGAGAAGAAGGCTAGTGATGGACTTGTTCATAAGAATTCTTTTAACTCTCAAATGCAGGAGGGGCCTTTAGAAATTTGTTGTGATATCACAAGCCTGCTAGGCAAAAGGATGTTCTACTCAGTTTCTATAACCCTGAACAAAAATGTCATTATTTCAAGATTGGTCTTGGTTGGCTAACACCTTGAAACCAACCACTTCGAATCCCATATTGCACACGCAACATCTTTAGGATCCAGGCTATAAGATTACAATCCTGGAATACTCGAGGCCACATCCATTTCAAAAAAGGTAATTTTCCCTTGATAATTATGATTTTTTTTATTGCAAAACACTTGGCTGAGAGATAACCCCCTTCTTGACGGCTTTACTAGGTTGTAAAATCTGGCAATAAAAGGAATTAAGGACCTTCCTTATGGAGGTCCGATGATTGGTCCTAGAAACGGCCTCAGCATTGCACTGAATAATTGGTTGGATGATTATCCTTTTGCCGAAGTGGTCAAAATAGTATGGGATACTACTAGTTATTGTAGTACGCATGACTCGCTCCTGGTTAATATTTATTGGAATCTCTTCAGAATATCCCAAGTGGCATTATTTAACTAATTTCAGCCCTACTGCCCAAATGGTTATCAAACCGCAATTCCAATAGCATCATTGCAGAGGGATACTCTCAATCAGATTCCTCAGGTAGGAGAAGTCAATTATTACTAGTCTTTATATGCTTTACCATCGTGGAATCATGTTACCGGGTCTCAAAAAATGCTAAATTTCTCGTGTACCAGGACCGGACGGCCTTTCATATCTTATCTTGAGGTGCAACCCTGTACTGTGGTCTAGAATTTTAAAAGCATATTTGACCAAGTAATAAATACCCGTTACATGCCTCTGACCTGAAAAATATTGTGCATTGTGGCGGATAGGGCTATGCCCAAGAATTAATTTTTGTTTATTTATTTATTTGTTACGCGCCAAAAACCCAGCAGGCATCAGGGCGCGACAAAGAGGCACAAGACAAAACAAAGCACAGGAAAACCATTATCGCCCAATAGCATTGCTAGATGTTTCTACTAAAATATTTTCCTCAATACTTTTAAAGCATTTATATTGTTGGGCTTTAGAGAGTGGAACATATGACACAAATCAATCTGGTATAATAAACACCCCAGTATCTCGTTAAACAGTCTATTGTCGAATTTTCAGCAAACAAGATCTTGCACAAAAAGACAACCAATTTATGTGGTCTTCATGGATCTTACAATGGCCTTCGGCTATGTAAACAGACCCTTACTTTTATTGAAGCTCATCAAGTAGGGCTGTCCTAATTTATTAGAAAACATACTAAGCTACTTGCACAGTGACATGAAGGTTCGACTGAATACTCAAAGTTCTTTGCGTTAATAGCAATGTTTAAAGGCCTATGCTAGGGCTGAATCAGTGCCCTGTTGTGTATTTAATGTTTTTATATCAGACATTTGGGAGGCATTTAGGGAAATAACATCCTTTCCTCTGAAATTCGGGAATACATCAATTGGTTGGTTTATTTAGACGACTTGGTCCTCTTCGACTATACTCCAGTTGGTCTGTAACGCCAACTGAAGGCCCTTGATAAGAAGGGGAATCAAAAGGATCTAAAATGAACCGTGTAAAGACCAAGATACCGATTATGGATCCTTGCAATAAAAACAAGCCCCTACTTGTAAGGAGACTAAACTACACCAATATGGAAGGAGTTCATTTAACAGATTATTTGGGCTTTTCTATCTCTGGAAGATATAATAAAACAGCCCACTATGTGAGGACATGTGGCAAACGCCCACTTTTAGCCAGTCTAGCTAAACTGATAAACAGCCTCTATTGACTATTTTCACTCATACCCATTATTAAATTTGATAGAACCAAGGTAGTGCCGGTTTTGGTATATGGTGCAGAGGTTGCAGGCTGGCAAACAGGAGATTCTTGGATCAAAGTCGAAGGCTTGGTCTGGAGGAAAGTTCTTAATATTTCTTAGGACTAAGTTTTAATTCATATTCAACTAAAGAAATCCTGGAGGCACATCTGAAAATTGAGAGGTGCATGCAGATTTGTAGATTTTGTCAGAATCCAAAGTATGTAGAAACCCTAAAGCACTTGGTGGTAGAGTGTCCAAATTTGGACTGTCAGATGATTTTATTTAACACATTTGTTTGCAATGTTCATTTTTGTGTGATCTCTGGAACAGGATGTTGGCTGGCTCCCAAGTTGTCTTGATTGTATGCTAGATATTTATTGTATGTAGATATTTATTGCATATCTTCCAAAATGTAAGTACAAATTTTACTGGTTAAGGATATACTTATTGCCGTTATTAAAAAATGTATTCAGACTGTTTATTTTATGTTTAAACTAGTGAAATTATTAACGAGACATATCACTAAATACATTTTTTAAAAAGATTCATATGAAATTCTGTTTCTCCTAAGTGTGAATGTATATACATGTTTTATAAGGTTTTGTGTGACAATATTTACCTATGTGTTTTACCTTCTTACTGTGTAAACTAAAGGCCTAATAAATTATTGCATTTTTATATGTACTGTCTAACTGGAATTACTGGTGTTGCTCTGTGTGGACTAACTGTAGTGCTGGTCCACTTTTACACCCTACCTGAAACTAAGCCTTGTCTGCTCTGCTACCTCACTTCGATTGGGTTTGCCAAACCTCTCCCTGTTCAGCCATTATAGGGTGGCCTCCCAAAATCCTTCCACCAGGGCTGATTCTGGAAATCCACCTTAACATGTGGTAATAGATCACTTGTGTTAAATACCAAAAAAAGAAATCTCTCTCGTTTGAGGGTGATTACACATGGATGGAAAAAGTAAAGAAAAACTAGAAACAGTTATTAATTTCACATACAATTCAAGTGACATCAAATGTTTAAATAAACAAAGAGAATGGGCTTTTTTTTTGCAATTTTCCTAACCAAGTCAGTTTTCACAAAACTCACCTTCTCTAAATCCTGCTGGGATGCATGCAGCAGTGTTTGGCCAGACACTATCCATTGCTTGCCATTATTTATGTATATGCCTAAACCCTGGTCTCGTAACCAGTTGCACACCTGCTCCTTTGTCCATTTTGCAAAAGGCATATCCAAGTCGCTATGAAAAAAAGTTAACAATGTTACTGCACCACAAAAGTTGCTATGAAAAAAAGTTAATGTTACTGCACCACAAAAAAGCTATAGAAGCATAATCACAAGCAATAATTGCAAACCCAAATGCCCACCTTCTGACCAGTTTAGACACATGTTCACTGCATGAATCTTACCCATTTCGAAGATTCCTTTTAACACTAGATACTATGTTTTGAAATTCTCAAATGGAAATATTTTGCAATTATACAGACATTGTGATACTAGGTTATGGTACACTAATCACTCCCATGAGTAATGCTTTTAAAAATACCATATTTAGTTGGAGTATAGTTAATGTGCTGTAACGGTTTTGCACCAGGGAGACAACTAAAGTTTCTCTGCACTATTTGTATAGGTCAGCGATTTGTAGTCTTTGATCTGAATGGTGTCTTTTATAGACTTTCTTCTCCCAGCATTTAACTCTAATATTGTTAAAGTATTCAATCTCTTTTGGCTGCTGCCGGGTCTTTAATTGTGTTGGTGAACACAACAGTCAGAACAGTTTCCTAATCTCATTACATGTTGTCGTCTTCTTTGGACAATCCTTTCCAACGTGTGGCTCCATTCTTCTTTTCCCTATACTAGGGATTTGTGGTCTGTAAGGAAATGCTTAAACATTTGCTCAATGTAGAATTCAAAGGTCTCTAGTTCCTAGATTGCAATTGGTTCATTAGACCACATATACACAACAGCATGTATTTTAAAGTTTAAGTTACTTAGCTGTAACTATTGTTCTCCAGCATGGGTCTGGCATGGATTCATATGCTCATGAATATTCCCAGTGGTCAGGCTGGGAATCCTCTGTTAAAGAAAAAACAGTTTCACCTTCACTTTAAAACTGTATTTCTCCTCTAAACCAATCACTGTCCTCTGGGTCATACTGCCCCATCCAATGACAGTCCTCTGCCCAAGCCTCGCCTTTGGCAGCCATCTTCAGATTTGGTAAGCACGTAATGTGGCAGTATGACCAAGAAAAGCCACAGAGGGGCCGGAGGGAGGGTTGCATGTGAATACTTGCCAGACCCATGCTGGAGAACAATAGTTCCAGGTAAGTAACTTAAACCTTCTCCAGCATGGGGGCTGGCCTGCATTCACATGCCCATGAATATCTAATAGCAGCACAACATTACACAACTACGGGAGGTGGCAATGTTCAACAGAAGCCATCAACACTTACCCCTGGAACAGACTCACCTCAAGCGAACAGGTTGTGTAGCACTGTCTGGCCGATTCTGGACTCCTCCCTGGAATCCCTGTTGAAGCAGTAGAACTTTGTGAAGGTATACATGGACCTGCACGTTGCCGAGCAGGGGCACACCAGAAAGGAACGCTGTGTTCACAGCGATCGCTCTGGTGGAGTGATCTCTCGGACGGCACGGCAGAGGCCGGATAGCCAGCCGATGACAATGCATGATGCAGCCGTAGAGCCTCTTGAGATGGAAGCCTTGGACAAGGCCTTCCCATGATTCATAGGTCCAAAGTTCACAAACAATTGAGAAGTCCTCCGAAAACTATGCATGCATGCCATGTAGCACTTCAAAGGACGAGCAACGTCCAGCAAATGCAAGATCTTCTCAATCGACGACGAAGGGTTCAGGAAGAAGATAGGCAGCACCAAAGGCTCATTGAGGTGGAACTCTAATGGGACCTTCGGCATGAAAGTGGGGTGCATACACAGCCCCACCCTCGAATCGTGGAAAGTCTGATACGGCTGCTTGCAGGATAGGGCCTTGATCTCACCCACTTGTCTGGCTGAGGTGATGGCCACAAGGAACGTCGTCTTCCACGAGAGAAACTTGAGTGGGGCCTAATGCATAGGCTCGAAAGCAAGGGCTCAGATGGAATAAAAATAGAACTTTTCCATGAAAAACGTGGAAGAAAGTACAAAATAGCTCGGAGAGCAAGTCAAGGACTATCAACACTGAAGCGTGTGGTAAAAATCTGAAGATGGCAGCCAGAGGCGGGGCTTAGGGACAGGACTGTCATTGGATGGGGGCAGTATGGCCCAGAGGACAGTGATTGGTCTAGAGCAGAAATACAGTTTTAAAGTGAAAGTGAAACTGTTTATTCTTTTACCAAAGATTCTCAGCTCGACGATGGAGAATATTCATGAGCATGTGGATCCATGCCAGACCCGTGCTGGAGAAAATAATCTTTCTTCTTAGATTTGGAATGTCTTTGGATATAAATATCAGTCAGTATTACAGATGACTCTTTCCTCCCGCACACCATCTTAGACTGTGGGCTATTACTTTAACTGTACACCAACATTCAATTCAAATCAATCTTTCTTCTTAGGCTTTTGGTAACTTGCAGAGACATATCAGTCTGCATTCCAAGTGACTTCTTTCTCCTCTTTGACTTTGGCTGGTTCATTAATATTTCAACATACATTTCAAATGACTCTTTACTATTTCCTTTCTTCTTAAGACTGACTAGACTTGGACCTCGTGCACAATTAAGATGGATATCTAAAATGTGGTCTGGTGGAAAGATTTCAGGAGGCCATCATGGTTAAAGTGAACATGGGAACTCTTAGAGGTTAGCCAAACACAACCAAGGTAAGCATGGAGAGTGGTCAATGCTTAGTCTCAGGAGTGAGTGTGGTCAGCGGTCGACAATGAGTCCACAGAGTTAAGCACACAATATTTCTGCTTAGACAGGTAAGTACAAATATACTCTATAATAGCCACAAAACACACTAGCAAAATAACACTATCCCACAACACGACAATCTTGGATTTGTAGAAATTCATAAAATTAACTTAAACACATGAAAGGAAGGTGAGTAATTAAGCAAGTAGGAAAAACAAAACAAGTGTAATAACCTAACTTTATAAGTACAATCCCTAGGTTGATTGGGGTTTTGTGCCTAAATGTCACAAATTCCCCATTAGGAGAGGGGACAAAGTTAGAAAAGATTCTTGTGGTGGTGAAAAGAAGACTCATCAAGGATTTTACAGGCCTACCATGAATCCAATGGTGTCATGACTCCTTTTCCAGCGGTGGCCTCTACCCATGTGGACAGGGGATGGCAGCTGCTACCCGAACCTGACCCTGGCGGTGGCTATGTGAAGGAGGATCACATGGGGGAGGCAACCCTCAGGGGAGTGATATGGCATCATTGGACCAGACATGGTATCCCCTTTTTCTGTTAGGCATACCCCCTCCATTCCCATGCTTTAATGGCATATTGTCATGGCTCCAGTCATCCACCCATGAAGACTACTGAGAATACTTTCCCTTACTCTCCATACAAGTCATTAAGAGCTGACTTCCCCTTTCTTGAACACCAAAATACTGTGACGATAAAGCTGTACCGAGTAATGAAGATCACTGAAGACCAGAAGTCCAAGCCGCACTCTAGTGCTTGTAAGAACATACTCGATGCCGGGACATTTAAACCAGGTAATCAGCTGACTGAGGGGAGACGATGGCCATTGCGCGTAGGTCAGGTGCACAACATTGCAATGCTAATGGTCTCTGCAAAATGTTCCCTAATCTAGTGCGGTGGGGGTTGGGGGTGAGTATTTGTAACAAGATTTCTCTTTTAGGAAACATTCCCTCCACATTCTATGGACCCCCAAACATTTTGCTTTTGTTTTAGTACCTGCCCTGACTTTATACAGAGAATTGAAGCCTTCAGCTTCACTTCCCTGGCCTTTTTGATCATTGATCATGAGGAAAAGAAAAACGGATTAGTCCTTCAGACTATCTGTACTGGGAAACTGTTTCCCTTTTGTTTTTTAATTTTACCTGATTTGGTAACTTTTCTAACAGTGCAAACAGCATCTTACAATGCAGTTTATGAGGATATTTTAACATTCTACACTTTTACACTTGGGATTTTCTCCTTTCTTAGGGGTTCCATAAAATATGGAGGGAAAGTTGCCTAAAAGAGAAATCTTTCCTAACATGCACCACCATGCACTACACTTTTCTCTTCGCTCTTCTTTGACGTACCACTGGATCCTCGAACTACACCCAGTACTGTGCTTCTCAAATTGTGTCTCCTTCTCCAATACCTCAATGGGTCCCTCTCTGTCCTCACCAGACCCTTGGTTAACCACCTCGTATCCTGTCCCTCTCTCTTCCGTGTTTCCGCTCGATTCCCTACAGGCCTTTGGACTCCCTTCGCTCCTCCGAATTTGGGGTGCTCTAGGTCTGCCTCCCATCTGACTCACTGTCAGACACAATCGCTGTGTCAATTTCCCAGCTCCTAGCTCGGCTTGTCCTTATCGATTTGGTCACACTGATGATAACAAGCTCTCTCCTATTGCTTTGCTGCTCCACAATTGTCCTGCCCTACTACGGCCTTCCTTCTTGCTGGTAGTTCATTGGTGCAGGGTTCTAGGTCATCAACCTATTACTATTGCTCATGTAGCACATCTTCTATCTGCAGCATGTCAGCTGTCCAAGGGCAAGTTCATTAGACCTCACACAGCGCATTTTCTGTAGGTCCCAGGGAAATTAACAGCTGGTTTTTCTGGCATAGCTTATGTCGTCCACTTTCTTCTCGCAGCAGGTTAACATGTTGCAGGTACTTGTGGCTCTCCAGTTCATCCAGTTTGGATTTGGATGTACTCTGTCTCACCAAGACTTGGTTCATGGCCAGCTCTGTCACAAGCTTTGACCCTATCTTTCCCGATTGCTACAAGATCCTCTCCGAACCCAGACCACCCGTCCCGGTGGGGGTGTAGCCCTGATCTTCCCAGAGTGGATCCCTGCTTCTAGCATTCCTTTGCAGGACTACTACTCCTTTGAGTACCTTGGCTACAAGCTCTTGGTCTAACTTGGCCTCTGACTGTGGCCACTATTTACAGGCCGCCTAGCCAGGTCGCCCTCTTCCCTCTCTGAGTGGGCTGACCTTGCCTCTAACTCTCAACTTCTCCTCCTCTGAAACCCGAACATCCACCTGGATGCTACTTGCCCTTCTTCAGGACTCTTTCACAACTTCTGCGACTCTCTCCCAACTCACACTGCAGAGCACACCCTGGATGTTCTGATCTCCTCAGACCTCCGCTTCTCTAACCCTCTCATCACTCCACTCTCCTGGAGTGATCACGTTCTCCTTTCCTCTGACCTGTCTCCCCCTACCCCTCAGGCAAGCCGACTCCAGCACTGCCACATTCCTTCTCGGTCATCCAATCCATGAAGTGTCAGTTGAGGCTTTCGCAGGTACTTTCGCTCCTCCTTCTGCACCTTTGGCTGACTCACACCCTGACACATCCCTGTCTAACGTTCATCCCTCTATCTCCGACACCGTTGATGTCCTTGCCCCCGTCATGAGGATCCGTCTGAAGCCCAAATCCAAGGGCAACTCTTGGTACGATTCCGACCTCGTCACCCTTAAACACAAGTGTAGGGTGGCTGAGAGGAGTGGAGGGCACCAGGCACACAGGCATGCCACCTGCTTCAAAGGCAATACAGACTCTCTGTCCTTGCTAAGAAGAGAGCCCACATCCAAGCCTCTGCAAGGAGCTGGCCAATCCTGCTGCAGCCTCTACTGCTCCTGTTCCCTCCCAGACCCTCTGCACCACTTTAGCTTCTCATTTCATCACTAAAACTCACGTCACCATGTCCACCCTCTGTTTCTCTTCCTCCTCCTCCACGCGTGGCCAGTTTGTGGCTGTCTCACCTCCTCCTTTCCCTTGTTCACCCCAGACGATGTTTCTAGTCAAGTCTGATCTAAGAATGTCTCATCAAAGCAGGTTCTCCCATGCTCATTAAGGAGCACACTGACACCCTTGCTCCAGCCTTGCAGATTTCTGCAATCACGTCTTTCCCAATGGAACTTCCGCTGTGCACCTCTGTTACGCTCACCTGGTTCCCACAGGGGCGTCGATCGGACCCGGACAGCTGCGGTCTCCACCAACGTGATGCGTAGTGCAGAGATGACTGTCTGGACTGGCCCGCCTAATCTCGTCTACTGGACCCGTAGAAGTATTCTCCTGCAAGTGGAGAAAGGGATTTAGCCACCCGTGGATTTTAGTGATGGCCCCCCACTGTTCTCCCCACTGGTCACCTCCGATATCCCCTTTTAGTAACCTCACCTTATATTTTTAAATGATGAGCTCTCCATCTTGCGTGGTATGCAGGGGCGCGTAGATACCAGTTACTTCATTGGTTTGAAGGTACTGGAGGAGTGCCGGAGGAATATTGACTCCGGGGTTATAAAGTTCAAAGAGTTCAATATGTCCGATGTTCACTCTTGTTCCATTCCCCTGTTGAATTGCAGCTGGGTCCAAAGGAATATTGCCTGGAGGCAGCTGATGGCGTTCAGGTAAGAGTCTGTATTACCCAACACTGTCCAGTAAAAGTTGCATGAGTTTAACTTGTTTTCTCTCCCTTTATAGGTGCGGCATAGGAAGATGTGGCGTATTAAAGGGTAATGCCTCCGGTGGTAAATCAGGTAAGCCTATGGTGGTAAAAGAGCTTGTATTTGTCGGCTCGCTCGGCTCACCTTGTTATTTCTTTTGTTTTCCCCCCAGGTGCTGGAGTTCGACGAAGAAAATGATGGAGGCAGCGCCGAGTCGAAAGATGCTGTGGACTGGTGAGTATGACCCGGCGCTGCTGCTGGCGATGCGACGCGTGCTGAAATAATGTCCTTTCCAGACTCGGAGACGTGCTGGATCCGGAATCAGGTAAGGAATTAAAATAATGTCCGTGATCTAACCTTTTCTCCTTCTTTCTCCGGATGCTGACTTGCAGACACGGTGAGCGTTACGCTGCAGAATGCAGAATAACGCGAAGCGTGTGCTGCTGTTCGGGCGTGGTTTAAATAGCCTCCAAAGTAGTTCCAGGTAAGAAGTTCCCCAGAACCACACCCGAGTAAAAAATAGTCCCTGTAATAAAATAGTCCCATACAGGCCTAAGGCGCCAGGACTGAACCCAGACAGCCCCCAGCCGGGGCTGCTGGGGTTTTTATAAGTATCTGTATGTCTGCTCCCGGGGCTGATGGACTCGATCCGGATGCCCGGGGGTAGACATCATGACAACCACCTTCTAAAGAAGCCCTCTGCCGATCCTTCCTCTCTGGCTAACTATCACACCGATCTCAATCACTCCTTTCCTGGGCAAACTCTTAGAAAAGCTGGCCATCTCCCAGCTTAATCTGCACACTGAATCGGTTGGTTGTCCCCACGACCACCAGTCTGGCGTCAGAGCTGACAGAAGCACGAAAACTGCTCCCCTGAACACCCGTGAAGACCTGCTCTATCCTTGACTCTAACCTTCCTTCTGTCCTCATCCTCCTTGATCTTTCATCTGCTTTTGATACGGTCAACCATGCCATCCTGCTCAATCGCCTCTGTGATAACCTGGGTATCAGTGATCAGGCTCTGGCCTGGCTGACCTTTCTCATTGACCAACCCTCTCAGGTTCAACTGGGTCTTTCTTCACTTCTATTTCTCGCTCTACTTGGGGTGTTCAACCTTTCTCCCTGGCTTTTCAGCCATTACCTGGCACCTCTTGCCCACTGCATCGCTACTTTATGCTCCAACTTTCAGTGTTATGCTGGTGACATCCAGCTCTCTTTTGGGCTCCCCTCAGCCGCCTCTTCCCTTCTCTCATACCAGACTGTTTGGCCGCAAATTAGGAATGGTGTGCCGCTAATGATCTCTGCCTTAATGCCAGTAAGACTGAGATCCTTGTCATCGGAAAACAAGCTCCCTCCTTTCCTCTCTCTCTGGCCGCCCACTATGGGCCCTCTTCCTGCTCCTACCTGTGAGGCTAAGAACCTTGGTGTCATCTTCGACTCCACCCTCTCCTTCTCTCCTCACATCTTTGACATCTCTAAGAAGTAAAACTATCAGCTGCACCTCCTAAGAGGTATTGTTCCTTTCCTCACTTTCTCCCAGAAGCTCACTGTCTCCAGAGCTCTGATCCTCTTTAGGTTGGACTACTGCAACATCATCTTTCTAAATCTGCCTGCCTCTACTCTCCGACCTCTACAACTTATCCAGAACAGGACTGCAAGACTTGTCCTTGGCCTCAAGTCCAGGGATCGTATCCCTCCAGCTCTGAAATCTCTTCACTGGCTTCCTGTGGCGGCAAGTATCACGTTCAAGACCCTTTGCATCGTCCACAAGGCTTTCTGGGGCCTGGGACCGCACTACCTCAAACTATCTCTTTCTATACATCTCCCTTCTCGAGCTCTCCGCTCATCCACTTTCAACTCTCTGAAAGTCAGAAGATTTTCCAAGCAGAGAGTTGAGGGCAGATCTCTCTTCGTCTGGGGCCTCCCTCTGGAACAGCCTCCCTGCCTCTCTCAAACTTGAGCAGAAACGCCTCTGATTCCGGAAGCAACTCGAGACCTTCCTTTTCACTTTCTCTCTTCCTCTCCCCTGCTGATGTCCCGACTGCTCCATGCACTGGTCAACTGACTACCCTCTGAAATCGGGCCCAGGCTCCTGCATGACCAGTTTCCCGTGTACTGCCTCTAGGCTCCCCAGCACTTATGGTCTGAAGCTGCAACCGTACAATCCCTTCTCTCTGCACTTATGAGCCACCCGATTGCTGCACCTATTGAGTTTCTCTCTACCCCCACCCACTCAGACTTCTATCCTTCAATACACTTGCGCAATCTGAATGACAAGGCCTAGTAAGATTGTTGTTTAGGTCCTCCCGCTGTTTCTCCCCGCCGTGTCTTGTGGCGCCTAGAACCACTTGTGTACGGCCGTGTTATGAATGCCATATCATATCCGCAGGAACTGCAGGTTCGCCTCAGCACCATTCCAGTTCCTCCTGTCTTTCTGGTTCTTCCTCTCTTGAATACACCTGGGCGATAAGTGCTGGTCAAAAAGGAAAAACAAAAGACTGCACAACTTCTTTCCTGCATTGCTGTACTTCACCACAGTACCATCTTCTGAATGGCATCTTCAGTTCAGGCATTGCAGTAGGCCAATTGTACAGAAAAGTGTACTTTCTAGGGAAAGTCCAAATCTTTGTAAAGATTTTTCTGCAAAAAGTGCATACTCCTACAGACTGTCAAAATTATCGGTATATTTTGGAAATCAAATACATATTTTTTAAATGGTTGGACAGTTCCAGCAGATGTCCCCTCTGTAACTATGGAATTTTCGACTTCACATAAGTACGAAAAATTACTTCTGCAGATCTTCACATCATTTTCCATAGATTTTGACTGCTTTTACAATTGCCATTCTTTTTAAATATATACCTTAAGATGTGATGGAGAATCTAAAGCGATCAACCAATTACCACACTATCTTAATGTATTTCCTGATCGCCAAATCCGAGACACGTTCCTAAGATTCAGGCTGAACATTCTCCCCACCCGTCAAATCTCTGGAAAATGGAACCAAAGCATAGACACCAGACAGACTGTAGATTTTGTAAAATCAGTGGAAAAATAGTAGCTATTTACCATGTAATAATGGAATGTGAAGCACTCAGCCAGAAGCGTCTAACATTTAGCAGAATATATTCAAGTGCCCCATACGAATTGGAAACTGAAGAACGCTGGAGTCACATTTACATGGACAACAACAGAAAGATGGTTACAACAATTGTCCATTTTTGGAATGACATAACTTCCGACAACTTTTATCCTAACGCATAACAGAAGTTTTGCACTATCAACGCAAGCTGAAAGACTTTACAGTATAGTAAATTTAATTGTGAACAAATGTAAGGTTTAAGATATAAACCAAATGCAATTTAAATTAAAAAAAAATAATTGACCTTGAGGTGCTATGGCTACAGAGCACAAACACTTTACTTTTAATACAGCTCATATCAGACTTATAGAGCACTGTATAGTAAAGCAAGTGAAGAAAAACAAATTTAAGTCATGAACCAGTTTGTGGCCAGGTAAATTATAAAAGAAAAAAAAACACCATACACAACCTTATAGAATTAAGGCCCTATACATTAAGGTCTTTATGTCACCAAAAAAGATGCGGCCTAGTGCCTTAAAAGCCACAAGTCCTAAATTAACCCTTTCCAAGGAGCAAGGAGTCTTAGGTAGGTTGAACAGATTTGGCAAAGCCAAAAGGAAGATGCAAGTGCTTCAAGTAGTAAATAAAGGAAGCAAAGCCCTTAGGAGGACCTCTGCAAATCCCTCCACCTTAGGGGAAGCCTATGGGGGATCTTTGGCCATAACTCAGCCGATAACCACCAGGCAAGGGAACGGTAGGCTTAGAACTTTGCACTTGTTACACCCTATGGAGATGGGGGAAGGGGTTAAAAACAGGCATGTTAATTCACACCCAGTACTCAGATTTTGTGAGAGAATACTTCTGAAGGTCCTGAATCTGCATGCTCACTTACTTCATGTCTTGGGACCGTCAGAGGGGACCAGGAGTCACTGGTGCAGAGGTAACATTCGGCTTTGGGATTCATGCAAGGCTAGTCGGCGGATCCACACTCTTGTGGGATGGTTTCTGGCATTGAACAGCTGGACAACCTACCAATGCAGGGAGGAGACCAGGATGACCACCATGATTCGAGGGCAGAAGACTATTCTCTTTGCAGAAAAAAAGAAGCTGATTCTGCAATGACACTCTTCGTGCTGGGGAGCTGTATCTGATCTTCAGGGGAAGGTCTCTTGTTTGACTAGTCAAGGGTCTGCAAAGTCTGAAGTCCGAACATAGGATGGCGACTGACACACTGAGATTGCCCAGATGAGAGCCAGTCTGTGTACACACCACAAGGATTCCAGGAGCAGGATACTCGAGCAGAGATCAGATAAAGGTGCATGGCTTTGCCGGGAGGGTAGAGGAAGAAAATGCTGGTTGGCTGTAACGACTATGTCTGGGTCGATAGCAGGATGCTCCTCTTCAAAGGGATCTTGGCTCCAACAACAAACTGAAGAATGGCCCCAGGCGTCATTAATTTATATTACTTTTGAGGTCAGGCCACCTCTGAGCCCACAAATGTTAAGGATCGGCACTATTCAAACTGGCCCAGGTTGTTCAATCATTGACAGCCTCCGGCCACCACATCTGCTCAGCAACATAAACACTTTACCAAGAATGTAGACCGGGAACAGGCATAGCCAGCCCCCACATATGGCCACAAACACACACCTGTGCTTTGCCAGGGAAAGTGAAGGCTTTGCCAGGGAACAGGCTTACTATATATGGTATATCTGGCCCAGAGAGGGCAGGAAGAAGACCAAAATACAAGCGGACAAAGCAGAACCATGTGGCACAGGCATTTTAGAGTATATGATGCACTAAAATACATTATAAAGTAAAATGTAAAAGTGCACATGAGAAAGTTAAAAAAAAGAAAAACACGCTGTCAATAGCCTGTGCTGGACGCATCATGCAAGTAACAAATAGTGTAAGTGTCCAAAAATTATGAACACTCCCGTCCCATGAACAACAAACTGAAAAAGGTTCAGTCCAAATGTAATAGCATTTATAGATGCTAGTTTAAAGAAACCTTTTTTCAGGGGATTCAATGTTTAATTTGCTCAAACTGCAAATAAAACAGTCAAGTTTTACATATATTAGTACATACAGGTTTTGCATGAAACATTGTGAACGGAATAAATTTCAGAAGTAGCATTCAATTAGAAAAAATTAAATAACAAATGAGCTATACGCGTTTCGAGATAATCTCTTGTTCAGGAGCTAGGAGTCGAGTCTTCTTCAGATTTCTACTGTGTTATTCTATAAATCAGAATTAGAGAGAAAATTCCCAAGGAAAATTTCAGAAACGTCAGTCTTCTAATGGTGTGAATTATGAACATCTCCATTGTCATGGGTGTTTTTATACTTCACCTAATAAAGTTGACAAACTGGGGCTCTAGCTGTGCAAAACCATCTGTGCAGCAGCAGTATAGTATTGCTGCGGGTGTCCTGTGGGTAACATCTTAATAAGTTACTCTAATTATAGATTATTCTTTCGTTTTCTGATCTGCCAAATCTGTAAAAATTGAATGATCTACCTCTGAGTATTTATCGAGTTAAGAGTAGCTGATGTTGGCATAGTGAAGATAGGTATATTCTTTCTATGATATCCTAGGGCGGTAGAACCTCTTTAATGCGTCAACCTAAGTAGAGGATAGGGCTTGTTCAGTGCACGTGTAATATTTCATGTTAAAATATCTGAAAAGTAGCAGTCGCAGTACTTGCAGCTTCGCGTGGCATCAAGGCTAGTTGTAGGTTGAGTTTCAGGCCGAACGTGGCAGTGACTTGGCCCGCATCATGGCGCGGTTTACATTACTGTTAGGGATGATGCCATCATTAAGAATATATCTAACGATTTCTCGGGCAACAGGGGGAGTAAAAAATCTATCGGGACTACAATGTGAGATTATCGCGTTCAGTGGTCTCTGGGACGGCTCTGACAGTAACCAGCATTTCAGAAGCAAATTGAAGCAGCTCTTAAGAGAAATCTTTGTATTGCATTCTTGTTGGATAGAAAGGTGTGGGTTGATAAAGGGGGCCGTCTTCACGTGAGAGGCAATATTAGGTATAGAACCAGAGATTACCATAGCTATATTTTCATGTGCATTCACTCTTTGTGGTGTATTCAGAGTTGCATTCTCAGTGTATGCATGAGTTGGGAGGGGGTATGTATGTTCCCAAGCTTGTAAAATCAGAACAGTTTACATGGGTTCTACAGTTTCACTGCAAGGCAGTGCAATCGGCCCAGATCATAAACTGTGTGTGTTGGAGATCTGTGCAGTGAGAATTCAGGTTACTTAATTAGGTATGTGGGCCTTGTCACAGACTGCGAGAAGAACAGTGGGTGCAAAACCAAAATCTAGCATTCAAGGTTTTTATAGTACAAATACAAAACGTAGGGATTGGATTTAAAAGAGGTCACTTGGAGAGAAATGAACAGAACATAAACAAACCAAGCTTCTCTTCAGGACCATGGTCCTGATTCTTTCCCTTGGACACCTACCATACACACACATATATCAGCAATCATTCCAGAATAATATATTCATCAATTCATGTAAAAAGGTGATTAAACAAATGAAATATGCTACATTCTGGATCATAATAAGTAGCATTTTATTTACAATCTAATTAAACCCTCATCATCAAACAAGACACAGTTTGGTGTATACCCTTATCCAGTGCTGGTTTGAAAACCTGTAATACTTCTATATGACAGAGTATCCAGTCTTATGATTCACCTGGTAGTGACTGGGAGGGAAACCTACATCACTCTGCCAACAACAGGGGGGACTTACTGTCTTCCTGACGGGGAAATCCCTGGAACTCACTTAACATCACCTCTTCAATACAACAGTTGCAACGAGAAAATACAAGTTTATTTATTCAAACATTAATTAGTAATAACCCAAAACACTCAAAATCCACAATTACTACATCGATTCACCTAATAACACAATGAAAAAAAATGAAAAAATAAAGATTCCAACATCATGTACAATATAAAATGTCCACATTTGCGCTACGAATTGTAGTGTGTAACCCAGATTAACCACACCTCAAATGGGTATAACAATCTTAAAAAAGGGTATGTACCACACAGCCCCACAGGCTGTTGTGTCAACCCCAACAAGCACACGTTTCTGTCCTTTAGGCTACCATATGCAGGACATTCTTCAGAGGGTATCCTCATTCTTATTTTCTTTTAATTTCTCCGCCATTCAAAAATCCCTTTTCTTCATGGAATCCAAGGGGGCTCAGTTACCCATTACAGGACAGTGCTACAATGTGCAATCTGTAGATTAAAGCTTCTTGCGTTTCTCTAATGGCATCTGGTCAGATGGTTTCTAAAACCTGGCCTGGCGGACAGATTTTAGGAGGCCACCCTAGTTATAGTAAACAGGGACTCCGGGAGTTTAGCCAAATCCAATCAAGGTAAGTGGGGAGAGTGGTCAAGGCTAAGTCTAAGTGAGTGGTGTCAGGAGACCACAATGAGTCGACACAGTGGAATATACAATGATTCCATTTAGACAGGCAAGTACAAAAATATTTATTGTAGGCCCAAAATGCCAGCAGGTAATAATACCACACAACTCTATATATATAGTCACTATTCGTGAACACAATACATACAGTTCACCATATACCTGGAAGGAAAGGTAAGTAGTAAAGCAATTGCATTAACAGTCCACAGGAATAGAAGCCCTAACTTTATGAGTCCAACCCGAAGTTGAATGGGGGCTTGTTGCCAAAAAGTTCACAGAAGTTATAAAGTTATGATACGTTACTGTGGGTGTGAAGATTGAACCAGAAGACATTCAAAAGATTTTAACAGGTGAGTAAATGACTTTTCCTGGCTTCTAGAGTAGCTTTTTCAATAGACATCTAAAAAGCAAGAGAATGGAATATAAATCAAAGTTAATCACAAACCTTATAACGGAGGAGATAGGGCCACTGCTAAGTAATGCGACTACTCACCTCCTTTACTCCTATTTTTCCAAAGGGCTTGGCAGGTCGAAAAGGGGGGAGGGGGGGGGCTAAAATCACTGGAGGTAGGTTTTCCCACTGTTGCATCCAGTAGAGAATGCCCAGCAGCTGCGGGTTCAAGCCCGTTTCCGGTCGGGTCCAGGAGACAAGTGCAACCCTTTCCAGGGAAGAAATGCAGCAGGCACTGATTCAGGACTCTTCAGGACACTACCAGACGGGGGAAGGCTGGTTCCAGAGACAGTCACCACACACTGGAGACAGCAGGCGTCTCAGTAGTTACGCACAAAGGATGCCTTCCAGAACAGAACCCATCGATGCTGGGACGCTGGAACTTGGCAGGAAGGTGATCTGGATGACTTGCTGGAGACCACCGAAGTTCCAGGCCAAACCACAGAATGGCGCTGCTTCTAGCACGGTAGCCCAAAACGGAGCTGGTCAGTCCATCGGGTGGTCCAGTGATACTTTCGAAGGCTCCAGAATCGTGAAAAGACATCAATACTGGTTGGCCCCACTAGTCCAAAGGGTCGAAGCACCAGCAAGGGTCTTCCGAGACCAGGTAGTCTAGCCGGGCTTCTCCGGGACAGCAGCAAAAATGGTCGCCAGGACTCTTCAGGGTTCGTCCTGGGGTACTTCTGTTGTCTGCACAGCTACACAGGATTCTTGTGTCCTCTTCTGATCTGCTGGAATGGCTGCAGAACTCTGCGTTTTACCGAAATTCATGTGAGGGATCAAACTCAACCCTGCAATGAAAAGATCTGCACCACTCATGCACACCAGGAGGGGTCTAATCATGGACCACTGTGGGGCTGACTCATGCATGCACACTAGACATACTGGCAGCAGCATGTGGATTGGGACCAGACAGTTGTAGCCCACTTCTTGAGCTCATGCAAACATGGAATGCTCTAGCCTGCGACAATAGCAGCTTTCCTGGGTAAATGCATGACCATAAAAGCAAATTCCTGACCCGAGAAGGCAGGAAGAAGGCCAAAGAACAACATGGCTAAAGAAAAAGCAAAACATCTCGTGGCAGAGCCATCTTGGAACTCTAGCCACAGTTAGCAGCCAGACGCGGTAAACACGAATGAGCCAACTAAAAATATAGCAAAAATTGTAAAATATAACTGCTGCCACAAGCTTGTCTTTAGGCATGATATGGCATTCATAACACGCCTGTACACAAGTGTTTTTAGGCGTGACAAGATAAGGAGGGGAAACAAAAAGGAGGACAAAACAATGATCTTACTAGGCCTTGTGTCATACAGATCGAACAAGAGCAGGGAATGGGGGAACGGGGAGAAGTGCTGAGGGTGGGGGTAAAGGGGTGGAGAAGTGCAGGACATAGGAGAAAAAAAACAAGAGTGAGGGTGGCAATAAGTGCAAGGGACGGGACTGTAGGGTTACAAATACAGGACACAAGTGCAGGGGAGCCAAAGGCTAGTGCAGGATTGCAGCTGGACAGGCAGGGACCTGGGCCCGAATTCAGAAGGTGACCACTGGATGGAAAAGGCGAGTGATCAGCAAGGGAGTGTAAGAGAGAAGGCAGAGGCAAAGAGAAAGGTCTTGGGTTGCTTCCGGAACCGGAGATGGTTCTGCTCAAGTTTCAGAGAGGTAGGGAGGCTAGATCTGTCCCAAACTCTTCGCTTGGAGAAGCGACTGCATAGAGTTCGAGGTGGAAGAACGGAGAGCTCGAGAAGGCAGATATTTCGGGAGAGAGAGTTGGAGGTAGTGTGGTCCCAGGCACCTGAAAGCCTTGTGGACAATGCAAAGGGTCTTGAACTTGATCCTTGCTGCCACTGGGAGCCAGGGAAGGTATTTCAGAGCTGGAGAGATAAGATCCATGGGCTTGAGGACAAGGACAATTGAGGCAGCAGTCTTGTTCTGGATTAGTTGTAGAGGGAGGAAGTTTTATAAAGAGGCTGTTGCAGTTGTCCAGCCTAGAGAGAACCAGAGCTATGGAGACAGTCAGCTTCTGGGGGAAAGTGAGGAAGGGATGTATACCTCTGAAGAGGTGCAGCTGAGAGTTTGACTTCTTAGAGACGTCAGAGATGAGAGGAGAGAAGGAGAGTGTTGAGTCGAAGATGACCCTGAGGTTCTTAACCTCACAGGTAGGAGAAGGAAGAGGGCCCAGGATGGGAGCCAGAGAGTGAAAGGAAAAGAGGGAGCTGGTGTTCCGATGAGGAGGATCACAGTCTTACTGGCATTAAGACAGAGATCATTGGCGGCACACAACTCCTGAATAGCAGAAAGACCGTCTGGAATGAGAGAAGGAGTAGAGGTGGCTAACGGTAGCACTGGAAGTTGGAACAGAGGGTGGCTAACAGTGGGCAAGAGGTGGCCAGGTATTGGTTGAACAGCTGGGAGATAGATTAGACTCCCGGGGGGACACCACAGGTAGAGAGAGAAGTAAGTTAACCCAGGGGGTAGGCACGACAGGTCATTGTAGTGTAGTCCTGACAGCCTTGTGCCTGTCTTGGGTTGATTAAGCTATGTATAAAGTAGCAGTGTCCTCTTAGACAAAGACTTTCCTGCAGAAAAAGTTTGCATGTGAGCTTATTTGCATACCCACAATGCCTTGCTGTTGTGGCTCAGAAATGTCAGGCAGCAATGGCTACTAGGTGGCATTGTGGAATATGTGACTTGGCTCAAATGGACTTTCCTACTTTCACATTTCAGGTGAACGTTTATTTTTGTTCTCACTGTAATTGTATTTCTGATGCTTATCTGCTTAGATTCACATGCTATGCATAGGGTGACATCTAGTGGAAGATGCTGAGTATTACAGTAGTAGTTTTCGAAACTCAAAAAGGGACATCGACGGGCGTGCCAGTAATACTATCCCTAGTGTAACGCCTATGTACCCATGGTCCTTCACACGTCATGGTCCCTCAGATTGTTTTGTTTCTGACATGAGCTTGCATTAAGTGTAGCATGAGTACATTTGTAGTAAAGCAGATTTGTATCAGATCAAGCTCAGAGAAAACATCTATGCACCTTCTGCTCCAGGGGGAGGAAGGGTGGGCGCATGTGAATCTAAGCAGATACAAGCATCAGAAATACGATTACAGTGAGTAATGTATCCCCTCCAAAGCTTGTGGAATCTGCTTAAATCACATGCTATGCATAGATTAGCGAGCAGTGCTTGGAGAAGGTGGTGGGTTGTGAGAAGGTACAGCAGCAAATAGATGTTTTCGAACCGCTTGCACCAACAGGGTATCTGCTTCAGAGTGTGCGTCAATGCAGTCGAGTGAAGGTGTGTACTGAGCTCAATGTAGCTGCTTTGCAAATGGCGTCCAGCAGGACGTTTGCGATAAAAGCCAGAGAGTAGCTCCGGTACCCCTTTTGGAGTGAGCTCTTGGTGTGAAAGGCAGTGCTTTGCTTGATAAAGAGTAGCAGAGATTTATGCATCTGACTATCCATCTGTAGATGGCATTTTTGGAAATGCAGTCTCCTCTGCCTGGAGTCAAATAGTTGGTCTGTTTTCCTGAGCAGTCTGGTCTTGTGTACATATTAGAGGACCGCCCTCCTTACATCTAATGTATGGAGTTTCACCTCAGCTGAGCTTGTAGGGTCCGGGAGCTCAATAGATTGAGTTTTGCAAGTACTACATTGAGGTCCCAGCCTGGCGGTGGGTTAGATATAGGAGGGTGGAGTCTTTTTACTCTCTCCATGAATGCCTTAATGACCAGAACTTTCCACCATGATATTTTACTGAGAGAGGCGGTATATGCGGATAGAGCTGCCAGGTGAACCTTTATAGAGTTAAAGACTAACCCAGAGTGTGATAGGTGGAGCATGTAAGGCAGAATTTGAGTTGGAGTACATTCTATTGGGCTTATTTGTTTTGACTGGCACCAACTTACAAATCTTCTCCACTTGTCAAAATAACAGTGTCTGGTGTTTGGTTTACGTGCCTCCTTGAGGATATCCATACACCTTTCAGGTCAATTAAGATGTCCAAACTCTAGGACCTCAGGAGCCATGCTGCCAAGTTCAGTGAGTGAGGTTTAGGATATAATGTTGTTCCCCCCGTGCTGGGAAAGTAAATTGGTCTGGCACGAGAGCTTGATTGGATCGCACATCACCAGTTTGTATAGATGTGTATAACAGGGTTGTCTCGCCCACATGGGAGCAACTAGGATTAGCGTCATCTGTTCCCTGTGAATCTTGTTCACCACCCTGTTCATTAGAGGAGTTGTGGGAAAAGCGTAGGCAAATTGCCCTGCCCAACTCATCCATATGGCATTCCCTTGGAGTCTGGTTGGGGAAATCTGGGCGCGAAGTCTGGACATTGCTTGTTTTTCCTTGTAGTGATAAAAGTCTAGCGTGGGGTAACCCCACTGTGAGAAAATGTGATCTACCACATTTCTGTTGAGTCACCACTCGTGATCTTCTGGGAGAGGATCTCTGCTTAGCGAGTCCACTAGGGTGTTGAGTTCCCCCTGGAACATGTTGGGAAGTCAAGAACATTCCCCGTTTGAGTGCCAGTTTCCATATTTTCTGTGCTAGCCTGGACAAATCTGGACAATGTGTGCCCCCCTGCTTGTCAATATAGAACATTGCAGTGTTGCTGTCTGTGAGAATTTGTATCAACTGATTTGTCAGTTGCGCTTCGTAGGCTTGGAGCGCTTTGAATACTGCTAGAAGTTCCAGCAAGTTGATGTGGTTCTAGGAGTCCACAAAACATCTGCTGTGTTATGAAGGTGATGAAGGCGATGAGCCCCCCCACCTGGAGAGTGATGCATCTGTTTTAACTACCGCTTGCACTGCTGGGTCATGGAAGGGTTTTCCCTTCAACAGATTCTCCTTTGTCCACCAGCGTAGAGCCTGTACTAGTGTTGGCGAAACAACCACTGGATCGTCCCATTGACTGCTTGCCTGAGACCACAGTTTTACCAGCCACTCCTGCATCCGGTGCATGCACAAACGTGCGTGTGGGACCAGGTAAATGCAAGATGCCATCATGCAGAGCAAACAAATAGCTTTGCGAACGCTCATCTGGTGACTGGCTTGATAGCGAGGTATTTGCAGCAGTATGTTTTGGAATCTTTCCTTTGATGGAAAGACTAGCCCTTCCTCTGTTTTTATAACAGTTTCTAAGAACTGTTTGGTCTTGTTTGGTACAAGGCTTGACTTTCTCATTAATCAAGAAGCCCAATTGGAAAAGAAGGTTGGTAGTTCTTTGTGTATTTTGCTTGCAAATTAGGGGCGTTTCCCCCGTGGTCAGCCAGTCGTCCAGGTAGGGGTACACTTGGATTGCCTCTCCGCGTAGGTGCGCTGCCATCACCACCAGTACTTTGGTGAATACACTTCGAGCGGATGCTAGGCGAAGGGTAGCACCTTTAATTGGTAGTACTGGTTAGCCATCTTGAAACGCAACAATTTTCTGTGCACCTTGCTTTAGCAGTGGGATTACTACCTGCAGCGTTGTCATGCAAAATTTTTGTGGCTTGACATAGGTATTAGCAGGGCGCATATCTAATACTGGTCGCATTGTTAGATCTTTTTTGGACACAAGGAAGTACGTTGAATAGATACTTTTGTTTACCTAGTTCTCCGAGACGATTTTGACGGCGTCCTTTAACAGCAGCGCTTCCACCTCCTACAGAAGTATGTGCTGTTCCTCCTTTGTGGTGGTTCTTTGTCACAGAGGATGGTAGGATGGTTGTTGTAGAAGCTCTATGCAATAACCACCCAACACGGTAGAAAGCACCCACATGACCGAGTGGATTTCCCTCCTATGCGTGGGTGAAGTGTATTATATGTCCTACTACTGGAGTGCCATGGGAGGGGACCTGAAGCGGGTGGTCATTGCTTTTGGGGGGGGGGGGTGGGTTGTGGGGGGTGAATCCACAAGATCTTTGCTGGCCCCTTTGGAAGCCTTGAGAGGACAGGCCTTGAGCAGAAACCCAGGATGAACCCTGACCCTGGTTCTATCCAGAACCTACTTGTACATTTTGTCCCCTGAAACGATGAGGGTTTGTTTGTAAGTTGGCCCAGCGACTTCAGAGTGTCATATTTTCCCTTTGCAGTTTTGAGAGCATCCTCTACTGCTTTGCCGAACATAACATTAGGCTTGATCGGTATATTGAGGAGGGTTGCTTGTGTCTCCAATTTAAAGCCTGACTGGCACATTTTCTTCTTCTGAGCAGCCATATACAAACCCTTGCACTGTAATGCAATCACAATCGTAATCTATCATTTTGTGTTGTCGTAAGGATTTTTACAACAAATACAAGACTTAACTAGGCGTGCATATACAAATTCTAGGTTTTCAACATTAACTAAGACTGTCTTGTCAAAAGTGGGAGGAAAATGCTGGACTTTGTATTTATCTGGAATTCAATAAATATCAGTACCACTTAGTAATGCTGATGACATTTCTGGAATGAAGTGTCTTTAAACAGGAACTTTCTTCATATAAAAGTACCAGAAGGGGTCTAAAACTAAGTGCATTGTGAAAGTCCGTCCTGGCAGAGCAAAGAGAAATTATATGCACTGACTCTGGCATTACCTGCGATTTATGCCTCTTGCTTGCAGTCATAATTAAAAGGACACTTGCTAGACTGCACATTTTTCTCATTACCATGTCCAAATAAGAATCCTATTACATATTTTCTTTCTGCCGTGTGTGATTCCCAAGCTCAAAATATCAGGCACATGGAATATAAAAGGCAATGGTGTGATATAGAAAACTTCAATATTTAAAGTGACTTGTCTTATTTAGAGTGAAACACGAGTTGATAAACATATACTATTACTGTGTAATTTCACTAATTAAAGTTATACAGATTTAATTTTGACAGAGAGGTTGAAATGAAAGAACAGAATCGAAATTGTATTTAATTTTCATTTCTCACTTGCAAGACATTCTGAAGAGCTCAAAGGTCTCCAATCTGGTTGGAACCTGCTTTGTTATTGTTATTTTGCATTTGTATAGCGCCTTATATACCATTGGTATGGTCTGAAGGCGCTGGTAGGTTGAACGCCCTTGGGAACCGAAGTTCGGGTCAGTGGAAAGATTAGAGAGAGTCCAAAGGTGCATGTGCGCACCGGTATGTGTGCAGCTGGTGCGGGATTCATGTGGTAGCTGCTTCTTAGCGGTAGGTGTGGTGGTTGAGAGATCAGGGATATGTGTTCGGTCTGGCTGGAATTATCCAGACCAAGTGTGGCGGTGTTAGGCCTGAGGAGAAACGCCTGGCTGGGGGTGTGAGACCAGCCATGTTTACTTAGAGTGATGGGGGGTGAGCGGCAGATGTTGATATGAGAACAGTTATACCGAATGGTGTCATAGTATCTCTGTGTTCTAGTTGAATGGTGGTGTAAGGAGAGAGTAAGCGTGGGGTGTGATATGCAGTATGCTCTTTCAAAGATTCCTTGCATTCCAAAACAAAATATGCACATCGCGCAAATTTTGAGCAGTCAGGTCCGTTCTATGTGTTTTGGTTCACATCCGCTCTATGCACTATTCACCCATATACTCATTTGTTCCATGCGTTCGTCCGCTCCACAACGTTCGTTCGTTCCATACACTCGTCCGCTCCCCACACACTCGTCCGCTCTCCGCACACTCGTCCGCTCTCCGCACACTCGTCCGCACACTCGTCCGCTCTCCGCACACTCGTCCGCTCTCCGCACACTCGTCCGCTCTCCGCACACTCGTCCGCTCTCCGCACACTCGTCCGCTCTCCGCACACGCGGCCGCTCTCCGCACACGCGGCCGCTCTCCGCACACGCGGCCGCTCTCCGCACACGTGGCCGCGCTCTCCACTCTCAGCCGCTCTCCACTCTCAGCCGCTCTCCACTCTCAGCCGCTCTCCACTCTCTCTGTACATTCATGAGCTCTCCACATTCATCCGTCTTCCACATTCATTTGCTCTTCATATTCGTCCGCTCTTTACACCCAACCGTCCTACACACTCAACTGCCCTCCACACTCATCCGCCAACAGCATTCATCCTCCACACTCATTAACACTCATCTATACTCATCACAGTCATTCGTACTCCCCACTCGTCCAATCACGCCATCCACACTCTTCTGCTCTCCACGCTCGTCCGGTCTCCACGTTCATCCGCTCTCTGCACTTTCTACATTCCCAGTGATTTATTCCTATTGTCCACTTCACTGTTTTAGATCTACATTACTCGTTTTAGTTCTGTTTGTCATTGTAGGTTACAGTCTGGTTAGTTTAGCTGTACTTTATTTATTTATTTTGTGGTTTGCTGGGTCGGTGTTATTGTGATGATTGATGTTGCTGGTTTGGAACCGGTTGGTTTTAGGGAAAGAGCCAGGTTTTTAGTAGTTTGCGGAATGCCGGTAAGTCCTTAGTTAGGCGGATGTGGGGAGGGAGCGAGTTCCATAGGGTTGGGGCCAGGGCTGAGAATGATGCTCCGCCTAACCTGACTGAGTTTGTCTTGGGAATTACTAGGAGGCCGGCTGAGCTTGATCTAAGGGTGCGAGTGGGGTGATAAGGTATTAACTTTTCTTGAAGATACTGCGGTCCAGTTTTATGTAGTGCTCGATGGGTGAGGCATAAGGTTTTGAAGGCCACTCTACGGGCTACTGGAAGCCAGTGCAGTGTCTTGAGGGCTGGGGATACGTGGTCTCTTGGACCGAGCGCAAGTAGCACTTTGGCCGCCGCGTTTTGTGCTCTTTGGAGTTTATTCAGTTGGTAGGCATGAATTCCGAGATATAGGGGGTTTCCGTAGTCCAGTCTTGATATGACGAGTGATTGGATCGCGGAAACTCTGTTGGGAAATGAGAGATATGGAAAGATGCGCCTAAGGTTTTTGAGGTGGTAGTGGCAGGACTTTGAGACATTGTTGACTTGGCGCGAGAGTGTTAGGTCGGAGTCAAGGGTGCATCCAAGATTTTTCACTGTGTTGGAGGGTGTCAGTGAGTTGCCCATGGCGGGTGGCCAGGGTAGTGGGTGCGGTAGAAGATCAGAGTTGCCGCAAACCATGATTTCTGTTTTGGATGGGTTTAACAAGAAACTTAGAAAATTATTAAAAGTAATAGCCAGGCCAGATGGCTTTAGGCCACACCAAAAGGCTCCTCCATTGTTTTCAAGGCAGGTCTTTAAAGAAGATAAGTCCTATAAATGTACTTCAGGCCTTCATTAATGGACACAAGGTTTCAGCTTCAAAGAAAATCTGTTGCATGCTTCTCTTCACATGAACTCATACAAAATGCATTAACTCAATTAACTCAAGAGGCCAAGGAGGGAGATGCCTGAACTTTAACTGCACTGTGCACAGACATCTGCTTTGAATTGCCAAGGTGAGAGGTTATGGAAATTATGCACACCACGAGAATTTTACTGTGGCTAGTTATAACATGAGGAAGGAATATGTAGGCAGTTACTGTCACTGACCACCTGTGGAGAACATCTGTAATTACAGAATAAAAAATCAAATGCTTTTACATGAGAAAACCTTCCATTAAAATGTATAATCACAAAATTAATCGGTACATCGCCATGCAATCTCTAATTGACTTGAACTGCTTATATGGCGTAGATAGACGTAGTACCCATCACATTATGTGAAATAAAATGGGAATTACCATGTTTTGAATGACCAGAAAATGGTAAATTTGTCCTATTTCATTACATAATATTCATAAATGTCTCTAAATGTGTGCTCCAACTTGCAGAAACTGAAAATATATGTTTTATCTAGGTAGCACATATTTGTCAAAAAGTATATAATGAAATTGCCATGTTTTTAGAAAAGAACATTTCCCTCCTTCCTTTCCTGGTCATATGGATAAAGGAACTGCGACAGGACAGGGGTGGGGTTAGAGGGAGATATAATGGCATACACATAGGACAGGGAGATAATGATGGAACATTGGGGGAGGATGATTAATAAAGTGAACAAACTGGAGATTGGAGAGCAGAAGGACTAACTCTTCTCAGAGTACAGACCTGTCCATTAAGAGAAGAAGGCCAGAACAGCCCACAGAAGGAAGACCAGTCTGCTTTCAGAGATTGATTTCCAAATAAGCTACTGTGAGAAACCTGACCGTATCCTCACTCCTACTCCCTTTGGATCCTCTCCTCAGGTGGCTAGGGAAAGGCCATCACTCTGACCCTGTGGGCTGGAGAAGCGAGGGAGGATCACGTGGGTGAAGGGTCCTTGGGAATTAGGGTGCCCACATGCGAGACATGGTATTCCCATTTTCTATTGAAGATCAACCTAGCCCTCACTGGACTTTATAGGCTACTGTAAGTCTTTCCCCTTTCTCCCCACCTTTTACCTCTGATGTATGAGAAACCTGAAGGTGTCTACCTGCCTAGTTCCCAGGGATCTGTCATCCAGGCGGCCAGGACACGGCCATCGCTTTTGGATCCAGTTCCTGGGGGTAGACCAGTGCGGGAGGATCACCTGGATGGGGGCTCCTTGGGAGTGGGACACCGACGGGTAAGACGTGGTATCCCCCTTCTTTAAACAAAGAAACCAAACTGTTTTGAACAAAAGTAGCAAGAGGCTAATTGAGCTTTGAATGAATGAGGAACTGTTGATCTGAGGAGAGGGGAAAGCCAGCATAACAGAATCAAACACCACTTGAGTGTTCACTTGAGCAACGCTAGGCGATTACCCTGTTATTGAAGTACAGCAACCAGAAGACCTTAGGAAAAGCTGAAAGGGGTCAAAGTGATCATACGGGGCCTTGCCAAATCCTCTGTACCGTTTAAAGTCTTTGACCGACAGATACATGGGAAACTACGGGAAGTGAGTCCTGCATCATAGAAGTTGAACCAGAGAAATATGCAACTGAGAAGATTGGCAAGAGTGAACCCGAACGAGAGATGCAGAGACAGAAGGTGCGAAGTCTGTAGTCCCAAAATACTGTGTGTTGAAGAGTGAACCTGAACGAGGGATGTCCACAAGTAAACTGTGTTAAAAAGACAAAGACTCAAGGAAGCAAATCCTGCATGGTATGAAAAGTATACAACTTGTTTAAGGTTGGCAGTAGTGAACCCGGCGGAGAAATGCTGACGAGAAGGGGCGAGGCCTGAGGTCCATGTGAACTGTGTGCTGACAGGAGTGAACCGACTGAGGGATACCTACAGTGAACCATTGTGCAAAAGGTGGCCAGAGTAAACCCCGGAAGAGGGTGGCCGACAAGAAAGGCTGAATCCTGAAGCGTTGTTCAAAAAGACATTAAGATTCATGGAAACCAAAAGACATTGTAAGGCAAGGAGAAGTGAACTATCGCGCTTGTCATTGGGGGTCCGAACCCAAATGAGGGAGATCCAGGGATGAAAAGTCACCACCCATAATAATAAGACAAGGAGAAGTTAACTGTCCTGCTTGCCGTTGGGGTCTGAGCCCGGCCGAGGGAGATCCACGGGTGAAAAGTCATCACCCAAGATTAATTGGGAAAGGAACTGTTTATTTGATTTGTTGAGCACGACTGTGAAAGGTCTGAACCCAGAAGAGGGGGACCCGGGGGTGAAGCCATCACCCAAATAACCATAAGTGGAACAGAACTATTGTGTTTGTTTTTTGAAACTATTAGGACCTCAAAGGCAAGAGACTTTTTATTGATAAGAGACTTTAAACCATCAGAGAACCTGATCGCTGTAGCGAAAATGTCGGCTTGTGCTTGGAAAGTTTGAGTGTGCTCGGTGCTTAGGAAACCCACCTTGCCCCGTGCTGAAAACATGGGGCAGGGAGACCCTTGGCAATCACATCCCGACTTATTATTTGTGAACACTTCTTTCTTTATTGAAAACCCTATCCCACACTCTTATGTATTTAGCGTAAGGAATTGGCAATAGTTTTTTTCTTTTTAGGATAGGACTTTTGACCACGCCACAAGGACTGCCTTATTTTTCATTTGATGGTCGACGCTTGCTCCCATCTTAGATTTAGGTTTAGTTTAGGCGTTTTTCCACCCTGCATTTACAGTTTAATAAACACCCTTGAACTGTGATCACTTGTGTCTGTCTTTACTGTTGCCACCATGAGTTCCTTACAACTAGGAGTGATTAACACTAAAACCTCATTCCAATTTGTTCATGGTTTATTTCAGTAAAACAAAGCATACCATAAAAACAGAACAGCAAAGGTAACAATCAACAATATTACTAAAACATTTAAAGAACCTTGATTAGGCCCAAGAGCCATAAAAAGACATCAATACTCAAGATGTAACTGATCTTAAAAACCTCATTTCACCACTGTAGTACGGGGCGAAGAAGATGCCTGTAGAGTGCTTTAAAGGTCAGACATGTCCCTTTAATTAAGGTCAGGCAAGCCCAATTGAAGACCCACACCAGCAACCTATAAAAGGGGTTGCAGGTGTATAAAAGAAGAACCAAAAAGCAGCAAAAAGAGGGGGCGTGGCTAGGCAGCATGCCATGCAGTCGTGTCTGCTGTGAGCTCTGACACAGGGCGCCCGAACCGATAGATATCGGCATCCCAAGGCATTTATTTCTCCCCATTTCAGCACCCCCTGACATCCAGGAACATGCGGTGGCTCCCGTGCAGGAAACCGCAGCAGAAATAGCGGCGGAACACTGGAATTTGCTAGCAGACACGCCGCCACATCCATGAGTAAAATGGCGGCACGAGCCAGTGTGGAACAGAGGATGATCTTCCGAGAAAGGCGAGCAGGCATGGCAACGGCGCAGAACACCCACCATTGTTGAGATTTGGCAGCCACAGGCGCTTCGCCCCCCCCCAGTGTAGGCGGGCAACTACAGTGCAGAAGAGCTGCCATGTTACAGCTCTCAGCGAGCCATTGCCGAACGCCTAGCAGTCGAGCGGTGGTCGTGTGAAGCGGCGAAGGTGAGGAGCGGGAGGAAGAACGGCCTGGAGGCAGCGGACTCGGCGTGCTCCCCCACCCCAACTACTTTAACCCCATAAAGAATATCCCTCTCAGCCCCGGCCTCCGACAGGGAGATGCGGAGCGGAGGCGGGCTGCAGTGGGACAGTGAGGGAGAGAGTGAAGTAAGGAGCGCTGGCTCGCTGACTAGCGTGAGATCTGACTCTCCCTCGCTCCCCCGACATATAATCAGCACTGGACCCACGTGCAGCAGAAAGGGGCACCTCCTTCATAACTGGAAGCTCACTTTGGTGGAAATCAAAATCATTCGGCCTCCATTTCCCATCGCTTATACCTTTGGACTCCATAAAAGATGACACATTTTTATCCGCACTGTTGTGCCTTCAGTTCCCTTTTGGCAGCACGCAAGAATACGAGTTGGGGCAATCAAGGCTCGGCTTGCCCAGTCAAGTGGAAGTAGGGGTGAGGGCCGCCCTCAACACATGGAAAGCAGCGGCTCCAGCGCCAAGACTAGTGGGCACAGCACTGAGGTGGCAACACAAGAAAGTGCCGCAAAACGCCATCCCAGCGGGTCGCACACAGCCTGGCAGCCTAGAACGGAAAGAAGCCTTCCCATTTGGGAAGTCCACCCCTCCTCATAACTGCGCGGCAGGTGTCCACTGCCCACCCCCCTGCACCACTACGAGACGCCGCCAGCCCTTTGGGAAACCCACAAACAGACCCCTGGCAATGCCCAAAGCAGCAGGGTGAGGGAAATCGAACAAGATTACACCATAACATCTCAGAGTCGCGAATGCAGGCTGTAAAGTCTGATATTCATTCGGCCCCAGCGGCACCAATGTCTCCAGACTTGGCGCTCTCCAAAGGCGACCTTCAAGAGATGCTAAAGAGCCTTAAGCAGGACATCACCCAAGAAATAAAGCGGGAGATCAAGACCTCCAAAGATTCCCTTACCCGCTCAATTGCCGACCTGAACACACACCTAGTGGGCCTTGAGACCAGAGTCAATGACCTGGAAAACATAACGTGTAAACAGATGCATGATTGCAGAGAGGTCACCAAGAGAGTGGGGATCATTGAAGAGCACCTGGAGGACATTTGGGTGAAACAGGCTGACCTTGAAAATAGGTCGAGAAGGAATAATGTTTGTCTGTGGGAAGTGCCCAGACACATCTCTACTAATTGGGAAGAGACCCTCACGCCAGGCTGTCTGGGCAACGACCGTATTACTAGAAGAGGTGGAGAGTATGAGACATGACAGCGCTTGTGTGCCTTGGGCGGATTATGCCTACTACTGTTGATATTTCTCAATATTAGTTAAGAAACTGAGTCCTAGGAGGCTCTCCTACAATTTTCTTCATGCATTTTCCTTTTTGTTTGAATTTATTCAAATTCCACACGTATTTCACCACAATGTCTATCTTATGGACTCCTACGCCATTTGCACATACTTGGTACTGATTAGCATCTGGACCTCACAGGAAATACTTATATAGACCCCCCAGTCATATTGTTATGCCTCTCCCCATCGACTAGCTAGCATAGTATCTGCACATGGGAGGGTGGGGACGGGGAAACCCAGAGCGGTCCCTTCTCTAGAAGGGACAAATCTTTTTAACATGTTACAAAGGCTTGAGGGACCCTGGAATGGTGACCCTAGATGTTAAGTGCCTCACCCTAAATGTTCAAGGCTTAAATTCCCCCTTGAAACATAGGGCATTGCTCCACTGAGTGGCCACCCTTGATTCCTTGCTCCTGTTTCTTGACGAGACCCACCTACAGCCCACAGACAAATTCTGCCTCACTAGCAAACTTTACCCTATAAAATTTTGCGCCTCCAGTGGCATGAAGAAACGTGGGTCGCCATTCTAGTGCGCAGGGGCACTCCTCTAAAGATGCTGAACGTGCTGCGGGATGGAGAGGGGAGGTTTATCTCAGTGGTAGTAATGCTTTATGGGCGCAAGGTACCTTGAATTCACTATATGCACCAAACTCACAACAGGAATTCTGTGTTGCCTCATTAGCTAAGACAATAGAAGAGCTTGCAGAGGGAGAACTAATTCTGGGGGGATTTTAACACAGTGGTTAATCCACAAGTTGATAAATCCCTATCATCAACGGCCAATGACAAGAAATACTTCATAGCGCTCACCACGCTATTACGAGAGCATTCATTTATAAAGACGTGGCGATTTTTCCATCGGGATGAGCGGGACTACACCTTCTCGGCTGTTCATAGGGGGTTCTCTAGATTGGATATGTTCCTGATCTCGGATTGTCTCATATCCCAGACAATCACCATCAAGATCCTCCTAAAAGCTTTGTCAGATCACGCTCCAGTAATGTTCACACTATCTCTCCCGCAGGCAACTCCCCTCCCCAGGCCACCCTGGCAGCTAAATGAATTCCTGCTGGAAGATACTCTAATCCGATCCCAAATTATGGATGACATAAGGCTATATGTTAGTGAAAATGACACCAGCGAAGTGGGATATGACGTAGTGTGGGATGCGGGAAAGACAGTCATATGGGCCACCTCATCGACCAAGCTGCAGGAAGGGGGAAGGATCAGGAAACGGATACAATCCCAGATAGAGGGAGAAATCCAAAGACAAGAGGCCATACATAAGAAAGAGATTGACGCGCTTCCTCTGAGACCTGCGCACAGTGAGGAAAGCGTTGGAAGCACACCACACGGGACGAGCAGCATATTCTATGTTGCTTACAAAGCAACACTTCTTTACGAAAGGGAACAAAGCTAATAAATTATTAGTGGCAAAACAAAAAAACAATCTAAACAAAATCGAAGACACAGCCTGCGAGACGTCAATGGCAGATGAGTTTCCTCAGAAGAGGGTAAACCCCGAATTGTTGAGGATTTTTTCAGGGAACATGCTGCCCCTCATATCGCTGACCCACAAGCCACCTACAAGTTTATACTCAACGCACACTTACCACAGGTCCCACAAACTTTCCTCGATCCTCTGGAGGAACCCATATCCGTCCAAGAACTTAAATTCGCTATTAAATCCCTCGCCCTTGGGAAAGCCCCAAGCCCTGATAGCTTCACAAATAAATTCTATAAAATCTTCAGAGCAGACCTGATACCCCACCTCACAAAACTTTTTAATTTGGCTTGGGATGCAGGGTCGGTTACACAGTTTATGGCAGGATCGGCTACAACACCGATTCTGAAACCAGGTAAAGAACCCACAGAATGCACGTCCTATCGCCCTACTCAAAGACGCGAAAATGTAAAATAAAATCATAACCGTCGTCTTGGAGAGGTTCTTCCCATGTTAATAGACAAAGATCAGACAGGCTTCATCCAGAATCGCTCAGCTCATGACAACATCTGCCGCGTTATTGACCCGATAGCCTTAGCCCCTAGAATCCCTGGCAGGCTTTCGCTCTTATCCCTAGAAGCTCATAGGACTTTTGACAGCATGTCTTGGGAACATCGGAAATTAGTCCTAAAGGTATTTGGCTTTGGCCTGCGATTCACTAGACTAATCCTCTCAAACTTTCAATTCCCACATATACAGTTGCGGGTCAACTCGCAATGGTCTACTCCAATTGCCCTAGGCAAGGGAACCAGACAGGTATTTGCCTTGGCGATGGAGTCTTTAGCGCAGCCGATCCGCCTTCATCCAAACATCCAGGGCTTTGAATATTGGGGACATTGCCATAAAATCTCTTTATATGCGTACAACGTACTCTGCTTTCTAAGCAATGCACTCAGCTCTCTCCCTACACTTGTGGACTTATTGGTCCCATTTGCAGCGGTCTCCGGGTTTGCAGTGAAACCTTCAAAATCAATGGGCATGGGTATATCGGAATCGCCCTCCACTTTGGCTTCCATCCAGAGGAACTTTCCCCTATCGTTGGGTGACCACAGACATCCCTTACTTGGGAATATGACTGACCCCAATATACGCAGGGTTACTGAAGGCTAATATTCTGAAGGAAGCCATGGACTGGCTCCAGAGGTGGGTCTCGCAAGAGATATCCTGGCTGGGACTCATCACTGCAGTCAAAATGTCTCTCCTCCCATGGCTTCTATATACTTTTCACGCTCCCTCAGTAATGTTCCCGGAACCCGATCTTCTCGAGCTACAAAATGCAATAGGTAATTTGTGTGGCGTGGTAAAAAACCTAGACTCCCTCGCAAGCTCCTTAAGAGGAAAAATGCAAGGTGGTCTGGGGCTCCCCTCAATTCCTCGATATTACCGAGCAGCTCAAGTAGCTATAATGCTGAGCTAGATGGATACAATTGAACCCCCCAAATGGCGTGACATTGAATAGGCAGTTACTGCCTTCCCCTGAAGCATCTCCCATTCCTCCCAAGGGAAACGCGTAGGCAACAAGACTCCAGGCTGCCCACCACACTAACAACACTGCGATGCTGGGACAAAGCTTGTGCGCAACAAGGGTTTGTGTTGGGCCTTGGCCCTCTCTCGCCCGTCACTAAAAATTCAGCATTTACCCCTGGCCTACAGGCCAGTTCATTTCGGCTCTGGTCACCTGACGAACCCTTAAGACTGCGAGACTTATATGAAGATCGCAAACCCTTAACTTACAATGTAAAGAGAAATTTAAACTCCTGGAAACTAAACAATTCCGATATATACAGCTTCGCCACTTGTTGACCAATCCAGCCGTAATACAGGCAGCCTCCAGAACTCCAACAGGAATAGAACTCATGGTCCTTGAAGGACAACAGACTCATAATAGGTACTTGCTATTGTCTCCTAGAGAACACTTCAGTGGAAGAGAAACTCCCTTTTATGACGGCGTGGGAGAGGAAATTGGGTGTAGAGATATCCGGGGAATCATGGCAAACGATATGGTTCAGATGCCCAGAAGATCTCCCACTGTACCACCGTCAAAGAGAGGGCCCTCAAACTCTGTTTTCGTTGGTACCTATCCCTGCAACGATTACATGCAATGAATCCCGATTATCCAGACACTTGCTGGCATGGGTGACGAGGCAACCTAGCCCACCTGGGGTGGCACTGCCCAACCATACAATCCTTTTGGTAGGAGATACGATCCAAGATTAAAGAAGTCACTAGCGCCTTACTCCACATAGACCCCCGCATCCTACTACTGGGCCACGTGCCTGAAGACAGATCCTTCCCGATGTCTGGCCTCCCGAATCACATTGGCGTGTTTTTGGAAGGACGTGGAGGGACCGCACATAGCGCACTAGTGGGTAAAGGTTTAGGAATTTCTAGGGATGGAAAAACTCACAGGCACGGCAGAGGGGGAAACTAGCCAAGTTTTTGCACATATGGAGCCTGTTTTTGGACTATGTGGAAGATAAGGAACAGATGTTTTTTCAACCAAGACTTCTGAAATACCTTTTAAATCTGTGATGATTGGCATGATGTTCTCGGTGTTGTGTTTTTTTTTTGTGTTCTACTCTGTTAATTCTTAACCTATACTCACATTTGGATTGCCGTTTTGAGTGAAACAGGTACACAGTTACAAGTTTTAAAAAAATGAAGTTTCGATGTCATGACATTTTAATGCCTTCATTATAGTTGCGTTATACCAGCTGTAACCCATGTCGTTCGAGATTTCAATAAAAATTTCATGTGAAAAAAAAAACAGCAAAGAGCAACAGGGAGGTCTGGGTAGCAGAGACTAGCAAAGGACCGGGGCTGTCAGGAGGCAGCCGTGGTGGGACCTGAGAGGAATTCAGAATGCCCGCCGATGTCCCAGAGACCTATGGAAGCGAGCAGAAGCTGGGCTGTTAAGCAGTTACAGGTGTGGGAGCCTCTACGTTGAAGAGAGAGCAGCTGAAGCTGTGACCGAGGAGAGAGGAAGACAGGACGCAGACTGTGACCGTGCCGGAGCAGCAGAGCCGCCGGTGTGTGGAAGGCCACCTCTGGGAGACGAGAGGTGCTCCCTGAGGCCGGCCTGCCAACCTAAGAAGCAGAAGAGAAGTTGAGCCACGAAGAGGAACGCTGAGGACTGTTGAGTGTCGGGGAAAGTCACTCAGCACTGGGTTGCTCCTAGCGGGCTATTGAATACCAAACTAAATGAAACATTTAAACAAAGCTGAATGACATTTACTGATTACCGAAGTAAACGAAACATTGAAAGAAAGCTGAATTACATATAAAGAATATTGATCTGAGTGCAAACCTTGAAATGTAGTTAAAGTCAGTTGTTGATGTGCAAAATTGAATACAACTTTATGGGCCAAGCTAATAATAGATGAAAGCAAGAGGGAAGGGTTCTATGCCTTTTCATCGACACCCGTTTTTACAATGGGTGTTTTTACACTGAATTTTTGTTGAAAAAACTCATTGGAATTGTTTTAAAATAACTTTTTTTGGGGGGTTCCCCTTAAGGCTCCCCGTCATCTACCTATTTTTTGTTATCCCCCTCTTGTCCCCCCATAAACAAAACCAAGTTTTTCTGGCAAAACTTCTGCAGAAAAACACCAGTTGTACAAACGGGTGTCGATGAAAGGACGTTGTACCAAGGGAAGGTGCCCATTTGCCAGCTACTTACTGAAAAAAGCACACGTGTGAAAGAAATGCAATAGCATGTTGGGGCCAGAGAAAGACCACCACCTAGTTAATTTTATGAATGAACACAGTGCCGCAAGCTCAAAGAATGACAAGAAGTGCGTTACACGAGTCAGCAGGGTGTGAAAGTGTACACAGAGCCAAGAGGCCGTCAAAGTGCAACAAGAAAGGGTTCCTAGTTGCGCGACCTGTGATGGGTGGACCGTGTGGTCTGACAACTGGTCCTAGACCAGTGAGCCCTAAAGGGTAAAAGTCAAAGACACTGTGAAATAAACCAAGAAGAAAAACTGTGTGAACTGTTCAGGCAAACCAGAAGGAGGGTCAAGTGGACCTAGATTTGTGTTTGAACTTTGAAAGACTGAACCCGTAGTACAAGTTGCTTCATTGAAATCTCGGGAAAGGGATTCTGTTTTGAGGATGGAGCCTCAAGAGCCCTTTGCTGCGTGAACTGTGTTGCCTTGAACTTGGGGAAGGGAACCCTGAGGATCGTGTGGAACTGTATTGCCTTACACTCGAGAAAAGTTATGTTGAGACTTTTATGGAACTTCCTTGAAGAGGGTGCTGAAGTGGAAGCAAAGAGCTGGAACTTTATGTTGACCACCATTTCTTTCATTATAGTCATTATGGTCATCCCTACACATTGTTTAGCTTCAGTTGCGAGGGCAAGGATAGGGTTTGGACACAGACTGACTTAAATTGAACTCTTTGACTCAGACGTTCCTTAGTTTCATTTATGTAGGGAAATTCCACCTTAGCATAGGGCAAGATAGGCCTTCTACCATTCTGACATTTGATTTAATACATTATTTTCTTTTAAACTTTGAATCTGCTGCTGGAGGTTTGCTGCAGGTAGGATATCTGGCTGACTGGGTTCCCAACTGGTTCTCCCCAAAACCAGAGGATTCTAGAGTTATTTTGAATCTAGCTACTGTTTTGAGCCACTACCCTGAATCTTTTTCTACAGGGATAGTGCTGTAGGCTTGCATTTCAAAGCCCACAGGAACTCTCAGGGATGTGTAGCACTCCATCTCAATGCAACGTAGCCGTATTCAGTCCTGGGCATGGCCTCTCACCCAAACATATCTGCAGCAATTCACTACTCTACTTCATAACACGCATCGCCTTTGCCATTAGAATGCAGTCGATTCCCACAACAGAAATGTGGTCCAGCTGGGCACATAATCTCCTTGACTCGCCTACCCTCCTGACAGACTATCACAGCACCCATCCACTAGCCAGATCTCCATGGCCTCTAGCAGGGACTTAGACACCCCTTCCTACCTTGGCGCTGGCGAAAATGCACACCACACATTCTAAAAATACTCCTTTCGATTTTCATCCTGTTGGTCCCTGGTTAGGGAGAATTCTCTGTTTAGGCTGAATTTCCTAACCTAGTGAGTCCCCCAGCAGCTTTGCTGGATTTTTTGGGGTTTATTTGTTTCTCCTGCCAAGAGTGAGACTCTTGTACCCTCACTCTTGGACATGATTTGAGTGTGTTTCTTTGACTCTAGATGTGTTTAATGGGCTTTGGGGTCTTTTACTCGATAGGGCTTCATGTGTTTTGTGATGTGTGTTAGACAGCACCCTCAGTGCAGTAACACAGGGGTGTCATAATGACCACCCCGTCCCAGTATAGACTCCATACCCTGGGACTGACTACTGTCTCCCAGGGCATGTAAAGTCACCATTGACTTTACTAGTCTTAAATTCTGAACAGAACCAGTACAAACCATCATATTGTGGACGTACTGGCTGGGGCAATTCGATTGCCCAGGGGTCTGTTAATCGAGGGGGCACGTCTCCGTCCCCCCTGATCGAGTTTTGGCTGGTGGCAGTGGATACTTCTTTTTATATACAACTGCGAATATATCTCTATGGGATTTTCCCATTGTTTGAGGCTAGTATCTTTATTTATTTAATTACGATAGCCTCGAACATACAGCCGGTTTATTTAATTATTATTAATTCTCTGGTTGGTATTTTTTGCCAAAACTCGGTTCTAAAATGGCGTTTGTGTTCTCTTCTGTGACTCCAACCCAAGTTGAGCCCTTTGTTCCACTTTTTGGCGGGCTTCTCCACAGAAGCCCTCCAAAGTGGTGCCACTCTGGGGTACTTAGGAGGGGTGGAGGGGGATTTAGGCACCCTGGACTGAGTTGCCTAGGCAACTCAAGTCGCACTCCGTCCTGATTGGCCCAAGTGGTGAGCCGGCCGGCTCACCACTTAGCATGTTTGAGTGACGGCTAGGCTGAGTGAATGGGGGTTTGCTGCATAAAAGCTGGGCTTTGGGGACTGGAACTTAGCTACAGGACCTAAGAATCCGACGAGGGAGAAGCTGAGCCGACCTGCCACGACGACACCACCGGTGGAGCCCTGCTGGACCGTCTCACCACTTTTCCCAACGACAGAGGAGATCTCCCGCCGGAGAGTCTTCTTCCTTTGACTGGTGGGGATAACCAGTTTCACTGTCTTTTCGCCTTCCCGACGCATCTCGTGGCCGCCTTGCCTGTGCCAAGCACCCCGGCAACCGGAATACCACGTTTTACCACGACCGCGAAATAAAGGGTAATACCTTTAACCGGAAAGCTCTGCGGCTGGTTTTTTCCCTGGCAGTGCAACAACCTTCATCTTTCCTCCAAATCGAGATCTTCTCTTCCCCTGGACGACGAGACTTGCACCCACTGCCAGGAACAACTGTCACCACTGGAGGATCCTTCCCACTTAAGGTACCGTGTCCCGCCTGGCTTCCCTTGCCACCGACTGTACGGGGTAGATTTAGCCCCCGGCTTTCGAACCTGGGTTAGCCTGGGACACCCTGGCTAAACTTTTCTGAGCCTCTCTAAACTCTTTTCAAACTCTCTGCAAGACTTTCTAAGCCTAGTGTAACTGTCTTTAGAGTGTTTTACAATAAGAGTGTTTTTAAATAAATAATTATATACTTTGATACCAAAGCTCTAGTCAGCGTTTGCTGGTGGTATTGTTTCTGAGTGTCTATTGTGTATAATTTGCATACTGCCTAACTCTTCTTGAGGGAAGTCTGACTGCTCAGCCACAGCTACCAGGTAAATCTGGGTGGTACAGACTGCTACCAAGTGGGTTTACTGCTAACACCTGTAGTCCTAAATCTTTTGCAGTGTTCCCAAATGGAACTGCACAGGTTTCTGCCTAACAGTCCCCCACAGGCGTTTACCCCACAGTGCTTTGAGGTCATACCAATGGCAGAGGGTGCTATGCAAATGCCATATAACGTAACATCTGAAAAGGTAAATAAAATCCAAATAACCTCAAATGTTCCAAATTGCAGGGAAATGAAATGTGAAAACAGGAGCACAGGTGTTAAGATTTCTATGTCATGTGGTCTGCTAATCACAATAAAAATAAAGCGAGGTGTGGTTTCTTCAAGGTACAAATCAAGGCATTTTGGCTGCCACTTGCGGGATTATTGCGAATAGTTTGTGGTTGGAGCTGGTGTGGAGTCATTTAGATCATATTAGAATCAAGACCCACTATTGCCCAAGAGATATCATGCAGTTAATGCCACCGGTGTGTAGACCATAGTTATAGTGTGGATGCTTGTGCAACGAAATGCATGCTGAAAGGATTGACTCTCTTCATTAAGAACTGTGCAGATCCTCTGCATTCCCTTGTCTTTAGCAGTATATATTCACTGAAAAAACTTTGTTAAAGGGACGTTATGGTTACAAGTAAAACCGAAAAACCCCTGAAATTCGCCAGTTATGGTAAGCTAAGCAACCATAAGTCGCGCCACCACCGTGCACTGCTAAGAATAACACCCATGACATCAAAGATGACATCCCAAATATCATTGATGACATCATTGACGACATCACTTGTCTAGCCCCTTCTTTTTTGTTCACTGACATATCTATGCCAGGTGGGTTTATTCACCGACAGTCAGAAACTTAAAATTCAAAAGGTATTACATTTGTAGACGTTGCCATTCTCACATGTTCTTACACTACTTTCCTTAGAGTTCAATCGCATGTTATAATGCACATACATAGGGGAGGAAGCAGGCCTGAAACAGTAATCATTTCTGTGCATGAAGATAATCATGTAGGTTATACAGAGTTGCTAATGCCACTGTCTCTTCTTTGCTTACTTTACTTTACTCTCCCTGTATAAGCCCCATATTTGTATGCATTGTGGTCTCTATGTGTTGTGTGTAGTAGTACAAGTATTTAGTAAGTGATGCATTATTACCTACTTAGTACATGTTGCACAGTACGGAAAAGTCTGATACAGAAGCATTCACCATTTTACTATCCAACATTGGAAAATTACAAATATTTCACCTCTATGGTATATGCTGCAGCCAATGCCTACGTTTCGGAATCGTACAAAATCATTTGTGCGCCCCCGCAGTTACTGCGACTTTGGGGGTGCACAAAACCAGGGTGACATTTACTGCCCCCAAGCAGAGCGCGGGTTGCGGGGGTGTCCCCCGCTCTGCTTGGGCGCCGTAACGGGAGTCGGGGGGTGTCCCCCGCTTACCATTTTGGTAAACAGGGGACACTAAAGAAAAAAAAAGGAAATCACCCTGCAGTGTCAGCTCTAACCCACGATAGTGTCGCCGCAGGGATAGCAGGGTGCAGGCGGCACACACAGAAATGTGCCGCCGTAAAAGGTAAATTGGGGGTGGGAAGGGAAAAGCAGGCCGGGGAAGCGGGCACAGTGATCAATATGATCACTGCACCACGCCATAACTGGCGTTGGCATTTCGGCCGTCACAGTTATGGGCGTCGCAGTGATCACATAGATCCCTATGTGTCTGTATGAGTAGGTTCCTGTACTAGAAAGAACACTGCAATGGAATGTTCTTTGGAGCAGTACATTGCGTAATGAAGTATGTAGTTCATCACACATCTCTCCATCACCCCCGACACTTTTTTGGCAACATTACATTCACAACCCCTTGTAGGCACTTCCCATGAAAAGTAAATGCACATGTGATATCATCTTTGATGTCATGGGTGTTATTCTTAGCAGTGCACGGTGGTGGCGCAAGTTATGGTCCCTTTAACAAAGTATGTCCCTTTAACAAAGTTTTTTCACTGAATTTCATAGGTCTTTAGTAGCACAATTTAACAATGACGTCCCTTAAACAAATTATTTTCAATGAATATAGATATCATGAATTTGATAGATTTTTACGAGGATAACCTTAGTTTATATAGATATACCATACAACATACTGAACCCCCTGTCCTATGGTAATTGCTGAAATGTCCGCGGACTAGGCGAATGTCCGCGGACTTGGTCAACATCAACTCTGTCCAAAAGCTCAGGGGTATCTTAAATTGTTGTATCATACAACAAACCCACTGCAAGTTCAAAGAGCAGCATATAGACACATTACATTAAAAATAAATAAGAAGTACAAACTGTATAAATAAGACACCAACAGTTCAATTACATAAGATATGGAAAAAAAATGTTTTATTGATATAGCTGAATTGAATCAACTTTACAATACAGTAACTTAGATTTCATACAAATAAATCAGCATTCGTTCAATCAATCAAAATACATTCCACATATCAACTCTTTAGTCCAAAGACAAAATAAACATATTTAAGAACAGTATATCTGCATATTCCTCTTAAAAAGAAAAAAATATATAAAGTACTGAATCAGTGACAAATCTTCAACAACAAATCAACTTCAAATTATGCACTTTAAGATACTAAACATCCTTGCATCTGAGCAAAACTCGTAAATCTCTCAAGTCTGTTCCTGGTTTTCAAGTTACCAGTTATTTTTATTGCTATTGGTATCACTCAGAAATATTTATGTGTTCCTCTTTCAGTTTTAATTTCTGGAGAAACCCAATGCCTCTAATTCTCATGTGTGTAAGGAAGCCAGTGTGAATGATCTTCCATAGGACTTCCGGAGATAGATCCCTGTAGAGCGCCATGGCTTGCTTAAAATGTTTTATGCGCTGGTCCGACAATGCAACGCACTCTGTCAAAAGATGTCTCAATGTTTCTTTTTGATCAACTTTATTACAAAAGCGACAAAAGTTCTCAGAGTGCTTTATGATTTTCTGTCGGGCCAGCAACTCTTTAGTAGGGCATATATTAAATTTCAGTTGCATGAAGTCGTTTCTATGCGATTGAGATGGCAATTTCAGGAAGTACTGCTCCGGGTTGCTATGTTTTTAACTGCAAACAATTTAGCGTCAAAGTTCTGATAAAAGTTACATTTTTCTCTGGTATGGATCCAATCTCTTTGAAAGAGTTTGGTTTTAACTTTCATCGGGTTCTGTAAAAGAACTGATAATGAGACATCAGCAAGTGCTAGTGCATAGATTACCAACTTGCGCCATTTGGTAATGAATTTGTCTGTAGATGAGAAGACGTAATCTGACAATATGCCTAACACTGTACGAGTTTGTATAGCCAGGAGACACTGTCTAAATAAAGCCACCAGCTGCCACATGTAGAGTGTATACAAAGAAATCAAACCAAGCTTGTTTAAAAATCCACGCTACAGGAATACACGTGGGTAACTGTAGGATTCACCACCAATATTTCTCCTCAAGGTTAGTCCAAATCTTCTCCGATAGAATGGGTTTAGTTTCCGACACGTACAGAAGAATCAGTGTAACCTTCTGAGAGCAATATGTTATGGCTGGAACAATAGTACATTTGCCATATTTGGCTTGTATAATCTTGGCTTGATGAATAGAGGTCTGTACAGTTCCACGCCTCTCTGACTTGCAATGGTTGTGCCTAGATAAGTGTAGTATTGCACACATTGCAGTTGGGTCCCCTTGAGAGTCCAAGTTGGATGTTTCTTGCTATGTTGTTTTGCTGGATTACACTGCATAATCTTTGTCTTATCCAAATTTATCGTTAGAATATTTTCATCAACATAAATTGCTAAAGCATCCAGTGCTCTTTGGAGGCCTTTTGGCGCTTTTGAAATCAGGACTACGTTGTCTGCGTACAATAGAAATAACACAGACTTATTGGCCAATTTAGGAGCATCAGCGATTTTGAAAAAACTCTTCCCACATCTGAAATAAAAAAGTTGAAGAGAGCTGAGGCCAGGGTGCAGCCCTGCCTCAGCCCTCTATGGGTCATAATTGGTGCAGACAATCTGCCATCTGAGGTTAATCTCACCTGAATAGTGTTCCCTTTATGTAGATCTCTTACGAGGGAAACGATATAAGAGGGACACCCTTGTTGAATCAATTTCCTAAAAAATAACTCTCTAGAAATCAAGTCGAATGCAGCTTGTTAGATACAAAGGTTGATTTAAAGTATCCTGACGCTACTGGAATTCACGTGGGTAGCTGTAGGATTACCCACCAATATTTCCCATCAAGGTTAGTCCAAATCTTCTCTGATAGAATGGGTTTAGTGTCTGACCCGTACAGAAGAATCAGTGTAACCTTCTGAGAGTAACATGTTAATATGTTAATTATGAGTAATATGTTATGGCTGATACGACAGTAAATTCGAGTCGAATGCAACTTGTTAGATACAAAGGTTGATTTAAAGTATCATGATGTGAAATGATTGGAGTGAGAGTTAATAAATTCACACTCGTACCCATGCCTGGAATAAATCCAGTTTGAAATGGATCCCTCTTAAAATAGTCAGAGTTCCATTTGTTAAAGTCCCTCAAGATGAATTTGGAGAACAATTTACCTGGCGCGTCAAGAAGCGCGATTGGTCTATAATTGTTGGCACTTGATCGATCGCCCTTCTTGAAGATGGGAACTATCACAGACGAACTGCATGACGGGGGGGATTACATTTGTTGTTATGATCTGATTAAAGATGTTATACAGAATTTTTGACCGGAGAATAGGATTATGTTTGAACATAAGGTTAAATAACCCATCCGGGCCAGGAGCCTGAGAATTATTAAGTTTGGTCATATAGAATAAGATATCCTCCTCCGGAATCTGTAAGCCCTCAGACGACTCAGAAATAGTTTCATCCTTTTAAGAAGATGGTCTCGCATACATGTTCGTAAAATATGACACCCAGTCGTTCTCGTTCACTCCATTCAACTGCACCGGCTTTTGAGCTGCACGATTAGCGATATTTATCAAAGCACATATTTGTGCAGAGTTTTTTTTTAGAAATACTTAGCAGCATAGCCTCGCCATCAGATTGCAGCAATTGTATTTGATATGAACGTAACCAATTTTTGTATTTGCAATTAAGTGCTCTTATGACTTCTTTTCGTTCGAAATGGCAATTGCTTTCTTCTGTTTACACAACAAGGATTTTTTAGTTTGAACAAAAACATCAAATTCATGTCTGGGTTTATGATGGATGTTGGTTTCCGTTTGATTTTGTGTATGATATAAGTGCAGAAAGGTCGTGTAGACCTTTCTAGCTACCTTACCATCTAAAGTAACTACTCTCACCATTGTTGTAGAACGATATTAACGCCCGAGTGTTCCAGGTGAAGCATGTTCTAGCATTGTTAACAACCATGTGCTGCTGAAATCTCATATTGGCGCTGACATTTGCAGAGTTATTTACATTCCAAGTTAAATTAAGCAGCTCATGATCGCTACAAGTTTGTTTAATCACTTTGAAACTTGTTGCTGCATCGAACGTGTCTAGATCAACGCAGGTGTTAGGGAGAATTCTCTGTTAAGGCTAATTTCCCAAACCTAGTGAGTCCCCCAGCAGCTTTGCTGGATTTTAGGGGTTTATTTTTTTCTCCTGCTAAGAGTGAGACTCTTTCTCCCACTCTTAGACATTATTTGAAATATCCTTTGACTTTGTAACGTGTTTTATGGGCTATGGGGTCTTTTACTCGATAGGGTTACATGTGGGTTTTGGTAAGTGTGTTACACAGCACCCTCAGTGCAGTAACACGGGGGTGTCATAGTGACCCCCAAACATAGACTCCATACCCTTGGACTGACTACTGTCTCCCAGGGCATGTAAAGTCACCATTGACTTTACTAGTCTTAAATTGTGAACAGAACCAGAACAAACCATCATATTGTGGAAGTATTGGTAGGGGTAATTAGATTGCCACTGGGTCTGTTTTTCGAGGGGGCACTGTGCAGTCCCCCCTCGTCGAGTTTCTGGCTGGTGGCAGTGCTTACCACGCAAAATATTCCACCAGAATATTTCCTATGGGATTTTCCTATTCATTTTAAACGCACCACTTTTTGATGCAATGTTAAAGATACCGCCGGGTCATTTATTTAATATTTATTCCCCGGTTGGTCTTTTTTGCCAGGACTCGGTTTTAAAATGGAGTTTGTGTTCGCCTCTGTGACTCCAACCCAAGTCGAGCCCTTTGTTCCACTTTTTGGTGGGCTTCTCCACAGAAGCCTCCAAAAGTGGTGCCACTCTGTCTGGGTCCACAGGATGTGTGGGAGGGGGCTTTAGGCACCTTGGACTGAGTTGCCTCGGCAACTCAAGTCGCACTCTTGTGTGATTGGCCCAGTGGTGAGCCGCCTGGCTCACCACTTAGCATGTTTGAGTGACAGCTAGGACTGATGAATGGAGGTTTTCTGCATAAAAGCAGGGCTTTGGGGACTGGAACTTCAGAAGTCGCCACAGGACCAAAGAATCCAAAGAGGGAGAAGCTGAGCCGACCTGCAACGACGACACCACCGGTCGAGCCCTGCTGAACCGTCTCACCACTTCCCAACAACAGAGAAGATCTTCATCCTGGAGAGTCTTCTTCCTCTGAACTGGTGGGGATAACCAGTTTGCCCTCTTTTTCGCCTTCCTGGATCGTCTCGTGGTCGAATCGCCCGTGCCAAGCACCCCGGCGGCCGTATAGCCACGCTTCACCACTCACTACCGTGAATAAAAGGGTAGTACCTTTTAACCGGGAAACTCTGCGGCTGGTTTCCTCCATGGCAGTGCAACGACCTCCAGCTTTCCTCCACGTCGAGATCTCCTCTTCCCATGGACAAAGCACCGATTGCACCCGCTGCCAGGAACAACTGCCCCCGCTGGAGCTTTCTCACCATTTCAGGTACTGAGTCCCGCCTGGTCTCCCTTGCAATAGACTGTTCAAGGGGTCCCGTAAATCCTTGACTTTCTATCTTGGGGTGACTTGGGACCTGCTAACTAACTTTTCCTGACTTGATCCAACCCTTTTTGAACTATTTCCAAAGACTCTTCAAAAGTACTATTCAACTGTGTGATCTTGGACACATTCCGCCTTGCTCTCTCCAAGAGTGGGCCTGGCCTATGACTTTCTTGCTCCTCAGTAAACTTTGCCTTTTCTGACTTGCTCTGGTTCTCTTAAAGTGTTGGTAGTGTGTATTTTCCTAATTCTGCCTTTTTCCCTCCCTTTTTAATTAACTTATTGGAGTGCCATCTTCGGTTAAGCACTCACCTCTGTCTGAAAATAAGTGGTGTTTTAACTAAGACTTGTTCAATAAGTAATCTGGGATGTATATATGTTAATAGTGACTGGGTTTGAACTTGCTTGCCATATTAGTGTATATTATAAAGTGTGTTTTTAAATAAATAATTATATACTTTTATACCCAAGCTCTGGTCAGTGTTTGCTTGTGCTAATGTATTTGGGTACCTATCTTGTATACTCTATATACTGTCTAACTCTTCTTGAGAGAAGTCTGGCTGCTCAGCCACAGCTACCAGGTAAATCTGGGTGGTACAGACTGATACCAATTGGGTTTACTGCCAACACCTGTAGTCTTAAGCCTTTTGCAGTGGTCCCTAAGGGAACTGCACAGGTTTCTGCCTAACAGCAGGTATAATCAATTATCAAGGCACTCTATCCTCTTTGCCATTTGTGTTTGGCAGGTGTATCTCCAATAAGGGAGCCATTACACATTAGAAAACCTCTCTCTCATCAAAGAACACCACCTCAGACAAGACCAATTAAATTTAGAGTTCTCGGGGGGCGGGGGAGGAATTGCATATTTAAGTCGCCAGTAAGTATAATATTAGTTATTTCAGGTGTCATTAGTATAGTATTCATTTGGTACCCGAGATCAAGAAAGAACTCGTCATCCGTTATGCCTCTTGGGTTACGGTACATGTTGACAATGGGAATCACACCTCCAGGGTATGTTACTTTTGCCAAAAAAAGGTACAAATTAGGTGCTGCCCAGGATGTGCCAGCCCTTATGATTTTTAATGGCAATCAATAAACCTGAGAAGGGTCGTCTACAGGGAGATGTCTTGGCAGAATGTAACATAATAGTGGGATCTTCCCATATCTCCTGCAAGTCTCCTGCAGTACTTGTGTCATGCACTGCAAGAAATTCAACACTGGCCCCCATCAGGTGAGAAAAATCACAAGTATTCCAGCTTTTTAAGGAAATGGCACGTTTATCATTAATCTCCGTTTATAAATTTGGATCATGGGTTCTCCTATGCAGTTCCTTTTGTGTACCGTGATCAGTTTTATTTGATTTCACATATTCTGAAGCAGGTTTTTGTCTTTCTGGCAAGGAGGAAATAAACTTGCGTCTTAGTCTTTGCTGGCCATTAATATCCATAATGACAGGATCTTGTGCCAGAACAAATCCTAGGGCAAAAATGTCCATGCAGGCTTGCCACAAGGCATTGCTAACTACATTTGATTGTAGCCATAAGTTATGATATTATATGGCATTTGTAACGCGCCTATACACAAGTGTTTCAAGGCGCGACGAGGCAGGGAGGGGGGAACAAGGGGAAGACAGACAACGATCCGACTAGGCCAGGTGTCATTCAGATCGCGCAAGTGCAGGGGTAGGGGGAAGGGAGAAAGTGCATGGGGAAGGGGAGGTGGGAAGTGCAGTACAAGGTAAGTAGAATAAAATAAATAAAAAGGGCCAGCTGGTGGCAAGTGCAAGGTAAGTGCAGACAAGTGCTGGGAAGGGGGGGCTGTAGGGATACAGAGACAGTCCCGCAGTGCAGGGGTTGCCAGGGAGGCAGTGCAAGTGGAGAGTGGCTGGGCCCAGGACCGGGGTCGGTGAGAGTGGCCCATTTGCAGATACAGTGCAGTTTCAGCGAAGAATTAGCAGGGAAGAGGGAGAGAGAAAGCAGAAGCAAAGAGGAAGGTTTTGAGGTGCTTCCGGAACCGGAGATGGTTCTCCTCAAGTTTCAGGGAGGCAGGAAGGCTGTTCCAGAGGGAGGCCCCTGCCGCGGAGAGAGATCTACCCCAGCTCGTTGCTTCGAGAAGCGGCTGACCCTGAGGGAGTTGGAGACGGATGAGCGAAGGGCTCCGGAAGGAAGATATTTAGGAAGAGAGAGTTGAAGGTATTTAGGCCCCAGCCCCCAGAAGGCCTTGTGGACAATGCAGAGGGTTTTGAACTTTATCCTCGCAGCCACTGGGAGCCAGTGTAGAGATTTCAGTCCTGGAGAGATACGGTCCCTGGGCTTGTGGCCAAGGACAAGTCATGCAGTTCTGTTCTGGATGAGTTGCAGAGGGCGGAGAGTGGAGGCAGGCAGATTAAGATAGAGGCTGTTACAGTAGTCCAGCTTTGAGAGAACCAGGGCTCGGGAGACAGTGGGCTTCTGGGGGAAGGAGAGGAAGGGAAGAATACCTCTGAGGAGGTGCAGCTGGTAGTGTGACTTCTTAGAGACGTCAGATATATGAGGAGAGAAGGAGAGTGTGGAGTCGAAGATAACCCCGAGGTTTTTTGCCTTGCAGGTAGGAGCAGGAAGAGGGCCAAGAGAGGCCGGCCAGAGAGCTGCAGGGAAGGAGGGAGTGGATGTGCCGATGAGTAGAATCTCAGTCTTACTGGCATTAAGGCAGCGGTCATTGGCGGCACACCATTCCTGGACAGCAGACAGACAGTCAGAGATGAGGGAAAGAGAGGAGGAGGCTGAGGGTAGCCTGAGAATGAGCTGGGTATCGTCCGCATAGCACTGAAAGTTGGGGCAGAGAGCGGCGATGCGGTGGGCAAGGAGTGCCAGATACTGGTTGAACAGCCAGGGGGAGAGATTAGATCCCTGGGGGACACCACAGGTGGAGAAAAAGATGTCAGAGAGGAAGGACCCCAGTTGGACCTGGTAGGGTCGATTGGAGAAGAAAGAGGTCAGCCAAGCCAGAGCCTGACCAGTGATACCCAGGTTATCACGGAGACGGTTGAGCAGGATGGCATGGTTGACAGTGTCAAAGGCAGAAGAGAGATCGAGCAGAATGAGAACACACGGAGTGTTGGAGTCGAGCAATTGATAGGTCGTTTTCATTTACGAATTCGACCTGTTCAATGTCTAATGAGGTAATGTCCTGTAAACTGCTCACCTCTTCACTTGTGGCCAAGATACTAGTCCTGACATATGGTCTGAAGGGTGCCAAGCGGCATTTTAAAAATGAGTCGATGAAATTTTTCCCAGTTTTTTTTAATGGTGTTAACTACCTTTGGTCGAGTTACACGGTCAATAGAGTTCTCTTTGCCATCTGAGACTCTCGACAATTTTTAGTTGATCTAAGTTCAGACTCATGTTGCAACTTTTGCTCTTGACTGCTAAAATCAGACTTGTTCACCTCTGTAAGAGTTTGCGCAGTGGTGATGTTGTGTCTCAGGTAGTTCTCGACTGCTTTGGCAATTTGCTCTTTCATATGTTAGCCAACCAAGTTTTTCACTACATTACTCAATATGTGTGTTACTTCAATGTCAGATGTACATTTATTTGACATCAAAATCTTTTTCCTTTTTTTGGGATGTTGCTTGATTACCCTTGGGTTCCTCATCAATATTAACAGTTTTGTACCCTCTGCCCATCAGGGACTCACCCATCAAATCTCCAGGTCCCCCAATGTTACTTGATGTGGGTGTACCACGAGCCGCTGTTATTTTTCCCACTTCTAGGTCATATAACCTTAAGTCTTGATTCAATTTAACATTCCCGTTGGCTGCGTGTGTCTGCGGACATGGGCCTATCTGATGAAATTGTGGCTCCACATTTATCTTGTGACCATCAAGATTTGAGCCAGCATCAATTCTAAGCACTTGCTGCTTCGCTACAATTGTGTTTGTGCTAACTTGAATATCAGTCAAAATGAGATGCTGCTCTGCACCTTGTTTGTCAGTTGTCAAAATGGCCCGGCTCACTATTTTAGTGGTCAATTTGTTTCCGCTAAACTTAGCTGTGGAATGTCAGTTGCCACTGTAGCCTTATTCTGTTGCAGAGGGATAGCTGCAACTAAGTCATTTAGGGGAGGATAACCCTCAAACTCTGACATTAGATGCAGCGTCATCACTCTCCTTTGCTCTACAAGTTTTTTGTTTTCTAGTCACCACTCGAATTTGAGGACCATATTTGTTTTTTGGAGCTAGCCTCTTAATAAACTGTTTGATGCTGGCTCGAAATCTTGGTGGCAGCCCCTTTTGACTTTTTAGTTTCTTGGATTGACGTACAGCATCTTAGTTTTTCCTTTCCAGATTTGGGATCAAACAGATTATACGTACTCTTCGAACCCAAGGGTTCTGAATTAAGAGTTGGTATCTGGTTGGGAATAATGGAAGTATTGGGTATCTTGGTTCCTGTTTGTACAATCTGCTCTAAACCACTGGTTGGTGGTTGGACATGTGAAGTGTGGATTCCATTTGTATGTACATTCAGGCCATTATGTATAACCGGATTGGTCCTCTCCCTCTCACCATTGTTGTCATCATGCATTCCAATTATAGCGAGCGAGTTTACTGATTGCTGGGATTCCTGTACCCTTAAAAGTGACGCGGGGATATAACCCATTGACTTTTTACATTTGACCAAGGGATATCTTGACTCAAGGTCACCCGAAAATACCCTATTCAAGGCTTGAATAACAACCAGTGCATTTAGATGCCTTGAGAACGACCGTCGGGGTCGAAACACGTGTTGGCTATCACTTCACAATACAAAGAAGAGATTTCTCATGACTTGATGCTTGGATTCGATTATTTATAGCATTGGCTTATGATTGCTACTATTTGGACATTTTCTTTACTCTAGATAAATACTGTTTCCGTGCGCAGTGATAGTCTTAACAGTTTTCAAGTTAGTCTTATGCACTGTGAACCATTTGGTGGGTGGTTCACCTTTAGAAAGACTCCTGCTGCCGGTAATTTTTCTATGCATTTCATTCACTAACTAACTAACTCATGGGCTGGTAAATAGCGCACAATCTCAAGTATCTCTCCCACTTGATCCAAATACAAACCCAATTTCCGGGACAGCAGTGTTACTAAATTCAAGATTCTTCGACCAACACTTTGGTTCACTAGTATGTGTTTTTGTCGCTCACACCAACCCATTTTTTGGCATACCCAATGCGGCTCCACCTAATGTGAAACAGTTATTTTCGTTTGTCATATTACACATCCATGCTACAAGTTGATCAATTTGTCTATTTTGCTTTGTTAATTTAGAATCTAGCGTTTCAAACAGTTTTGTAAGCGAAATAATGGTCATATTCATTGTATTTAAAGTTATTTCAAGTAAGGCGGTTTGTGATTGTACCGGTAATTGTGTTATTGGCAAGCAATCATCACTATGTCTTCCCATTACGGATCTGTTTGAGACCGGACTAGGAGAGAGCAAAGGGATGGTTTGAACAGAGTTTTCAAACAAACTAGGTGACTGGTACAGACTGTTGACCCCAGAGTTTATTAAAGATGAAGCGGCTATAATGGAGATGTTTTCAACAGAGTTGCTTCCACCATTAATTTGGGCCACAGAATTGGATGGTGACATGTCAGAAATAGAACAAATCGACCCTGCGGCTGTCAAGTTCAAAGAAACTGAAGGCTGATGTGCTTCATTTTGTTGCACTATGTCCTTGGGCACCACTATAGGAGATGTTTAGTTGGAGATCGACAGCTTCTGGCCTTCTAAAGTCATCATTTGGGTATCGATGATGGAAATATTTAGGGGCTCTATATTTGCCCCCACCGTTTGTCGGACCCACAGTTTATATGCAAGAAATTGCCATCTCGGATGTCATTAGCCATATTTGTGGATGGTTTGCAGAAGTCGCAAATGTTTCCGGCACACATTATTTTTTCGTGAATATTAAGTGCTTGATTAAGCATTTTGCGTTTCAGAGCATTGACCGGAGACGGTCCAACTGGCGTTGACTTTAAAACAACTGAAACACGACATGAAATCGATGCTCAACTTTGTTTCCCTTTAAGCCCAGGATTTGGTACGTTAGTTTCTTTGCACCTGCGGCGAAGGTTGTAGAAATTAGCACTCCAGTCGTAAGTAAAGATGAATAGACGGCTAAAGTTAAGTTTGACCGAAAATCACCAGCGGCTGCTCAAAAAGACATATCTCCACAGCTACAGCCGCAAGTGTGTTATCCAATACGAAACACTGTCCTAAGCCTCGCTGAGTCAAACAAACAATTGAGTCTCGATTGCTCAAAGAGCATTTATTCCGCAGCTACAGTCGCTCTGAGTGTTAAATTGAACGCTTTCACTTAGCACTCCGATTCAAAACGAATATCTGACGACTGCTCAAAGAGCGTGTGCTCCACAGATGCAGTCGCTTTGTGTGCAAGAATGTTCCAGATGTAAAATGTTTTAAATAATTTGTGATTCAAGTTGGTGTGTGCAAATGGGAAGAAGTTGTGGGAAAGTTTATTTCCAATAATTAGCAGTTCATGAAAAATTAAGTGTGCAAGTCGTACCAACTTTTGGTGGTTTGAGCCCAATCACCAGTCACTGGCCACAGGACACAGGACACGAGAGACACTGCTAGCACACCACGCAGCGCTACGCGCATGTGCAGTGTTTTTGAAGGCAGGTTTCAGATTTCCAATGAAATAGAAAGTGGACTGTGCAGGCTCCAGCATAGCACAGTGGGAATCCAATTTCTGAAGGGGCAACAGGAGAACAGGACCCCTCTTCAACAAGACACACTGCTAGCACACCACGCTGAAACATAATGGAACATACCAAAAAAGAAAACATATGCCTCAAGCAGAATGACCTCACTGATGCTTTATACAGAAACTATAAACAAACCATCTACAGCACACCTTCAAAGCAGTAACAGCAAAACAGAAAAATACACTGGTAAGTACACTACATTAATTCCTATAGTTATAAACTTTCTTTAGTAGGATACACTAAAAAATAATGCATCTTTTTTCTTTTTTACACAGAAATGGCTAGCACTCTGGAGTGGCTTGAAGAAAATGTTCCCTGTGATGAAAGGAGTGAAAACAGTGATACTAATGGTACACACTGCAGTTTTCAAACTAAGCCAAGTAATATCCATTATTTTACATGTACCCAACACATTTATTTTTCTTTAACGGTACATACAGAAAAGAAGAATAATACTCAAACAGTACATCAAGTAGTAATGGAACAAGAAACAGACACTCTGGAAAATCATCTACAGCATTTAGAACAAAAAATTGATCAATTAATGACCAATTCATTATTTTGAAGAACTTTGTAGAAAACCATATCATGGAAAAAATTAAATATGACTGTCCCATGTGCACCTGTACCCCTTCTCCATGTCCCAGTCAACGATCCCGAAAAATTACCCATCACCAAAAACGTTATGAGACCTGAAACCCTTCCTACCGTACCACCCTACATGTAGAAAAGCCTAACTCCCCTGTATATGTCTCAATTTCTGCTTCCCCCCTCTTTCATAATTTCTATATTTTTGTATATTAATACATTATGTATACTGTCCCTATATGTGTGTTTTTTTTTTTTTTTTAAAAAGGCTGTTTGGGAGTCCGCAGATGGCGCGACTGTCCAGGATGTCCGCAATTACCCTAAGGACACTATGCCTGTTCATACTGTCCGCAATCAAAATGGAGGTGTTCGTAGGACACAACCTGTCCGCAATAAACCAAAATGTGGTTGTCCGCATGTGCGCAAAGTTGTGACGTACCTTTAATTAGTTCAGGGACCCCTTCCCTGTCCGGCGGACTTGTGCGAATGCGCATCCCACCCTCAGGGTCCTGCGAACATCGCGCCTGTCTGTAACTGTCTGCTGCACGTGTGTCGCACTTTTAATTAGTTTGGGGACCCAAACCCTGTCCGTAACAAAGGGGAAGCCCTTCTCTTTCCACTTTACTCTGTGCACCACTCCCTCATTGGTACTTTTAAGCAGTCACACAACCATCCACCAATCACATCCAAGAACTTTACATCTAACTCTGTCATCACAGTTCAGCACTTTAGATGTATTGTTCATCACTCCGAGTACAAGTCTCCTGTGATTGCAAAGCACCTATAGCAAAAACTACTATAAAACTGTCCAAGATTTCTGCTTTCAGATTCATCCACATCCATCAACATAAACTAAAGGTATGAATATTTTGTGCACAGTACATTTACAACTCTTTTATGAATGTATATGAACAGGGTACCTATTACTAACCCTGTATAACCTGCAAAAAAAACTTACTGTAATTTCTCCCATCTGCTATGATCAAGTGTCACTTGCAAACCTGTGTGCTGTCCAAGCTTTCATTCACCCATATCACGCATTCTAATGTGCAAACTGGTATTGTCTTCATTCATTCTGTCATTTTCACAACCAGTGCCCCCTTAACACACCTATTTATCCACATTTCAAATGGCACTGTTCTCAATATGGACATGCATTGGTTTGTTTTTCCAGTTATAGTGCATTCTGTTAATTGTGCATAGGATGTACATGCAGTTTCCTTTGTCAGTGGGCATTTTACATAGAACCTGTCACTTGAACTTGCTTTAGAAATTATTCAAATAGGATTTTGGATGTACTGAAAAGTCAAATGCATACCCAACTCCTCAAACAAAGGCCACTACCTATACAAACAAACCTCATGGACTTCCATCAAATAACTCAAGACACAGAAATATCTGGTCCATTAAAATTTTCCAATACAACTGGTGTAAATTTCTATGCAAACGTAGCAATCAATGTGCTATTCCAATTGCCACCAATTCTTGAAAACATTTACTAAAACGGCGCAGACCAGTTACGTTTGCAAATGTTGGTCCTTCACAGAAATGCAACAAACAATCCTTACAACACTTAGAGTGTTTCTGGAATAAGACAGGAATTGGACTAACTTGTAGGAATGGTGAGATTCACTCTAAACACACAAGAAGATCCACAAGAATTTCTAATGCACTTACTGCAAGTACTGGAAAGCTAAAACATACCTATAAATGAAATCTTCTACATTTCATACAAGTGGAAACATATATGCGCACTCTGCAACCATGTAGTGCCGGAACAAGTTCCCAACAAGTACTTTGTGTATGTATCCATACCTAACTGTGAATCCATTCCATTTCAACAGCTGGTACAAAATGCAAACCATGGCATATTATGTACTACTTGCAATTCCGATAAACATTCCACTTTACAAATACAAATGCATAGCCAATACGTAATAATAATGCTTTTACCATACAATGCAGATGGAATCAAAAACAACTGCAAGCTTACTAGCTTCACACATGGACAAGTATCACTTGTCAAGAAAACCTTCACAACAGTAGGCATAATCTACCACACAGGCACCACAGCCAGTGAAGGTCACTATACTGCATACTTTAAAAGAAATGTGCATGGTTTGAATGCAATGATACGTCCATTAATCTGAAACAAAGATTACCAGCAAATCTTGCAAATGCCTACTTAATATTCCTGAAACAAAAATGTACTCACTAGTCTACAAAAGTAGAATAACTTACTGCCGAATACCCACATAGTACTTCGAAAGTAAAGTCCTTTCTATGAGCAACTACAAACTGTCCAGAAACCAACCACAGATAGATTAAGGCAACAGCTGTCAAACAATAGTGCTAATTAAAAAAAGCAGTACACAGTACTGAAAAATGTAAATGTACCATCAAAAATGAACGTGCTTGAACACAACCTGCAAAATTGGAAAACTGTAAACAGAATACACCAACAGGTATCTAACTACAACCATAGTACTTCAATATTACTTCCAGTGATCAATCTGCCAAATGAACTGCAACCATAGTACTTCAATATTACTTCCAGCGATCAATCTGCCAAAAGCAACCTTCAGCAACCACAGTGCTACAAACAAACCCTCAAAAACTTCCAAACTATCAACAGTTAGAGTACGCCAACAGGTATCTAACTGCCCCCACAATTCTGCAATATTACTTAGAAAACATCAACAACCACCAAAAACATAAAAAAATACTGCTAACAAGAACAAACCGATAAACAGTTAGAATACGCCAACTGGTATCTAACTACAACCATACAAATAGCAATTCCAAAATGTAAATCACCTTAACTATTCCTATAAATAGTGTTCATGTCACTAAACCAAACTATGCAATGTAACAACAATTAAACGTAGTAGGTTTTTAAAAAAAAAATCCTGCATGGACTTTTTTCCAACCGACCCAATGATTATGCAAAACACAGGAACAGAGCAGATTGCACAGTACAATTGTTTAAAGCATAGTACTTGTGAAGTACTAACTATGAGGGTCAACAATCTATACAAATGTCTGCAATGTAATGCAATACAACCTTACAAAGTCCCTACCCTAACATACTAAATTTTCTATTATAACAGAGAATTAAAGAAAAACGTGTCGTACATTTCCACAAACCATGCAAACAAAACAGCAGAGACCCTCACCAATACAACAGTAAGTATACAATTATTGGTGTCACACTTCTTCATAATCAGCAAATATACATTTTCTACATATATTTCTCCAACCCTTACACCAGCAAGAAAATGTTGCCTACTTGGCTGTATTATACTGCAGTGGTTGTGGTCAGGGTCTGGAGTCTTGGGTGCACCACCGCAGCATAATAGATACATTCTCTACATATATTTCTCCAACCCGTATTATACTGCAGTGGTTGTGGTCAGGGCCTTGAGTCTTTGGTACACTCCGGCCATGCACCCAAGACTCCAGGCCCTGACCACAAGCACTGCAGCATAATACAGCCATGCACACAAACATCTGCTCACTTACCAAAACACAAACGCATAAAGCATATACTTCAAACCCTATCCACTTATGTACACATAGTCAGTGCTTAATTTGTGCCGGTGTTAGCCGGTGGGCAACACCGGAAGTCTTTTTTGGGGACCGGAACATCATTGGGCGGCTGGCGCACGTGTATTTCCTTTGTTTGTTCCGACTTTAACTGCTTTCCATGATCTTAAATCATTCTGCAGCTCTCCTTGCAGTTGTAGGCCATGGCTGGCTCCTGGTTGGGCGTACAGCCCAACAACAACAGCCGCCAATGAAAATCAACATTCTGTTGTTACTATGCAGTATTTGATACATTCTGTATAGTAACACAGAATGTACAGTTTTCATTGGCTGTTGTTCGACTCCAGGCTCCAGCCAGTGAAATTACATGATGAAGTGTGTGTGTGTGGGGGGGGGGGGAGGGGGGTGAGTCACTTGGGTCTGCTGTTGTTGCAGAGGCAGGCCACCTTCATTTCACGAGCACACTTGTTAAGGCGTGGCATGAGCTTGTGACTGAGAGCCTGCCCTGCACGTGTGGTTGGTTCAGTTCTGTGTGCAGTCTACAAGCTTGCAGCTTAAGTTGCTCAGGGGCAGACGAGGCCACCGCTTGCTGAACAAGTCAACACAGTGAGTTAAAGTTGTACTTGTCTTTAACTGTTTAAAGTTTAAACTTTCTTCTGTCTGGATTCAGGCCTAGCTTACATTATTATTGCGTCCACCCGGCGCTGCCGTGAAATGAACATGAGAGCTGTCGTGCCATCCACGGCGGCAGGCCGTGCCATAATAATGGTGTGAACCTCGAGCCCCCCCCCCCCCAACTTTGACTGCAGCCGCCGGTGTGGTGTGCATGCAGGCAGCTTCTTGTATGTCCGCGGCCGCCGCTCCGCAGGGCAGGATTTGGTCCGAGATGGCAGCAGGCGGCATGCCGCGAGGCAATGCGAGCGGCACTGGCTATGGGATCATCTGCATCATCATTGATGATGCAGATAATCCCATAGTGTTAGGAAAGATTGTGTTAAACTAGGGTGCTTTTCTCCCCTCGCAGGATTCTCAAACTTAGGTGGCCCTGACCTACTACGCATTACTGTTTGATCTGCATTGTGGTAAACTAGTGCCCTCCACTCACTTCCTGTCTGCATACTCGTGTCGTCCGCCTCCCCTCCTACTCCATGGTGCTCTCTATCTCGCCTATCTACTCTAACTGCTTCTCCATTGACTATCCTGCTCTCCTCACTAAATCCGGTAGGATAAAGTTTAAAAAGGACATCCTGGTCTCCAACCCAGGCCTCCCTATCGCTGACACCTACACGAGCGCCTGCTCCAAAGAAACTCTCACTGACATTCTCTTCTTCGTGCCTTCACCTGACCTATGGACCCTTCACATGGTCGCTGTGCTCTCTCCTTTCTCCACCTCTCCCATTAATGGTGGCACCCGTTGGGATGTCCTCTTGGCCCCTTTCCACTCCTCTAAAGCCATCATTAATGTCTATGCTAACGGGACCGTCTTGGTCCAAGGCCCTCAGGCCAACCTTCACCTCTTTGATAGACGCTTCCCATGCCTCATCAACTTCCTCTCCGCTCCCGCTGTCCCCCCTCCTCTGTCCTCGGCTACCTTGCCTCTCCCCTCCCTCCCTGCCCCTTCTCTTGCTCCCTCTTCAACTCCTTCTCTAACACCTCTGCAGGGCGTACCTCTGATCTGTACCCCTCCCCGGAAGTTTTTCAAGGGTGGCAACCTTCTCCACATTGCCACTCTAAACTCTCGCTCTGCCATCAAGCACTCCTCTGATATCTGTCGCCTTCTTGAGGAACTGGACCTCGACGTCCTCGGTCTCACTGAGACTTGGTTCACTGCCAGCTCTGCCACCAGCTTCGACACACTCCTACCTGACGGCTACAAGATCCTCTCCGTGCCCAGGCCCAACCGTTCAGGGGGTGGTGTTGCCCTTATCTTCCCTGAGTGGATTCCTGCCACTGTCACTTCTACGCAGACCTACTCCTCTTTTGAATGTCTTGTCTGCCGACTTTCTCTCTCTCCTAGCCATTCCCTTACCGTGGCTACTATCTATCGGCCACCTGGTCAAATTTCCTCCTTCCTCTCTGAGTGGGCTGACCTCTCCTCCTCACTCCTGTCCTCAACCACCCAACTCCTCTTTCTCGGTGACTTCAACATCCACCTCGATGCCTCCTGTCCCCCCACTGGTCTCTTCCGCGAACTCTGCAACTCTCTCTCACTCTCTATTCTCCCGTCTGGGCCTACTCACTCTGCAGGGCACACTCTTGATGCTCTGATCTCTTCTGACCTTCCCCTCTCCCTCCCTCTCTCCACTCCTCTCTCCTGGAGCGATCACTTTCTCCTATCCTCAAACCTCTCCCTCCCTACCCCACAGGCAAAGCCACCCTCTTCACTGCCACCCACCTTCTCGGTCATCCGACCCATGAAGCGCGTGTCAGTTGAGGCTTTCGCTGCTACCTTCTCGCCCCCTTCTCCCCCCTCGGCTGACTCCCACCCTGACACAGCCCTCTCCATGCTCTATTCCTCTATATCTGACACTCTCGATATCCTTGCTCCCGTCATGAGAATCCGCCTGAAGCCCAAAGCCAAATGTAACTCCTGGTATGACTCGGATCTCGTCACCCTAAAACGCAAGTGCAGGGTGGCAGAGAGGAAATGGCGTGCTTCATGTTCATCCTCTGACAAACTGGCCTGCCGCCTGCTCCAAAGGCAATACCGGCTCTCCGTTCTCACCAAGAATAGAGCACTTATCCAAGCCCGCATCTCTGAGGCATCTAACAACTCGGCCGAACTCTTTAAAATCTGCAAGGAGCTGGCCAACCCTGCTGCAGTCTCTACCTCTCCTGTCCCCTCCCAGGCCCTCTGCACTGCACTGGCCTCGCACTTCATCTCAAAAACTCAGGACATCCTGTCCTCGCTCTCCTCCTCTCTCCTCCCTCCCTCTCTTCCCGGCTCTTCCTCTTGCTCTCTTGCAGCCGCCCCTCCGCCCTCCTTCTCTGCTTTTCCACCTTTTTCTGCTGATGAGGTTTCCAGACAAGTCCGATCCATGAAAGCCTCGTCTAAACAGGTTCACCCCTGTTCCTCCAAAACCATCAAGGACCACATCGACTCCCTGGCTCCTGCCCTGGCTGACTTTTGCAACCACTCATTCGCCTCTGGAGTCTTCCCATCCCCCCTCAAGCACTCCCTTGTGCACCCCCTCCTCAAGAAACCCTCTTCCGACCCCTCCTGCCCGGCCAACTATCGCCCAATCTCCATTACTCCCTTCCTGGGCAAGCTCCTGGAGAAACTGGCCATCTCCCAGCTTAACCTCCATGCTGAATATGTTGGTAATCTTCATGACCATCAATCCGGCTTCAGAGCGGCCAGAAGCACGGAAACTGCTCTCCTGAACATCCGTGAGGACCTGCTCCTGAACCTCGATTCCAACATTCCATGTGTTCTCATTCTGCTCGATCTCTCCTCTGCCTTTGACACTGTCAACCATGCCATCCTGCTCAACCGTCTCCGTGATAACCTGGGTATCACTGGTCAGGCTCTGGCATGGCTGACCTCTTTCCTTTCCGGTCGACCCTCCCAGGTCCAAATGGGCTCCTTCCTCTCTGACATCTTTTTCTCCACCTGTGGTGTCCCCCAGGGATCCAACCTCTCTCCCTGGCTTTTCAACCAGTATCTGGCACTCCTTGCCCACCGCATCGCCGCTCTCTGCCCCCACTTCCAGTGCTATGCGGACGATACCCAGCTCATTTTCAGGCTACCCTCGGCCTCCTCCTCTCCTTCCCTCATCTCCGACTGTCTGTCTGCTATCCAGGAATGGTGTGCCGCCAATGACCTCTGCCTTAACGCCAGTAAGACTGAGATTCTACTCATCGGCACACCCACTCCCTCCTTCCCTGCAGCTCTCTGGCCGGCCTCCCTTGGCCCCCTTCCTGCCCCTACCTGCAAGGCTAAAAACCTCGGGGTCATCTTCGACTCCACACTCTCCTTCTCTCCTCATATATCTGACGTCTCTAAGAAGTCACACTACCAGTTGCACCTCCTCAGAGGTATTCTTCCCTTCCTCTCCTTCCCCCAGAAGCTCACTGTCTCCCGAGCCCTGGTTCTCTCAAGGCTGGACTACTGTAACAGCCTCTATCTTAATCTGCCTGCCTCCACTCTCCGCCCTCTGCAACTTATCCAGAACAGAACTGCGAGACTTGTCCTTGGCCTCAAGCCCAGGGACCGTATCTCTCCAGGACTGAAATCTCTTCACTGGCTCCCAGTGGCTGCGAGGATTAAGTTCAAAACCCTCTGCATTGTCCACAAGGCCTTCTGGGGCTTGGGGCCTAAATACCTTCAACTCTCTCTTCCTAAATATCTTCCTTCACGAGCCCTTCGCTCATCCGTCTCCAACTCCCTCATGGTCAGCCGCTTCTCTAAGCAACAAGCTGGGGGTAGATCTCTCTCCGCAGCAGGGTCCTCCCTCTGGAACAGCCTTCCTGCCTCCCTGAAACTCGAGGAGAACCATCTCCGGTTCCGGAAGCACCTCAAAACCTTCCTCTTCGCTTCTGCCTTCTCTCTCCCTCTCCCCTGCTAAACCTGCTTAACTCCCCACTGAATTCTGCACTAAACCTGCATCTGGGCCACTCTCAGTGACCTCGGTCCAGGGCCCAGCCACTCTCCACTTGCACTGCCTCCCTGGCTCCCCCTGCACTGTGGGACTGTCACTGTATCCCTACAGCCCCCTTCCCAGCACTTGCTCTGCACTTACCTCGCACTTGCCACCAGCTGGCCCTTTTATTTATTATTTATTATTTTATTACGCTACTTACCTTGTACTGCACTTCCCCCCCACCTCCTCCCCCTGCACTTTCTCCTTTTCCCCTTACCTCTGCACTTGCGCGATCTGAATGACACCTGGCCTAGTAGGATCGTTTGTCTGTCTTCCCCTTGTTTCCCTCCCTCCCTGCCTCGTCGCGCCTTGAAACACTTGTGTATAGGCGCGTTACAAATACCATATCATCATCATCATCATCAAGATTTCGTAATTGTAGGTAATTTTCCTTCCATGTGGCAACCCCTAAACTTTTTGCTGTTGTTTTTCACCTTGTTCTTGACTTTGCCAGAGAAGTGCAGCCTTCTGCCGCACTCCTCTGGGCTTTCGCTCCTTTCTTACGGGGAAACTGACATGCCCTTAAGACAGTCAGTACCGGGGAACGCTGTTTCCCGTAGTTTCTTTTATCATGTTACGGCTTTCGTGCAACATGACACAAGAGGGCACTGTAAGCTAAGTTACAGCTCTCTTGCGTCTCTAGCCTTCTACAGGCCCTAGATACTCGTTTAGGATTGTATCTGATCGGTGCAAGTGATTCAGGGACGGAATGGTGGCAGCGATTGTTTCTTGTGTTTTGAGCTCCTTTTGGCGTTCTAAGCGCGTTTCCCGCGCTTAACCCAAAATGGTGGCCTGGCTCCCAAAATGGCCAGACCACGAGGCTCCTTTGTCCTTCCGCTGACCGTCTTGCTCCCTTCACCTTCCCCAGGTCGAGCCGACTCAGGGCCTTCCTTATTTGGGCATGTACTTTCCCGTGAAACCCGGATGCTTTCGCAGGCTTCTACATGTCTTGTGTGCGCCTCCAGGATGTGGGCTGGGATGTCTGGTCCCAATATACATCCTGGGTGCCAGAGAGCCTAGGATGGTGTGAATGCCTGGGACCACCGTGGTCCGTGATTGGTCCACGAATGGTGTGAGTGTTGATGAGCGGATCTCCCATTGGGTCCCCTCCGTTTTGGCGCGAAGGGAACCGTGGATAAGAGGGGGCTGGAAACACCACTACCATGTCGATCTCCTGAGTTCTCACGAACGAAGGAATACAGGAGCCAAGTATCCTGCAACCAAGAGGCTGGACCGAGGAATCGCTGGTGACCCGCTGAAGGACTTCTCCTCTGCACTGCTGTCGCCTTGTGAAACCCTTTTCACCTTTGATCGAACCAGAAAGCCTGTACTGGTACTTCGACCCTTGGAATAGCGGGAACAGCTATTCTCGGCATCTTCACCATCTCCTGCCAGTAAGCCTTCGGAAGCGTCTCTGGGCCATCCAGCTGACTGACCAGCTTACACGGGAGTCTTGCTCTGTAACCGCCGCCAGGTTGTGTAGTATTTCGAGTCCTTGTCACTCTCACACGCTTCGTACACTTGGCGTTCCCAGGTCTGAAGTGAGTAGTGTACATTTGGCTCAGATACACACGGCCGCTCTGTTGCCCTGCTGTGGTAACAAACTGTGCGGGTTTCTTCAATTGGGACGTCTTTTTACTCAACACGACGGCGAGGCGTTCCCTGCTCTTCTGAACCTGCCAGCTACTGAAACGGACGCGGAGAAGCCTGGGTCTGCTTGCATCGGTGGCCGGTGAGTAGCATAGCTATGATCTGGTCGCCCTCCTGCAGGAGCCCATTGCTTTTCCCCGCTGTGTCAAACAGCACCCTTTTCCGTACTCGCGCTCTGCTTCTGCCCACTGTGGAGGCTGCGCTTGAGTCCCGGAACGTGTTCTTCTTCTTTTGTGCACTAAACTGAACTGCCTGATTTCCCTCAAAGAGCTTCTCCTTTTGCCCGTTGGCACCAGCGCGTGCAGGTACTTTTGAGCACAAGGCTCCACTCTTCGCAGGGCTCGGACTTCCATCTAGTTAGGTGCCTCTGAAGGCAAACTGGGTCTAAGCATTATTGCGCACTGCCTGTTTTCCCTCCCTTTTAGGTGGACTACACATTTTGTGCATATAACGCTTGAGACTTGTTGTATTTGTATATATATTGTGTTGATAAGGTATGTGTTGGTTTACTATCGTTATATTGTGATTTTCTCGCTACGGTCATTGTTTTAAAGGCCTTGAAATAAATGTGTATATATTTTTAATATAACAACTGTTTGGAGTAGTTTGTAAGTGATCTTGCTTTGTGTGCTCATTGCGGGCTTTCAGTCACCCTCACCCCTCGAGACCTAGTCTTGACCGCGGCTATCGCTACCTTGATTGGTCTGGCTCGTCCAGAGGTTACCCTGTTCCAAGTAATTAGGTTGGCCTTCTGAACTTCTGCGCCACCAGGACAGAGTTCAGAAATCCGTCTTAACACATAGCCAGTGTGACCGCCGCCCGCAATAACAGTAAACGTGAAGCGCCCCGCGGCAACCTTGGTCAGACGACCAAGGCTGCCGCATACCTTACATTAATTTGCAGCCACTGCCGGCGGTGCTGCGGCGGTCGCAATAATAATGTAAGTAACTTAAAGCAACTTAGCCTTAGGCAGCTGCCTAAGGCCCTTGCAGCCTAAGGCTAAGTTGCCTTACATTATTATTGCACCCGCCGCGGCGCTGCCGGCGGTGGCCGTAATAATAATGTAAGGTAAGCGGCTACACGGTCTAGTTGCGTCCCTGGCTAAAGGTCTGCATGCACGGCACAAGCTTTGAGACTGTGCAATGAATGATCCCAAGCACAGATTGAGTGTCCGAGTTTAGGAGACCCGGTGCACGTATGCTTAGGCAATTGCATTCCATATGATGTGCACAATGTGCAGTCTACAAAGCGTTCAGAATCAAATGCTGGACGCCCATTCTTATTGTACAAGCTACACGCTGGGTTGTGCACATGTTTTGAGGGCAGAACGTGAATCGGGTCCATTAAAATGAGCATGTTTAAAGCACACATTTAGTGTACAAAATGTATTGACTGCACGTTCTATATACATAATCTTGACCTACATGCTCGCCATGCTCAGTGCAGGTTGGAAGCACCGACTTAGTTTGAGAGAGCTGTATTCAGTGTGCAAAAAGTGTGCTTAGAGAACGTTCTCAGTACTCTGTTTTGCGAGCAAGGACACATGACATCCCGAACAGATTGCCTCTGACCTACTTCTGCTCTTGCGTTAGAGTTCCAGTCCCACAGCTGTCCAGCTTTTACATGAATGCGCTGCCGCTTGGCTCTGGAAAAGGGTGCATGTGCATGAGCCCGACCTGAGACTAGAGGGGGGCTTAATGACGCATAGCGATTACATTGCTACACGTTTGTCACATGCCTACAAGATTGGATCTAACGGTGGCGGTGTGTCCAATACCTGGCAGCACCAGATCATAAATCCACGACGGAAAAAAAGCATTTAATAGTGTGTGAGGGGAGATATTTGGGTGGGGGAGGGGGGGCAAAAATCAATATCGGGATTGTGGGAAGATTATCTGCGTTACAAAAAGTTGCAATGAGTAAACCAAGAAACCTATGATTTGCAATGTATAAATAGTCACTGGAATTATAATGAAAGAACACCAAAAGTGAAGCTTTTTTAAATAGCTTACATCCTTAACTCAGTCACAAGGGACCCCTTATCCCATGGGAACATTTAAAATACCACACAAAAGAGGCCCAGTTTGCAGAGGCCTCCCGGGAAATCTCCATAGGCCAGTTCACCCCTGAATCCACGGGGTGTCGTTGCAATGACGGCCGCCCTGTGTGTGTGTGTGTGTGTGGAAGCCACTGTCCATGCCAGGCGTGCAAGGTGGCGATCATAGATTGTGTCATAGCTGGAGCGGTAAAGGGCATGGATACCCGAGAACAGTTTGAGTCATGCGCCTTTCACTGATTAGCTGATTAGCCTTTCACTGATTAGCTGGCAAACAAAGTGCAGGGGAGGGCACCCTGCACCTGCACGCCCGCAGATGTTTTGCTATTCTGCTGCGCCTGCTGTGTTGGGTTGATCCCATATTCAATAGATAACACCTGCCAAATGTGTGCCAGCGTGCAATGTCATCATGCCATTTGTTAACAATGTCCAACTTCATGCGCCTGAAAACCTGCACTCTATATGATGGCGTCCCAGACTGCTAGAAGGCATAAGCTTGCCATATGAGCACTATGCAAATACACCTACCATAGCACTGGCCGGCTCCCCATGTTCTGCCAAACTCTAAGTCTCCCTAACGGCCGGTTCCTTGGCTAACCACACACCATCGCTTCTCTGGGTGTCACGCCTACCTACCCAGTGAGGTTTCTGATTGTATCAAATGCTGCCCGAGTGCTGCCTGTGTGTGTCTCTTTCCTCACACAGGCTGCCCCATTGATACGCATCTTTACACCCGTCCCTCGCTGTCACAGGGCCATGTTTCCCTGAGACTCTTTACATTAACTCTATCAACTTCCCACATGCACGGTCTTGGTGCGGCATGTGTTTGGACTTCTTGCTTGCCGCCCTTGTGCCACAGGCGTCCGTGCAAAATGGTACCTTGGTATCTAATAGCACTGACTGGCAAAAGCTTAAAACCTATGCACAAGCCAGAAATGTTGGCTTTGCCAATATTTGTTTTAAACAGGACTTCAGTGAAAGACATGCACTGTGTTTATAAATCGAATGGCTGAAGGAACTGCATGGTAAGACATGTTCATTATACCAGTAGCGTGTTTACAACTCCAATTTTAAGTCATTAACTCTCAGAAGACTGCTTTAAACAAACACTTGCAGGCAATTCCAGTGCAAAGTTTAATGGTATTGAGAGCTCAAAGAGTTCCCACAAGGAGGTGTATTGGGCAGGCAGAGGCAGGAATGGGTGGGAATGGACATCGGGATTAGCATGGTCACGGGCAGGCAGCGGGTGGGCACATAACCAAACTATGTGTAAAGCTTTTCGATATATTTATGAAGCAGTAGCAGCACCCTGGGAGTTGCCTGCTGTTGAGCATAAGTGTGTGATCCTGGGCAAATAATGTAATCTCACCTGACTTCAACTGCAAAGGGTCACTCTGCCCCGTGGGAGGGGGTGGGCAGTGGGGGTCATTTTACAAAATTGACAAATAAGATAACATGCATAGGTTTGCAACAATTTTATCAAATGCATTATCACTTCAAGGACAGCAAGTATGGTCCAGATGTCTAACAAGTGTGGTCTAGAACTTAGAAGTGTGTTCAAATGCACTCTTTTGCCTCTGGGGTTGCCTGAATGCTGGAACCACTGTACCTACCATAACAAGCGTTTTTCAACTTTAAAGCATTATACTTCCTCAACCCATGTGTGCCCTTCCCCATCCATCCCACTACTAGCCTGTGCCAGCAGTTGCTGCAGCGCCAAACATGTGACATGGAGCAGCAGCAGTGTGATGGGCTGGTGGTGGGCCGATCTAGGTATAGCACTGAATTGGCCCGGGCCGCGCGCCCGCATTGCAGGCGGCACCACGCCCGGCATTATGAGGCCAATATTTATTGGGCACTGGCACTTATTTTTTTTACAAATTAAGCACTGCGCATAGTACTCCAACACATACAACGACCACAGCACAATACAAACATCCTCATATCATCTGCAATGCACTCCCATACATTAATAAAGCCTGTTTGCAGTCACTAAAATAACTGTCTGCCCAAGGAACCGTCCGCGGACTGCTGTGGTGACCGCAGATACAAAAATGGTATCTTGCACCTAAACAAATGCATCTTATGACCCACCTTTCACTCCTGCACACTTTCCAGCCCTACATCCCAGCACCAAATGCCCCCAAACCATTTTTCATGGCCCCTTCGCAGCCGCACTGTCCGCGGTTATCTGTGAACTCAAGATGGTGGGCGTTTCTCGAAATGATGACGCTCTTCACGCTTCCCTCCAGTCAATTGGCGGACGCGCCGGGTAGCCGCTTATTTTTTTTAACATACTTTTTTTGGTCGTTTAAAAAAAAAAAATACTGGACGGCTTTTTACCAAATTAACAAAAGCGCGCTTTCGGGACCAAGCTGCCGTTCCTGCCGCACATTTGGTGAAAATCCGTCCAGCGGTTCGGGCTGTAGGCATGAGCAAAGTTTTTTCCCATTCTGTCTATGGAAACAAAAACAATGTTTGGACCCCCCCCCCTACAACTTTGCCCCCCTTTGACGAAACCACACCAAAGTTTGCAAAAAGATTCAGAGCGGGTTAATTACTTTTTTTGCAAAGTTTGGTGAGGATTCCTCCAGATGGAGCGAAGTATATATATATATATGATCCATTACTCACCGTAATCTTATTTCTGATGCTTGTATCTGCTTAGGGCGACATCTAATGGAAGATGTATTACAATTGTTGTTTTCGAAACTCAAAAAAGGGACGTTGATAGGGCATGAGAGTAATACTATCCCTAGTGTGACGTCCACTGTACCCATGGTCCTTCAAGCGTTGAGGCCCCTCAGATTGTTTTGTTTCTGACATAAGGTAGCATGAAGTGTAGCGTGAGTACAGGTGTATTAATACAGGTGCATTAAAGCAGATACGAATCAGATAAAGCTCATATAAGCATCTATGCACCTTCTACTCCAATGGGAGGGAGGAAGGCTGGGCGCATGTGAATCTAAGCAGATACAAGCATCAGAAATACGATTACGGTGAGTAATGTATCCCTTCTGAGGCCTGTGGAATCTGCTTAGATCACATGCAATGCATCGATTAGCGAGCAGTGTTAGGAGAATGTGGTGGGTTGTGAGAAGGTCCAGCAGCAAATAGATGTTTTAGAACCGCTTGTCCCACCTATTTATCTGCTTTAGAATGAGTGTCAATGTAGTAGTGCTGAGTGAAAGTATGTACTGAGCTCAATGTAGCTGCTTTGCAAATGGCGTCCAGCGGGACGTTTGCTATAAAGGCCAGAGTAGCTCCTGTCCCCCTTGTGGAGTGAGCTCTTAGTGTGAAAGGCAGTGTCTTGCTTGATAAAGAATAACGGAGCTGCATGCATCCGACTATCCATCTGGAGATGGCATTCTTGGAAATGCGGTCCCCTTCTCTGCCTGGTACTACGGAGACAAACAGTTGGTTTGTTTTCCTGAGCGTTCTGGTCCCGTTTACATAGTAAAGGACCGCCCTCCTTACATCTAGTATATGGAGTTCTCTCAGCTGAGCTTGTTGGGTTCTGAAAGAAGGTCGGTAGCTCAATGGACTGGTTCATGTGAAATTTGGAAATGGATTTAGGTGAGAACCTAGGATGTGTTCGTAAAACAGTTTGTCCTTGTGGATGACAAAGAATGGGTCTTGCACTGACAATGCTTGAAGTTCACCAACTCTTTTTATGGATGTAATAGGCACCAAGAAGGCAGTATTATATGTGAGGTGTTTAAGACTTGACTCATGCATAGGCTCAAAGGGAGGTCCCATGAGCTTTGCGAGTACTACATTGAGATCCCAGCATGGCGGTGGGTTTGAAATAGGAGGGTGGAGTCTCTTTACTCCTTCCATAAAAGCTTTAATGACAGGAACCTTCCACCATGATACCTTCTTGTGAGAGGTGGTGTAAGCTGATAAAGCTGCCAGGTGAACCTTTAGAGTTAAATACTAACCCTGAGTCTAGCAAGTGGAGCCTATACTGAAGAATGTGGGTTGGGGAACATTCTATGGGGTTAATTTGTTTAGACTGGCACTAAATTACAAATCGCTTCCAATTGTCGAAATAACAGTGTCTGGTGTTTGGTTTACGTGCCTTCTCGAGGATAGCCATACACCGTTGAGGTAAATTTAGATGTCCAAACTCTATGATCTCAGGAGCCACGCTGCCCAGTTCACCGAGTGAGGTTGAGGGTGTGTTAGGGAGAATTCTCTTGAAAGGCTAATTTCCCAAACCTAGTGAGTCCCCCAGCAGCTTTGCTGGATTTTTGGGGTTTGTTTTTTTTCTCCTGCTAAGAGTGAGACTCTTTTACTCCCACTCTTAGGCATGATTTGAGGTATGTCTTTGACTTGTTATGTGCTTATGGGCTATGGGGTTTCTTTTTACTCCATAGGGTATCATCTGTCTGTCTTTCTGTATGTGTGGTACACAGCACCCACCCTCAGTGCAGTACCAAAGGGGTGTCACAGTGACCCCCAAACATAGACTCCATACCCTGGGACTGACTACTGTCTCCCAGGGCATGTAAAGTCCCCAATGGCTTTACTAGTCCAAAATTGTGAACAGAACCAGTACAAACCATCATATTGTGGAAGTAATGGTAAGGGGTAATTCGATTGCCCCTGGGTCTGTTTTCGAGGGGGCACTGTCCCATCCCCCCTTGTCGAGTTTCTGGCTGGTGGCAGGGGTTACCACGCAAAATATTCCACCGGAATATTCTCTATGGGATTTTCATATTCATTTTAAACGCACCACTTTTTGGTGCAATGATAAAGATACCGCCGGTTTATTTATTTAATATTAAATCACTGGTTGGATCTTTTTGCCAGAACTCGATTCTAAAATGGCATTTGGGTCCGTCTCTGTAACTCTGACCAAGGTCGAGCCCTTTGTTCCACTATTTTGGCGGGCTTCTCCACAGAAGCCCTCCAAGTGGTGCCACTCTGTCTGGGTTCCACAGGAAGGGTGGAGGGGGGAATTGGCACCCTGGACTGCGTTGCCTTAGCAACCCAAGTCACACTCTACTCTGATTGGCCCAGTGGTGAGCTGCCCGGCTCACCACTTAGCATGTGTGATTGACAGCTAGGCGGAAGAATGGGGGTTTTTCTGCATAAAAGCAGGGCCTTTGGGACTGGAACTTCAGAAGTCGCCACAGGACCTCAGAATCTGACTAGGAAGAAGCTGAGCCACCTGCAACCCGACGACACCACCGGTGAAGCCCTGCTGCAACGAACTCACCACTTTTCCGACGACAGGGAAGATCTTCTGCTGGAGAGTCTTCTCCCCTTTTAGCTGGTGGGACCAACCAGTTTGCCCTCTTTCGCTCCCAGAAGCGTTACTTGGTCGAATCGCCCGTGCCAAGCACCCCGGCGGCCGGAAAGCCAAGCTCACCACTTTTGACTGCGAATAAAAGGACCGCACCTTTTAAAACGGGAACTCTGCGGCTGGTTTCATCCCTGGGCAGCGCAACGACTCCAGACTTCCTCCACAACGAGAACCTCTCTTCCTCTGGCTGGAACAATGAACTGCAACCACTGCCAGGAACAACTGCTCCCACTGGAGCTTCCTTCCCATTTAAGGTGCTGTGCCCTGCCTGGCCTCCCTTTCTACAGAGTGCTCAAGGTGTCCTCTAAATCCTTGACTTCTATACTGGGTTGGCCCCAGACCTGCTAAACTTTGTTTCTTGAACTATTCCAACTCCTTTTTGACACTCTGCAAAGACTCTTAGTGCACTTTAAACCGTGGGATCCTGGGCACATTTTCACTTGCTCCACTTAGCCCCAAAGTGGGCCTGGCCTATGAACTTTGGCTCTACAGTATAACCTGCCTTTCTTCCCTTTGCTCTGCCTCTTAAAAAGTGTTGGGAACTGTTTTATTTTATACTCTGCCTTTCCCCCCCCCCTTTTAACCTAAACTATTGGAGTGCCAAGCGCTCTCTTCTGTCTTAACATATAGTGTGCTTTAACCCGGACTTGTCTGATAGTTATTAAGGGAGGTGTGTTTTAACTTGCTTTTACTTATGAGTGCTGGTATATTACTTCAAGTGTGTTTTTAAATAAATAACGTATACTTTTTATACAAAGCTCTGGTCAGTGTTTGTTTGCTCTACTGTGTTTTGGCCCTATTGTGTACACTCTACATACTGCCCTACTCTTCTTGAGAGAGGTCTGACTGCTCAGCCACAGCTACCAGGTAAATCTGGGTGGTGAGGACTGCTACCAATTGGGTTTACCGCTGCTCCTGTAGTCTTAATCTTTTTGCAGTGTTCCCCAAGGGAACTGCACAGGATTCTGCCTAACAGGGTGTAATGATATTCCACTGTGTTGGGTCAGTAAATTGATGGCACATCGCCAGTTTGCGCAGATATGGTTACCATGGTTGTCTTGCCCACATGGGAGCAACTAGGATGAACGTCCTCTGTTCTCTGTGAATCTTAATCACCACTCTGTTCATAAGTGTATTTGTATTTATTTTGTTTATATAGCGCTTTCATTCAAAGCGGAGATGGGGGAAAAGCGTAGGTACATTTTCCTGACCAACTCACCCATAGGGCATTCCCCTTGGAGTCTGGTTGGGGAAACCTGGACGCAAAGTCTGAGCATTGCTTGTTTTCTCCTGTAGCAAACAAGTCTAGTGTGGAGTAACCCCACTGTGAGAAAATGTGATCTACGACGCTTGTGTCGAGTCACCATTCGTGTTCTTCTGGTAGGGGAACTCTGCTCAGCGAGTCTGCTAGGGTGTTGTTACCCTGGAACATGTTGGAAAGTTACTAACATCCCTCCCCCCCCCCGTTTGAGTGCCTATTTCCATATTTTCTGTGCTAGTTTGGACAGATTTGGAGAATGTGTGCTCCCCTGCTTGTTGATGTAGAACATTGCAGTGGTGCTGTCGGTTAGGAATTGTACCGACTGATTTGTCAGCTGTGCTTCGAATGGTTGAAGTGCCTTGAATACCGCTAGAAGTTCCAGCAGGTTGACGTGGTTCTGTGCAGTGATGCAAGTCCACAGACCAAGTGCTGTGAGATGAAGGTGATGTGGCCCCCACCCAGAGAGTGATGCCTCTGTTGCAACTACAGCCGGATCGTGGAAGGATTTTCCCTCAACAGATTCTCCTTTGTCCACCAGCAAAGGGCTTGTACTAGTGTAGGCAAAACAACCATTAGACCGTCCACTGACCGCTTGCCTGAGACCACTGTTTCGCCAACCACTCCTGCAATGAGCGCATGGGCAAACGTGTGTGTGGGACCAGGTAAATGCAAGATGCCATCATGCTGAGCAAACGCATAGCATTGCGTACGCTTAACCGGTGACCGGCTTCATAGTGAGGTATTTGTAGTAGCATGTTTTGGATTCTTTCCTTTGATGGAAAGACTAGCCCTTCAGCTCCTAGGAACTGTTTGGTTTTGTTTAGTACAAGGCTTGAATTTTTCTCATTTATTGAGAAACCCAATTGGAAAAGAAGGTTTAATGTTCTTTGTGTATTTTGCCTGCAAATTTGGGGTGACTGCCAATAATCAGCCAGTCGTCCAGGTAGGGGTACACAGGGATTGCCTCCCTGCGGAGGTGGATTGCCACCACAGCCAGTACCTTGGTGAATACCCTTGGAGCGGGTGCTATTCCGAAGGGTAGCACCTGGAATTGGTAGTGCTGGTTTTCTATCTTGAAACGCAAGAATATTCTGTGTGCTGTGAACATTTAAATATGAAAATAGGCATCTTTCATATCCAAGGTTGCCATGTAGTGCCCCCGCTTTAGCAGTGGGATTACTTCTTGTTGCAATGTCATACAGAATTTTTGTGGCTGGACATAAGTGTTTGCAGGGCGCAGGTCTAATACTGGGCGCATTGTTGGAGCTTTCTTTGGCACAAAGAAGTAGTGTGAATAGGACGATTTCGATGGCGTCCTTGAGCAGCAGCGTTGCAAACTCTTCTAGAATTATGTGTTGCTCCTCCTTTGTGGTGGATTTTTGATGCCGGGGGTGGTTTGAGGGTCCCGGCATTAACTCCATGCAATAACCACCCGCAACAGTTGATAGCACCCACTGGTCTGAGGTGATTCCTTCCCATGAGTGGGTGAAGTGTGTAATGCGCACTCCTACTGGAGTGGCATGGGAGGGGACCTGAAACGGGTGGTCATTATTTCTGAGGTGTTGATCCACCTCTGGAAGTGGAGGACCTCCCCGGCCGCGAGATCTACGGTGGCCTCTTTGGAAGCCTTGAGAGGCTTGTCCTTGATTGGCACACCAGGATGAGCTTTGACTCTGGAAGCACTCTCTTTCTCCTTATGTGGTGTGCTCACTTTCTCCCTGTGGGAATGGTGACTTTTTTAAGAGTGTTTTCTCGAAGTTCTCCCTTTAAGGAGAGTATGCCCGGACATGCTCTTTCACCAGATAGGCTATTTTCGAAGTATTGATGTTTTTGTCCGATTTTGACGTTCGTGAGGAATGTCGAATTTCGGCAGACAGGAGGTCTGAAGTTGCGTCTTCAAACGCTCGGCTTTCGGCTGCTTTATGGGACAAGGCACCACATCGCCTTTTTCTCGCGACTTTGGGGGCCTGTCGTGTGATGATTGAGATTTCGAGTGCCCAGAGGAGAAGGAACTATTTGATCTACCCCTTGACGCCGTGTGCAGCCATTTAGACGATGTTGTTGTCGATCCTCGGTCTTTGGGCATGTGCTTTGTGTGGGCTGACTTGTGAGTGCTACTGCCGCTGGGTGTCGTCACCATAACTGCGCCGCCGGCCTGTCTGATGGGTTTGGGGGTTAGCACATGATAATCGGTAGGTTCCCCATCGCCTTAGTCATCCGAAAAGACGCTGATGCTGCCATCGCTGGATGCACCCTCCACATCCGTGGTGGCCTCGGCCTGCATGGCGTGGTGGGCCCAATGTTTGGTATTTCGGTCCTTTAGGGTCTTTGGTTGGAAGAACTGACAAGCTCTACAGTGGCCCTCCTCGTGGTCCATCTGGAGACAGAGGTTGCACACTTGGTGCTTGTCCTTACAGGGGAACTTTTTGTTGCAACTGGGACAACATTTAAATGTTATGTTTTCCATAATTGGATGGAAGGGCAGTACTATGTGAAAATAGAGAGGGGAAAAGGGGAATATGCATTCTCTTAGTGCCCCAAGAAATGTCCAGCCCCACTCTCCCTACTATCTGGGCTGAGGCCCGGTGCGGCCTTACAAGGTCGAAAGGGTGTTGTCGAGTCAAGGCTTTGTCAGACGAAGTTCGTCATTATCACTGCCGTCGAAGATGATCGTCGAAGGTCTGCAATATAAAGTAACGAAAGATGTAACTAACTATATTAATCAATGACGTTAGCCGAAACAGAACACCGCGTTATAGCATGCGACGATAATGGCGGGGGAAAAAAACAATCTGAGGGACCTCGATGCATGAAAACGATGTGTACAGTGGACGTCACACTAGGGATAGTACTACTGGCACGCCCTGTCGACGTCCCTTTTCGAGTTTCGAAAAGAACAACTGTAATACTATGCATCTTCCACTAGATGTCGCCCTATGAACAGCATGTGATCTAAGCAGATTCCACAAATCTCAGAAATATATATATATATAGAAAGAGCGAGATAGAGGCTGAAAGCATTATACGCAGGCCTCTTTAAAGCTGGGCATGGCTCTGGTTTGAAAGGAATACATTAATGTTTAAGGAAAAACACACACACACACCTCTACTACTCTCATGTTTAGTGAATGTCACTTATACAGGTTCACAGAAATCTGTACCCTAGTGTATTGAGAGCCCTGTATGCATGTGGGTTCATAACAGGGTATATAAATTAATGAAAAGCAACTTTGAATTCTAACCTATAGGAACTTATGTAAGAAAGCCTTTGTTTAATACACATGGCTTACACATAATCCCAGCCTTAACAACCTCACATTCAGACAAAAGAGTCGAGTGAAAAGAATCATTCGGAATTTAAGTCGTTTTTCTCAGACATCCTAATTGTCTTGGTACTGGAGAAACAAAAGTATTTCGAAAAGTGACTGATAAATGTCTGTTACGCAGCTCGTCTCCGGTACTATACTTGTGTTCATATTAAGAGCCAAGAGATTGTTCAAAAAGAAAAATCCATACCCTTTTATCTTAAGAAACACTTCCCAAAACTTAATATGCTGATGAAAAAGCAATAGAAGTATATAGGTGTATTATTTGTAGAATCTAATGTAAACGGAATATAGAGTGAATGTGTGAAAATTGATGTCTTTGTGGACTTATAATAGTGAGATTCATACAGGCAGGGAAAAAAATCTCATTTTGTTTAGGCATTTATTTTGGATACATACAACATTGTAGAGGTCTCCGGAGTAAAGCTGGAGACCCAGTTCGTCAAAACAGTTTTCTTTTAAATACATTTTGATTTTTGACTACTTCACTGTCTGTTCCTTGCCCAGAATTGTGGGGTGGGATTGTATAAACAGGATCATTAGATTGCTGTGTAACATCTGTGTGAGCTCATAGGCAAATATCTAAATACTCAACAGTTGTATCATACTGATTGGTATATGCTCCTTTTACAGAATCGCTAGCGTCTTATTTACAAACGTATTATGCCTATGTTCAAATAAACTTAAATATTTCAACATGACATTTTTTCTTGCTAAAATTTCAACTCGCAATCAAAGCCAACAGGTCTATATATAGTTCCCAAAAAGCCAAACAATTAACATACATTATGGGTATTATAAGTCTTCTCTTAATCTAGTCTTTCCAGCTAAATTGTATATCCAACTCATTTGCTACTATTAGCAAACCTCCAAACAAGGAAATTGATCGTATCCCTAACATCGCTATGTGCAATCTTAATCAGCACACCTCAGTTCCCCATTCATTCATACAAGTCTCATGGGCCTGGTTACTTCTTTCACTCATCTGCTAAAGATCCATACAATATTACAATTAATGGAATAGGGAGGTGTGAAGGCATCATGAAGTAAGACACAGACAACAGATTTACCTTTCTGAAATAACGCTGGTTTATTTCTCAAATGTCAGGGTGGAGTAAGGGCTAACTTGCCCTATGCTAAGGTGCGATTCCCGTACCTAAGGAAACTAAGGATAGTCTGTGTCAAAGTTCAAATCAAAAGTCTGTCTGTGACACTTGTTTTCACTTCGCTCGCAAATGCGCATCACGTTCTTCTCACTCGTGTGGTATTGTCATATATTTTGCATATCTGTTCCTTAGTTAGGTATTCAATAACTCATTAAGTATGTTGCAGCTTGTTCGTTATTACATTTTTTCCATTCTGTCTCCAGTCCAATTCATTACCAGTTTTCACCCAATTAGCATCTTCCTTTGCCCACACCAAGCCCCTGCAGTGCCCCGGCATGAGTGTTCTCTCTCCATCACTCATCGGAGTACGGGCGTTCCTCTGGGTGCTTTAGTTTTCCACACCGGCACTCGCTCGCTCCCCTCTCACTCGCCTGGAGCTCCGGTGAGCAGTGCTCTCCTTCTCCGAACCATTTTACTGTTGTCTGCAGTTTATTGGAGACTTCTGTGTCCCCCAGCTCCAGCTGGGGACATACAGCTCAGGGATCTGCAGTGCTTGCTAAACTCTTGCGCCCCTTCTGGCATCAGCGTCTTTCCTGCTCTCCTGTAACACTAGCGTCCTTTTCATCGGCCCCTCTCCAGCCTGCTTCACATCGGATTGACGAGTCCTCCTGCCCAGGCGGTTCTCTCACGTTTATATGCACCTGCCCTTTGCCGGACCATAATAGCATTTGTCATTGGGACATGCCTACCCATTATAGCGATGTTCCACAGTCCCCTTCCTTGTCCCAGTACCAAAGTGATGTGCACAGATGGAAGTGTACATTACTCTTAGTTGCCTCTTCCTCGTTCCAGTCTTAAAGGGATATGCATGTAGGGCAGTTGGTGTGTGTGTGACAGTGGGGAAGACTCGTAATAACCTATAAAGGCAAGGGGAGGGGAGGATATATTATGGCAAGGGAAATGGGGATACCATGTCTCTCATAAAGGCATCTTACCTCCACTCCCCAAGGTCCCTCCACCCAGGTGATCCTCCCCCGCATATCCACCCCCAAAGTTGGGATACAAAAGCGATGGCCCTTCCCTGGTCACCTCAGAGGAAGATTCAAGGGGAGTAGATGGCAGGATGCCCTCAAGTTCCTCACAGAGGATACAATGAGATCCCAAGGTCAATTTCCTTTCTTCGTGTTCCTCTAGACAGATCTTCCCACTTTACTACAATCCTAATCCAGGCTTTGATAACTAGCATTCCATATATTTCAAGCCCATTAAACCCACAATTGACCTCAAGGACGATAACCCTAATGGAGTGTTAGGCAAGATTTGGTACAGTACCCTTTGGGTGCACTACAACAACCTTGACCTCCTGGCAATAGGAACCCAACCTTTGGTACAAGTCTGTACTACACAGGTTGTTAGTGTGGCCGAGCAGCCAGGCTTATCTCAAGAGGGGTCCATGTGAGCACTAGGGGATTTACACAGAGATTCACAGTGACCAATAAACAAATAACCACTTACACTCAAGGTTTCTTGATTAAACAATTATTAAATTAACAGTCGGTTTGAATAAGCCTTCTTCAGAAGGGGCAATATAATAGCAACACACAAATACACTCCAAAATACACTCTTAGTTTCTCTAAATCAGCAAGTACCCATTTGGGATGGCACACAGACGCTTCCTACACCCTTAAGTGACAAATAGCTAGGACACTGTGGACATTAATACATCACTGATACATTTAGAGCAATACTGAGATTGGTGTCAAAGAAAAGGAATATTAGAATAAAACAAGGGATCACACAAATATTCTGAAGCAGGTAAGTACTTTTGAAACCCCCCTGTAACGCTCACCTGATTCCCGTAGAGGCTCCGGTCTTGACTGGGCGTATACCGTATCTTCAAAGGTGATGTGTAACACACGGCTGGCTCTTTGGGCTGGACCTCTGTGCACTGTATGTCTGGCTCGAAGGGTAAGATGTCTTAGGTAAGTGAACGCCGTGCTCTCCATCTGCCTCGAGGCAGGGTGCTGTAACCAGTTTCTTCACTGGATAAGGGGAGCAGGCCTCTTGACTTCAGAGGACTGCTGTCCGTTGTTTACTGCACGAACGGTAAGTTTCGAGTAATTCTAATGTCTTTAAAGTCTTTAGTAATGATGTCTCTTGTTTTGCAGGGTTCCGGCGATGGCGGATGGCGGGCTGAAGTGAGTTGAAGATGGAGCCCGTGTGATGAATAGAAGCGCCTGGAAGCACGTAAGTAAGCGCTTGTTGCCTGCTTCACGATGCGCTCTAACTGTCTTTTTATTTTGCAGGTACAAGTTCGGGGCGGCTGCAGGGTGCCGGAATACCCACTGGGCTAGATGTGGAAAGGAGTAATGGCACGCGAGTATTAAAGTTCCCCAATGTCTTTAAACGCACCTTGTTTTGTCTTTCAGATGCGGGATGCAGCGCCGAAGGCCTCCGGAGCGTGCGAAGAGTTGGTAAGCTTTTGTCTTTCAGATGCCGGAATGCAGTGTGAAGACCTCCGGAGCGCACGAAGAGTAGGTAAGCCTTTGTCTTTCAGATGCCGGAATGCAGCGCGAGGCGTTGGTGACAGCCGATGGACCAGGTAAGTGAAGAGCTGTCACTGAAGACCGTAATGCTAACCTGTTCTTTCTTGTCTTTATAGGCGTTGCTGAAGACTGGATTCAGAATGGTAAGCCTTTTTCCTTAGGCCCAGGATCAGATGCAGAAGACACGATGAGCGTTCTGCTGCTGAGGATGCAGAATAATGCAAAGCAAGATTCATCCATCGGGTGTGGTTTAAATAGCCTCCTGTAGTGCTTAGGTGTCTCCTTCCACAGCCACGCCTAAGAAAAGAGTTCCTGCTTTCCAGAAGAGTTCCAGTGTTCTGAATCTAGGGAGTGGCTCCTGCCCCACCCAACAGGAAAAGTAGTTCCAAACAGAAGAGGATCAGAGACTCAACTGGCAGGCAAGTAAGCAGCATGGTCTGCTGCAGGTAAGTCCACCCAAGCATTATGAGCCCGGCGCTTCCATCGCTGGGACTGGGCATATTTATGAGCCTGGTGCCACTGGCGCCAGGACTGGGTCCAAAAGGTCCCAATTGGGACTGGTTGGCACTCGGAACCTGGGTTATGGATCTGCTTACAAGGGAGCTGGGAAAACCCTGACCTTTTGGAAGCAGAGATCATGACACCCCCAATGCAAAGTAAGTTAACCACTTCATAGAAGGAAGACCAAACACACAGTCAGAGGAAAGAAAATCCATTCAGGGAGCCAGGCCAGCCAATGTAAATGGGGCAAATGTCTAGGTGAGCTGAAGCCCTTCTTGCAGGTAAGTAAAAGTATTGCACAATGTTTTAGAAGACTTTGTACAAAAAGGTAGAATCAGTGTAGGGCCACAAGCTGTTAGGCTTGTGAGGTGAAGAAGCTGTGAGCAACTCTACAGAACCAACCAAGACAAGTCTCAACTGTAAACAAGTAAGGCTACACAACACAAGGTAATTTCTCTTTGACTGTACAGTACCTTTGGTTAGAAGAAATTGTTCCAGCTGGCTTCTGTTCCTGTGCAGCTCTGCAGATCCTGTTTCTGGGCCTCAGTCGGGGGGACAAGATGGAGGTCTTCTGGGGACTCCTGCACTGCAATGGGACGATCAGCAACAGCAAAGGGCAAACTTCAATTCAGTGGCACTTCGCGGTTTCAGCTCCTCGCGTCTCAGCAAATATCACCATACCGGTTCTCAGCAACCACTTTGGACTTTCCTCCCATCTGGGGTCCTGCACTCTGTTGAGGTGGATTAGGCTTGGACAGTCCTGCTTCCTGGTAGTCCTGAGGTTCTTCCAGCAGCACGAGTCCAACTTAAAAGTGATGCACTCCAATCTGGTGTTCCTCTACCTGGCACTTCAGTTCCTGTAGCAGCAAGGAAGTACAGCCAGCTCCAAGAGGATGTCCAGATGAGTTCACTTCAGAGTTGATTGTTCCTACCAACTCAAGGGGAGAAGTCGTCCTTGCAGGGCTTCTATTCGAGGCGAATTTGGAGCTTCAGCACAGCAGCAGGGTCTCGCGGGGCAAACCAACGGTCCAGGACTTGCAGCAGGCATCTCTTCCAAGTTATTCTTCGGATTCCTTCGTCCAGTGATCGACTCTGCCTTCCAAGCCAAAAAGCCTCACCTTTTTCATGCAGTTTTTTCCCCATTCATTCCAGCCTAGCTGTCAATCACACAGCAGGGTGGCTGTCCTTGACGACAGCCAGCCGGCCGGCCAATCACCTTTGGGTGCATTCCTGTAACCAAGGATAATAAGCATAGAGAGTTGCGGGCACCTCCCTCACTTCCTGTCCCTGCCAGAAACCCTGGAGCCAGAGGTGGGCTTCACTCGTGAATCCCGCCAAAGACAAAGCGAACAAAGGAACCAAACCTGGGTTTGGCACGCAGAGTAAATCTCAAGAAGGACCTTTCCAGCAAGAAATGGCGAAAAAAGAAGACTAGGTCCATTTTGACAAAAATGGCACCCAAGGGTGCTTTACTGCAGCTGCAAACGCAGCCCGCTGTAAAAAACACACCATAGTAGTTAAAAGTAAACCACTGCCATCAGCCATTAACTGTAGAAAGGGTAACATAAAAATGTTACATGAGAAACTAGACAAAGGGGATACTAAATTATCCCTCCAGCACCCTATTGTAAAATAGTTTGTGCTGGGTCTAGAAAGTTACCAATGTAAGTAAAGTCAATTTCACTTATCTGCTCTTGAAAACAGTAGTTTATCCAGAGAAGGTATTTAAACCTTTGGGAAATCTGAAAGACTTCCCTGTGCCACTGCACTGAAGGTGCTGTGTGTTACAATGTAAAAGGATTATGCCTATGCAGTTTGTCAAGACTCCACAATCAAAAGAAACACAGAGTTCAAATCACAGTAAAATACATGAGAGAGTGGAAAAAAGGGTCTCACTCTCTCTAGGTTAAACATTAAAAATCCTTAAATCCAGCAAAGTTGCTGGGGGTCTCGAAGGTAGAGAGGAATGAGTATATTTCTGAGAATTCTCCCTAACATGGACCCAACGTATCCCCAATTGCATGATTTCTCCATTGATACCTTTTATCCCTTACCTCGTGTCCTCAAGGGACATGTCTTGACATATCCAAATCTTGGCTCTGACAAATCTAATCAGACGGCTCAGAAACACTCACCCATCCCTGTTTACAGGAGTGGTTTCTAATAAATTAAAGGGAGAAAAGGAACAAGTTACTTACCTGTAACTGTTGTTCTCCAGCATGGGTCTGGCATGGATTCACATGCTCATGAATATTCCCCGTTGTCAGGCTGGGAATCCTCAGTAAAGAAAAATCAGTATCAGTTTCGTTTCTGATCTGTCTTTCGTAGTAGTAACCAATCACTGATCTCTGCGTCATACTGACCACAGCCAATGACTGCCATCTCCCTAAGCCCCGCCTCTGGCAGCCATCTTCAGATTTGGTAGCACGTGAAGTGGCAGTATGACCAAGTGAAGAGACGCAGAGGGGTAGGCGGGAGGGTTTGCATGTGAATCCATGCCAGACCCATGCTGGAGAACAACAGTTACAGGTAAGTAACTTGTTTCTTCTCCAGCATGGGGTCTGGCATGGATTCACATGCTCATGAATAAAAGAATACATAGCAGTACACACATGCACAACCACTTGAGGTGGCAAAGGCTCAACATTAAGCATTACATCCAAAACTCAACATTAAGCAATTCTTACCTCCTTACCAGGCTCACCTTAGGCAAACAGGTTGCGCAGCACTGCTTGGCCGACCCTGGACTCCTCCCTGGAATCCCGATCGACGCAGTAGAATTTCGTGAAGGTGTGCGTCGACCTCCACGTAGCAGCCCTGCAGATGTCCAGCAAGGGCACACCAGATAGGAACGCCGTGGTAGCTGCAATCGCTCTGGTGGAATGGGCTCTCGGACGGCCAGGCAGCGCTCGGTTTGCCAACCAATGACAGTACATGATACAGCCGGAGAGCCATCTGGAAATGGAAGCCCTTGAGAGAGCCTTCCCCTCATTGACCGGTCCAAAGTTCACAAAAAGTTGTGACGTCTTCCGAAAACTCTTCGTGCGGTCCACGTAGAACTTCAGCGCTCTAGCCACATCCAGCAAGTGCAACGTCCTTTCAGCCGGCGACAAAGGCAACGGGAAGAAAACAGGCAACACCAAGGGTTTGTTGAGGTGGAAGTCCGACGGCACCTTGGGCATGAAGGAGGGGTGCGTCCTGAGCAGTACCCTCGTGTCGTGAAACGTCAAGTACGGGGGCTTGCAGGAAAGGGCCTGGATATCTCCCACCAGTCGTGCGGAGGTGATGGCCACAAGAAACGCTGTTTTCCACGACAAGAACTTCAACGGAGCCGAGTGCAGAGGCTCGAACGGAGGTCCCATGAGCTTGGTCAGCACCACGTTGAGCTCCCATGCCGGGGCCGGGGCCTTCACCGGCGGGAACGATCTGAACATTCCCTTCATGAATACTTTCACCAGATGATGAGATCACAAAGACGTCCGTCCCGTGGTTCTGGTGTATCGGGAGATCGCAGCAAGATGAATCTTGATGGAAGCATGCGCCAGCCCAGCCTTGGCCAGCGTCAGCAGGTACGGCAGTACTTGAGGAGCCGTAATCCGTAGAAGGTTAATCTTCAGTGCGTGGCACCAGACAGAGAACCTCTTCCATTTGTGTCCGTAGCATTTAAGAGTTGAGGACGCCCTGGCCTTTGCAAGAACCTCTCTGCAGTCGGCCGGTATGTCGTAACCTCCAAACTCTAACGCTGCAGGAGCCAGGCCTGCAAGTTCAGCGACTTTGGGTCTTGATGGAGGTTGGCGCCTCCTTCCCTGGAGAGAAGATCCGCGTCCACTGGCAGCTTGATTGACGGGGACGCTGACAAGTCCAGAAGGTCCGGGAACCATATCTGCCTCGGCCATGCAGTTGCGACGAGGATCATCCTGCACCGTGACCTCTTGAGCTGGTTGATGAGCCGGATCAGCAGCGGCAATGGAGGGAACGCCTATAGGAACAGGCCCTCCCAGGGGAACGAGAAAGCATCGCCCATGCTCCTCGGCTGGGGAAACCTGCTGGCGAACCTCCGGCACTTGGAGTTCGTCGCCGTCGTGAACTGATCGATCTGGGGTGTGCCCCACCGTTGGAAGAGGCGGTCCACTAGATCCTGTCGTAGTTCCCACTCGTGGCACGAGCGCAGCTCCCTGCTGAGCGAGTCGGCGATGGTGTTTTTTATCCCTGCCAGATGAAACGGCACCAGAAACATCCCTTGGGCGACGGCCCAATGCCACAGATCCTGCGCCTCCTTGGACAGGGCTGGGGATCTGGTACCGCCCTGCTTCCTGGCGTAGAACATGGTGGTGGTGTTGTCGGTGAAGATCCTCACCACCTTGCCCTTGAGGGATGGAAGAAAGGACCTGAGGGCTCAAAACACTGCACGGAGTTCCAGGACGTTGATATGGAGGGACTTCTCCGTCGGCAGCCAAAGGCCCCTCGCGTGCAGATTTTCGGTGTGCGCTCCCCACCCTTCCAGGGAGGCATCCGTGGTCACTGTCTTCTGGTGGCCCGGGGTCTGGAGGTCCATGCCCGCCGTCAGATGCGCGCGGGTGCCCCACCACCGGATCGCTCGTCGGAAGCTCTCGTCGAGTGTGATCCTGTCCTCGAAGCTGCCCGTCGTCTGGATCCAGCGAGCGTCCAGGAACTCCTGTAACGGGCGCATCCAAAGCCTGCACAGGCGGATGAGATAAATGCAAGAAGACATCATTCCGAGGAGGGACTTGATGGACCTCACCCTGGCCGCGTCCGCAACCAGCATCCGCTGCACCTTGCCCAGGATGGCCCTCGTCCTTTCCTCCGACGGAGAGGCCAGAAGCGCCACTGTGTCGAGCTTCGCTCCCAGAAACAGTGCGTCTTGAGCGGGCACCAGGTGGGACTTGGCGTAGTTTATGGAGAATCCCAGGTCCGTGAGTAGTTGGACGGTCCTCGCTGTGTGCTCCGCGGCGAGCTCCTTTGTCTTTGCTCGGATGAGCCAGTCGTCCAGGTAGGGGTAGACGTGGATCCCCTCCAGGCGCAGCCGCGCCGCCACCGGTGCGAGGCACTTGGTGAACACCCTGGGTGCCGACCTCAATACGAAGGGAAGGGCTCTGAACTGGTAGTGACGCCCTTGGACCACGAATCTGAGAAACTTTCGGTGTCCCTTTAGGATGGGGCTATGGAAGTAGGCATCCTCCAAATCCAACGACGACAGGAAATCGCCCTCCTCCAGTTGACCCAAGACGTGCTGGAGGGTGACCATCCGGAACTTCTGTGCCTTGATGAATTTGTTCAGTCGTCGTAGGTCCAGGATGGGACGCCATCCTCCCGTCTTCTTCTTCACGAGGAAGTATCTTGAGTAAACTCCGGAGCCCCGAAGCCTCTTTGGGACGAGCTCGATGGCGCCTTTCTTGAGCATCGCCTTTACCTCCAAGAGAAGTTGAGGGATGTGATGTTCCTTCCTGACCACGGGGGGGACGCGCGGGCACTTCTTTAGAAACTCGAGCGCGTGACCCTGGGCCAGGGCGTCCAGCACCCAACGGTCGGTGGAGATGGTCTCCCACACGCTGACGAAGCACGCCAGCCGGCCTCCCACCGGGGTGCTTCGGTGGGGGCCCGACCCCACGGCCGGTCCAGTCCTGCTTCGACGAGGCTTTGCCGCCTTGTCCTCCTTGGCGATGACGGCGGGGTCCGCCCGACTTGCCTCGTCCCCTGTAGGCTTCCTGTGACGACGAACGGGCCGCTTGACGATAGGTGGAAAATCCGCCGCCGGAACCTTTGGAGGCACCCTGCTTGCCTCCGCCGCTCCGAAAGGGCGGCCTTCGTTGTTGGAGAACACCAAGAGCCCGGGCCGTCTCCGTCTTGATGGCTTGTAGGGAATCGTCCACTGTTTTCCCAAACAGGTTGCTCCCGTCGAACGGCATGTCCAAGACTCTGGTCTGCACGTCCTGACGGAAGTCAGTTGCCTTGAGCCATCCACGCCGTCTAAGGCACACGCCGTTGCCCAACTGGCGAGATCCAGTGTCAGCGATGTCCGTCGCTATCGTGATGGCGTGGTCCGACGCCACTTCTCCTTCCTGCAAGATCTCTAGGGCCTCCGCCCTCTTGTCGTCTGGTAAGAAGTCCAGCAGGGGGGCGATCTTGTACCACAACTCCCTGTCGTAGCGGGCTACGATAGCCAAGGCGTTGGCAGCCTTAATCGTCGTCGCTGCCGATGAGATGACTCTGCGTCCCATCGTGTCCAATTTCTTTCCCTCGCCGTCCGACGGCGAGGTTGACGTAGAGGCCGAGGCCCCCCCGCTTTCTTCCTCGCCGCCGCGGAGACGACCGATTCCGGGGTCGGCTATGCCCGAAGGCACAAGGGGGCCGCGTCCGGGACCCTGTACTTCTTCTCGTACCGATCCCTTCTCGCAGGCGTTGTGGATGGGTTCTTGAGGAGGGCGAGACCCTCATCCCAGATATCATCCAGTAGGGGTACAGCGAGGACCGTCTTCCTCTTGGTCTCGCGCCGCTAATAAAGGAAACCTTCCTTCTTCTCTTCCGGGCAGAGCTGGAAAAGCTTGGATGCCCTGGCGATCATGGCATGAAACGATCCAATCTCGTCGGGCGGGGAGGCCCGGGGAGGAGGTGACGACGGGAGATCCTCGTCGTAAACCTCGTCGTCTGTGCCCGTCGCAGCCGTGTCAGTCCCCGTATCATCCCCACGGGTCATGGACGGGGAGGAGGGCTGAGCAGGGCGCGATGGTTGAAAAGGAGGTGGAGGATGAATCCTTCTCTTAGACAGAGGGCTCCCAGAAGGGCCTGGCTCCGGGTCCCCCGTCGGGAGAGGTTCCTCCGTTGGTGGTAACGGCAATCTCGTCCTTATCTCTGAGCATAAGGACTGTATAGCCAACAAAATGGCCGCCGAGTTCTCTTGCGGCACTGGTTGAGGGGAGTCCGACGGGCGGTCAGGAGCCCCGTCGGCACCCTCGCCGTTCTCGTCTCCTACGTCGGGGTCCCTCCCGACGGGCTGGTCTTCTTCCACGCCAACACCGTGGCTTAAGACTTCGATCAGCTCCTCATCAGAGGTTGAGGCCGAATCCACAACGACCTCCTGCCCCCCTTTTTCTTCCCCGTCGGAGGTTTCACGGGGGTCCTGTCGATGGGCATGAAAGAGGACTCCCTTTGCGGTGGCAGGGAGACTCTGGGCCCCGAGGTCGCCACCACTGGTGTAGCCTCCACAGGCTGAGCCAGGGCCGCCGCGACTGTCTCGATAGAGGCCTTGGCCGGGTGGATCAAGGCTTTCACCACCTTAGGTGCGCTCACCGCCTTCTCCTTGGGGGGAGGGTCACCGCCTCGCTCCCCCTCCGATGGGGCCTTCGAACTCGACCGGGATCTCTCCAGGAGCTTTGCCGGGTGCTCGGCCTTCCTCTAACCCGAGCCAGAGCATTGGCTCGTGGTTGATGGCGCCTGGGAGGATGCGCCCTGCCTGGCGCCCGTAGAGCCCGACCGTTCGGCGCTCCCGGTGCCAGCGGACTCGTGGTGCTTGGCCTTCTGTTGGGACCCCCGTCGCCGGGGCGTCCTCAAAGGTCTTAGAAGACCGCTCGGACGACGACTTTGTCTCGCCTGACGGGCTCTTCCCTTCCAGCCAGTTGGCGAGACGCAGATGGCAGTCCTTCATGGTCCGCTCTGACATATTGCCGCAAAACGCACAGTCCTTCTCCACGTGCGTCTTGTCCGCATGCAGGCAGTAGAGGCAAAGGGAGTGTTCGTCCTCCTTAAAGACATTCCGAAGCTGGCATCCAGGGCAGACCCTGAACAGCTTTCCGGGCGTCGAGCTTCCCTTCTCCTGGGCCATGATCGAGATGGGCCTGAGAAACTTCTGGAGTCCTCCAAAAGCGTGGCTCGACGAAATATTCACCCTTGAGGGGCGTAGAAGAATCCGGCATGGGTCCCCGTTGATCGGATAAAGAAACGGTGGAGCTTGAGGCGCTTTTGACCGAAAAAGAGAACATTTTCCTAAGAAAAAGTGTGAAAAAAGCACTAAAGCTCGAGAGCAATAGCACGAGGATCCCAATACTTGAACGTGCGGTAAAAATCTGAAGATGGCTGCCAGAGGCGGGGCTTAGGGAGATGGCAGTCATTGGCTGTGGTCAGTATGACGCAGAGATCAGTGATTGGTTACTACTACGAAAGACAGATCAGAAACGAAACTGATACTGATTTTACTTTACCGAGGATTCCCAGCATGACGACGGGGAATATTCATGAGCATGTGAATCCATGCCAGACCCCATGCTGGAGAAGCCTCCATATTACAAGAGCCCACTTGAGCACATCTCAAGCCCAGCATGCAGCTACACACTATCTACATACTTCTAGGACCATGCTTCTCCAATCCTAGGTATTGGCACTCACTTGAAAGCTACACTAAAAATAACAAGCTACACTTTCATTTAATCCGCTCTCGCATTGTTTTATAAGCAAGCACAGATAAAAAAAAGACAAATCCATTCCACCACAAACATTCTCCCTTGCCATCACTGCTACTAAACTGATTGTACGCCTTCTCTATTTCTGATTCTTTTTCTATCTTTTTTCAGTTTCTTTCCCTTGCATCTATTTCTTCTGACTAACAGACTAAACCCTGGATACACCCTAGTGGGGTCACAATATGCCACTGCCAAGACAAGGCATCTGAAGACCACTACGATGGTGATATGTGCAGTATAAACAGAACTCAACATAATGTAATTCATAAAGTGATGATGAAAATGCTGCCAAGAAGACTACATACCTGTCTGCATGCGGTGCCAGTGGTCAACAAAAATGCATACAGAATTAATGCTTTGGATCACTAGATCGATTCCTTCTCCTAAATGCCTTTCTTTGTTAGCAAGGGTTAACTGAGCTCAAGAGCGTGTAGATCAAGGAACCATTTTTGTGCCCCGAGTTTGGTACTTAAAAATATATATATTTATTGGATATTTATAAGGTGCTTATACAACAAAAACAGCGCCACAAGGCAAAAGGGAAGGTAGCAAGGGAACACAAACAATGGAAAAGGCAATGAAAATAATACAACTAACAGCGGTCGTACTAGGCCTTGGCCCATTGGGAGGCAATAGGTAAGTTCATAGGTGGAGACATCCCAAGCAAAGAGGGAGGTCTACCACCGAAAAGGTAAATGCAGGGATGAGACAAACCACCCGACAGGCGGGTTTGGGCCCAGAGGACAGTGCAGGTGGGGGGTGGTGGGGTACTGGAGGTGATTGGGCCGATGGCCAGGACTCTGAGACTCCAGGCAGCCAATCTCAGTGACTGTGTGGATGTTTAGCACAGGAGGGAGAGAGGGAAGGAGGAGAAGAGAAAAGTCGAGTTGTTTGTGAAACTTGAGGTTGTCCCGTTCAAGAAGGAGAGAGCGATACTGTTCCAGAGGAGGGAGCCAGCCAAGGAGAGGGATCTGCCCCCATTTCTCTGCTTGGAGAAACATTTGATCAGCGGAGAGTTGGAGCAAGAAGATCCAAGGGATCTGGAAGGAGAGAATTTAGTAAGAGAGCTGCAGGTAGCATGGTTCCAGGGCCTAGACAGCGTTGTGGATGATGCAAAGGGTTTTAAATTGGATCCATGCAGCAACCGGGAGCCAGTGGAGAGATTTTAGACCTTGAGAGATCTGGTCCCTGGGTTTGAGACCAAAGATAAGTCTTGCAGCAATCCAGCTTGGAGAGGACCAGCGCTCTAGAGACATTGAGCTTCTGGGGTAAGGTGAGGAAAGGGAGAATGCCTCTAAGGAGGTAAAGTTGAAAGTGGGCCTTCTTGGCACATTCCAGAATGTGGGGAATAAAGGAGAGGAGTGTAGGATGACCCCCAAGGTTTCTGGCTTCAGTGGAAGGAGAGCCCATACAGGGTGGCCAGAGGGCAGGAGGGAAACAGGGAACAGGTGTCCTGATAGCAAGAATCTCAGTCTTACTTAAGACAGAGATTGGTGGAGGTGCACCAGGACTGAATAACAGACAGGGATGATAGAGAAGGAAGAGGAGGACGGGAGCTTGAAGAAAAGTTGTGAGTCAGTGTAATAACGTAAATGAGGAGAGAAAACAAGAGATCAGGTGAGCAAGAGGTGCAATGGGACAGACATAATACCCATTCACCATAAGACTGCACATCATCTGATAAAGCACTAGACTGTCTTGTTCCAACACCTATTGATCTAAATTCTATTCAGCAGCATTTTTCCTTTTCAGGGTCCAAACCAGCTCTTTTGTGCATGCTTGGTGGACATGAGCACAGACTGCTTTGGCTCTTTCTTGTATGCAACAAGGACATTAAACATATCTCTTGCTACTTTTTCTGCATTGCTTTTGTAGTGGTCACCTCATTGCTACAAGAGTTCTGCCCTGTAAGGTTTTAACCGTAATGTCGTCTTGCAGCCGAGTAATTTCCTTAACACTCTTCGCTAATTATGATTTTTGTAATCATAGAACAGGCTTCTTTTACAAGTGAAACATCTAGGTGCAGGAAGGTGTGATGAATCCAACGGATTCTCCGGCGGTGACCTCCTCCCATGTGGCCAGGGAACGGCAGCCGCTACCTGATCCTGGCCATGGGCACGGCTGAGGAAGGATCACATGGGAGGAGACAACTAAAGGGGAGATGTCATGACTTCATTGCACGAGAGGCAGTATCCCCACCCTTTCCCAAGACCCTTGAATATCCAAGACCTTAATGGCCTATTGTCAGCTGTTTGTTCCCCCTTGTAAAAGAAGTAAAAGATACCTCTTCCCAATACTCTTTAGGTCAAACCCCATCTATGACCTAAACACACAAATATCCAACAAAACCCCTTTTGCTTCTGATATACCTTTATGTGAAAATGTTCTCCCATGTAAAACCACTGAGAAAAACTATCTAAACGCTTTATATATAATGACACCCATGGACCCCAACTCCCATAATCCCCTAAATACTGAGACGAGGAGGATGAAGGCGTTAGTACAAGGGAACAGGAGCTCAATGTGCAGACTGGTTCTACAGAGTCGCCTTTGTGCGCGACATTTAAAGAGGGCAATCGCACAACTGAGGGTGGCAGTGCAGGAGAAGACGTTGGTTCCTATGCAGAGGCGTAAGAGCGTGGGAGACACGTACCGGTATGGCAAAGCAGAGGACTGCCGAGGCAGGAGATGTGCCATGGAGATTCAAGCAGCCGCAGGAGAGTTCCTGGGTGCACAGCAGCTCGAAAAGGCAGCGTTCTCCATACTGGGACCTGAAGGGAAGCAGGCGTATGACCGCAGAGGCGACAAGAAAGCCAGAAGGGCATCTGCATAATCCAAAGTGAAAAACGAGCGGCAGAGTCATACCTCAGAAGCGCAAACAAGACCAGAGAGAACTTGTGAGTCAACCCAAAGCAAGTGGGGACACCCCGGGGCGTTGGGGCGACCGCACCAACAAGTTGAATGTTATGAGATTGCTAATACAGAAACTACAGGAAGATTGCTTGACTGCAGAAAAGAAAGTACATATCCAGACCCCAAAAAGTTATGAATTCATGAGATGCAAGTGTGGTGCAAAATTTGAACGAATATTAAATCAGAGAGACAAACCTAGCAAAGAATGGCATATGCATGTTTTGGTGATACAGAGGAACTGTAAACCACAAGAGAAGTGCTATCCAGGGAAGGATACCAGCTAAGTGAAATCACAAGCACCAGGCAGTTGGAATTGATTAGAGAGTCCTGGCAGAGGAGTATACCAGGTGATTTGCTTTATATTAAAAAAGGACAGTGATTGCTAGACAAAGGAGAAACTTGTGCTGAAGAAACTGTTACAGAACTTGTTGCCCAACAGGAGCATTGTGAATCAAGGAGGGACATTGCCATACCATTTAAGAATCCAGTGGAAGGGAGCCACCCTTTGGATCGAAGGTCTTTCAAATTTCAATGTTGCAGCTATTCAAATTGGTTGGGAAACAGTATTGTTTTGTTTGTAATGTGAGGGTCAGGATAGGACGTTTTGGACACAAGAACAGCTTTTCAGTTATTGATATCTTAACACAGATAGATCCTTTGTTTTTTAGGTAGGGAAACCCCCCTTTAGAAAAGAGCCAGAGAGGCATTTTCCCCAACCTATTTTCATTTAAATAAAAGTCTTTAACCAAAAACATGACACATTTGTGTCCTGCTTTCATTTCTGTCCCTACACAAAGGGCAATGTGAAAAAACTTCTAGATCTGTTAGAAATGTGGGTATCCTTTTGGAACTCGGGCAGAACATTCCCTCCCATCAAATACACCAAATTGTCTTATTTCTTAGCACCTATTAGCACCGAGACACAATTGTCCTTCTGCAATCCCCCATGTTAGCAGTGTTATCTATTTTTAGTATTTCTTCTAATACATTTTGACCTGATGATAGCAGCTTTAATATAGCTGGACAGTCACTTTCACACTTTCTCGCTTGACTGATAAACTTACCTATTAGCTTGGCCAAGATCTCGAGACCAACCCAATCTGGGCCCGGCAGTGGATCTCGTTCCTCCTCTCTTGAACTCTACCTCAGATAAGTCATCATCTGGGTTGAATGTGGTAGACTGACTTCTTTTTAACCTGTCATTTAAAAATATAACAATTGAATATTTGTATGAACAAGATTCATGATGCATATCATGTAATTGAATACTGTTTTCAAAGCTCTACTGATCATTTCAAGCAATGGGTTCCTGTAATGTGTTATCATAACTAGAACTTACTTCCCAAATAATTTCTTGATTCCTTTAGATTTCTTTTTTGATTCTGGAGAAGAGGCTGATGTTTGGTTATTTTCTTCCCCTATTGCTCGCGGTAACACATTCCCACCATCCGGCCGTTCAGGAGATCCTTGTTCAGTTTCAGCTACAAAAGCAAAGATTGGTAAAACAGTGCATTGCATACTATCTCATTTTAAAACAGGGAATTTTGCAACTGCTGCTAAAGGAATAATGATGGGACAGACTGCATCAAAAGCTGTTTCAGGCAAGCAAAATACTTTAAAAACAAAACATTTTTTCCTTTGGAAAAATAATTCAGCTACCACAGTTAAAATAAACTCTTACAATAGTGTCAGGGTCACCAATACCCTTGTTAGTTATAGGCATCTGAGACACGGCTCAAGAAGTCCACTTTACCTAGTGTATGGGTGTGTTTGGGCTCCACCACCTTTGGAAACAAGGGCAATAACAAAGAACATATGAACTTTGAGGATTGCTGCATTGGCATTTTCCAAGGCCCCAGAAAAACTATATTTAATGGGCCCCTTTGAGCAGTAGCAATCTTGGCTACACGCACACACATGGCCACACCACGTCCATGCAATAACACTATCTGCTCACAGTTGAGATTTCTACAGTTGGCCATCTTTTTTGCAGCTCTGATTTCATTGCTGATTGCCTCCAGAGTTCTGTTCAACTCTACCTGAGGTTACAGAGAGTGAGATATATCTGGGTCAATGCCAATTAAAAAAAAAAAAAAACAAACATCTGTGCCCCTCTAACTACATACCAGAATTTGGATTACAATCAGTTTCTCGGTGGTAGTGTTTTTGATGCAGTGTCATTTCTAGTGTTTTAATGTGGTGTTAAGCCCCCGTTCCAAGGGCTGGAAAGGGGATAACGGCCCGGCAGCCCAAGTTAACGGCCTGAGCGAAGTGAGGGCCATTAACTTAGGCTGCCGGTCCACTACCCCCTCCCCCGTACCAGCCCTTGGAACGGGGGCTTAAGGCCATTAGCACCCCGGGCTACCAAAGCGGTAACCCGGGGTGCTAACAAAAAAAAAAAAAAAAAGGATTTTCCTTTGTTCAACAGGCAGGACGCACGCAACATCCCGTTGTACCAAGGAAAATCCTTTACAAAGATGGCCACCATGTAAAGGGAAAGCGGGGCACCCTGCGGAGCACCTCTTCCCTTTCCATGGCAGCCTGCGGGAGGCAAGCCGAAGGAGCGGATGTAGCGGTAGGGGAAATTAGTAAGTAGGGGGCTGTAATAAAATAAAAAATAAAAAGTGACGGAGGCTGGGGGGAAGATGGCGGTTTGGGGAGCCGGCCGCCAAGCGACATGAATGCAGGCTTTCACCAGCGGTTCAAGCCTGCGTTCCTAACCACCTGATTGGCTGGCACCCCCCGCCAGGGTGCTAATGGTGGCAATACCACAAAAACTACAGTCTCTTTCTCAGTGGTGACCCACTGTTGGGCTCATTTTCCTAAAGTCCTATTTGGAGGTAAGACTTTAGTAAGCTATCCGTAAGTATCAGTACTTAGTATCAGTCCGTACTACTCAGCGACTTTGGTAGAGTGGCAGAGCAGTCATGCTTATCTTAAGAGGAATATGTGAGCTGTAGGAAAGTACACTGAACCTAGTTAGCAATGCACATCAAAGAAACACACATTTATATTAAAATATAGATTATATTTACACAAGAGTCACTGTTAAATACTTAGCACAATAAACCAACACACATAGGTATACTTCACAATACTTTAAAAAGGCCACTTCTTAGTTGGCAGTTGCTGAACATGTACAATTGTTACATGAGTTTGACAGGTCTATCGTATTATCGGTAATAACGCGCACCCACAAAGTAATATGGAAATTGCATTTAGTCAGCATACACATATAAAATGGATATTGTTGGAAAGGAAAACAGGTGGTTAGTGTTATCCTAATAGAGCTTTCAGTTCTAGAGGCAATTTTCCTGCAGAGCAAGTCTTTTAAAGTCCAAAACGCAACCCTAGCTAAAAGGCAGTTCGGAGAGGCTTAAAGTCTTGAAAAGAAGCAGAAGTCAAAAGTTCCTGTGCATACTTTCTAGTCTCTAGGAAAGGAGATACAAGACGACATAACGAACGTTGGAGACCCTGTTAAGGCACTTGCTAAAGGGACCAAAGTAGCAGCTTGAGTCAGAGGTTGCCCTGGACACTTCTGTAGAGGAGGTCCCAGGCATGGCCTGCACCCCTGCCCCTCATTTTGAGGTACCAGGTGCGTACTCGCCAAGGTATGTGACGTATGAAGAGCAAATGAACCTACAAAGAGCTGCACTGGAACTCTGCCCAGTATACATCAGAAGATCCATACCGGTTGAAGCACCCATAACCAGACAACCCTGGGCAGCATGGTACGCTATCAGACAGCCATATCAGCCGCTGATACGAAATGAGGAGTACCTACACACGGTCCACGAAGAGACCCCAAAAGCCTTAATGGAAGGCCAGTGGAAATGACACAAGGGCCTGAACAGATCGTGAATGAACAAAAGCAGCTATCGAAGATAACACGCCAGTGCAAGTAACTACGAAATTGAATGGAATAGGCACAGAGAGGAGACAATGTTACAACGTGAGGAAACAGTATTACGAGCAAGATGGAAGCAACTGTCCTGTTAAACGTGTGTAAATAGGCTTGAAACGCAAGATGCTAAGAAATAGATACTGCTTGCAATGCTTTGTAGAACATAGAGTGGCAAGCGCCAACCATATATCTACCTCAATAAGGCACATTATACAAGTGCGACTCCATTTTGTAAAAGAAGAAAGGTACCCAGGTGCCCAGAGGCCCGACAGGCCAAGTTTCGAAACCCAGCCAAAGGCAAGAAAAGAAGCGGAATCAAAACTCAACAAAGAGCGGCTCATGCCTAGGAAATTGAGGTCAACCAGAGAAGGGGAGGAGAGCGTCAGCTCACAAGACTCAGAGCATACCAGCCTGCCTCATGAAGGTCAAGATAAGGGGGGGGCCATGCAGGTGGCTAGGTCGACACAGAATTAAATGCACTTAAAGCTGGAAACTGAAGCAGATTCATGGTGAACTAACACGTGACCAGCCAGGCGCGAAGAAGTACCATCGCCTGATGTCATCCAGGACCCGAGGATGCCGTAACTTTTCCCGATAAGAGACTACAGTCTCGAGGCCATCCTTAGCCAAGTAATTGACACGTCGCCCTAAAACACTGATTGATGGAAGGGAGGCAGGGTGAAACTTGGGACACCAGGCACAGTGGTGTCCATTCTGCATGCTTCTAAATAAAAGTGGAAATTTATGTCTAGAGGTGTAACCTGCCCAATCACAATGGACCAAGTTATCTGGAGTCCTATAGATATTGTAACCAATAGGACGTCGTAGTTGTAGTGACGTCTATCACGCGTGATGTAGAAGGATGGGCACAGACGCCCACCCGATAAGAGTTATCCAGTCCGCATGCCCTATTATCATATACAGATATAACACCTATACTTACGTTACCTTTCCTAACCAATTATATTGCATGATGATTTTTTATAGAAATTAGACGTCAGTAATGACGATTTTTGCCCATAAGAAGTGCTGTCCGACTGAAGTTCGAGGAAGTCGGAGCGAGACAAGTGATAACAATACAGCTGATTCCCGTTTGTTTCCCTGTTTGATGTACTTGTCATTAAACTGACTTCCCTTTGCCAACCTATTGAATCCTCATTATTGAGTCGTGTCGGAGTAAATGAATCCTGCACCCCCTGTCCTCACATGGTGCAGCTATCTTGTCTTACAAGTTCTAGAGGGTGAATTCCTCTCCTCCAGAACACATCTATGTGCACTCTAATGCTCTGGAGCACCTTTCTGGAATAAGGTAAGCAATACCTTTTTCCCCACACTACCTTAGGTTTGAAGAAAACATTTGTGGTGGATGCTCCATGATGTTGCAGTTCTGGACCTGACCTCCAGATTCCTTGGTCTGATGACGAAAGGCAGGTCAATGAACAGGATCTCTCAGCAGCAGCCTCGAGGGAGGACCTCTGGCACGGCTTTCATCAACTTCTTTCGTCACTCTGCAGTTTTGGCGCCTTTTCTTCAGGACCAACAAAAGGACACAATTTGCCTGGTCCTCTTCTTTGGTTCCTGCAGTCCCACACTCGGCTCAGCAAAGACTTGGGGACAGATACAGCCTTTCCAGTTTACAGAAAGGGGCTTTTGGCTGTCCAATTAGGACAGCCATATCCCCAGTGGGAGCTGGTCCCATTCAGGCACTCTGGCAGACAAAGGACAGGGGGTGGAAAACTCCTCCCCCCACGTTCTGCCTGCCTAGGCACTCTGGAGCCTAGGCAGGGACACCCAAAGGTTCCCGCCAAAGGCAAAACACACACACAGGCCTTCCCATCCCAGAACGGTAGAAGAGGACCGACAAAGAACAAACACTCGAGTAATGGCAAAACAAGAAGAGAGACCCAAGTTAGTACTTGGGTGCCCCTATTGTACGCCACAGAGTCTATGGACATAGCCTGTGGTGGGACAATTACACAATAGTTGGTAGAACATGTCCACTGCCACCAGCAATAACTAGGAAATTCTATGTGTCTGAAATGTCACAGGAGCAGAGAGAAGGGGGGTACTAGGTATCCCTTTGGCACTCCAAATAAGGTGGTGTGTGCCAATATCTTAGACAATAATGTTTTGGAGAGATATCCTCAAGACTGTCGTTTGTCTAGGATAAAGAAAAAGAAACTCAAAGGAGGACCCTAAGGGTCACCAGCAACAATGTCTATAAGGAGCGGTGTGCTGCAATAGTAAAAGACAGATGTCGTTAAGAGTTCTGGAGGAACACAGACGCCATAGGATTGGTACAATACAAAGAATAGAGTTCCAAAAGACAACAGCCCATAAGAATGAATGAGTGGAAAAAGGCTCCACTCATTCAGGATTGAAAGAAAAAGGTCCATGAGTGCAGCACACAATGCTGGGGTACACACTAGGAGAGGGGATGAAACATACATATTATAAATCTCACTAACACACACCGAGAATAATAATTTTAAGAAACTACGATAATTATTGCTTTTCAGAACTTGCATACTACCCTCAGTATATTTACTAAGACAGAGCAAAGACAAAGGGCAGATCTTTCCAATATTCCAAAGTGACTAATCCTGTGTTGACAGATTTAGTGCCCAGTTAGATTTGCTATTTTAATGGATGATCTGTATTCATTAGTGTGCGAGACCACTGTCAAGCCACAAAAGAGAAACGAGAAAATCTTAGTGAAACCAGGAATGTGAGTGGTTGAGAGTGAAAGATGCCCCAAAGCAAACCAGGATTATGACCAGACGGACTGAGAGATTAGAACAAAAATAATAGTTCATTGAGGGAAATCCACGGTGGTTGCATTATTTACGCAATGAATACCATCTTTTCCCCGACCCTTTCTCACTTAGTACCTAACGGCAGGTGCAAAAGGGATCTTGCACTGTAAGCACCATCACAATACCAAAGTTCAGTAAGGCATCAGAGTTCTAATTCTCCAGGTCTTGTTACTCTTCCCCTCCTTAGCTTGGGTGGTTAAATTAAGAAAAATAACATTAAACTGGCTATCTTTGCATTATGATGTAAACTACAAAGCAGTCTCTAGATTCGATAAAGTCTCTAGTTTGCCAACATATTGAGCGGTTAGTATTTGTATATATTACATTTTATATAGCGCTTTACGCCAAAGCACTTTACATTACAACAAGAATACATTAGAAGCATATGTGCAAAGCATGAGACAAATAATCGAGAACAGTATGTAGAACAATTTGCAGAGAACTATAGAATAGAATCAGAACAGAGGAAGAGCAAGAGGGAAGTAATAAGGGCTGTCAGCAGGGGGGATGAAGGTGAGATTTTAAGGAGGATCAGAAGGAGGAGTTAGAGGAGATGGAGCGGATAGGGAGAGGTAGAGAGTTCCAGTGAAGAGGGGCAAGGAGCTGAAAGGATCGGAAGCAGAAAGAGGCACAAGGAGATGGAACAGTGAGAAGGAAGAGGTCGACAGAGCGGAGGGGGCGCGAGGGGGAGTAGCAAAAGAGGAAAGGTAGGGGGGCGAGATTATGAACAGATTTAAAAACGAGACAGAAGAAGTTAAATTTAAGTTGAGAATGAAAGGGAAGCCAGCCAAGAGAAGACAGCAAAGAGGAAATCGAATCATGAGGAGAGAGAAGGCAAAGAGTACGGATTGCAGAGTGATAGAGGGATTTGTGGGGGGGGGGAAGATGAGGGGCAGGGAGGCCAAAGAGGAGAGCAGAGCACTAAAAAAGACAAGAAAATAGTATGAGTGTCTAACTCCCTATAATTAACACACAATAATGAAGTAGGATACATACACAATCCTGAGCAAGTCTGGAATACGATCAATCGAAATAGTTACAGTGAATACTACAGGATCAACTGCACCCAGAAGCAGAGGAGGGCATACCTCCCATAAAATAGTGTCTTACAACCAGGACTATTAGTACCTACTTCTAGCCCTCGCAATACCCAAATATTGCCTGCCACGAAGCCAGGATGATAAACGTATAGATTTGTTCAGTGACTAAGAGTAGTAAGCGTATTAGTACCTTCTTTCCCAGTAGTACAAAATCCAGCAAGAGTATTGTCTTATATATATATATATATATATATATATACACACACACACACTAACAAAAAATGTTGTTAAAGGGATGTTCTGGTTAAATTGCACTAGTAAAACCCTATAAAATTCAATGTAAAAATGTTGTTACAGGGACGACGTTATGGTTACAGGTAAAACCGAAAAACCTCAGAAATTCGGCAGTTATGGTAAGCTAATCAACCATAACTCGCGCCATCACTGTGCACGGCTAAGACTAACACCCATAACCTTTCTGAGCAATCTTTGGCGGCAGCAGCTTTTGAAATTCAAAAGTCTTCAACCATTACTATGGGTTGCCCAGTGACATTGTACTTAGAGCATGCAGTCTTTGCGATTCAAGAAAAATGTAAATCCACATTGACTCAGAGTGTCAGGGTATGAGGTCATCTTATCAAATTCATCAATTTATCCCGTGCAATGTCACCTAGTAAATCCTGCGACATTTGTAGCAGAGCCGGTACAGCCTAAGGATATTGTTCACGATTGTACCACGTATGAGGAAGAAGAGGAAGCGAGCGTAAACGTGAAAGAGGATACCCTGGAGGGAGGAGAGGGGGTGTGAGTTTTGTTGATGGGTCTTCGACTATCATCCAAGAGATTTTTGAGAAGACATATGATATAGGTTTTGTGGATGGGGAGTACCAGGTCAAACTGAAGAGACGGTTGCCTTCTCATTACTCTGCACAAGCAGTGGAACTCGTGGCACTTATAGAGGCGCTAGAAATGTGAAAGGGGAAGACAGTCACTGTTTATTCTGACTGCATACATCACCTACACTGTCCATTCTGGGTTATCAAGAGGGCAGAGAAGAGGATTTAGGAGGTCTGACGGGGTCCCCTGTCCAGCATGTTCCCCTGATATCCTGGCTGACTGAAGCGTTAACCCTGCCAGCAGAGATAGGTCTAGTGAAGTGCGCTGGCCATACTAACCGCACTAATTCAACAGCTCTCAGAAATGATGTTACAGACAAAGCGGTGAAGGAACCAGCGTATTTTCCTTTCACAGATTCCCAGAAAAAGGAAACTGTGTCCCTACAGATACAGTTACCAGCCCCGTACACTGCAGTCTTAGTGCTCTAGATAGTAGAAATACAAGGGAAAGCCCAATAGAAGAACAGGAGCTTCGGAAAAAGAGGGGATGTGTTCTCTCACCCACAGATTTACTTTGGAGACAGGAAGTGAAGGGGAATGTAGTAACACCTGTATAGCTGCTTCTTTTGCCCCTAGAGCAACTACATTACCTGTCACATACTTCTCAATGACAAATCACAGCAGATCTCCAGGAGAATTGGTTTATCCCTAATTTACAAGAAGAGGTAAGTAGATTTGTAGGGTATTGTGTAGTGTGAAAGGAGTTCAATTCTGGAAATACCATGAGGTTGGTGAGGTGCGGTCTTGCCCAGGCCCTCTGGTCCATTCAAGGAGCTCCACATCAATTTTGTGGGCAAGATAATGAGGTGCAGTAAATTTAGACATCTTTTGTGGTGGCTTGAGGTTAGTCCCTGCGTACACCAGGATGCTAAATCGGCAACAAGATTTCTGGTGAGAGGTATTTCCAAGATGGGGAATTTGTGAAATTCTAAAATCTGACAACAGAGCCCACTTCTTTAATCGCTTATTTGCAGAAATCACTACGCTGTCAGGAATATTAAAGCGGTTGTACTCGGTGTGCCAGCCACAGGCCAACGGGATCGTGGAGTGGCTGAATGGCTTAAGGGAGCTTTGAAAGACAATTTTCTTGATGTATAAGCACCTTAAAAATGCCCAATAAATAAATAAAAATAAATTAGATGCTTAAGGCCCGGTTAGCCAAATTGTGTGCAGAGTAAAATAAATCATGATTTGTTTGCCTCCCACTAGCTTTATTTTTACATATGAAATCAGACAGAAAAGGACCACCATTTGAGCCCTCACAAAATCATGACTGTGCGTAGGCTACCTACACCTCTGTCGCCTAGACATATGACATTGAATGCACAAAAGACTGCAGCACTCTTAGGCAAGGAGTTTAGGGAATATCTTACAGCATTAATGAAAAGTGTTACGATATCATCACAGGTTGTGTCTTCTCACTAACAGATAACAGGAGAAAGTGGCAAGACTGCCGACGATCAGCACAAAAAACAGCTTTGTGCATCGCTGGGAAGAGCAGTATTTCCGTGGCCCACATACGGTGGTGTATGAGCCTGACTGCTGAGAAGGTGGAGGGCAATAAGAGTTGGGTCCACCTGAAAGACACTAAGGAATACCGGCAGCCCTCCACCTGCACACGAGAAGGCATAGAAGTTAAGTACGGACTAAGGATTCACATTTCGTTTCAGTGCAGAGGTGGGTGTGAATGGAAACCTGGAGTTTAAATAATTTTTGGATAAGAAAAGGAATGTTGACGATTGTAAATTGTTTAACAATTAATGTTTTTGTGTTCATTTTGGTCCTAGGCTTATGTCTGAAGATGACGAAAAGTACGAATGGATATAACTCAAAATTGTCTAATCTTATGAAATCTGAGTAGAAAATTTTAAGAGGAAGAAGAAATGTTGATAAGGATTTTTAGATAATGATAAGTTAAATCCCATAATGAATGCACATGGTTTCCCAGCTGACAACTTATGGTATGGCCATAAGAGGAAGGTGCGGGAGAGAGAGATCCGTAGGATATTGCTACATATGCTCTTTCATCCACCCATGCTTCTGCCGTTCCTACAGTGTTTATACAGAGTGAGACAGAGGTAGCAGATGTCTAGTGCACTTAATCCTGTGCAGGGTTCGTTCAAGGGTAGTTTAAAGGGCAGTCAATCACAGCATCAATCATACCAAATAACAATAACTGTTCAAGGGCAGAGCACAAACATATGAGGTGTACTCAAAAAGTCCAATTGATCTTGGAAGGAGCTATTATTTCAAAAAATGGATGGGAGCAAGGAGTGAAGAGTTGCAAGCTGGAGGAATGAGGGGATTCTCAGAAGAAGGGGGCACACGTAAACAAAGTGTGGGATCATATGGAGAAATCATTTGCAGTATCTGACGTGGCTCGAAGCCAGAAAAACCTGTTAAGATACGCTTACCCACTTTTGTCTATGTTTTAAGGCCGATGGCACGGTGCCTGCTGGCACAAATCGGAACTTCAGTAACACTATGTATTGCAAATTTGGCTGGAGGTATGGCTGCCCTTCGACAACAACTTTTGGATCTGTGGACAGAGTGCATACATGCAGTTGCCTCCAGACTTTGCGAGGTGTGTGCAGTTTCTCTACTCTTCATGTGCCCATCCATGTGATCCCTGAAGAGTACCTAATTTTGGCACATACAATGCCCGAAATTACATCAGTGCCCCTTCGTTCCCTGTGCCCCTTGCGTTCCCTTCACCACCATATGTAGACACATCAGAGACCATGTTTGATGGCGAAAATCCCAGACAATTACAACAAAGGAAAAGGTCCAACTACGTCTCAGAATCATCATCGCAGGCCTTAGCAGACATTCCTGATCGATATTGGCTGTTTAGCCAACCCGAGATGCTTTTCACCTACCACCCGGCGTCCAAGCAGCAGCAAATGCCAAATGGCTCCAGGTGACCAGGTATGAACTCTTGCATGAACTCTTGCTCTTCGTGAACACTTCTGAGCCAGCATTTAGTGCCATTAAGGAAAAATACAGGAGAATGAGGGTCATAACTTTGCAAAACTTGTACATACTTGGCCTCATAACAGCAATGGAGGGCGGAGTATGCCGGAAAATCGGGAGTACCTGCTGCACATTTGCGCCTCTCACTGACCACGAAAATGGCACGCTCACCAGAACTACTGCTGCCCTGCATAAACAAAAAGTGATGATGGAAACTGAGGCTGGTATCACCAACAACTCATGGATAACTCTCTGGTTGAGCCTTGCTGTGAAGATTCTAAAGTCTATTTTTGTCTTTTTACTTATTCTTTTTTGTTCCTGCCAACTAATCCTACGTTGTTGCTCCACCCAGGTACCAACAGTTGCTGCCATGATAACCGTAACTCTGTCCAAGGCTAGGGCCATCACTACTTCATTCCATACAGGTGCTCAAACTGAAGCTGTTTTGTTTCCTCTACCAAATTGGAATGCTTGTGTGGAGCGGCAGTAAGATTGTGGAAATGGTGGGGGACCAGTGGGCTTGATTCAGTGGAGGAGTATGCCCATATTGAGACAGGGTTGAGAGAGGTTTGTAGAGATGTTGCCAAGAAGATAATTATGATTTGTTAGTTTAAGTGTTGACTAAAGGGGGGAATGTCGGGGTGCCAAGGAGGGTTCCCATTTTTACGAGGCATTTATGTTGCTCACACCATATTTATGAACAGGTGATGGCAGCATACTGGGGCACTGTTACAAATCCATATGAATTGAAAGGAGTTGTTTATATGTTACTTTTAGTCTTACAATCGTTTAGAATGTTTACATATTAGATCTTCACGCACGTAGAAAGATGCAATATTAAAACTGCAAATGCAACACGAAAACAGTCCCCACAATGGGGTGCTTTGCTCCACGGTCAACTTGCACATGAATTCTAAGTAGCAGGGACATTCTTGACAGAAAGAAGAATGAGTTACCTAGTAAGAAGGTCAGCATATGAACAGGACAAGGTTTACAGTCAGGCAAGGGAACAGATGCTATCTTGCCCTTTGTATTAAAATCTTTAGAGGGAGTTATTGTTTGGTGGGAATAAACATGAGGCCTGAGGCCAGGGTACGGCAGTTCAGTGTTTTTTCAAGGTCATCAGAGGCTCTACGTGGCTGCATAAATTAGAGGTCTTTTAGAGGCACCAGGAGTCTGGGGAATTGATATTGCAATCAGCAGTTCATACGGAAGTGGACCATGTGCAATCATACAAAGTTAAAGGCCGTAGGCCAGTTATTACTAGCAATGAATTATGTTTTCAATACCAATGTTTAACATGTACTGAAGTCATGACCTACTACAGACGAATCCCAAGAGTTGTGTTTTGAATACGATCTGAAGATGATAATCAAGATAAGACTGGCCAATGGAAATGGAAGAATTGGGAAAAGATGGGATTTCTTTGTAGAGGTTCTGTCCAACCATATTTGGGAGGGTGGATGGTAAAGTATCTGGGAACATTTTAAATTGTTGCAAAAAGTATATAAAATGGCAACTGATGTTGTATGATTGAGACTTGGGTTTGTTTGGTCCTGCAACACCATCTTACCATTCCCCGGAGTTTGTACATGTTACACTCACCTGGCTCCCACAGAGTCGTCGATCTGAACTGGACAGCTGCGGTCTCCACCAATGTGACGCGTAGGGCCGAGATGACGGACTGGACTTGCCCACCTAGCTTCGTTTGCTTGGCCCGTAGGAATATTCTTCTGTAAATGGAGAAAGGGAATTAACCACCCGTGGGGTTGAGCGTAAATCCCCCCACCCCTGCTGTTCTCCCCACAGATCACCTTTGATGTCCCCTCTTATAGTCTCACCTGATGGTTTGAAAAGATGAGCTTTCCATCCTGCACTTGAGCGTAGGGGCGCGTTGATAACCAGTTGCTTCACTGGCTCGAAGGAATTGCTGAGTTTCAGAACAATATTGACTCCGAAAAGTATGTAGTTCGTAAGAGTTCACATGTCTGACTTTCACTCTTGTCCGATTCCTTGCAGTTTGCAGCTTGACCCCAGCGAAGAGTTCCTCGTGGTAGCTGACGAAGTTCAGGTAAGGATTTGGCTTATCCTACACAGTTCAATAAAATAAGGCTAGAATGTAACCTGTGGCTTGCTCCCTTATTCAGGTGTGGAGAGAAAATATGAAGTTCGGGGAATAATGCCTCCGGCGGTAAAATTAGGTAAGTCTATCGTGGTGAGAAGAGTTCCTCTTGTTTGTCCCTTCGTCTCACCTTGTTGTCCTTTTGTTCCCCTTAGGGGCCGGGGTACGGCGAGGATGCAATGGGGACTGCGCCAACCCGTGAAGAGGAATAGTACCCCTGGCGGTAATCAGGTAAGTCTATGGGGGTAGTTACTATTGCCTCTGTTTATTCCCTTGGCTCACCTTTGCTGTTCTTGTGTTCCCCTTAGGTGCCAGAGTGCGGTGGGAACGTGCAGAAGGATGCAGTGGATCGTGAGGATGCTGTGAAGGCCGGTGAGTTCAGCAAGGCGGCGCACGTAAAATACTTCTTCCAGCTCGAAGGTTTTGCTCTTCTTCTAACCTCTTCTCCTTCTGTTCCTCCCTTTTTCTAGGAGCTGCAGACTCGAGGCGGGCGTGGCAGAAGACTGGATGCAGGCTTGCAGACACGGTGAGCGTTACGCTGCTGGATGCAGAATAACGCGAAGCGTGTGCTGCTCTTCGGGTGTGGTTTAAACAGCCTCCAAAGTAGTCCCAGGTAAGTATTCCTCCCCAGCCCCACCCGAGTAAAAAATAGTCCCTAGGTAAAATAGTCCTTTCCAAGCCTCATTTGGCTTGGAGCTCTGCAGCATGGTCTGCATCAGGTAAGCTTGCAGCATGGTCTGCATCAGGTAACTTCTACTCTATGAGCCTGGCGCCATAGGCACCAGGGCCACACCCAAACAGCCCCTAGCAGGGGTTTTTGGGCTTGCTCAAAATAACTTGATGTCTGCTTCCGGGGTTGCTGCACCTGATCTGGTTCCCCGGGGGTAGGCATCATGACAGTACAATAAACTTAATGTACAACTGTGTACCCACTTCTTAAGTGGTGGGCCTGTTTTGGGATAAGGTGATTAAAGGACCATCCCCACATGTCTGCTCCAACCACATGAGGCTCAATTGTGTGTTGTCCCAAGAAGACGGCGGTGTCCAGCAGTGTGAAGAGCCAGTTTGCCAGGAAACGCTGCTTTGGTTGGTTTACATTGGATATGGATTTGGAGAGTCTATCTTCTCCTCTCTATAATTGGCCTCCCACAGCCCCACCTTAAATATTCAGTAATAGCACTGAGTGTGCGCGGTGTGCGGCAGTGTGAAAAGTGAGTTTTCCAGTGCGGCGTGGTGTGCTTGAGCATTCTACTTACTTACTGGCGTGATATCAAGGGTCCCCAATTCAAAAAATCCTTTTGGCATTTAACCACTAGCAAGGGTTTCCATGGGAAGGATGTCGATATCTACGCTTGAAGCGTTTTATAATGGTGCAATCCCATTGGAAAACGCTATGTGAATCAGGTCCGTTGTCGATATCTATTGTAGTATGAACTTTAAAGAAAATGTATACGCACGTGTTTGTATATTTGTTTGTAGTGAGTAACTACTTTTTGAAATAAAAAATACCTGCAAGGTGCAAGGTAGAAAAAGAGGAAGTTGCCGCTCTATTGCTCTGCATAAAGCTGGAGTTTGCCCACCTTTGACTGGGATGGGTAGCTTGGAGCTCTTACTGTGGCTACCATCTACCGGCCTCCTGGTCAAATCACCTCATTTCTCTGAGTGGGCTGATCTCTCCTCCTTCCACCTGGCCTCTACCACTCAACTCCTCCTCCTCAGTGACCTCAATATCCATTTAGACTCGCCTTGTTCCTCCTCTTTACTCTTCCGTGACCTCTGCGACTCCCTCTCCCTGTCCATCCTCCCCTCCGGCCCAACTCACTCTGCAGGGCACACACTCGATGTCTTGATCCCCTCTGACCACTCCTCTCTCCTGGAGCGATCATGCTCTCCTCTCCTCTCTCCCTCTCTTCCCCCCAAAGCCAAGCCTACCCGAACATTGCCACCTACCTTCTCGGACATCCGGCCCATGAAGAGTGTGTCAGTTGAGGTTTTTGCTGCCACCTTCTGCCCCCTCTCTCCACCTCTGGCTGACTCACATCCTGACACAGCCTTGTCTCTGTCCTACACCTCTATTTCTGATACTCTTTATGCTCTTGCCCCTGTCATGAGGATCTGTTTGAAGCCCAATTCCTGGTATGACTCAAACCTAGCTACACTTAAAACATAAGTGTAGGGCGGCTGAGAGGAAATGGAGGGCATCTTGTTCATCCTCTGACAAACTGGCCTCTCGCCTGCTCCAAAGGCAATACCGACTCTCTGTCATCACCAAGAAGAGAGTCCACATTCAAGCCGGTGTCTCTGCGGCATCTAACAATTCCGCCAAACTCTATTAAAATCTGAAAGGAGATGGCCAACCCTGCTGCAGTCTCTACCCCTCCTATTGCCTACAAGGCTCTTTGCAATACCCTTGCCACTCACTTCAGCTTCATAAACCCAGGACATCCGGTCTACCCTCTCCTCCCCTCCCCTTCCTCTCAGTCTGTGCTTGCTGATCCTCCTTCAGCCACCCCCTCCACCCTCCTTCTCGTCCTTTCCTCTTTTTTCCCCTGATGTGGTTGCTAGACAAGTCCGATCTATGAAAGCCTCGTCCAAACAGGTTCATCCCTGTTCCTCTAAAACCATCAAGGACCACATTGATACCCTCGCTCCTGCCCTTGCAGATTGTTGCAACCACTCTTTTGCCTCAGGATCCTTCCCCTCCCATTGTACACCCGCTTCTCAAGAAACCCACAGCTGATCCTTCTTGTCCAGCTAACTATCGCCCAATTTCCATTACTCCCTTTCTGGGCAAACTCCTGGAAAAGCTGGCCATCTCTCAGCTTAACCTTCATTCCGATTCTGTTGGCTGTCTCCATGACCACCAGTCCGACTTCAGAGCTGCCAGAAGCATGGAAACTGCGCTCCTGAACATCCGTCAGGATCTTGATACTAACATTCCCTCTGTCCTCATCCTACTCGATCTCCCTTCTGCCTTCGACACGGTCAACCATATCATCCTGCTCAACCGTCTCCGTGATAACCTGGGTATCACTGATCAGGCTCTGGTCCCGCTGACCTTTTTCTCTCTGATCGACCCTCCCAGGTCCAACTTGGCTCCTTCCTATCATCTATCTCCCTCTCTACCTGTGGTGTTCCCCAGGGGTCTAACCTCTCACCCTGGCTTTTCAACCAATACCTGGCAACTCTTGCCCACTGCATTGCCATTTTCCGCTCAAATTTCCAGTGCAATGCTGATGACACTCAACCATTTTCAGGCAGCCCTCGGCCACCTCCTCTCCCTCTCTCATCGCTTATTGCCTAACTGAAATTCAAGATTGGTGTGCCGCCAACGATCTTTGTCTGAATGCCAGCAAGACGGAGATCCTCCTCATCGGCACACCTTCACCATCCTTTCCCCTCCCTGTCTGGCCGGCCTCCCTTGGCCCTCCTCCTACCCCCACCTGCGAGGCTAAGCACCTCGGGGTCATCTTTGACTCCCCACTTTCCTTCTCCACCCACATCTCTGATGTCTCTAAAAAGTCACGTCACACTTCCTACTGCACCTCCTCAGAGGTACTCTGCCTTTCCTCTCGTGCCCCCAGAATCTCATTGTCTCTCAAGCTCTGGTTCTCCCTAGGTTGGACTATTTTAACAGCCTCTTTCTAAATCTACCTGCCTCTACTCTCCGGCCTCTGCAACTAATCCAGAACAGGATTGCGAGATTTGTCCTCCAGAACAGGATTGCGAGATTTGTCCTTGGCCTCAAGCCCTGGAATTGTATCTCCAGATCTGAAATCTCTCCATTGGATCCAAGTGGATGCAAGTATTAAATTCAAAACACTCTATTGTCCACAAGGCTTTCTGGGGCCTGGGTCCAAAATACCTTGAGCTATCGCTCTGGAACAGCCTCCCTGCCACTCTAAAACTTGAGGAGAACCATCTCCGTTTCCGGAAGCACCTCAAGACCTTCCTCTTTGCTTCTGCCTTCGCCCCACCTGTCCCCTGCTGATCTGCTCTCTCTCAGCAACGTGCACCTGGCCACCCTCTCTCCTCGGGGCCCAGGTATCTGTTCACTCTGCCACCCCTCCGCACTGCCTCCGGGCCACCCCTTGCACTGGGCTCTGTATCTGTACCCAAACAGTCACCCCCCCTTTTTTCCCTGCACCTATCAGACCTACCCTGTCTGCTGCCTTAAACACAGCACTTGCCACTTGCTGGCTGCACTACCAATGTTTGTTACCTTTATTATTCATTTATTATTTATCTGTTTCTCCTTTGCTCCACACTTTCCACTTCTCCCCCCTTCCATGTACTTTTCCCCTCTCCCATGCACGTTCTCAATGTCACTTGGCCTAGTAAGATCGTTGTTTTGTTCTCCCCTGTTCCCCTCCATTACTTTGAGAGCTCTGAAACACTTGTGTACGAGCGCGTGTCATGATGCCTACCCCCGGGCATCAGGACCAAGGCCCTCAGCTCCGGGAGCAGGCATCCAGACATTTGTTTAAACCTCAGCAGCCCCGGGTAGGGGCTGTCTGAAATCAGTCCTGCCGCCATAGGCGCCAGGTTCATAAACTTTACTTACCTGATGCAGACCATGCTGCAAAAGGGTCCAAGCCTACATGAGGCCTGGATGGGACTATTTTGTTACAGGGACTATTTTTTACTCGGGCGTGGCTCTAGGGAACTTCTTACCTGGAACTACTTTGGAGGCTATTTAAACCACACCCGAACAGCAGCACATGCTTCGTGTTATTCTGCATCCAGCAGTGTGACGCTCACCGTGCCTGCAGCCAGCATCAAGTCTTCTGCCACGCCCGCGTGCCTGCAGCCAGCATCCAGTCTTCTGCCACGCCCGCCTCGAATCCGGAGCTCCTAGAATAAAGAAGAAGAAAAGGACAAGGTTAGAAAACAAACTTATTTCAAATTCCTCACCTAATTCCGGAACCATTTCATCTCCGGACCTGGAAAGTACATCAGTCCTGCACGCGTTGCTTCGCCAGCTCCAGCACAGCGCCATACTCACCAGTTCTCACAGCATCTTTCGATCCGGCACTGTCTCCATCATTTCTTCGCCGTAATCCGGCACCTAGGGGACACAAGAAAAAACAAGGTGAGCCAAGGGAATCAACAAATACAACCTCTTACCACCATAGACTTACCTGATTTACCACCGGCGGTATTATTCCATAACTCTCCACATTTTCATATGCCGCATCTGTAAAGAGGGAGAAAAACAACATGTTAACGCATGCAACAGTTACCGGACAGCGTTGGGTAACACAGACTCTAACCCAGTGGTCTCCAACCAGTAGATCGTGAGCTACTGGTAGCTCGCCCGAGGCTTCCCAGTAGCTCTTTGATCAGACCCCAAAATTAGCACTGTGCCTTTATTTTGGTGTCCGAGGTCCCTGGGAATTTTCGCCCGCCCCCTCCCACTTCTCTTTCTGTAAAGTAAACAGTCAAATGCTGTGTGCACAGTGAGAGGAGGGGCTGCATCTTGGCTTGAAGGGCTCGGAAAGCATCTCAGCATGGGGTTAACTGTCAATAACAAAAGTAAATGGCAAATGTGTGTTGTGGCCATTGTCACCAGGAGGTGCAAATGATGGCGGATTGGACAGGGCCTGGGTGCATAAATCTGCATGCATTGTAAAACAAAGTTGGGGCTGTGATTGTTTTAGTCTCACTGTGTTTCTTTAGATTTATTTCAGCTAACATAACTTTGCATGCTTGTAATTGTAGACTTTCAGAATGGGGGAAATAAAGATACAGCTATAATCATTTTCTGAGCACGCGTGTGTGTGTGTGTGTGTGTGTGTGTGTGTGTGTGTGTGTGTGTGCATAGAAAAATAACAATCTGTGCCAGTCCACACTTGCAAGAGAAAAAAGGTACATCTCGCTTTGCGCGTTTATGGTAAAACTGTGAATTGTTTATTATATTTTCAGATATTGAGTTCCCGGTTTTAAAGCTCTAGTACTCAAACTGTATTAAGGTTTAGGATGGAATATGGCGTGATATGGAGGAGCCCACCACTATGGATGTCCCAAAACAGGAACTCAAGCTATAACTGCAATTTTGCATTTAAGTTAACAGGGAAAACTACTAACTGCACGCACTGCATTCTGGTGCTTGTCCACTTACATTTAGAAAACTAAACAGGAATGTAAAGGGACACCCGTTTCAATACCAGCACTTAAAAAAACATAATGCGAGATGTTTTACGAAACGATAATTGGAAGTAAGTGGGAAATGTGAGCAGTGGTTTGCATATATATATATATATATATATATATATGGATATGCACAGGATTAATATAGCATAAACCCAGTTACTAAGTAACAGAGCATTGTACAAAATAGGGGGGTGAATGCTGGGAGAGAACAGAGGCGAGACATTGGATGGGAGAACAGTTAACAGGGCTGATCCCCCTATGGCTATGTGCACAAATCGGGAGATCTATAGAGATCTATGGGGAACCTGTACACATGTTCAATTTCTGGCAAGGGATTTCTAGCCTTTATACTGGGCTGAAATGATGCAATTTATTAGCACTGTTTTTGCTAAAAGTTCAGCAAAACATATCATTTGCAAGTAATTGGCTAATACATGAACAATTCCAGTATGTCAGAGTTGCACGTGCCAGTCACCAGAATAACATGATTCCTGCAGGGAGATGCAGCGATCCTGTGAGCTGTTCACTTTAATACTACCTCCTTTATAAAGCGGAGCAGGGTGGTATGTCGCCATACATTCTGAATAAGTCGCCCCTCGTTGAAACTATACTCTTTGCTCAAAATGTTAATTTAAAGACTCATATGTTGTCTCATGTGTGCACGCTACAAATCACCACTATGAAACTGTTTTGTTCCAGTGTAAAAAGAAAATGTGCATCTTTAATCTACGGTGTCCAAGTTAAAGTGGGAATAAAGTAGTAACATTGATAGGAATTTTGCAGTAATACACACAAATTATGAATATAATTTTCTAAGAGGAATTTGTCTGAGATTCTAAAAAGTAGGTCAACTAAATGCTGCAATTTAAATGCTGTTACAGAGCCGTCCTTCAAAAGGTACCAATTATTTGATGAAAAACAAATGCTCTTTTACAGATGGTGCAGTTGTGAAGGGCAAAGTGACTCCCATGGCTGAGTCTGTTGTAAGCAGGTTTAAAAACTGTCCTGAATGTATGTCTGCCATGTCGGGTGTGCAATCACGATGACTAAAAAGGTATCTGCACTATCAGGCAATGTGATTGCCTGTCTCTGTGAATCTGCCTTTTTCAAACAAACTTCTTAAAATCAAATCCTTGATCCCGTCTGACAGCATCTGAGTGCTGTTGCTGTTTCAAGCTTTACACCAGATTACTGAGCACTGGTAGACAGCCTGCAGTTTAAGCCCTCACATTGAATGTCCCAATTAGTTTCCTACTTCTGATATGCTTAACAATTTTTAGGAAACGGCATCTAATAATAAATAATAAAATAAACATGTTTTTGAAGTTATTGATATATTAATTTCACAGTAAATATGTACGGTATTCCTTTTTTATATGAAGAGCAAATAAACTGCCCAAAAACATCTTGGTCAAAATTCTCATACTCATGGATAGCACCGCCCTAGTAGCTCCCGCCTATTAGCCATTAACTACAAGTAGCTCTTGCCAACATAAAGGTTGGAGACCCCTGCTCTAACCTGAACGCCAGCAGCAGCTACGAGACCTTCTTCTCACGAACTCCGTTGCAATTTAAGGAAGGAAGGGGACAAGAGTGAACATCGGGCACATTGAACTCTTTGAACTTGATACTTACCAATCCAGCCAAGGACTGCCATTGCTCCCTTAGTAGCATTGAGTTTGCAAGGGGCAGTGACTAAAACGATGAAGCTGGAAGTGTTTGTATTTGGAAGTGAACCATGGGAATGTTTGAAATGAGTCCCTCTTTCTTCAGATGTTACATCTACCCCAGTACTGGTGATGGCCCAGATGCCAGTCCCTTCGACTTTCAGTGCCTACAATTGTGGATGGAGCTATTCTGGATGACTAATTTCAGGCCCTGGTATCTGCTAGCAAGGGTCTTTTAAAAGATCTTACTGATATGGACATTTTGTCGATTCATGATGCAAAGGACACTAATAGTGGAAGGGGGTCATAGATATTTTATTTTAAACCATCCTGATACAAATGTGGTTCTACTAAGTTCTTTTTGTGATGTAATAATGTCCGTGAGGGTGCAACCACGGAGTGGAGGGGGTGCTACCTGGCTTATGTGTTGACCGCTCTAATACCAGGGAGGGGGTGATCTTGGGGGCATCCATTCTTAAGGTAGCTTCTGACACTTATTTTCTTTAACCAGTAAACACGGATAGCCCCCCTACAGAGCTGATGCCTACTGGAGTCTTCCCATCCCCCCTGAAGCACTCCCTTGTGCACCCTCTTCTTAAGAAACCCTCTGTCGATCCCTCCTGCCCAGCTAATTATCGCCCAATCTCCATCACTCCCTTCCTGGGCAAGCTCCTGGAGACACTGGCCATCTCCCAGCTTAATGTCCACACAATCTGTTGGTTGTCTTCATGACCATCAGTCTGGCTTCAGAGATGCCAGAAGCATGGAAACTGCTCTCCTGTACATCTGCGAAGACCTGCTCTCCAACCTTGACTCCAACACACCCTGTATCCTCATCCTCCTTGATCTCTCTTCTGCCTTTGACACGGTCAACCATGCCATCCTGCTAAATCGTCTCCGTGATAACCTAGGTATCACCGGTCAGGACCTGGTGTGGCTGACTTCCTTCCTCTCTGACCGATCCTCCCAGGTCCAACTTGGATCCTTCCTCTCTGCTATCTTCTTCTCCACCTGTGGTGTCCCCCAGGGGTCCAACCTCTCTCCCTGGCTGTTCGACCAACACCTGGCACTCCTTGCCCAATGCATTACTGCTCTCTGCCCCAACTTTCAGTGCTATGCGGATGACGCTCAGCTCATTTTCAGGCTACCTTCGGCCACCTCTTCTCATCTCTGACTGTCTGTCTGCTATCCAGGAGTAGTGTGCCGCCATTTACCTCTGCCTTTATGCCAGTAAGACTGAGATTCTCCTTATCGGCACATCCACTCCCTCCTTTCCTGTAGCTCTCTGGCCGGCCTCTCTTGGCCCTCTTCCTGCTCCCACCTGCAAGGCTAAAAACCTTGGGGTCATCTTCGACTCCACACTCTCTTTCTTGCCTCACATCTCTGACATCTCTAAGAAGTCACACCACCAGCTGCACCTCCTCAGAGGTATTCTTCCTTTCCTCTCCATCCCTCAGAAGCTCACTGTCTCCAGAGCTCTGGTTCTCTATTGCAACAGCCTCTTTCTAAATCTGCCTGCTTCTACCCTACGTACTCTGCAACTCATCCAGAACAGGACTGTGAAACTTGTCCTTGGCCTCAAGCCCAGGGATCGTATCTTTCCAGGACTGAAATCTCTGCACTGGCTCCCAGTGGCTGCGAGGATTAAGTTCAAAACCCTCTGCATCGTCCACAAGGCCTTCTGGGGCCTGGGGACTCCATACCTTCAACTTTCTCTTCCTAAATATCTTCCCTCTCGAGCTCTTCGCTCATCCGTCTCCAACTCCCTCAGGGTCAGTCTCTTCTCCAAGCAACAAGTTGGTGGTAGATCTCTCTCTTCAGCTGGGGCCTCCCTCTGGAACTTCCTCCTTGCCTCCCTGAAACTTGAGGAGAACCATCTTCGGTTCCGGAAGCACCTGAAAACCTTCCTCTTTGCTTCTGCTTTGCCTCCCCCTCTCCCCTGCTGAAGTCCTGGCTGATACTGAGACTGCACTGGTTACCTAGCCACCCATCTGATCTCAGGCCCAATCCCTGCCAGTTGCACCCCTGCACTGCCTCCCTGGCAACCCCTGCACCTGGGGACTGTTTTCTGTATCCCTACAGTCCCCCACCAGCACTTATGCCTGCGCTCACCCTGCACTTGCCACCAGCTGGCCGTTCTTTATTTATCTTGTTAATTATTATCCCATGTACTGCACTTTCCACTCCCCCTCCCCCATGCACTCTCCCCCCCTTCCCTTGCACTTGCGCAATCTGAATGACACCTGGCCTAGTAAGATTGTTGTCTGTCTTCCCTTTGTTCCCCCTCCCTTGCCTCGTTGCGCCTTAAAACACTTGTGTATAGGTGCGTTATAAATTACATATCATACCCTTATTGATTCTAAGAGTGGGTTTTTGCAATCTGTCCTGTAAGATAATTGCAACAGAGGTATTTAATATGTGGCCAAGCCTAAGGTTGTGAGCAGACGGGACAGGACAGAGGGTATGGGTCCTTTTGTCCAAGTCAGCTTTAAACTTTGGAGATGCTTCACCTGTTTTTTCTATGGCGACCCTCCCCAGCCCCTGCAGATGAAAGGGTGCGTTTTAAATACTCAGGTTGTTTCTGAGGCTGGCTTGCTTGCTACCCTGCACACAAATTTAAATGTGGCCCTTAAAGTCCCGATTAATTCTAAGGAAAGAGTCAGCAGGGTTCTTGGGCTGCAGGCACTTGCCTTAAATTGCTTAAATGATAGATGTTCCTATATCGAAGGTTATATAAATGGGGGGTGGGCAAATGCCAATCTTTGTTCTAGGTTTACAGATAGGGTGGCATTTCCTACTTGGAACATAGTCGTATTGGTAGCCCATCCTGTGAATGTGAATTGTATTAATAAGGATAGCGTTGTTTGTTGCAAATTGCCGGAGACTATTGTTGTCGAGGAAAACTCTGCCTTCTGCTCTTTGCCGTTGTTGGATCCACTTTTTTACTGCCTCTCGACCATCCCCTCATGCTACTTCCGATCTCTTTGTGCAATTGTACTACAGGTGGCAGAGGAATTGCGTGTAGAGGGGGCAGACGGGGCGGATGTTAAGATGGATGTAATTGCGAAAAAGGGAGCCGGCGGGAGCAACGTACGGGGTGTGTTCCCTATTTTTTAGTGGGGGGAAAAAAAGAAAAAAAAGGGAGGGCGATGAGGAAGTTGAAAGCCAAAAAAAAAAAAAGCCGGGAAAAATCTAAATTCTAGGGATTCTTGTGCTTTTCTGAAAAAACTGTTTCTTCCACGGGGTCCCTCCTCCGAGTCTGGGGACACTTTGGTGCCCCATCCTAGTACTGTTCAATCGGCTGAAGCCGTAGTGGCTGTTGGTTAGATTCACCAAAATTGGCCTGGCCCCCATGATTGTGGTGTGAGTGAATTGATGGCATCAATATCCACGATGGAGACTAGTGAAGTGCTGGGTCCTGGATTTGCAGTGGCTGAAGGAGTGGTTGATACGCCTCCCTCCACCAGGCTGCTGATACCATCTATTAGACCATATATTAGGGACTCAGCAGCTTGTGACCCTTTGGAAGCTGAATTCAGCTCATTGTTCACATCGCGGTGGGGGACTTCCTCGGGCCATTCCAGATGAGAGGGGAGAAGTTTTATTTTCACGCCAATTGGCCAGCCCAAGTAATCATGATGGATCTGGACGTGGACCTGAAGGTCCTACCTTCTGTACTTTGGAGGAGAGGAGGCGCATGATTGGCTCTGTATGTGCCCCTATTGAAGTGGTGCAGGGGGAGGGTGGTGTGCCTTTAGTTAGACACCCCCCAACCAATTGCTGTTAGAAAAGATTATCACCGACCAGGAAACCATGATTTTGAATAGAGCAAACGTCCGCAGCATGCTGACGAGTGTCCCCTTGCTTTCTCATATTAGTGCAGGAAACATTTTCCAGGTGGAGTTCTGGAACGACCAATGCTTGGATAAGGTTATTTTACATCTGCATTCACGCCTGGTCCTTAACCAAATCTCAGCCCCCTCCGATATATTAGAACTTGTGGCTACAATATTAGCCTCTTCTAATCAAAACCCCTGCCCTCTGTTCAAATGCTGGCTGTAATGAGTGGAAAGGGTGGCCCGTTTTTTTTACCTCCAAGCTGGCCTTTCAAATCAAATGCTTTTAGGGCAATGAGAGGAGGAGGGAAGTGTTTAGATCCAAGTCCGGTCTAACTGGTGGAAATTATAATCTGGATTGGAGTTGGTTGGCACCATACCTGGCGTCAAGGCCAACCTCCCTGGGGTAGCAGATTCAGGACCCGCCTGGCAGGGAGTTTAAAGAGATCTCTTGGAACACCAGGGGCTTGGCTCATTTATTTCAAGATAGTAGTGTCGATATGATGGGGGCCGATATCATTTGTCTCCAGGAAACAATGGTACCAGGAACCACCAGGCTTAGGATGGCTTCACTCCCTTGTTAAACCCTGCTTATAAAGGAGAAAAGGGCCACCCAGCTTCTGGCCTGCTTTGTGGAATAAGGATGGACATTTATTTTAGTTCTTACCTTATTCTCCCAACCCAATGCTTTCATGCAGGCGGTGGATCTGGAGTGGAACCTGTTTGGTTTATCCAAACCTTACATATACTCCGTTAATAACCATTTATTGGAACTCAGCCAAAATTACCAAGGAAGAACTCTTTGACATGATAGAAGAGATTTTGTTTAGCTGGCAGGCATCTGGGTTCCTGAATGTCTTTTGTGTTGATGGGTTGATTGGTGACTTAAAGTGTAGGGAGAGGGATGGCATTTACGTCCTTCATGGCCTTTTGGCACCCGAGTATCGCAAATGGTAACGTATTAGGAGATGATATTCCACATCACACCTGGGAGATTACATCTCCTAAATGATCATCCCTAGTAGCATCCAAGCTTCAACCTATAACTAACTTAGCAGACTCCTCCGCCTTAGTTAACCACTTGACTCTATCAAACAAGCTGTGAATGAACTAGCACCCATGAAAATGAAATCCATCAAGTCTGAAACTACAAAAAACACTTGGTTCTCAGATGACATTGTTAGGGCCAGACAAAACAAAAGGGCTCTGGAAAGATCCTGGAGAAAGGACCCTAATAACAACACAGTAGATGCCTACAAAAAATCCACCCATGAATATAAGAAACTTATCATTAATGCCAAAGCCACACATTACAATAAAAGAATTATAAATCCTAAATCCAATGTTGGTGAACTGTTTAAAATCCTAACTGATTTTCAGGACCAGCCTCCACCTTCCAATAACTTAACTAAAGACTCCAAATGGTGTCAAGACATCCACAATGCTTTCCTTTCGAAAATTGACTCTCAATGACAAAATCAATAAAGCCCTTAGCAATGTAGCACAACCACTGCCCACAAACATGCCAAACACCTCAATAACAATGAAGATAAAATACCACAATTCACCTTTTCCCACTATTCTCAGGTCATACAAGATCTTAAATCTACTTCCTGCCCTGGTGATGACTGTCCCACGAAGATTTTCAAAGAATCGACTGACTTGCTAGTACCCTGGATTACCAAGTTGATAAACTTTTCTTTTGACGAAGGTGGGGTACCAGATGTGCTAAAATCAGCTTGGATAACACCCTTGCTGAACAAAACAATGTAGACTCTACCGACAAGGATAATTATAGGCCAATAACCAATGTGCCTTTTACACTGAAGATACTGAACAAATTGGCCTACAAACTCCTCCAGGCTTATGTTGAAGAACACAAGATCCTTGGCACTCGACAGTCAGGATATAGGGCTCGGCATTGTACTGAAACAGCCATGCTCGACCTTAAATCCACCCTGGCGAGCGTTGCTGACAAGAATCAAGCCTCACTACTGATGCTTCTTGACCTCTCTGCAGCCTTTGATCTGGTAGATCACAGCTTACTAGTGACAAGGCTCGGAGAGGTCGCAAATTGTTGCTCGATGGCATCAAACTGGATCGCCTCCTTCCTGGGCCCTCGCATGGTTAGGGTTTGTGTAGGGAGTCACCACTCCACTCCTATTTCTCAAACCTGTTGTGTCCCACAAGGCTCTTGCCTGTCGCCATTGCTTTTTAATCTGTACTTTCGTCCCTCTCCTGGACCTCTTAAACAAATTAGGTGTTCAGTATACCAACTACGCAGATGACACACCGGTGGTCATACAGCTTAGTGGTCAGTACAGAAATGATGTTGATGCCATCAATAACATCTACAAAGCCATCCAGGATTGGATGGCTTGTAACTCTCGAGCCTTAAACAACAACAAAACCGAACCAATGATAGTATCCTCCAAGAACACCGGGAGCAAACGAGATACTGATTACTCCAACTTCCATATTGCAGGCAACATCATCACTGAGTAAAAACTCTCGGAGTTGCCTTAGACGACGAATTATCCATGAAGCCGCATGTCTCTTACATCAGGTCCAGCTGTGGACTGATCATTAAGCAAATCAATTACATCCGTCCATTTCTAACAGCCGAAAACTGTGGTCTTCTATCCACGGCATTGATAAACTCCAGACTTAACTATTGCAATAGCCTATTGTCTGGCACTACAGCCGCAAATATGCAATCCTTACAAGTGGCCCAGAACAATGCTGTGCGGACCATCTTCACTCAATCCCGTCGCTCCCATATCTCCATCTTCAGGAAAAAGCTTCATTGGCTACCAGTCAAACATTGCATAACACACAAAATGCTTACTACGACACATAAATGCCTCTCTTTCAGCAGTCCCATCTACTTGTCTGAACGCATTAACATCAAGAGCAATGGAAGAAATCTTCGTTCATCCTCTGCCACAGTCCTTGCTTCCCCCAGATTTAAGACCGCAAAGTTTGGAGGCACCACACTTGACGTTCAGGGTCCTCTACTTTGGAATGCTCTGCCGGCTGGGCTACGACAAATCCAAAACTACCTCCTATTTAAAAAAAAACATAAAAACCTACATTTTTAACATGGAGTAATCCTTAAGACCCCTTTCTGATCCTGCTTGCTCTATCGTTGTTTTTGTCTATGTCTGTTTTTATTTTGTGCGCCCTGAGGCCTACGGGTATAGAGCGCGTTATAAGAATTAAAATAAATGAAAATAAAGAGACCTGCAGCGGAATATCTTGGATTATTTTGTTATCTAACAGGAGATATTTACATCTGTTGTGTCTCTGAATATAAAGTCTACTAGTATGACCAAGCAGTTACATATCTATTTGACCTGGAGTACAGGACTGGGGTTTGTTAACAAGCTGCTTTCTGCTGAACCTGCGAGTAAATTCCTGCGGTAATCGCCTGGCATGGAATGCCATAACATTTGAATATTTTAATAATGCCTTGGTGGGACTGCTTTGTTAAGGAAGGTCACTTATGTGGTTTTGTTAAAAGTCGTTTTTGAGCAAATGCAGACTCTGAAGCCTTTGTCGGTCCATAGACATGTCTATGATCCTGTGATTCAGAGTATGAAAAATAAAACTACACGGACCTCTGCAACATACCCCTTTTACTGACATAATTGAGGGCAGACATCTTATGCTTGGCTATGGAAACTGGCTATGAAACTACAGGCATACCCATCTATTAAAAGACGCTCAAAGGATGCTTAGAATAATAGCGATGAAGGATTCTCATTCCTTTTGGAGTCATTAATTTTGATTCCCAAAAGACCAAGGTAAACCATATTACGGCATCTAAATGGGTTGCTCATTATAATTTGACATACGGGGGTCCATGTGAAAATAGGTTCCCTGTGGGGTCCCTTTGTCATGAGCCCGGGTGCCTGAGTATAGATCATTTCTATTTCTAGGGCTCTGGGCCGAGATGGGCTGTCTGTTATGGTACTGAAGGGGAACCCATGTTTCTGGGCTGATTTGTTACTGAAACATTTTGGGAAGGTCCCGGGGGGTAAAAAGCGGCCTGCCTCTTGGTTAACCACAATCCTGGTCCCTACTTTGGAAAAGGGACCCAATAAACTACCGCCCGAATGCCCTTTTGAATATGCCTTCTAAAATAATCTCCTTGTTTTAATTACGAGATTTATTGGCATGGGCTAAGGAGGCTGGACCCCCATCGAACAGGATTTTGAAGGGCACAGGGACCAATGCAAACGGATTTGTTTTGAACATTTTGAAACATGAGGCCAAGACAAAGTCGAAGCAGTTTTTTATTACTTTTATTGATTTTTCAATGGCTTTTGTCAGCATCCACAGGGACCTTTTGTGGTGGAAGCTTTTTAACTGGGGTTGCCCGGTGGCCCTTTTAAGTATGATCATTGCTCTGCCACTAGTACAACAGTCCAGGTTAGATTGCACACTATGGGAACATTCAAGTGAGATCCAGAGTTCACGTGGTCTTGAACAAGGCTGTGTGCTAGCGCCCCTTCTTTCTAACCTTTATTTCTGATGCTTTTAAAGAAACACAATGCTTCCCTCCTTTTTTGGCAGCTAACAGAGTTAATTATCTTTTGTATGCAGACAATCTCGCTTTGCTGGATTATACTCTTGTTGCCTTGCATAGACAACTTGCAGATCTGTTAGAGTACACGCGACATAATAAACTTGTGATCAACATCTGTAAATCGAAGGTCTTCCAATTTCGATCTTGGAATAGGCGACATTACCACCAATACAGGTGGTTTTGGAGAAGTCAATGCCCAAGCAAGTTGCCAATTTTGTATATTTGGGTTTTCGTTTAACTGAGGGACTCAGCTGTACTAAAACCCTCATTTATCAGAAAAGCAAGATCACAACTCTGGCTGCTAAGGCCTCCCTAATTAATACAGTTTGGTTACTTCTCAATGGCTCAGGTTGTTGAGTTTTATAATAAAAGAAAGGTGCTCCCAGCAGTGGTGTGTAGGGGGCTCAAACCTTGCTATTTTATCCGAGTGAGAACTGGGCCAAACTTGGAGGAAGGTTTTGGCGGAGGGTAATGAAACTACAACCAGGGGTCCCTGCTGCCATTTTGTGCTATGTGTTGGGCCTTCTGTCAATTGTTGTGCATGTGGCATGAAAGCAAATAGAGTTATTTTCGAAAGTACCGTCAGGGGCTCAACACTCCCTGTGGTGGGAACTAAGACAGTTGATTGAGGGGAACATTTGCTCTTCACTTAATAAATTGGTCGCTGACTCTATAAACATAGTAAAATACGATGAGGATCTCCCACTCCTGCAGGCAACTCCCCAGCTTGCAGAAAAAACTGTGGGAGTGGGAATGGATCTATACCACAGAAGAGGCATGCAGCTTTAAGCTATTCTCTGTAATACTCATTGATGCCAGACCTTTTTGGGTCTGGACATACTACCTGTTTAAGTTCCCGAGCTTCTCATGGAGGAATCAACTTCTGTGCTTGCCATTATATTTACTCAATACAAGAGAAATTTTAGGAGCTCGAGAGGGTGTGGAGCGCAGGCACAGAATCTGTAGGTTTTGTAATTCTGTGACTACTGTTGAAACCATTGTGCACATGCAATTGGAGTGTGAGTCTTTGAAAGATGAAACAAGTTACTTACCTGAAACTGTTATTCTCCAGCATGGGTCTGGCATGGATTCACATGCTCATGAATATTTCCTTTCGTCAGGCCGGGAATCCTTGGTAAAAGAAAAAACAGTTTCAACTTCAATTACAAACTGTCTTTTTCCTATAAAACCATCACTGAGCTCTGGGTCATACTGCCCCCAGCCAATGACTGTCCTCTCCCTAAGCCCCTCCTCTGGCAGCCATCTTCAGATCTGATAGCACGTTAAGTGGCAGTATGACCAAGAAGAGCCGCAGAAGTATAGGAGGGAGGGTTCGCGTGTGAATCCATGCCAGACCCCCCGCTGGAGAACAACAGTTACAGGTAAGTAACTTGTTCCTTCTCCAGCATGGGGTCTGGCATGGATTCACATGTTCAGGAATAAAGAATACATAGTAGTAAATACATACACAAAGACGGGAGGTGGCAAGGCTCAACAGAAGCAATTACTCTTACCTCAGGAACAGGCTCACCTTCAAGCGAGCAGGTTGCGCAGCACTGCTTGGCCGACCCTGGACTCCCTGGAATCCCAGTCGACAGTAGAATCTTGTGAAGGTGTGCGTAGACCTCCACGTAGCAGCCCTGCAGATGTCCAGCAGGGGCATACCAGACAGGAACGCCGTTGTTGCAGCGATCACTCTGGTGGAATGGGATCTCGGACGGCAGGGCACATGGAAATGGAAGTCTTGGACAGAGCCTTCACATGGTTCACAGGTCCAAAGTTCACGAAACGTTGAGACGTCTTGCTGAAATGCTTTGCGCGTGCCACATAGAACTTCAGAGCACGTGCCACATCCAGTGAGTGCAAAGTCCTTTCAGCCGGCGACAATGGGAAAAATAGAGGAAACACCAAAGGTTTGTTGAGATGGAATTCAGACGGGACCATTGGCATGAAGGAGGGGTGCGCCCGCAGCACCACCCTCGTCTCGTGGAAAGTCTGATAAGGCCACTTGCAGGACAGGGCCTGGATCTCACCTACCCTCCTGGCAGAGGTGATGGCCACGAGAAAAGCCGACTTCCACTAAACTAAATAGGAGCTTGATGCATAGGCTCGAACGGGGCCCCCATGAGTCTTGTCAGCACTAATTTGAGCTCCCACGCCGGGGTAGGCGCCTTCACCGGCGGGAACGATCGAAACAGTTCTTTGAGGAACTCCTTGACTAGACGGCGTGACCAAAGAGAAGACCGTCCCAGAGAATTGCTGTTGCGGGAGATGGCCGCCAGATGCACCTTGATGGAGGCGTGCGGCAGCCCCGCCTTAGCCAACGACAAGTACGGAAAGATCTGAGGGGGCGTGGCCCTCAGAGGGTTGATCTTCTGCGACCGGCACCAAGTCGCAAAATGCTTCCACTTGTGCCCATAGCACAAGAGTCGACGATGCTCCGGCCCTGGCAAGGACCTCCCTGCAGTCCGCAGGCAGCTCATACCCACCGAACTCCAAGGCTGTAGGAGCCAAGCCTTCAGGTTCAGCGATCGTGGGTCGTGGTGCAGAATTGTGCCTCCTCCTCTGGAGTGCAGATCCGCGACCACTGGCAGCTTAATTGGAGAGGACGTCGACAGGCTGAGAAGGTCCGGGTACCAAATCTGATTCGGCCACGCTGGGGCGACTAGGATCATCCTGCACCGGCACCATTTGAGTTGATCGATGACTTAGTAGTAGAGGCAACGGCGGGAACGCATACAGGAACAGGCCTTCCCATGGGAAGAACGACGCATCTCTCATGCTCCCTGGCAGGGGCAACCTGCCGGCAAATCTCTGGGATTTGGAGTCCGTCGCTGTCGCAAACAGATCGATCTGGGGCCTGCCCCACCTGAGGAAGAGGCTGTCCACTTGATCCTGCCAAAGCTCCCACTCGTAGCAAGAGTGCAGCACCCTGCTGAGGGAGTCGGCAATGGTGTCCTTGACTCCTGCCAAGTGAAAAGGAATGAGGACCATCCCTTGGGCGACGGCCCAGTGCCACAAGTCCTGCGCCTCTCTGGAGAGCGCTGGGTATCTGGTGCCTCCCTGCTTCCTGATGTAGAACATTGTGGTGGTATTGTCTGTGAAGACCCTCACCAACTTGCCCTTCAGGGACGTAAGGATTGACCTGAGGGCCCAGAACACTACTCGAAGTTCCAGTACATTGATGTGGAGGTCCCTCTCCTCCAGCAGCCACAGGCCTCTGGCTTGGAGACGTCCAGTGTGGGCTCCCCAGCCCTCAAGGGAAACATCCGTGGTGACAGTTTCCTAGTAGGGGAGGGGGACTCTGGAAATCTGTGCCCCAGTTGATGTTGGGAGTGTACGCCCCAACACCTTATCGCTCGACGGAACTCCTCGTCAAGAACAATCCTGCCTGTGAAGCTTGGGGACACTTGGACTCACTACGCGTCCAGAACACCTGGAGAGGTCGCATCCGAAACCTGCAGAGTCTGATCAGGTGACACAATGACATCATGCCAAGTAGTGACTTGATGGCCGGCACTGTGGCAATCTTCAGTGTCAACACCCGTTGCACCTTGCCTCAGATGGTCGCAATCCTCTCTTCTGACGGGCAGGAGACCGTGTTGAGTCTGGACCCCAGGATCAGAGCGTCCTGCGTTGGAACCAAGCCGGACTTCGGATAATTCACAGAGAATCCGAGATACGTCAGCAGCCGGACGGTCCTGTCCGTGTGGTTGACAGCAATTTACCTTGACCTGGCCCGGATGAGTCAGTCATTGAGGTATGGGTACACATGTATCCCTTGCAGAGGTAGATGGGCTGCCACTGGTGCCAGGCACTTCGTAAACACCCCGGGCACTGACTTTAGTCCAAAGGGAAGGTCCTTGAATTGGTAGTGCTTTCCCTGCACAACGAAGCGCAGGAACTGCCGATGCTTCGCGTGAATGGGGATGTGGAAGTAAGCGTCCTCTAGATCCAGCGACATCACGAAATCCCCTTCCTCCAGTTGGCCGAGCACGTGTTGCAACGTGACCATCTTGAATTTTTGGGACTTAAGGGACTTGTTTAGTCGATGCAGGTCGAGAATGGGCCTCCAGCCCCCGGTCCTTTTTTACTAAGTATCTGGAGTAAACTCTGGCACCCCGTAGTCACTTTGGAACTCGCTGTGTCGCCCCTTTTCGCAACATGGCTGTACTTCTTGTAGGAGCCGAGGGATGTGTTGCTCTTGTCGGGCCACCGGTGGTATCCGCGGACACATCTGATGGAATTCTAGAGTATGTCCGTGGGCGAGAGCATCCAGCACCCATCGGTCAGTGGAGATCATCTTCTACGCACTGACGAAGCCTGCCAGCCGGCCTCCCACCGGGTTGCATGGGTGGGGGCCCGATGTCCTGGCCGGTTCAGTCCTGCTTCGGGGCCTGCGTGGTGCCTTGGGAGTGACAACGGTGGCCACCTCCGAAAGCCTTGGAACGACGCCTGTAGGCCTCCTCGGTCGGGCAGAGGGAGGGTTGACAGTGCGAGGACGATATGCCACCATAACCCTTAGACGATCTTCCGGATTTGCCTCCTGAGGCACGAAAGGAAGGCTCATGTTGCTGCAGCGTGCCTATGGCACGGGCCGTCAATGTGTCGGTCTTGATGACTTGCAATGATTAATCGACAGTCTTCCTAAAGAGATTGTCCCCATCAAAAGGCATGTCCAGGACCCTCGTATGCACTTCTGCCGAAAGTTGGTGGCCTTCAACCAGCCACGATGACGGAGGCACACACCGTTCCCCATCTGGGGGAACCCCGTGTACGCGATGTCCAGGGCCACAGTGATGGCATGTTCCGATAACACCTCACCCTCCTGGAGGATCTCCAGTGCCTAGACCAGCTCGTCGTCGGGGAGGAATTCTAGCAACGGGGCCATCTTGTACCACAGCTCGCTGTCGTACCTGGCCAGGATGGCAAGAGCATTCGCAGCCTTGACCATTGTTGTCGCTGAGTATATCACCTTTCGGCCCATGGCGTCCAACTTCTTCTCCTTCCCCTGTGGGGGAGCAGAGGCGGATGATGATGGATTAGAGGACTTCTTCCTCGCAGCCGCCGAGACGACAGAGTCCAGGGAAGGCTGAGATTGGAGGCACGTGGGTGCGGACTCCGGCACCCGGTACTCCAACTGGTCTCTTTTTGCAGGGCCGAGGCGGGATTTTTCATCAGCGCCAGGCCTTCATCCTAGTCGTCGTCCAGGCGAGGCACTGCCAGAATGGTCTTCCTTTTAGCCTCTATGCGCTGGTACAGGAACCCTTTCTTTTGGGTCTCTTCTGGCGTCAGCTGGAAGAGCTCGGATGCGCGTGCGACCATGGTGTGGAATGATCCCACTTCGCACTTTGATGGGGGTTCTGGGTAATGCATTCTGGGCCGATTTGCTCAAGTCAGACCTCTGCAGATTCCCACGGGTGTCCTCTTTCCGGAAATGCATGGGGTTCCCTGTTTTCCTTGGTGGCTTGGACACCCAAGCCCATATATGTATGGTGTGCGCAACAGCAGAATTCAACAAATTCTGCTGTCCGAAAAGACTTGGGGTTAGCTGCGTTTTCGGCATTCCCCTGGGTGCCCAGGTAGCTGCATCCACACATGTGAGGTACCATTTTCGTCGGGACACCTGTAGGAATGTGGGAAGGTATGACATTTGTTGTGTTTGCGTGGTTTTCATAACATTTCGACCCATTTGCTGCTGCCCTTTGTCACACAACCCTTTCATTTCCCAAATGTGACCTACATTTAGTCGCTGCTTTAGGCACCAAACACTTTTGTAACCTGCACAAGTCACCTACCCTTGAAAAGGGCAGCCTGTGCTCTTTCAAAAAATGTATGCTTGCCCTTCCTCACCCATTAATTTTCCTGATTTACACATGCTAAGTACGCCTGTTCAGGTCGTAAGCATAAAGCTCCTGTGTACCATGGCTAAGTTATTGGTTTGTGGTATTGCTCGTTTTGTGAAACATTACAAAAAATGTGTAATTTCCTAACTGCAAGAGTCGGGGGGAATGTAGCGGAGCATAGTTTTTCTCAAAATTCATAGAAGCCACTGCCGTACCACGCCACCCATGTCAACCACATACATTTCTTTCCGGTCATTTTCCCGCTTTTTCCCCAGAGTATGGAATTTTTCCCTACCTAGTTGTTGCTTGACCTGCACAAATCACTCCTCCCTAAACTTGGAATTTTGTCTACTTTTCAGAAATGTATGCCTTTCTGTCCTCCAATTCTGCTTTCCTACCCTTTTCTTCCATTCCATCAACGCATGTCCAACTGGCTAAAATGGCTAAAGTCGCCTACCTCTCACAAAACGGTTGATAGCCACATCAAAATGATTTGGGGAATTCAGCACAGCAAAGCATTTGTTCCTAGCTCTGACAAGGAAAAAAAAACACAGGTTCCTTTGTACATCATTTTATTGGCATTTTCTGAAGAAAAAAAAAAACACATTTTCTCCCTTTTTGCTTACGACTGCCTACATGTGGGAAAAAAAGGGGGCAAATTTGGCCGAGAAACCTCATGTAACAAAAACGTTACAAGGCATTGCATGGCGACATACCAAAA